>NC_057799.1:405680187-406302991 GCF_018294505.1 Triticum aestivum | reverse complement strand
GGGCGAGCGCCGGGGCTGGAGCCGGGGTCGGGGTCGGGGGCCGGAGCCGGCGTCGGGGTCGGGGGCGAGCGCAGAGGCACGGCGAGGGCTCCGGCGGCACGACGGGGGAAGAGAGAGTGTGGGGATTTCGGGGAAAAGAGGCGGGATGAAGAGAGGAGTGGGGATTTTCGGGGTTAAGTGGGCATAGTAGTAGCGCGTTTAGGCAAAACGCGCTATAGCTACTCCAGGTAGCTATAGCGGTTTCATGTAGAAACCGCTACTGCTACCTTGACTAGCTGTAGCTCTTTTCTCAAAAAAGCGCTGTTGCTTTCCTGTTTGTTTCCTTCTATTTTCTTTTCCTTTATTTTCTCTCACTTTTTTTCCGAGAGCAGTTAACGAAGGGAATTGAAGGCGATATATATTGCATCATTTGACGGTTAAATATGTATACAAAATAGGAACATATATATTACATCATTGGACCCATGCATAATAATGGCTAAGTGTGTATACAAAATAGGAACATATATATTACATCATTTGACCGATAACATACGGTTCCTCAGCGTTGACGTTTTCGTTTTTGAGTCGCTTCTTTCCCTTCTTGTTCGTTGAAGAATAATTGAGCCCCTCATTGTGACTTTGCCTTTTCCATGGAGTACGATTTTTCTTAGGTAATGTAGTATTGATTCTTCTTTTCACGTATACTTCATCATCATCATCATCTTCCCTCATTGGGTTGTCGTACTAATCATAGTCTTCCTCGTTAGCGACTCCATCCATTCCAATGATGTTCCTTTTGCCTCTCCTCACGACAACACGGCTGGGATTGCGCGGGTCGGTTATGAAGAAGCATTGTGTCACGTGCTTAGCATGTACCCATGGCTCATTTTTTGCAATAGGGTTCACAGTAGCGCTCTTGGCGTCGGGTATAGTCATGATAGTGAAATTCCGGTTTTCTCTTTCGACATTCTTAGCCCATCTGACACGGAACATTGATACGTCTCCGTCGTATCTACTTTTCCAAACACTTTTGCCCTTGTTTTGGACTCTAACTTGCATGATTTGAATGGAACTAACCCGGACTGACGCTGTTTTCAGCAGAATTGCCATGGTGTTATCTTTGTGCAGAAACAAAAGTTCTTGGAATGACCTGAAACTTCACGGAGATTATTTTTGGAAATAATTAAAAATACTGGCGAAAGAATCAAGGCCAGGGGGCCCACACCCTGTCCACGAGGGTGGGAGGCGCGCCTGCCCCCCAGGGCGCGCCCCCCTGCCTCGTGGGCCCCCTGGAGCTCCACCGACCTCAACTCCAACTCTATATATTCGTGTTCGGGGAGAAAAAAATCAGAGAGAAAGATTCATCACGTTTTACGATACGGAGGCGCCGCCAAGCCCTAAACTCTCTCGGGAGGGCTGATCTGGAGTCCGTTCGGGGCTCCGGAGAGGGGAATCCGTCGCCATCGTCATCATCAACCATCCTCCATCACCAATTTCATGATGCTCACCGCCGTGCGTGAGTAATTCCATCGTAGGCTTGCTGGACGGTGATGGGTTGGATGAAATTTATCATGTAATGGAGTTAGATTTGTTAGGGTTTGATCCCTAGTATCCACTATGTTCTGAGATTGATGTTGCTATGACTTTGCTATGCTTAATGCTTGTCACTAGGGCCCGAGTGCCATGATTTCAGATCTGAACCTATTATGTTTTCATGAATATATGTGAGTTCTTGATCCTATCTTGCAAGTCTATAGTCACCTACTATGTGTTATGATCCGGCAACCCCGAAGTGACAATAATCGGGACCACTCCCGGTGATGACCGTAGTTTGAGAAGTTCATGTATGCACTATGTGTTAATGCTTTGGTCCGGTACTCTATTAAAAGGAGGCCTTAATATCCCTTAGTTTCCGCTAGGACCCCGCTGCCACGGGAGGGTAGGACAAAAGATGTCATGCAAGTTCTATTCCATAAGCACATATGACTATATTCAGAATACATGCCTACGTTACATTGATGAATTGGAGCTAGTTCTGTGTCACCCTATGTTATGAGTGTTACATGATGAACCGCATCCGGCATAATTCTCCATCACCGATCCAATGCCTACGAGCTTTTCACATATTGTTCTTCGCTTATTTACTTTTCCGTTGCTACTGTTGCAATCACTACAAAACCCAAAAATATTACTTTTGCTACCGTTACCGTTACTATCATACTACTTTGCTACTAAATACTTTGCTGCAGATACTAAGTTATCCAGGTGTGGTTGAATTGACAACTCAACTGTTAATACTTGAGAATATTCTTTGGCTCCCCTTGTGTCGAATCAATAAATTTGGGTTGAATACTCTACCCTCGAAAACTGTTGCGATCCCCTATACTTGTGGGTTATCAAGACCATTTTCTGGCGCCGTTGCCGGGGAGCATAGCTCTATTCTTTGATTCATTTGGGATTTATATCTGCTGGTCACTATGAAGAACTTGAAAGACGCGAAAACAAAAATTTATCCCTCAACTACGAGGGGAGGTAAGGAACTGCCATCTAGCTCTGCACTTGATTCACCTTCTGTTTTGAGTAAGCTTGCGACACCTAAACCTGCTTCTGCTATTAATTCCGATATGTCGCATGTTATTGATGATGCCACTTCTGCTATGCATGATACTTATGATGAAACTACTTTTATGCTTGATACTGCCACTTGGTAAATTTCTTGATGAACAACTTGCTAGGGCTAGAGAGAATGAAATTATTGAAACTGATAATATTGATGAAAGTGATGATGAAGATTCTCCCCCTAGATATAAATTGCCTGTTGTGCCTGAGGGCTATGTTATGGATGAAGAAACCGCTAGAGACTTTCTTGCTTGCAATGATAGAAGTGATCTTAAGAAATTATTAGCTAAGCTGAAACAAAAAACTCTGAATGCTAGAATGAAATATGATCCTGCTTATGCTACTTCACCTATCTTTGTTACTGATAAGGATTATGAATTCTCTGTCGACCCTGATATAATTACTTTGGTTGAATTTGATCCTTTCTATGGCTATGAATCTGAAACTGTTGTGGCACATCTTACTAAATTAAATGATATAGCCACCCTGTTCACTAATGATGAGAAAACTCGCTACTATTATCCTTAAAATATTTCCGTTCTCATTAAAGGGTGATGCTAAGATATGGTTTAATTCTCTTGATCCTGGTTGTGTGCGTAGTCCCCAGGATATGATTTATTACTTCTCTGCTAAATATTTCCCTGCTCATAAGAAACAAGCTGCCTTAAGGGAAATATATAATTTTGTGCAAATTGAAGAAGAGAGTCTCCCACAAGCTTGGGGGAGGCTTCTCCAACTACTTAATGCTTTGCCTGATCATCCTCTTAAGAAAAATGAAATACTTGATATCTTTTATAATGGACTAACCGATGCTTCCAGAGACCATCTGGATAGTTGTGCTGGTTGTGTTTTCAGGGAAAGAACTATTGATCAAGCTGAAATTCTATTGAATAATATGCTGACCAATGAAAATAATTGGACACTTCCTGAACCAACTCCTAAGCCAACTCCGAAGAAAAGGGGTGTTCTATTTCTCAGTCCTGAAGATATGCAAGAGGCAAAGAAATCTATGAAAGAAAAAGGTATAAAAGCTGAAGATGTTAAGAATTTACCTCCTATTGAAGAAATACATGGTCTTAATTTACCACCTGTTGAAGAAACACATGGTCTTGATAACCCGACACAGGTAGTAAAGGTAAATTCTCTCTATAGATTTTGATAAAGCTGAAGTCCCTCCTACTAAGTTTGCTAGCCAATGCTTAGATGAGTTTGATAATTTTATTGTCAAACAAGAAAACTTCAATGCTTATGTTGGTAGACAATTAAAACATAATGCTTATATGATTGAACACTTGAGTCATTATATGTCTAGAGTTAAAGGTGAACTTAAACTCATTAGTAAACATGCTTCTATGGTTACCACTCAAGTAGAACAAGTACTTAAAGCTCAGAATGATTTGCTCAATGAATTGAATAGTAAGAATAATGATTTTGCTATTAGAGTGGCTACTAGAACTAGTAAAATGACTCAGGAACCTTTGTATCCTGAAGGCCATCCTAAGAGAATTGAGCAGGATTCTCAGAGAAATAATTTAGATGCACCTAGTCCTTCTAAGAAGAAGAAAAAAAAGATAGGACTTTGCATGCTTCTAGTGAACCTGTTGTAGACACACCTGAGAATCCCAATGACATTTCTATTTCTGATGCTGAAACACAATCTGGTAATGAACATGAACCTAGTGATAACGTTAATGATAATGTTCATGTTGATGCTCAACCTAGCAATGATAATGATGTAGAAACTGAACCTGCTGTTGATCTTGATAACCCACAATCAAAGAATCAACGTTATGATAAGAGAGACTTTGTTGCTAGGAAGCACGGTAAGGAAAGAGAGCCATGGGTTCAGTTCAGAAACCCATGCCTTTTCCTCCCAAACCATCCAAGAAGAAGGATGATGAGGATTTTGAGCGCTTTGCTGAAATGATTAGACCTATCTTTTTACGTATGCGTTTGACTGATATGCTCAAAATGAATCCTTATGCTAAGTATATGAAAGAAATTGTTACAAATAAAAGAAAGATACCGGAAGCTGAAATTTCCACCATGCTTGCTAATTACACTTTTAAGGGTGGAATACCTAAGAAGTTAGGAGATCCAGGAGTACCCACTATACCATGCTCCATTAAAATAAATTATGTTAGAACTGCCTTATGTGATCTTGGAGCCGGTGTTAGTGTTATGCCCCTCTCTTTATATCGTAGACTTGATTTAAATAAGTTGACACCTACTGAAATATCTTTGCAAATGGCCGATAAATGAACTGCTACACCTGTCGGTATTTGTGAGGATGTGCCTGTTGTGGTTGCAAACGTTACTATTTAACGGACTTTGTTATTCTTGATATCCCCGAGGACGATAGTATGTCTATTATTCTTGGAAGACCCTTTTTGAATACTGCAGGGGCTGTTATTGATTGCAACAAAGGCAATGTCACTTTTCATGTTAATGGCAATGAACATACGGTACACTTTCCTAGGAAACAACCTCAAGTTCATAGTATAAATTCTATTGGAAAAATTCCATCGATTATTTTTGGAGGTTTTGAATTTCCTCTTCCTACTGTCACAAAGAGATATGATATTCTTATTATTGGGGACGTGCATATCCCCGTTGAGGTAACATAGTGCTATTTGAAAATTCTCCGGTTTCATGCAATTCGGAATGAGTTTGTTAACAAGACCTGATCAACCTTGTTAGTGGATTCCTTTTGATGAGCATGATATGGATGAAGTTAGAAAGCACAACCTTCTGTACCCTCCTTTTACTTTCTGTTGTTTAGTTGAAATAAAGTAAAAATAATATTTTCTGTCTGTTTTCTGATTTATCCGTGCAATAAAAAATTACCCCGAAAATAAAGTTCTCCAAATGCCCCGAAATTGAAATATGATTTTTTTCTGGAATATTTGAGAATATCTGGCACTGAGAACACAGCAGGGGGGGCAAGCACCTGGCCACGAGGGTCCAGGGCGCGCTGACCCCTACAGGGAGCGCCCCCTGCCTCGTGGGCTCATGGTGGCTACCCTCCACTTATTCCTGCACTCACACACTCCTTCCTCCCAAAAAAAATCACCAACCAGCTCAAGCACGAGTTCTAGCTCATTTTGCTGTGATTTTCGATCTCTTTGCTCAAACCACCTCTCACAAAACTGCTTTGGGGGATTGTTCCTTGGTATGTAACTCCTCCAATGGTCCAATTAGTTTTTTGTTCTAGTGCTTTATTCATTGCAAATTTGTGCTGCCTAGGTGACCATGTTCTTGAGCTTGCATGTCAAATTTATATGGTTCCAAGTAGTTCTAATGCATGATATAGTCTCTACGCACATGAGGGAGTAGTTGCTATCAATTTTGTTGAGTTTGGTTCACTTTTATTTTGAAGTTACTAAAATTTTCAGAGGAAGAAATATGTTTAGGAAAATGTACCAAGGTGGCCCTTCAAGGAAGCAAGGACCCAGGCTCGCAATGCGCGATGCCGACGATGAACCACCAAGGGATGCTCAAGTGCGGGCTTGTGAATGGCCTTCAGAGGACTTCATGGATCGAGCAGGAATCAAGGAAGAATTTAACGCATATGTGCGTAACGCTGATCTTGTGAGCTTCGAGGTAGATAAGTGCCATCAGTACCACTATCTCACTGATTCCTTTGTGAGGAGGGTTTGAATTTTCATCATCACGCAATTCTCAAACTATCCTGTTTGATCTTTATGAAAATTCTTATACTATGGACTTAAAGGATTTTAATACTGCTTGCAAACTTCCACAATGGGGTAGTCCTAGTGAATCTCGCAAATCTGAATTTAGAGATTTTCTTGCTAGTATAACTGTGAGGGAATCTAGAGACATAACACAAGCTACCATAGGGAGCATTCATTTTCCTGCTATATATTATTTTGCTCTCTTCATAGGTAGGTGCATAAATGGTAAGGATGAAGCATGCCACATGTGTGTCCCAGATCTCAGTGTTCTCAGGAGTGTTGTATTAGGAGATAAACATTATAATTTGGGAGCCATTGTTGCACGTAGGTTGCATAATAATATATTTAATGGAGATTTCTTTGGTGGAATTTATGCAACCCGTTTAGCTAATTTTCTTAATATACCCATTCGCGATTATGATATGGAATTGCCTCCTGCTTATCTAGATTTTAATGCCATGGTTCACCATCGGTTTGTTGAGAGGAATGAACCGCCTCTCCAGTACCGACTAATCTTTGACAGGCGTCACGCCGTCAATATTGTCCTCCCTGCTCCTACTCTCTTTGACTTTCAGGCAAAAGGGAGACATGTTATAACCAGGGAGGAGGCAAATGAGTACGAGAGGAGGACGAGGGCGGCTTGCCTCCAAGCTGCAGTCCACGATGCAATAGCCGCTGCATCTCAGTACGACCCCAGTTACAAATTCGGATATCCGCCAGGCCAACCGTGGCAATAGACCAACTTAAGCCAAAAGCCTAAGCTTGGGGGAGTATGTATTTCTCACCGACATTACGTTTATGTTCACACATTTATTACTAGATGTCGGTGCACATACTTTTTCACTGTAATATTCATGCTAGTTTATTTTCTTTTTCTTGCTTTCTTCTTGTGTGTTTGAAAAACCTTAAGAAAACCAAAAAAAAATAGTTGTAGCGTTTAGCTAGTTTACTTTCTTGCTTGTAGTAGTAGTAATTAGAAAGAAACCAAAAAATATTTCATGTTCTTCTTTTGCTTGTTGGGAGCTTTCCCGTGTAAATAGTTTTTATTTCTTTTTTTCCTTTGGGGGTCGATAGGAGAAGACCATGATGAAATTGTTGAAGTGGCTCTTATATGCATTATTGTTGATTTAACCAAGAGCCCATATTGTCTTGTCTTCTCCTGTTTATTGAATGCTTGCAGATTCCAGCTTAGTCCAATGCACGTGCACTATTATTATTATTCACATCATTCGGTCGTGCAAGTGAAAGGCAATTATGACGATATAAGATGGACTGATTGAGATGAGAGAAGCTGGTATGAACTCGACCTCTCTTGTTTTTGTAAATATGATTAGTCCATCGTTCCTGATTCAGCTTATTATGAATAAACATGTTTGCAATGACAATTAGAGATTATAGTTACTTATGCCATGCTTAATTAGCTAGGAGTTTATAATGGTTTACCTTGCGTGCCAACATGCTATTAAAATGGTTGTGATGTGGTATGATAGGGTGGTATCCTCCTTTGAATGATTCGAGTGACTTAACTTGGTACATGTTCACGCATGTAGTTGAAACAAAATCAACATAGCCTTCATGATATTTATGTTCATGGTGGATTATATCCTACTCATGCTTGCACTCCATGTTTATTAATTTTAATGCATGTTCATGACTGTTGTCGCTCTCTAGTTGGTCGCTTCCCAGTCTTTTGCTAGCCTTCACTTGTACTAAGCGGGAATACTGCTTGTGCATCCAATCCCTTAAACCCCAAAGTTATTCCATATGAGTCCACTATACCTTCCTATATGCGGTATCTACCTGTTGTTCCAAGTAAATTTGTATGTGCCAAACTCTAAACCTTCAAATGAAATTCTGTTTTGTATGCTCGAATAGCTCATGTATCAACTAGGGTTGTCTGTATCTTCCATGCTAGGAGGGCTATTCTCAAGAGGAGTGGACTCCGATCCTCACTCACGAGAAAATGGCTGGTCACCGGGATGCCCAGTCCCATGCTTGATGCAAATCAAATCAAAATAATTGCAAACAAAACTCCCCCGAGACTCTTGTTAGTTGGAGGCACTCGTTGTTTTGAGCAAGCCATGGATTGATGCTTGTTGGTGGAGGGGGACTATAAACTTTACCATTCTGTTTGGGAACCGCCTATAATGTGTGTAGCATGGAAGATATCGCCATCTCTTGGTTGTTATGTTGACAATGTAAGTATGCCGCTCAAAATATTATTCATCTCTATTTCAAAATCGAGCTCCGGCACCTCTACAAATCCTTGCTTCCCTCTGCAAAGGGCTTATCTATTTACTTTTATGTTGAGTCATCACCCTCTTATTAAAAAGCACTAGCTGGAGAGCACCACTGTCATTTGCATTCATTACTGTTAATTTATATTGGGTATGACTGGATCTCTTTTACCATGAATTACAATGTCTAGTCAGTCCTTGATCTTTAAAGGTGCTCTGCATTTATGTTTTGCGGTCTCAGAAAGGGCTAGCGAGATACCATCTTGTTATATCATATTATGATTGTTTTGAGAAAGTGTTGTCATCCGAGATTTATTATTATTGCTCGCTAGTTGACTATGCCACTGATATGAGTAAACATGAGACCTAAATGTTATTGTGAATATGGTTAGTTCATAATCCTTGCTGAAAACTTGAATGCTGGCTTTACATATTTACAACAACAAGAGCAAACAGAGTTTGTAAAAGTTTTTCTTTATCACTTTCAGTTTATCAACTGAATTTCTTGAGGACAACCAATGGTTTAAGCTTGGGGGAGTTGATACGTCTCCGTCGTATCTACTTTTCCAAACACTTTTGCCCTTGTTTTGGACTCTAACTTGCATGATTTGAATGGAACTAACCCGGACTGACGCTGTTTTCAGCAGAATTGCCATGGTGTTATCTTTGTGCAGAAACAAAAGTTTTCAGAATGACCTGAAACTTCACGGAGATTATTTTTGGAAATAATTAAAAATACTGGCGAAAGAATCAAGGCCAGGGGGCCACACCCTGTCCACGAGGGTGGGAGGCACGCCTGCCCCCCCAGTGCGCGCCCCTGCCTCGTGGGCCCCCTGGAGCTCCACTGACCTCAACTCCGACTCTATATATTCGTGTTCGGGGAGGAAAAATCAGAGAGAAAGATTCATCGCGTTTTACGATACGGAGCCGCCGCCAAGCCCTAAACTCTCTCGGGAGGGCTGATCTGGAGTCCGTTCGGGGCTCCGGAGAGGGTGCTACCTCTTGAGCACTGCGTTGGTTTTCCCTTGAAGAGGAAAGGGTGATGCAGCAAAGTAGCGTAAGTATTTCCCTCAGTTTTTGAGAACCAAGGTATCAATCCAGTAGGAGGCCACGCTCAAGTCCCTCGCACCTACACAAACAAATAAAAACCTCGCAACCAACGCAATAAAGGGGTTGTCAATCCCTTCACGGTCACTTACGAAAGTGAGATCTGATAGATATGATAAGATAATATTTTTGGTATTTTTATAATAAAGATGCAAAGTAAAATAAAAGGCAACAAAAATAGCAAAGTGTTGGAAGATTAATATGATGGAAAATAGACCCGGGGGCCATAGGTTTCACTAATGGCTTCTCTCAAGAGCATAAATATTATGGTGGGTGAACAAATTACTGTTGAGCAATTGATAGAATTGAGCATAGTATGAGAATATCTAGGTATGATCATGCATATAGGCATCACGTCCGTGACAAGTAGACCGACTCCTGCCTGCATCTACTACTATTACTCCACACATTGACCGCTATCCAACATGCATCTAGAGTATTTAGTTCAATAACGCTTTAAGTAAGATGACATGATATAGAGGGATAAACTCATGCAATATGATATAAACCCCATCTTGTTATCCTCGATGGCACCAATACAATACGTGCCTTGCTGCCCCTGCTGTCACTGGGAAAGGACACCACAAGATTGAACCCAAAGCTAAGAACTTCTCCCATTGCAAGAAAGATCAATCTAGTAGGCCAAACCAAACTGATAATTCGAAGAGACTTGCAAAGATAACCAATCATACATAAAAGAATTCAGAGAAGATTCAAATATTGTTCATAGATAAACTTGATCATAAACCCACAATCCATCGGTCTCAACAAACACAACGCAAAAGAAGATTACATCGAATAGATCTCCACGAGAATCATGGAGAACTTTGTATTGAGATCCAAAGAGAGAGAAGAAGCCATCTAGCTAATAACTATGGACCCGAAGGTCTGAGGTAAACCACTCACACATCATTGGAGAGGCTATGGTGTTGATGTAGAAGCCCTCCGTGATCAATGCCCCCTCCGGCAGGACGCCGGAAAAGGCCCCAAGATGGGATATCACGGGTACAGAAGGTTGTGGCGGTGGAATTAGGTTTTCGTGGATGCCTCTGTTGGTTTGGGGGTACGTAGGTATATATGTCGGTGTCAAAATCGGCGGATCTCGGGTAGGGGGTCCCGAACTGTGCGTCTAAGGCGGATGGTAACAGGAGGCGGGGGAGACGATGTTTACCCAGGTTCGGGCCCTCTCGATGGAGGTAATACCTTACTTCCTGCTTGATTGATCTTGATGATATGAGTATTATAATAGTTGATCTACCACGAGATCGTAGAGGCTAAACCCTAGAAGCTAGCCTATGGTATGATTGTTCTTGTCCTACGGACTAAACCCTCTGGTTTATATAGACACCGGAGGGGGCTAGGGTTACACAGAGTCGGTTACAAGGGAGGAGATCTACATATCCGTATTGCCAAGCTTGCCTTCCACGCCAAGGAGAGTCCCATCCGGACACGAGACGGAATCTTCAATCTTGTATCTTCATAGTCCAACAGTCCGGCTAAAGTATATAGTCCGGCTATCCGAGGACCCCCTAATCCAGGACTCCCTCAGTGGCCCCTGAACCAGGCTTCAATGACAATGAGTCCGGCGCACAGATTGTCTTCGGCATTGCTAGGCGGGTTCTTCCTCCGAATACTCCATAGAAGATTTTGAACACAAAGATAGTGTCCGGCTCTGCAAAACAAATTCCAGATACCACCGTAGAGAGAATAATATTTCCACAAATCTAATCTGCTGACACATTCTGTACTATGACATCATACCACGCCCCGGTCATTATTCGAACCGTTTTTCTCAACCAGCTACTGCACATATTGCGAGGCGGTTTTCTTGGCACGTCTTGTCGAAGCAGAGATCGTGTCCCCTTATCACGGGATTCTCATCAATACGGGTGTGGGTAACCCAATCGCGCCATCAATTACGGCGCTTGGGGAATAAGCGGTTTTACCAGGCAAGTGGGGAGGCGCAGAATCCCTGCTGCCTTTATAAGGGGATAAGGGCTCCCTTTCGCACCCACGCTTTCTTCTTTCCCGATCTATTCCCCTCCACCCAAGCTCTAGCGCCCAAGCGTTCATCTTCTCTGCCCACAAAGGCCTTCCGAAAATGTCTGGATCCGGAGCAGGAGGCAAATGGATGGCCTCTACTGTCCGGGAGAAGGATATCAAAAAGCTTCGGGAGGCCGGGTATCTGGCCAAGAGAATCAGCCATCGTCTTCCGACGGCGGGACAGATCGTCCCCACTCTGGAACCCCACGAGAGGGTTGTATTCCTCCCTCACTTTGTCCGCGGGCTAGGGTTTCCCCTCCACCCGTTTGTTCGCAGCATCATGTATTATTATGGGATCGATCTTCACGATCTGTCCCCCAATTCCTTCCTCAACATCTCGACATTCATCGTCGTGTGCGAGGCTTTTCTCCGCAACTCGCCACATTTCGGCTTATGGCTGAAGATTTTTAATGTGAAGCCCAAGGTAGTGGGCGGCGAGCACGCCGAGTGCGGGGGTGCTATGGTGAGCAAGATGCCCAACATCGTATGGCCAACAGGCACCTTTAATGATTCCGTCAAGGAATGGCAACAGCAGTGGTTTTACATCACCGAGCCGCGCGGTACGGAATGGGCCGCTACTCTCGAGTTTTGATCTGGAGCCCCTCTGCGGCTTACATCCTGGATCAAGAAGGGCCTAAACTGGTCTTCGTCCGACGAACTGTCGGTGCTCCAGATGTGTGTTAAAGATATGGAAGACAAGAACGTTGAACTTGTCAACGTGGTCCAGGTGATGTTAGTTCGCCGGATCCTGCCTTGTCAACACCGAACTTGCAATCTATGGGAATTCGATCTGGCCAAGCACCAAACCCTGCGAGAGCTCTTTGGCTCCTCGCACAAAGACATCTGGAAGGTGCTTTTCAAGTCCGGCAAATCATGGCCGAACTTAGCCAAGGACCGCGGGTACCAACCGTCCCGCCCTGCAAGCTCGGTAAGGCATCATACATTTTATCCGCATAACCCAAAGGAAACGCTTAATATGTTTTCCACAACTCTCCTAGGGCTGGACGAAGAAGGCGAAGCGGATCCACTGTCCGGCCCCGCTGCCCGAAGAACCAGCCGTCCCACTTCTGACGAAGATGTTGGTCCCGGCGCCTTACAAGGTGCCGAAGAAGACGGCCAAGAAGGAGGCCAAAAAGACCCGGGGCGGCCTTCGTCGCCGCGGCACTTCGGACACAATATCCGAAGGCTCCAATGCCCGTTCCGCCTCCGAAGAGGACGAGGAGGAGGAAGATGACTCCCCTCGGGGGGGGGGGGGAGAAAGAAGAGGACGACCTCCGCGGACTTGGAGACCGAGTCGCCTAAAAGGGGAAAAGCTCCTCTTCCGGAAGAGTCCACTGCCGCCGCCGACAGCGGCCCGGCGTGGGATCCCAGGGCCCAGCCCCTGGTGAACTCGTAAGTATATAAAGTCTGAATACGTTTATGCGTCCAGACTCATCATGGCATAATATTTTAACCTGAGCCATATTTTTTGTAGTCCGGCGAGGTCCCGCACCGAACGATCCTCATCAGAGGATTTGCTGAGTTCGGATGCTATGGAGAGCGGGACGCCCCTGAAGGCCCCTTCCCCCAAATAGGTGGATAACACCGAGGCTTCATCCCAGAAGGACCCCGGCCAAGGAGGGGAGGAAAAAATCGTGAAGGCGGCACCTGGAGGTCACACTTCAGGGGCCGGACACATGGGGGAGAAGATTCCCATGGGAGTTGACGGCGGAGGCCATCTTGAATTCGGCTCCCGACCGGATGCAATTCCGGAGATCAATACGGCTCCAGAGTCAAGCAGGCGGCCTCCCTCGGCTGGAGGGGGCGTTCCTATTCCACCGGCAGCCTCTATCCAACCAGAGGTGTCGGATGCTTTATTGGCGGCGCCGAAGAGCGCCTCCATCGTCGATGAACATCGTGCCCTTATGGGTGCGGTGATTGAGAAGATTCAGTCTGCTGAGAGTGGACTGAATGAAGCCTGTATCAGCCTTATAAAAGGTTTTGAGTATGTTTTATGAGGTTTCGAAAAGGGTCATGGTATGGATAGTAGCCCCTGATACACTGTTCGGTGAAAGAAAGAACCAGACAGAGGATCAAACTTATGTTCACAGGAGGACTCACTTGATGACATCTATCTCTCTTTTTTATAAGCAGGCGTCTGTAGTGGCTGCTGCCTCGCATACTGCGAAGGTCTCCGGACTGAATCAAAGTCTGGGGCGGGCCAACGAAGAACTTGGCCAGTTGAAAATGCAATAGGAAGATAAGCAAGGTAGGCACAAGCCTTGTTCGCGTTCGGTGCGAACGAATTTCCAGTATGATAATATATGTTCCCTGATTTTCTCTAGGGACGATGACCGAAGTCGAGGCTCTTAAAAAGGCTGTGGCCAAGGCCGAGGAAAAGGCAGCCGCAGAGCAGGCTCTTCATGAGAAGCACAAGGCCAGGGTTATTGAAGCTGAGCGGGAGCTTCAAGAGGCCGTGAAGAAATGCGAGACCTTGGAGCAGAGTTTAACGGAGAAAGAATCCGAACTCACCAAGGCTGATCAGGCCACGAGCGATGCCCGGGGGGAAACCCGAAGCGCCCTGCAGGAGGTTCAAGAGGCGAGGAAGATCGCGGCGAGTAAGGCTTTTGCCATGTAAAGCAAGTATTTGAGCAGAAAATTATGTTGCTAATTTTGAATTCGGATTTCTCCAGGAGTATTTGCGGAGCTGCCCCGCAGCATATCGGATGCCGCCCAATTCTACCGAGCCGAAGGAAGGGACACTGCGGATAAGCTCTTCTGATCGCAGTATTTGGCACCGAATTATCCGGTGCCCTTTGCCGATTAACTGAAACAGCTGATCGAACTGCAGAAGGCGGCGGAACTAGCCATGAAGGATTTGATTATCCGGCTATGGCCCGCCGAGCCGATCCCAACTAGCTACTTCGGGCTCGTGAAGCGCCTTGTGAGTGCCTGTCCTCGACTTGACGTCATCAAGCGGTCGGTCTGTATAGAGGATGCACGAATGGCCTTCGCCCGCGCAAAGGTGCACTGGGGGAAGATGGATGCTGAAAAGCTGATGACCGAAGGACCGCCGGAGGGGAAGGAGCACCGCAAGCCCGAGTTATATTATGAGAGTGTCCTGAAAGGATCCTACCTTGCAGTAGAGCTATGCACCAAGGACATTATATTTCCATGAATGCAAATCCTGTTGTCCTTTGTAATGTTTAAACAAGGTCATTTATATTATTTATTGCCTGTTATATAAAAGTTTATCCTCCTACGCGGCCGTTTTATGTATTAATCCTGAGAGTTGGCCAGTCGTCGGCTTTTGCCCCCACGTAAGAAGTACGGGGGTGTTCGGGATAAACCTGATCACTCTTTATCCCAGTTTTGGGTCCTTCGAAGGAGGTGTTCAGCACAACGAACCAGGCAATCGGACTATATGGCTTTATCACTCTCACTTAGCCATAGGAGCTTTAGGAAGGTAGGCGCAGCCCCTGGTGTTCGGAAGACCGCACGAGGGGCTCTATAAGCACCTGATCGGAAGAAAAACTGATCCATCGCACGCTGCATTGGTTATGGCATTATGCGGGAGAAATCATTAAAGATTTTACAACCTCTCGAACAACTGACCAGCTCTCACCGTATCATGACAGTCAGTTTTCGGCTTTCTCTACTGAGGTGCTCGTCCGGAAGAACCGGGACACAATCGCAGTAGTTCTCCCAGTGCTACCTTAGCCGATATAGCGGAACGTAAGGTACCAAAACATGGGCCAAACCCAACTATTGACCCAAGACATGATTCGGAGCTGATGCATATAATGCTATAGGTTCGGGGTGCCGAACTTCCGTGAAGGTGTTCGGACTTTATTGTCGTATTATGGGTAAAACGAAGCCCCTGGCATGTTTAAAGGCATATCGCGGTGTACGGATGCCATTTGACAAAAGAATTTTAATAAGAGATAACAACAGAAAGGCGTCATATAAATCCACATGTTGTATTTGAATAGTACGTCGATGCGTATAAGTACAGGTATAAAACGGAAATATGACTGTGGAACCTGCTGAGACCAGGAGAGAAGCAGTTGTGTGCGGATCCGAAGTATAGTCGGATGGTCATCGCGGGGAATGTCTAAGGATTCCCTTGCGCGTTCAAGCTGCCTCCATATCGCCCATCCTGGTCGGCGCAAAGGTGAACCTGCGAAGGAAATGTAAGAAATGTTTGCGTGCCGGAGAGCGGTTGAGCCGCTGAGTGCGGCCTGTCCTGGCCTTCGCCGGAGTGTTTAACTGAGCTCTGGACGAGCCGGGCTATCCTTCTGCGAAGTAGTTCGGAGTCCTTTGACAGTGTCCGGGAGCCTGGCCGTCGACTCGAGGTTCGGCTGCAAGGTGCTGCTCGTTGATTCTGCTGTTAAGGCAGTGGTGTATTCGTTGATGCCGAAGTAAAGTTCGTCCTTGCCATTAACCGTGATGACGCCTCGTGGACTGGGCATTTTGAGCTTACGGTAGGCATAATGTAGCATCGCGTAGAATCGAGCGAATGCGGGTCGTCTGAGCAGTGCCTGATAATCACTGTGGAAGGGGACGATTTCGAAGATTAACTCTTCGGTACGGTAATTGTCAGGTGATCCGAAGACTACCTCAAGGGCGATGGAGCCTGTACAGCTGGCTTCCACACCTGGTATAATGCCTCCAAAAGTGGCTTTAGTGGGTTTCATCACCGAATGATCGATGCCCATCTTGCGCACTGTGTCCTGGTAAAGTAGGTTTAGACTGCTGCCTCCGTCCATAAGGACTCGTTTGAGGCGGAACCCGCCAATTATTGGGCCGAGGACTAATGCAGCTGGATTGCCCTGATTGGCATTAACCGGACGATCCATGCGGTTGAAGGTGACCGGCCCTAGTTTATATTGTGGGAAGACTAGTTCCATTAAGTCGGCATCCCTAAGGGTGCGCATCCGGTCCGGGTTAGGAATGCAGGTGTTGTTTACCACGTTAACTGTTTGTATTTGAGAGTGAAATTTCTTTTGCCCTCCTGTATTTGGTGATCTGGGCTCTTCGTCGCCATCATCGCTTTGGGACCCCCCATCTTTGTTTTTGGCGCCTGCCCTGCCAGCTTGTTTAAAGACCCAGCATTATCTGTTGGTATGGGTGGCTGGCGTTCCTGGGGTGCCATGAATTTGGCATTGGCGGTCGAGTATGCGGTCCAGACTGGACGGACCCGAACTGTTATTTTTGAGTGGCCCTTTCCGCTGACCGGACTTAGAGCCCCTAAATCCGGCATTAACTGCCATATCTTTGGCGTTTTCACCATATTTGCGGCACTTGTGTTTATTGCATCAGGGTTTGCCGTTGCTATCTCTGGCTTCTGATGTGCCAGGTTTGCTTGCTGTGTTGTTGCTATGGGCCAACCAGCTATCTTCGCCCGCGCAAAAGCGGGTCATGAGTGTCGTGAGGGCTGCCATGGATTTTGGCTTCTCTTGGCCGAGATGTCGGGCGAGCCACTCGTCACAGATGTTATGTTTAAAGGCCGCTAGGGCTTCGGCATCCGGACAGTCGACAATTTGGTTCTTTTTGGTTAGGAACCGAGTCCAGAATTTCCTGGCTGACTCTCCGGGCTGTTGTGTTATGTGACTTAAATCGTCAGCATCCGGTGGCCGCACATAAGCGCCCTGGAAGTTGTCCAGGAATGCGTCTGCCAGGTTCTCCCAACTTCCAATGGAGTTTGCCGGCAAGCTATTCAGCCAATGCCGAGCCGGTCCTTTGAGTTTTAGCGGGAGGTACTTGATGGCGTGTAAATCATCTCCGCGGGCCATGTGAATGTGGAGGAAGAAATCTTATATCCACACCGCGGGGTCCGTAGTGCCATCATATGATTCGATGTTCACGGGTTTAAAACCCTCTGGAAATTCGTGATGCATTACTTCATCAGTGAAGCATAGGGGGTGTGCGGCGCCTCTGTGCCGGGCTATATCACGACGCAATTCATACGAGTCTTGTCTGCTGTATTCGGCCCGGCCGGATTTGCTTTTAGTATATCCGGTGTGACGGTCACCGTCACGCGTTGGGGCGCGCCCCCGTGATCCGTAGATCGATCTTGCATGTCCTGCTTTGTTTTCCAATACGTCTCGCAGGTCCTGTGTGTTGCCCCGGGCCTTGGTATTTTTATTTGACTGGCGGCGGGGTGCAAGCTGGGCTTCGGCCTGATATGCCACTTTGTCTCGGCCATGAGGTGGCCGGTCAGCCGCATCATATGCTGGGAGCGTAGGTTTTAATGCTTCCTCCTCGAGTTGGGGTAGCAACCTGCGCTTTGGATAACTTTTGGTTGGGCTTTCGAGTCCATATTCCTCGGCCGCTAGGACCTCAATCCACTTATCCGCTAGCAGATCCTGGTCAGCTTGAAGCTGTTGTTGCTTTTTCTCCAGGATTTTTGTTGTGGCTATGAGCCTGCGCTTGAAGCGCTCCTGTTCGACGGGATCCTCGGGCATGATAAATTCTTCGTCGCCGAGGCTCACCTAGTCTTCAGAGAGAGGCATGTAATTGTCATCCTCTAGTTCTCCGTCTGCCGCCTGTTCCTTAGGGCTAGCTTGCCCATCCTCCGGCTCGAGATCTGGCTGGAGGGGATTGTCGTTGTCTTTGGCACTATCCGGAGCGTTATTGTCTCTTGTGTCGGTTTTTCTGCTTTTGCTATGGTGGGACTTAGAGCGGCGCCGGTGACGTCGGTGCTCAGATTGCTTCTTGGAGGGATTATCCTCCGTTGTCTTATCGCCATCGCCTTCTTTGGGGGTGTCCACCATGTATATATCATATGATGAGGTGGCAGTCCAGCGCCCTGTGGGCGGTGGTTCCTGTTCGTCTCCTGCATCGTCGTCCATACCGTCGATGTCTTCGGAGCCGAAGTCGAGCATGTCGGTTAAATCGTCGACAGTGGCTACTAAGTGGGTGGTGGGCGGGGAGCAAATTTCTTCGTCGTCCGCATCCCATTCTAGCCGGACATAGTTCGGCCAAGGGTCTCCTTACAGGGACAGAGACTTCAACGAGTTTAGCACGTCGCCAAAGGGCGAGTGCTGAAAGATATCCGCGGAGGTAAACTCCATGATCGGTGCCCAATCGGATTCGATAGGCACGGACGCAGGCGGCTCGGAGCCCGTGGCCGGGGACGAATCCAAGTGTCTGGCAACACGGGTCTCATAGGAAGTGAAGTCAGCATTCGGCTCTATCGCCGTTGAGTGCGCGGCCTCCGTGGCGGGGTCCATCCACCCGTCCTCAGACGGCGCGATTTGTTCCGGATTGAGGGCCGGAGCAGTTGCAGGTGCGATCTCCCGAACCCTGTCCGACGGCAGAGCTAAGCCATGCTCGTCGTGACTATGCGGTGCACCTGAGATGGGCTCGAATCCGTCGAAGATCAAGTCTCCGCGGATGTCGGCAGTATAGTTCAAGTTTCCAAACCTGACCTGATGGCCAGGGGCGTAGCTCTCGATCTTCTCCAGATGGCCAAGCGAGTTGGCCCGCAGTACGAAGCCGCCGAATACGAAGATTTGTCCGGGGAGGAAAACCTCACCCTGGATCGCATCGTTGTCGATGATCGACGGAGCCATCAAGCCCTTCGGTGACGGCACAGTGGAACTCTCAATGAAAGCACCAATGTCGGTGTCAAAACCGGCGGATCTCGGGTAGGGGGTCCCGAACTGTGCGTCTAAGGCAGATGGTAACAGGAGGCGGGGGACACGATGTTTACCCAGGTTCGGGCCCTCTCGATGGAGGTAATACCCTACTTCCTGCTTGATTGATCTTGATGATATGAGTATTATAAGAGTTGATCTACCACGAGATCGTAGAGGCTAAACCCTAGAAGCTAGCCTATGGTATGATTGTTCTTGTCCTACGGACTAAACCCTCCGGTTTATATAGACACCGGAGGGGGCTAGGGTTACACAGAGTCGGTTACAAGGGAGGAGATCCACACATCCGTATTGCCAAGCTTGCCTTCCACACCAAGGAGAGTCCCATCCGGACATGGGACGAAGTCTTCAATCTTGTATCTTCATAGTCCAACAGTCCTGCTAAAGTATATAGTCCGGCTATCCGAGGACCCCCTAATCCAGGACTCCCTCAATATATAGGAGGAAGAAGTACGTCGATGGAGCAACGTGGGCCCCACGAGGGTGGAGGGCGCGCCCCCTGCCTCGTGCTCTCCTGGTTGCTTTCTTGACGTAGGGTCCAAGTCCTCTGGATCACGTTCGTTCCAAAAATCACGTTCCCGAAGGTTTCATTCCGTTTGGACTCCGTTTGATATTCTTTTTCTGCGAAACTCTGAAATAGGCAAAAAACAGCAATTTGGGCTGGGCCTCCGGTTAATAGGTTAGTCCCAAAAATAATATAAAAGTGTATAATAAAGCCCTTTAAACATCCAAAATAGAATATAATATAGCATGGAACAATCAAAAACTATAGATACGTTGGAGACGTATCAAGCATCCCCAAGCTTAATTCCTGCTCGTCCTCGAGTAGGTAAATGATAAAAACAGAATTTTTGATGTGGAATGCTACTTAGCATAATTTCAATGTAATTCTTCTTATTGTGGCACGAATGTTCAGATTTGATATGATTCAAGATAAAAGTTTGATGTTGACATAAAAACAATAATACTTCAAGCATGCTAACCAAGCAATTATGTCTTATCAAAATAACATAGCCAAAGCAAGTTATCCCTACAAAATCATATAGTCTGGCTATGCTCCATCTTCCCCACACAAAATATTCATATCATGTACAACCCCGGTTTTAGCCAAGCAATTGGTTCATACTTTTTAACGCGCTTCAGCCTTTTCAACTCTTACACAATACATGAGCGCAAGCCATGGATATAGCACTATGGTGGAATAAGCTATAACGATAGGGTTATGTGGGAAGACAAAAAAGGAGAAAGTCTCACATCAGCGAGGCTAATCAATGGGCTATGGAGATGCCCATCAATTGATGTCAATGCAAGGAGTAGGGATTGCCATGCAACGGATGTACTTAGAGCTATAAGTGTATGAAATCTCAAACAAAAGAAACTAAGTGGGTGTGCATCTAACTTGCTTGCTCACGAAGACCTCGGGCATTTGAGGAAGCCCATCATTGGAATATACAAGCCAAGTTCTATAATGAAATTTCCCACTAGTATATGAAAGTGACAAAATGAGAGACTCTCTATCATGAAGATCACGGTGCTACTTTGAAGCACAAGTGTGGTAAAAGGATAGTAACATTGTCCCTTCTCTCTTTTTCTCTCATTTTTTTATTTTTTTTATTTGGGCCTTTTCTCTTTTTTTTATTAGTCCGGAGTCTCATCCCGACTTGTGGCGGAATCATAGTCTCCATCATCCTTTCCTCACTTGGGACAACGCTCTAAAAATGATGATCATCACACTTTTATTTACTTACAACTCATGAATTACAACTCAATACTTAGAACAAAATATGACTCTATGTGGATGCCTCCGGCGGAGTACCGGGATATGTAATGAATCAAGAGCGACATGTATGAAAGAATTATGAACGGTGGCTTTGCCACAAATACAATGTCAACTACATGATCATGCAAAGCAATATGACAATGATGGAGCGTGTCATGATAAACGAAAAGGTGGAAAGTTGCATGGCAATATATCTTGGAATGGCTATGGAAATGCCATAATAGGTAGGGATGGTGGCTGCTTTGAGGAAGATATAAGGAGATTTATGTGTGATAGAGCGTATCATATCACGGGGTTTGGATGCACCGCCGAAGTTTGCACCAACTCTCAAGGTGAGAAAGGGCAATGCACGGTACCGAAGAAGCTAGAAAATTGCGGAAAGGTAAGTGTGCGTATAATCCATGGACTCACATTAGTCATAAAGAACTCATATACTTATTGCAAAAATTTATTAGCCCTCGAAGCAAAGTACTACTACGCATGCTCCTAGGGGAAGGGTTGGTAGGAGTTAACCATCGCGCGATCCCGACCGCCACACAAAGGATGACAATCAACAAATACCTCATGCTCCGACTTTGTTACATAACGGTTCACCATACGTGCATGCTACGGGAATCACAAACTTCAACACAAGTATTTTTCAATTCCACAATTACTCAACTAGCACAACCATGATATTACCACCTTTATATCTCAAAACAATTATCAAGCATCAAATTTCTCATGATATTATAATTAAAGCAAATTGCCATGCTGTTTTAAGACTCTCAAAATAATATGAGTGAAGCATGAGAGAACAATAGTTTCTATAAAACAAATCCACCACCGTGCTCTAAAAGATATGAGTGAAGCACTAGAGCGAAACTATATAGCTCAAAAAATATAAGTGAAGCACATAGAGTATTCTAATAAATTCCAATTTATGTGTGTCTCTCTCAAATGGTGTGTACAGAAAGGATGATTGTGGTAAACTCAAAAACAAAGACTCAAATCATACAAGACGCTCCAAGCAAAACACATATCATGTGGTGAATAAAAATATAGCTCCAAGTAAAGTTACCGATGGAAGTAGACGAAAGAGGGGATGCCTTCAGGGGCATCCCCAAGCTTTGGCTTTTAGGTGTCCTTAGATTATCTTGGGGTGCCATGGGCATCCCCAATCTTAGGCTCTTTCCACTCCTTGTTCAATAATCCATCAAATCTTTTACCCAAAACTTGAAAACTTCACAACACAAAACTTAGCAGAAAATCTCGTGAGCTCCGTTAGTGAAAGAAAAGAAAACACCACTTCAAGGTACTGTAATGAACTCATTCTTTATTTATATTGGTGTTAAACCTACTGTATTCCAACTTCTCTATAGTTTATAAACTATTTTACTAGCCATAGATTCATCAAAATAAGCAAACAACACACGAAAAACAGAATCTGTCAAAAACAGAACAGTCTGTAGTAATCTGTAACTAACGCAAACTTCTGGAACTCCAAAAAATCTACCAAAATAGGAAGACCTAAACAATTTGTTTATTGATCTTCTTCAATTGGAATCAATATTTTATCACGTTCTGGTGATTTTTAACAATTGTTTTCGTGAACAGAAAGTTTCTGGAATTTTCAGCAAGATCAAATAACTAACATCCAAGAAGTTCCTATAGGTTAAACTTGGCACAAACACTAATTAAAACATAAAAACAAATCTAACCAGAGGCTAGATCAAATATTTATTCCTAAACAGAAGCAAAAAGTAAAAAACTAAAATAAAATTGGGTTGCCTCCCAACAAGCGCTATCGTTTAACGCCCCTAGCTAGGCATAAAAGTAAGGATAGATCTAGGTATTGCCATCTTTGATAGGAAATCCATAAGTGTCTCTCATAATAGATTCATATGGTAGTTTAATTTTATTTCTAGGAAAGTGTTCCATGCCTTTCTTTAAGGGAAATTGGAATCTAATATTTCCTTCCTTCATATCAATAATTGCACCAATCGTTCTAAGGAAAGGTCTACCAAGAATAATAGGACATGAAGGATTGCAATCTATGTCAAGAACGATAAAATCTACGGGCACATAGTTCCTATTTGCAACAATAAGAACATCATTAATTCTTCCCATACATTTCTTAATGGTGGAATCCGCAAGGTGCAAGTTTAAAGAGCAATCATCAAATTCGCGGAAACCTAACAAATCACACAAAGTTTTTGGACTCGTGGAAACACTAGCACCCAAATCACACAAAGCATAGCATTCATGATCTTTAATTTTAATTTTAATAGTAGGTTCCCACTCATCATAAAGTTTTCTAGGGATAGAAACTTCCAACTCAAGTTTTTCTTCATAAGATTGCATCAAAGCATCAACGATATGTTTGGTAAAAGCTTTATTTTGGCTATAAGCATGAGGAGAATTTAGTACGGATTGCAACAAGGAAATACAAACTATCAAAGAGAAATTATCATAATTAAATTCCTTGAAATCCAAAATAGTGGGTTCATTAATATTTAAAGTTTTGATCTCTTCAATCCCACTTTTACCAATTTTTGCATCAAGATCTAAAAACTCCGAATTTTTGGGACGCCTTCTAGGTAAAGGTGGATCATATTCAGTCCCATCATTATCAAGATTCATATTGGAAAACAAAGATTTAATAGGGGACACATCAATAACTTTTAGATCTTCATCTTTATTTTCAAAATTTTCCTGCTTAGCGGCCATCTTATTAACAAAGGTGGCCTGCTTATCCGAAACTTCAGCAATTAATTTTTTGAGATAAGCAATATGAGATTCAAACCATAAAATTCTTTAGACATATCATCGAGCTCTTTATTCATGTAACCCATAAAGCTTTTTTGTTCCTTAAGCTCGTTCCTAAAGAAATTATTATGCTCAAATTGTAAAGTCATAAAACTCCTGAGGTTGCTTTCGATCTCTTCTAACCTTTTAAGGTGAAGATCACCAAATCTAGGTAGAGCCATCGTGACAAGCAAGCAATCCAACACACGAGCAAACAAAAAGCAAGTGAAAAAGAGGCAAACGAAAAGAGAGGGCGAATAAAATGGCAAGGGTGAAGTGGGGGAGAGGAAAACGAGAGGCAAATGACAAATAATGTAATGCGGGAGATAAGAGTTTGTGATGGGTACTTGGTATGTTGAATTTTGCGTAGACTCCCCGGCAACAGCGCCAGAAATCCTTCTTGCTACCTCTTGAGCACTGCGTTGGTTTTCCCTTGAAGAGGAAAGGGTGATGCAGCAAAGTAGCGTAAGTATTTCCCTCAGTTTTTGAGAACCAAGGTATCAATCCAGTAGGAGGCCACGCTCAAGTCCCTCGCACCTACACAAACAAATAAAAACCTCGCAACCAACGCAATAAAGGGGTTGTTAATCCCTTCACGGTCACTTACGAAAGTGAGATCTGATAGATATGATAAGATAATATTTTTGGTATTTTTATAATAAAGATGCAAAGTAAAATAAAAGGCAACAAAAATAGCAAAGTGTTGGAAGATTAATATGATGGAAAATAGACCCGGGGGCCATAGGTTTCACTAATGGCTTCTCTCAAGAGCATAAATATTACGGTGGGTGAACAAATTACTGTTGAGCAATTGATAGAATTGAGCATAGTTATGAGAATATCTAGGTATGATCATGTATATAGGCATCACGTCCATGACAAGTAGACCGACTCCTGCCTGCATCTACTACTATTACTCCACACATCGACCGCTATCCAGCATGCATCTAGAGTATTAAGTTCAAAAGAACAGAGTAACGCTTTAAGTAAGACGACATGATGTAGAGGGATAAACTCATGCAATATGATATAAACCCCATCTTGTTATCCTCGATGGCAGCAATACAATACGTGCCTTGCTGCCCCTGCTATCACTGGGAAAGGACACCGCAAGATTGAACCCAAAGCTAAGCACTTCTCCCATTGCAAGAAAGATCAATCTAGTAGGCCAAACCAAACTGATAGTTCGAAGAGACTTGCAAAGATAACCAATCATACATAAAAGAATTCAGAGAAGATTCAAATATTGTTCATAGATAAACTTGATCATAAACCCACAATTCATCGGTCTCAACAAACACACCGCAAAAGAAGATTACATCGAATAGATCTCCACGAGAATCGTGGAGAAATTTGTATTGAGATCCAAAGAGAGAGAAGAAGCCATCTAGCTAATAACTATGGACCCGAAGGTCTGAGGTAAACTACTCACACATCATCGGAGAGGCTATGGTGTTGATGTAGAAGCCCTCCGTGATCAATGCCCCCTCCGGCAGGACGCCGGAAAAAGCCCCAAGATGGGATCTCACGGGTACAGAAGGTTGCGGTGGTGGAATTAGGTTTTCGTGGATGCCTCTGTTGGTTTGGGGGTACGTAGGTATATATAGGAGGAAGAAGTACGTCGGTGGAGCAACGTGGGCCCCACGAGGGTGGAGGGCGCGCTCAGGGGGTAGGCGCGCCCCCTGCCTCGTGCTCTCCTGGTTGATTTCTTGACATAGGGTCCAAGTCCTCTGGATCACGTTCGTTCCAAAAATCACGTTCCCGAAGGTTTCATTCTGTTTGATATTCTTTTTCTGCGAAACTCTGAAATAGGCAAAAAAACAGCAATTTGGGCTGGGCCTCCGGTTAATAGGTTAGTCCCAAAAATAATATAAAAGTGTATAATAAAGCCCTTTAAACATCCAAAACAGAATATAATATAGCATGGAACAATGAAAAATTATAGATACATTGGAGACGTATCAGAGGGGAATCCGTCGCCATCGTCATCATCAACCATCCTCCATCACCAATTTCATGATGCTCACCGCCGTGCGTGAGTAATTCCATCGTAGGCTTGCTGGACGGTGATGGGTTGGATGAGATTTATCATGTAATCGAGTTAGATTTGTTAGGGCTTGATCCCTAGTATCCACTATGTTCTGAGATTGATGTTGCTATGACTTTGCTATGCTTAATGCTTGTCACTAGGGCCCGAGTGCCATGATTTCAAATCTGAACCTATTATGTTTTCATGAATATATGTGAGTTCTTGATCCTATCTTGCAAGTCTATAGTCACCTACTATGTGTTATGATACGGCAACCCCGAAGTGACAATAATCGGGACCACTCCCGGTGATGACCGTAGTTTGAGGAGTTCATGTATTCACTATGTGTTAATGCTTTGGTCCGGTACTCTATTAAAAGGAGGCCTTAATATCCCTTAGTTTCCGCTAGGAGCCCGCTGCCACGGGAGGGTAGGACAAAAGATGTGATGCAAGTTCTATTCCATAAGCACGTATGACTATATTCGGAATACATGCCTACGTTACATTGATGAATTGGAGCTAGTTCTCTGTCACCCTATGTTATGAGTGTTACATGATGAACCGCATCCGGCATAATTCTCCATCATCGATCCAATGCCTACGAGCTTTTCACATATTGTTCTTCGCTTATTTACTTTTCCGTTGCTACTGTTGCAATCACTACAAAACCCAAAAATATTACTTTTGCTACCGTTACCGTTACTATCGTACTACTTTGCTACTAAATACTTTGCTACAGATACTAAGTTATCCAGGTGTGGTTGAATTGACAACTCAACTGTTAATACTTGAGAATATTCTTTGGCTCCCCTTGTGTCGAATCAATAAATTTGGGTTGAATACCCTGCCCCCAAAAACTGTTGCGATCCCCTATACTTGTGGGTTATCAAACATCGTCGTGTTGTGCAGTCCAGAGTAGTCAAGCTCCCTGATCTCCTTGACCCTTCCGTAAAATCTTTCAGTTGCGCCGTTGTCGCTGCCGGTCATGCATTCCATCGTCACCCCTGAGTTCTGATCACCACTATCCATATCTTTGGCCTCCGTGTAGAACGTGTATCCGTTGATATCGTATGCCTGATATGTTAGGATGTTGGGCGAGGGGCCATGTGCTAAGGCATATATGAGCAATCCGTCCTTAGAGCCCTCCTCCGAGGGATTAGCAATAATATGCTCTTTGAACCAATGCAGGAAAGTGGAGTTGTGCTCTCTAGTAACTTTGGCGTCCGTCCTGCATGCCCCCCGGTCACGATACTTCTTTGCGATAATTTCTTTGTGCAGTGCCACGAAAGGATCTACCTCGTCTAGGTGTTGTAGCACTACCAAGTTTGCTCTGTCAAAGTCGCTGCGTCGATCTGAGTATGCCATGTGCAGTTCCCTGCGACCGTTGGAGTGACCTTCTCCTTTGAGCCTCCCATCGTGCTTGTTAACGGGCAAACCAACACTAACACCAGGCAGCTGGTCTGCGCCATATAGAAAATTCTCGCAGAAAGAGATGCACTCTTGTGTCAGATAGCCCTGGACGATGCTTCCATCCGGACGGGACATGTTACAAACGAATCCTTTGATGATCCCATTCATCCTCTCAAACGGCATCATGTTGTGCAGAAATGACGGCCCCAAGTCTATTATGTCGCCCACAATATGGACACACAGATGCACCATCACGTCAAAGAACGCGGGCGGGAAGTACATCTCAAGCTCATTCAGTATCACAACGATCTCTTCCTGGAGCCTTCGGAGCTGCTTCAGACTGATCGACTTTTGAGAGATGATGTCGAAAAAGTTGCAGAGACCAATAAGCGTGTCACGGACGTGCTTGTCCATTATCCCTCTAAGGGCAACATGTAGTATCTGCGTCATCATCACATGACAGTCATGGGACTTCATCCCGCTGAACCTTTTCTTGTCCGTATCTAGATATCTGCTTATCATGCCACAGTATCCGGAACTAACTTTGACTCCGGTAAAGCACTTAAAGAATTGATTGATCTCTGCCTGACTTAAGGTGAAGCAAGAAGGGGGGCAATAATCCTCTTTCTTTATTTTCTTGCCATTCTTCTCCCGCGCCTCTGTCTCCGTCTCTGTCTCGTCTGACTGTTTACGAGGCGGCATGTGCAGATCTTCCCTGATATTCAAATATTGCAAGTCTTTTCTTGCCTTCGGCCCATCCTTGGTCTTATCCGGCATGTTCATCAGTGTCGCGAGCAAGCTCTCAAGGACATTCTTACAGATGTGCATTTGATCAAGGCAATGAGGTGTATCGAGTTTGTGCTAGTACTCCAAGTCCCAGAACACAGACCTCGTCTTCCATACCTTCAGCAGCGGCTCCGGCGCCTTTTTCATCGTCTTTCCTGGCGCGGGGCACTCCTTCCAGCTTTTCAACAGCTCATCGATTTCGGCACCGCTCCGCTTACCTGGAGGTCCTCGATGCTCAGCGTGACCATTGAATAGATCTCCACGGTTTCTCCACGGGTCGTCCTGTTCGAGCCATCTTCGATGCCCCATGTACACGATTTTCCTAGACCTGCCATCTTTCCTTGACTTTAGCTGCTGAGACGTCGTATCATCCATGCACCGCGTGCATCCGCAATATCCATGGCACACCTGGCCTGCGACATATCCGTAACCGAGATAGTCGTGCACCGTCGTGATCAGCGCGGCTCTCATGTAGAAATACTCGCCTTTGCTGGTGTCCCATGTCTTGGCCAGTGTTTTCCATAAAGTGTCTAACTCCTCTTGAAGTAGCCCCAGATACAAATTAATATTATTTCCTGGTTGTTTCGGCCCTTGAATAAGCATGCTCATGTGAATGTACTTCGACTTCATGCACAACCAGGGGGGAGGTTGTACATCCATACAAATACGGGCCATGTGCTATGGTTGGTGTTCTGGTTGCCAAACGGATTCATGCCATCGGTACACGCGCCGAGCACGATGTTCCTTGCATCACATTCGAAATACCGATAGAAGCTGTTCAACGCTCTCCA
This sequence comes from Triticum aestivum, assembly GCF_018294505.1. Classification (NCBI taxonomy): domain Eukaryota; kingdom Viridiplantae; phylum Streptophyta; class Magnoliopsida; order Poales; family Poaceae; genus Triticum; species Triticum aestivum. Next base: position 406,274,085 of record NC_057799.1, on the reverse strand, counting down.
CTGGCTTCCATCCTTGACGTGTCTCAGCTTCGGATCATCTCCATCGTCGGGCTTCTTCCTCTCCGCGTGCCAGCGCATTAGCTTTGCTTCCTTGGGATCTACGAAATACCGCTGGAGACGGGGAGTGATCGGTAAGTACCATACAACTTTCTGGGGACATTTCTTCCCGGCCTTCTTGTATCGAGAAGCATTGCACACCGGACAGCTTGTTTTTTCCGCGTGTTCCTTCCGATAAATTATACAATCGTTGATGCATGCATGGTATCTAACATGCGACAGATCAAGAGGGCACACGATCTTCTTGGCCTCATCAACACTAGTAGGACATAGATTCCCCGCGGGAAGAACATCCTTTAGGTACTTGAGATGCTCATCGAGGCTACTGTCGGTCCATTTGTTTTTAGCCTTCGTCTTCAGGAGTTCGAGCGTGAAACTCAAGCGGGTCACCTCAGGATTGCAACCATCATACAATGGAGTGTTCGAGTCTACCACCAGTTGCTCCAGCTTAGCCTCCTCTCTAGAAGCAGCTCTCTCAGTACTTGTGTCCTTGCGAAACAGTGCTTGAACATGAGGGTCCCGCACGATTGAACTTAGTACCGACGAACTCTGCTGCGTGGAGTCCGCGTTCTCTCCGCCGCCATGTCTGGCCCCTTCTACTCCGCCATGTCCGGCCCCTTCTCCGCCGCCATGTCCGGCCTCTTCCCCGCCGCCATTATCGATCATCTCTTCGTCTTGCCCCGTGTCGTCATTGCCTGCCCCGTCGGCGTCCTCAACATCGTCATCCTCATCTTCAATTATCCACCGAGTATAGCCATCCATGAAACCAGTCATGAGCAGGTGCGCTTCGACACGACCATCGTCATAGGGGTCGAGCCAAACTATTCCTTTGCATTTTGGACACAGACATAAAACCTCTGTCCGGTTATTTTCTTTCATGTCCTGCACCGCCGACCGCAACCACCTGTCCACCATCGTTCCACTGACCATCATGAACGTCTGCATGGTAATAATAAACAAATTGATTATAAAAATGCGTGCATGCATCAAAGTCATACAAAAATTCGGCATGACCTTCCCTAAAAATAGGACATATATAGATCTAGAGTTTGCCCGGAATTCGCTGAAACGGAAATAAATCGACATTTCGGCAAAACATAGGCAACTCAAAAGCACAATTTGGCGTCAACACATGCACAGACACAATTTCCATCATATTGCCCAATTATCATATCACACACACATACACATATTTCCATTTTGCAAAAGCATGAAATTTTAATCACCTCTATATCGAGATCGAGCACATGGTGGAGATGAATATGTAGGGAGATCAAAAGTGCACAAAGCTCTTCTTGACAAAGATAGATCTAGTTAGGGGGCAAATAGGCACTTAACTAAATGCTACATCTACCTAGCTAGCTAATTTGGGAGGAGACAACTTCAACTAGTGGAGGGGGAAGGAAAAAGAGAAAGGAGATGCATTAATGGAGGTGGTGTAGTTAGCTAGGAGTAATGAAGAGAGAGAAAGGTAGGTAGAAGAGGGAGAGTAATGGGGGGAGAAGTATTGAGGAAGAAGAAGAGTGAGAGAGGAAGGATGGGAGGCAGGGGAAAGGGAGGAGAGGAGATGAGGGAGGGGAGGATGGGTGGAAAAAGGTGGTGGGGTGCTGTGACCTAGCAGTAGCGCGGGATCGAAAACGCGCTACTGATAAGAGCGTACCAGCAACGCACTTTTCTCACACGCGCTACTGCTAAACAGGGCCAACCGTGTGGACAATTTCAAAATTAGCAGCAGCGACGTGAGCAAAAAAAAGCGCTACTACTATTGATGTAGCAGTAGCGCGCATCGTGACCCCGCGCTGCTGCTAAACTTAGGTTGTTGGTTATTATCGGTCGATTTTTGTAGCAGCGCGGTTTAGCTCTCACGCGCTACTGCTAAGTTTGCATCAGTAGCGGGTTTTTCTTGACCGCGCTACTGCTAATTAGCAGTAGCGCCTCTTTTTGTGCCGCGCTGCTGCTAAGATTCTGTGTATAAGGTTTTCCCTAGTAGTGCATTATCATCGTTACACAATATTAATTAGTGGCATGTCTACGTGAAGACTAAGGACAGATTCATCAAACATGAATTCTTGAGACGTGGTTTCCAGGTGCATAAATTTAGACCATGAATAAGCATTTTGAGATCAATAGGTGACATAAGGAACTAATGAAAAGGAATAAGATTGGATAGACCATCAATACAACTTGGAATAGGAGGACTGTGAACCAAGGGCCTATAACAAAAAAACTCATTTGTTAGCAGCTAAGGGTGTGGGGGAGATCACAAATACCATACAATGTGGTTGATGGACGTCCGATTGATGTAACCCATTTTATGGTCGGCGATCTTAATGGTGAAAGGACATGGATGTCGCCTAGAGGGGAGGTGAATAGGAGTTTTAAAACAATTATGTTTTAGGTTTGAATAAAAGCATAATAAAATAAATATTTAATTTATCAAGCACAAAACCTAAATACACTAGGCTGAACTATGTGCACCAACAACTTGTGCTAAGCAAGTTAAAAAACTATGTGATAGCAAGATGTATAACATGAATCACTATGGCTATCACAAAGTAAGTGCATAAAAAAAGGACTCGGATGAAATATAACCAAGGCACGCGGAGACGACGATGTATCCTGAAGTTCACACCCTTGCGGATGCTAATCTCTGTTAGAGTGGTGTGAATGTACAATACTCCTCAAAATGCCACTAAGGCCACCGTATTCTACTCACGCCCTCGCAGAATGCAAGGTGCCGTGATTCCACGAAGGGACACTTGAGGGCGGTCACCGAACCCGTACAGTTGGTGACCCTTGGGGCGGTCATCGAACCCGTACAACTTACTCGGGGCAATCTCCACAACTTAATTGGAGACCCCAAAGCTTGCCCGGAGCTTTACACCACAATGATCGAGCTCCGCGACACCACCAACCATCTAGGGCACAAGCTCTAGGGTGCCCAAACACCCAAAAGTAATAAGCTTCTCAACTTTCACTTCCACGTATCACCGATGCAACTAATGCAATGACGCTCTTATCCCCAATGACCCTCTTATCTATTCACCCAACGACCAACACCATATCCAGCCATCAAGAATCATCCTTCTCGCTTATGTCCTCTCCGCGGAACTCTTTCCTCCCCGGAAGCCTCGCTACTACCACCGACGTTCGTTATTCCTAGCCGTTGTTGCAACGCTCGCTAGCAAAGCTGCAACCGCACGCCGACAAAAAATACAAGTTGTTGATGTGTTGGCGAGCTGCAAACCACGGCGGAGTTGCAACCATGAGAGGCAAGTGCTAGAAACAGCATCGCCCGTTACTGCTAGCCGCCGGTGCCCAACGAGACCAGTTGGCGGCGGTGCTGGAACCAGCAAAACAGCGAGTGCGACCCGCGCGGCGACACGGGGTTGCTGGAACCGTGAGGCGGAGTGCTGGAACAGGCCATGAAGTTTGCTGGAATCGGGAGGATACTTCTTCGACGGTGAGGTTTTTGCTGCAACCGGCTAGCCTAGTGCTGGAACTGGCCAAACCAGTGCTGCAGCCGCCGACAACAATAGCTGCCACCGGCGACGATGGCCATTTTTGCTGCAACCACGGCCGTGGATGCTGAAACCAGCAATTGTGGGTGCTGCTACCAACGGCAACAACTTTTTCTTTGATATTAAAGACGACAGAGGCACGGGATGCTGCAACCGACACCTGCTAGCGCCGGACGACGCGCGGCCTTGCCTTCAGTGGCGAGCTTGCGCCATGAACGACACATTCCCAAGGCACCGTAGCAGACTACTATTGAAGACGAAGGGGGAGAAAGAAGATGACGCTAGGGGATGGAGCGACACCCACCAGACAACACGCAGCCTTGCCATTGGTGGCGAGCTTGCGCCATGAATGACATGTTCCCAGGGCACCGCAGATCGAAGACGAAGGGGGAGGAAGAAGATGACGCTGGGGGATTGGGGTGGTGGTGGGGGGGGGGGATTGGACATACTCCCTCATTCCATCTATATGGGCCTAATTCGTTTCATGAGGCTAACTTTGACCAAATGTTAAAGCAATAATATATGACATGCAACTTACACAAAGCATACCGGCAAATTCGTATGTGAAAGGAGCTTTCAATGATATAATTTTCACATTATGCATGTCATGTACTATTAATCTTATCAATAGTCAAAGACGGTCTTGAAAAACGCATTAGACCCTATATAGATAGAAAGAGGGAGTATTCGTTTAGTTGGATCGCATGACTCTGGCCTATTTATAATTATTTTGTCTAAGTTGGCTCATTAACTAGCTAGCATGGCAGGGTGGACGGAGAACCCTCCCTCTTTCATTCGTAGTTTTATTGTGGACTGATGACATTCCCTCAAAAGAAAAAGAAAAAACCTAAAGGGGTAAGCAATTGAAGCACCATGAATCAATAGAAAAACACAAAGAGGAATAAGAACATAAAATGAAAATACATAATGCAAATCTGAGACCACGATAATCAAAGGCAAGTCATGAGAAGCATAAAAAAAAAGACAACCTATTCTTTTCCTTTCTTTCTGAAACAAGGATAAGCCATGAGAAGTATAAAAAAGAAGACAACCTATATTCTTTCTGAGCACCTCTATGTGCCTCCAACACCATACATGCTTTTATCATTCGGTATTCCTTCTGGGAAAATGAAGAAAAACCTCAACCCTCTTTTCAGCAGGGAGAAACATCGGTCTAAGCATGACAACTCCCACAGAGCTGAAGTTAACTAAAACATCTCGATTTGTTAAGCTAGACACGATCGTCCCATGGCATCACAAAATACAGCTTGATTCCCACAAGTTCTCAGCGCCGTGACAAACTTTGGTTGATGAGCCCTGTCATTAGCCCCTGCATTCCTCAAGCTTCTGCTGCAGCCTCACGTTGTGCCTTAACTACAAAACAGTGGGAATCTATGTCAGAATAATACACATGGTAAAATTTAACAAGTGGTCAATTCCTAATGTGGATTACCAGAATACTTGAATGATGCACACTGCCACGTAAATGATACCGATATGGTCTCAGAAACATCGGCTGGGTCCCGATTCGTAGACAATGGTCTCTTTCTAAGCCCCGTAAATCATTTAGTATGCCTCATCAGAAGTACAATGATGATGGCAACCAATACTTTCATGGTAAACAACATCATCAATTCATTTTGCTGATATGATGCGCATTGAGGATATACTCCCTCCGTCCCAAAATTCTTGCCTTAGATTCCTCTAGATATGGATGATTCTAATACTAAAACATGACTTGATACATATGTATTTAGACAAATCTAAAACAAGAATTTTGGGATGGAGGGAGTACAATAACTAAAGATGAACTGGAAGTTTTAGGAACTGCTTTGGCGAAACTGAAGATGAACCGAGACCTATGAGTACCTATCGGCTAGCAAACTAATTAGAAGGAAAAACCTTAAGCACGTGAGTGTGTACTGAAAGCCAAATAATGTTGATGAACTAGAACAAGAAACATAACAAAACTTACACAATCAGCTATCTCTTCCTGTTTCAGAGGCGGAACTACTTCGTCTTCTTTCCAGCCAAGAGATTTCAGGAAAGCCATTTCTTCTGGACTAGGTTCATCTTCAGTAGGATATGATTCCTCTTCCCCAGCTACAATGGGCACAAACAACAAACCGGCATCACCATAGCTGGAGTCTGCCTTTGCGGAACCATCATTTATATCTGCTGCCATAATGGCCAGAGTAGCTTCAGCCTTGTCTGCCTGAGGCGCCATAGATCCATTTTCGGCATCAGCATGATCTGATAAAGAGTTGGTATCCTTGACAGCTGCAACCCCATGGGACCCATGATAAAAAACATCAAGAGGTTCCAAAGATGCCTTTGTTTCCTCATTGTCAGAGAGGTGTCGCTGAGACCCATCACAAGAATTTGCATCCTCACAAGAACTACTTCCAGTCTCAATACACTTGATTCCAGCGTCAAACAAGGATAAATCAAGACATGGGTTCTTCTGTTCATTAATCAAGCTAGATGAGGACCCAATACCCGTGCTTGAACCATTTAAAGACTTGCTCCGCAGAAACTCAAAGAATTTATGCTTGGCTTTTGTTATTGATTTTCTCTCACCAGATGGACCTTGTTGTAATTGCAAAGGGAGGCCATTTATGACACCTTTAAGCTTTTGGTTGACAAGGGGCTTTTTCAGTGGTTCCACTGAAGAAGATCGACCTAGAATAGGGCTTAAAGGATTGCTAGTGGAGTCTTTTGAGGTATTTGCAGCACCATTCTGCTCACGGGTCAGGACTTGAAAGGATCCTGGTTGAGATGGCTTGGCAACCTCAGATTTGACTGGAGTACGAACAGAGGTATTGGAAGACTGTGCTGACAGTTGGGGTGCAGTTTTGATAGAACCATTAGAATCCCCAGCTCTTGCACCTTTCGTTTTTAACCTATCTGACAAAGTAGATACCTGCAAAGCATTAAGGAATAAGGGCAAACCAAAGTGTATTTTTTTCAGTACAAGGCAACACCACTCCATATCAACACACACAAGAAAACACTCCAGAATAAGTGAAACAGAAAACCAGCCAGAAGCACATATAGAGGATTTACTTTATGCAACCTTCCCCAAAATGTAGACATGCCTGAACAAACTACGGTGTATTATATCAATTGCATGCTTAATGATCAAATGCTGATCAAGTAATATACAAAAGGGAAGTTTCTGTCAGTTTTGTTGTGTGGTGGAATATTTGTTGATGTTATAGTATCAAGAAAATGTTTAGTAGTTGGCATATACTACTATGAAATAAAATAAAATATGGATCATAAGCAGTAATATTGACAAACTCATATAACATGGAAGGTCAAACACACAAAAAAATTATCCCACTAAAATTCTAATAATAGAGTTCTCTTAATCTAAGTTCTTTGCGGGGAACATAAATACATAATCTACATGCACAGTAATACTAATAATTTCTTTCAGGTGTTCATGAGCCAAACAAGTAAGAGAAACTACAAAACTCACACTACCAGTTAAGTCTTACATCAGAACAAACAGCTTCTATGTAATGAGTATTTCAACTGTTCTAACGATCAATACGATTCATAACTCAATGCTACAAGAATAGAAGTTTCTGACTTTTGGATCACTATTCCTTGTAAATTAGTTCAGAACCAAACTGCGTATTTAAATAACAGGTGTACAAAAATATAAAGGATGATAGATTTTACAACAGAAAAACATATCTCCTAATCTCCAGCGCGTACGTTCAAACTACCAACTAATATGTATCCATACTTACACCACATCATGCATTGCATTTACATAAATTATTATGCTATGAAGACCCTCAGGTAACTGCCACATCCGCTTCATGGATACTTGCAGTTTGCAAAGAACATGAAGCGACTGAACCAGCTTACGACCATATCTTGTAAATATTATGAATATGATCACTAATGACATGCGTAATTTAGGACCAGACAATTGTAAGGGACATTGATGAAGCAGATTCCTGACATAGAAACAAAATTGAATTGTTCATCCATGAATAACAGTCCGATACTACTTGATCATGCAAGACAAAGAAAGTTGAAATTATGCTTGTGATGATCTGTCTTTCAAAAGCAAAATTACAAAACAGACAGTGTATCCGAGAAATTGCACGATTTAAATACAACCATGGTAATCACACAAGACACAAACAACAAAACAAAACAATTGATCTCACAGCGAAGGCAATGTACAGAGTGCATACAGAATTTTTGTTTGATGAAGGCGTCAGAGGTCTTAGAATACACTGCCTCATAGTTCTTTCTTCAATCTTCTGAGCGTCAATCGATAGCTGGGTAAAAAAAATGATATTGCACACGAAACATTAATTAGATTAAGTGAATGGTACAAAATGAGCATGATCATAGACCAAAAGGAGTAAACAACACAAGATATCATATTCAGTACATAATACATTACCTGAGGTGTGGTGGAAATTTTTAATGGAGTCTGCATTACTGTTTCAGCCATGCTTAAGGCAGTCCCACAGTTCGACACTACAAGCTGCTGACTGGAACCAGCACGTGATGAAGCAGAAGAGGTCTGGGTATTACTTGGCTCACTAAGTCCAGGGACTTCTGCTAGCACTGAGTTCCAGCCATCAGGCGCAGTAACCAATGGTATGCTCTGAATTGGGGAGCCAATTCCAGGAGATGGAACTCTAACTACATCATGTTTTCCATTGTTGTCCTCAGAACTAAGGTGTGGGAATTCTCGCTCAAAGGACATGCCGCCAGCATCCTTTCTAGATAGATTACCATTGTCCAAACTTACTCCAGATGCTCGATTCAATGTGTCCAACTTTGGACGAATGCGATTAAGCCTATCGCTTTCGGGTCTGCATGAGTTAAAGGGCCCAAAGCCATCACGCAGTGGGTCACCTGCAAGACCCAATCTACTCTCCCAATCACGGAAATCAGAATCCTTGTCACAACCCCTGTCCCTGTTGCTCCTTCCAAAACTAGCATACCCTCTTGACTTCACTGTGCTATCCCGGTCATGCCGTCTGGACACACTTGGGCCAGAACCCCTGCGGGAAGAGGACTGTTGGGAGCTCCGTTCACGATCACGGCCTGAAGATCGGTTTCTTGATGAAGCACCCCTGTCTTGATCATCTAAAAGCATTCAAGTAACAGCTCATTAGCAAATATACATCATGTGTGTAAGCTTAGAAGAACAGTCATTTAAACGAGGTTCATATATGTTTAGCTAAACCATGCAGAGTTAAACCAAAGCAACCAGAAAGACGTGGCAAAAATTGTTGAAGGAACAATGGACATCAACCCTTACTACATGCCAAGTGCAAGAACAATAAAATTCATACGCATTAATGCAATATATCACAATACAAAAGGCCGCATCGTTGATGTAATACACTATACAGTATGATTGGTATCTCACATAACGGTCCCCAGGTACTACACATGTGACAACAAGCAACAAATGAGTTTACTAGACATATCAACAAAAGAAAATAATTTTAAAATAGCTATTTGTGACTACAAGAGCAAGCTTCTGTGCCTTGAATCAATAATTACATTTGCCACACCAATGGACAGCTAAAAACTGATCTTGCACAGATGAAGCTTCGGACCTTGCGTCCTGGGCTCCTTGCAGCAGGCCAATCTACTGCACACAGTTAACTCCCAGTGCCTCTCCACTGGGCAAACCCCAATATACAACCCGAGACTTGTCTCCAGGCCAAAGCAAGTAATATGAAATGGTGCCTTGGACCTCTTGGTCATGAACTTTCCATTTCAGGATTTGTGTGATTGCAGGCAGTGAGATTGCAGAGACATGGTGAAGTGAAGAATACATTTATAGTTATTTATGCGTTAACTTTTACATACTACTCCCTCCATCCCAAAATAAGTGACTCAACTTTGTACTAACTTTATACTAAAGCTAGTATAAACTTGAGTCACTTATTTTGGGACGGAGGAAGTATAATTTAATTCATTAACCATTTGCTTGGTCTAGTTATGCTAGTCTGCTAATCAAAACAAGTTATAGTACGAAATACCAGACCACATTTTGCTTCTAGCCTAATATAGCTCTACTTCTGCTAGTACACTACAATAAACAATACCATAGCAATTAGCAAGTTCAGTGAACATGCACATTCCACTGCACCAAGGAAAGAAAATTGTCTATTGCTAAAAATGTTTTGCCTACCCCTTAAGCTACTTAAATTAGAGGTATCAACTATGTATATATTTGTGTATGGAGAAGGGCATACATTCTACTATCTATTTCCATATATGCAGGCAAGAAAGGCAAGCATTTAAGAATGATCAACAAAGCTGCAAGCCTGCAAGGCATGAGATATAGTCATGATATATCAACTACACATCATGCCTCTCTCCAAGCAATTCTTAAGAGGTGATTCGGCCTAATCCTCACGCACTCCCTAGTACATTTGGCATTACACGGACTGCTGATGCATTATGGCAACATGGCTAACCAACATGAACAAGTAAACATTCCCGTCCAAGAAAGTCTCTGAAGTCTGGACTGACTCCAGCGCAATAGCCCAATAACTACCATTAAATCATTTCCAAGTAAAATAATATTTAATTTAATAACACTAACCGCAGTTAAAAATTACACACACTGATAACCATCACTTTACCATGCAACAGCACGAGGCTGATGTGCTGATGTAAACAATGTCTCTGAAGACAGATTGCTCCATGATTACCACAAGTCCAAAATTACGCATTTATGTGACATATTACACTTGCTTCATGTTTCATGCAACAAACATATTAAATAAAGCGCTTCACAGTACAAGCATTGTCCTTGAATCAGACTCATGCCAATACTGGTGGTAGGAAGGTTGAAGAATGATCATTGTTCTTAAAAAAATGGTGAGCTAGCAGGCAGCAATTGCACACCAGAAGTGCACTAACTTCACCATGCATAAATGAAAAAAACACCACCCAGCATAAAAAAGTCTAAGAACTAATAACAGCTCGTGTAAAATTATCCAATACCACTAGAAACGTATGCGATTCGACTACTATAATAACAATTAATCTTGCAAAACTTTCTATAAGCAGCACTAACCCCTAGCCGTTATATGCATCAAAATGGTAAATTGAAGGAAAGGCAGCTCACCTGCACGGGGCGAAGTTCCTGGCCGGAAGCCTGTGGCAGCTACTGTCGGTGTGGCAACCCCGCGCACCAGCCATTCTGGTTTCAATGAGGGCTCACCTCGGTCCATGCCAGCAGGCGCAGTTCACCATCTACGCGCCCCAGCAGCAACGTCCGGTCCGGCACAGCAATGAAACCACCACCACTACTACCACCACAACTACCTTTCACTCCTAGTCCTAGTCAGTCACTCAGGGTGGTGCCTACACACGATTCAACAGCACATCCGCAGTTCCGCGCCCAGTCTCCACTCGGGCGAAGCCGAGACCACCAAAGCCTAGCCCCCAGGGGCGGATCTAGATGGTGTGCCGGGTGTGCAGCGGCACACCCAGATGTTTTGAAGGTCAGTGGGATTTAACTAATCGCTGGATGAAAACAAGCTCATACCTCAAACCCCAATGGCTAGAGACTGCGGGCGGGGTGGAGACAGCAGGAACGCGATGTCCCGAGGAGGAAGGACGGGAACGGCGATGGCGGCCACGCGCGTGAGAGGCGGGCGTGGGGGTTTGAGGCGTCGGCCGTGACGCTAGGGTACGGCGCGGCGGCGGCGGCGGCTCTAGGGCACGGTTTGTAGGTCAGGACTCGGTGGGAAGAGAGAAGATTGATCAAGCAGGAAGCGGGCTGCTCGGGCTCGCCTCGGCGGGCGAGCGACCACTCTCCGTACGGCGCCCTCGATGGGTCTCGCCGTGAAATCTGCGGAAGGCGGCGGCGGCGGCGTCGGAGGATTGGGAAATCTCGCGGGGATTCGCGGGATTGGGGAAGCACTTGGGAAGGGATTCGGAGCGCCGATTTTTCGAGAGGATTTATCTTGCTCGGAATTTTTGTGGGCTTGTGAATTCCGTAGGGGGTGTGTGGGTTTGTGTGGTGTGCTTGTTCGTCTTGGACGGGAAGGAGAGAAACCCTATGCAAACTGTGACTTCCTTCGGCCTCCTCCGCCCCCTTCCCTTTCCCGGATGACGGTTGAATTCCTATCTGGTTTTCCTTGCCTTCTTTTCTTTTCCTTTTTTTCTTTTTTTATTTACACGCAAGAAATTTATCGCGTCCGTCTCTACCACAAAAAAAGATTAGCACGTCAAAGCTTACTGCCAAAGTAGTGCTACGACCAAGTTAAAAAAAAAAAATAGTGCTACGAGAATCTGTGATTGGATGGTTAGAAAAACAATGGCCAGTGCTACGAATCAGCCGGATGATTTCTTAGAGAAATCATCTGGCTAGGCAGCCGTCCGATTAGCGCTCTACTGGCCGTAGGATTACAGCTGTGCCACGACAGTATTGGGCGCGCACGCAGCGCTGCTGCACCCAGCGGAAGCTCCACTGCAGTTCTCATGTCGCACGACCGGCGTTCGGCAAAGCTCCAATGCAGCACCGACGATGTCCGGCGGAGCTCCAACGCAGCATCGACACGTCCGGCGAAGCTCCATTGCAGCACCGACGGCTTCAGTGCAGCTCCGGCGACCCTCCATTGCATCTCCGGGCGGCTTCAGTGCAGCGCAGCTCCAGTGCAGGGCCGGCGACGCTTCAGTGCGGCTCCGGCGGCTTCAGCGCAGCTCCGGCGACCCTCCAGTGCAGCGCCGGCGATGCTTCAGTGCAGCTCCAGCGGCTTCAGCGTAGCTCCGGCGACCCTCCATTGCAGCTCCGGCGACGCTCCATTGCAACTCCGTCGGCACGGAAAAAGCTCAAACGCAGCACCGCCCGCCTCCTCCTCGCGTGCTACGCTGCATCATCGGCGACGAGTGGTGCCCGACTGCACTCCGGCCTCCATGCCGCGTTGCAGCACCGACGACGACGAGCATCGCGTCGCAACGCCGACAACACCATCGAGTCGTCGGGTCGCAGCACCGGCAGCATCCGAGTCAACGACGAGGCTGCGTTGCAGTACTAGGTCTCATCGTCATGTGGACCTTGAGCAGCAGCAGGTGAAGCTTGGGGCAGCCATGGCGGACCTTGAGCAGCAGCAGGTGAATTTTGGGGCAGCCATGGCGGATGGGACTTGGACAGGAGGACCTTGAGCAGCAGCAGGTGGAGATTGGGGGCAGGCCATGGTGTAAATCGTTTATTTTCAACTCTGGCAGCAGTGGCGGTCGGCCTTAGCATGGGCATCTCTCTCGATTGCAAAGGAACATAGTATAACACCCCGGATGTAACTTTCCATATTTGTAACTTCAACTCTTGCCATTTTCGGCTATGTGTTATGATATTCCCTTCGTGGTCGGGTTTTGTTTGTCGTTTTGCATTTTGTTCATGTCATGCATTTCATATCATGTCATCATGTGCATTGCATTTGCATACGTGTTCGTCTCATGCATCCGAGCTTTTTCCCCGTTGTCCGTTTTGCAATCCGGCGCTCCCATCTCCTCTGGCACACCCCTCTTGTTTTCTTTCGTGAGCGGGTGTCAAATGTTCTTGGAATGGACTGAGGCTTGTCAAGTGGCCTTGGTATACCACCGGTAGACCACCAGTCAAGTTTTGTTCCATTTGGAGGTCGTTTGGTACTCCAACGGTTAACCGGGTAACCGTAGATGCCTCCTGTGTGTTGCAGCAAAAACCCCTCTCTAATCAGCCCAAAACCCACCAAGCTCTCTTCCATGCTCTAGTTCGTTCGATCACGATCGTGTGGGCGAAAACCGCACCTCATTTGGACTCTCCTAGCTCCCTCTACCTATAAATATGCAACCCTCCCGAAATACATTCGCAGTCCAACCCTAGTCCCTTCCCTCTCCGCGGGCGGACGTGTCCGTACCGCCGCCGGACGAACCCGCAGCCGCCCTCCAACCAATCCTGCGGCGCCACGTCACCCGCCGACTCTCCCACCGCCGCGGCCCACGCGGCCCGCGCGCCGACGCCGCCCGCGCCCCGCGCGCGCCTCCCTCCGTGCCGCCGCCGTGCCACGCCGTCGTCGCCTCGCCGGCCACTGCCGTCCTCGACCTCCGCCGCCGCCGCCTTGCCGTTCTTCGCCGCGCCGCCAAGCCGTCGCCGGCGCCTCCGCCGCCCTGCTCGCCGCCGTCCTCCTCCTCCCTCGCCGCCATCTCCCCCGGGTCCCGGCGCCTCCTCCTCCTCCGCGCCGCCGCCGGCAGCAGCTCAGCTCCGGCCACCGTCGGAACCCTAGCCCGATCCGATCTGGGTCAACGACTAAGGTTGACCCCGAGACCCCGAAATATTTCTCCAAGTCATTTTAGTTTGACATTATATACCCCTGTTCATCATAGCATAACTCTCTGTATGTAGCTCCGTTTCGCGCGTGTAATATATCGAATTGTTCGTCTCGTGATGCTCTACATTTTGTTAAATTGTACCATGTTCATTAGAGGAAATCTTGATGCCCAAATCTCTGGTGCAAGAGTGCTAGTTGCTGTTATCTGCTGTTACTTAGCAGAACTTGAGAATTTGTTATTTTTGTATCATTTAATCTGTGCATCTTATGGGCATGAGCTCTACATGTGTTTTGTTGTATGCCATGCCATCTTTCTAGTGGTGTATGCCATGTATTTTTGTGATCTCTGTGGTGACTATCACAAGCATGCAAACTAGGCCCAGTAATGTTTCTGATTTCAGGGACTTAGTGATTTCTCTAAGTCTTTGTCTGCTGTTATTTTGTTGCCATGTAAACTTGATGATACAGAGAGATCCATGCATATTTTGGAGATGTTCAGTAAGGATGTTTTGTAGATATTGTTGTAATTGATCCATTCCTGCACTTGTTTCCAATTATGGAGTGCCATAGCATGACTCAATCTTGCTTTACTTTTGCTATAAAATATTTCTGGCAGATTGTTTACGTGTTATTCAATTTTGCCAAGCTTGTTGTAGTTGTTTCATACATGATATGTACTTGATCTTGCCATGGTTAGCTTCATAAACATGCCATCTTGCTGTAGGTATGCTTGTTTTGTCATGAATTGCTTTGTGGTGAGTGCATAAAGCTCACAAAGATGCCTTCATATTATTGTATCTGCCAATGCTCTGTTTTCTGCTAAGTCTGAAACCTGTTAACGAAACTTGCTATGTTTGCATGGTTGCCATCATATCTTCTGGTCCTTTTTGGCTTATGGTCATTAAGGGACTTGTGTCATATGCATTTAGTAGAACACTGCCATGTCTTGTTTTGCCATGTTAAGTGCTTGTAGAATGTTGTTTTCGTGCTCTGAACATTGCTACCTGATGCTGTTTTCTGCCATGTCCAGTAATTTCACTAAGTCTGTGAACCTGTTATCTTTTGCACTTTTGCCATGCTTATTTGAGCTTGTTTTGTTGTGATCTAGCCGTAGCTCAGTGTTCATCTTTTGTCTAGCATCTCCTGTAGATTACTTCTATATGCTTTGTTGCTATGTTGGAGTGCTGTAGCATTGTTACTTGTTGCATTTTAAGTGCTATCATGCTGTTAATCACAGATTCGTGTCATTTTTGTTTTGCTTGTCATTTGCAAACCGTGCATCCGTTTCCGGTGATCTTTATATCGATTTCGACCGAAATCATCTCATATTTCCAGTGGCATACTTGGTTTGTCAAGTTACTGCCTTGTTCATCATTTTCCTCCCGGAGCACGCATACGCACCGCATATCATATCTTGCATATCATTCATGTATTGCATCATGTTGCTTGTGCATTTCTCGTGATTGATTGTGGTTCCGTTGCTTGTGTTCTTGTCTTGGGTAGAGCCGGGAGACGAGTTCGTGAACGAGGAACCTGTTGAGTACGCTTACGAGGATCAAGCTTTCGACAACTCTGAGAACCTTGCAAGTAAGATGACCACCTCTCGAAATCACTTCTATCTTTGCTTTGCTAGTTGTTCGCTCTATTGCCATGCTGCGCTACCTACCACTTGCTATATCATGCCTCCCATATTGCCATGTCAGCCTCTAACCATCCTTTCCTAGCAAACCGTTGTTTGGCTAAGTTACCGCTTTTGCTCAGCCCTTCTTATAGCGTTGCTAGTTGCAGGTGAAGTTGAAGTTTGTTCCATGTTGGAACATGGATATGTTGGGATATCACAATATCTCTTATTATATTAATGCATCTATATATTTGGTAAAGGGTGGAAGGCTCGGCCTTATGCCTGGTGTTTTGTTCCACTCTTGCCGCCCTAGTTTCTGTCATACCGGTACTATGTTCCTTGAGTTTGCGTTTCTTACGCGGTTGGGTGATTTATGGGACCCCCTTGACAGTTCGCCTTGAATAAAACTCCTCCAGCAAGGCCCAACCTTGGTTTTACCATTTGCCACCTAAGCCTTTTCCCCTGGGTTTTCGCGAGCCCGAGGGTCATCTTTATTTAAACCCCCGGGCCAGTGTTCCTCTGAGTGCTGGTCCAAACTAGAGCCACTTGCAGCGCCACCTTGGGGAAACTCGAGGATTGGTTTTAGTTGTACGTAGTGTTCATCCGGTGTGCCCTGAGAACGAGATATGTGCAGCTCCTATCGGGATTTGTCGGCACATTCGGGCGGCTTTGCTGGTCTTGTTTTACCATTGTCGAAATGTCTTGTAAACCGGGATTTCGAGACTGATCGGGTCTTTTCGGGAGAAGGTTTATCCTTCATTGACCGTGAGAGCTTATGATGGGCTAAGTTGGGACACCCCTGCAGGGTAATATTTTTCGAAAGCCGTGCCCGCGGTTATGAGGCAGATGGGAATTTGTTAATGTCCGGTTGTAGAGAACTTGTCACTTGACCCAATTAAAATACATCAACTGCGTGTGTAGCCGTGATGGTCTCTTCTCGGCGGAGTCCGGGAAGTGAACACGGTTTGAGTTATGAATGACGTAAGTAGGAGTTCAGGATCACTTCTTGGTCATTACTAGATGACGACCGCTCCGTTGCTTCTCTTCTCGCTCTCTTTTGCGTATGTTAGCCACTATATATGCTTAGTGCCTGCTGCAGCTCCACCTCATTACACCATCCTTTCCTATAAGCTTAAATAGTCTTGATCTCGCGGGTGTGAGATTGCTGAGTCCTCGTGACTCACAGATTCTACCAAAACAGTTTCAGGTGCCGACGATGCCAGTGCAGATGATGGGATCGACCTCAAGTGGGAGTTCGATGAGGAACGTGGTCGTTACTATGTGTCTTTTCCTGATGATCAGTAGTGGAGCCCAGTTGGGACGATCGGGAATCTAGCATTTGGGGTTATCTTACTTTCATTTGGATTTTGACCGTAGCTGGTCTGTGTGTGTATTTTGGATGATGTATGAATTATATTTATGTATTGTGTGAAGTGGCGATTGTAAGCCAACTCTTTATCCCATTCTTGTTCATTACATGGGATTGTGTGAAGATGACCCTTCTTGCGACAAAACCACAATGCGGTTATGCCTCTAAGTCGTGCCTCTACACGTGGGAGATATAGCCGCATCGTGGGCGTTACACATAGAAGATGGGGAGAGGAAAAGAAACAGGCGGAGAACGAGCGGAGGAGAGAACGAGTGGAGGAGATAAGGTTGGAGGGAGGAAGCGGCGGACTAGCTCGCGTAGGGGACACATGTCGTGCGTCTGACCCGGTTTACGCAATGATATTTTCATCCGGATGTTTTTAAACGTTTTCCAAAAACAATAGTATTCTAAGACCATTAGAGTTTATTGGTGCTTACATTTTTCTTGATTTATTTTAGGTCACCCTGCGCCGTTCAGTGAGAGGAGATGTTCCCGTCAACTACGAAGATGTCTGTGACGACTTCATCAATCTCAAGATATTGTACCGACTCCGTCTCTCGAAGGTGCTCATAGGGGATAAGGTGTGTGTGCGAGTGCCCGTAAGGATGACTGTATGTGCATATATATGAGCGTCTACGTATGTAATGTGTTTAAAAAACCTTATCTAGTTTCGTGGGCTTTTTTAGCTCAGGTCTACTAGATTTGTGATGCACCCATTTACTCTTATAAATACCCCTAAAAAAATTACTCTTATAAATGATTAGTTACAACAAGTTTTTTTTGGAACTTTTAATCTGTTTATTTTCAATCATGACAGTACAACAAACATCATAAAGAATAATAAATACATTCAAATCCGTAGATCAGCTAGCAACGATTAGAAGCACTGAAGCGAATCAAAGACACGTCGTCGTCATCGTTCCTCCCTCACCGAAGCCAGGCAATTTCCAAACCCAAATTCTCATGTTCATCTCTCTTTTCCCGAGTCAAACTCGACAGCTTATGAGCCTGAGCATTTTTGTTTATGCTCTAACTGGCTACCTAGGGTCCAAAGGGCCACTTCTTTTTGAGCATTTTCTAGCTATACTGTGAACATAAGCCCCATATGAGGGTCTGTCAAAATAAGTTAGTCAGTTTTATTTGGTGCCTATTTTCAACTTATTTGTGCTCTAGGTAGTGAAAAGACTGTAATGCCTTGGGTTGTATTGTTGTTCTAATTAAACAGTATCGAGTTATCTTTTATCATTTTGCTGACCATATGACATAGATTTGACTCTCAAATACCACAGTACGTTATAATCAAACAAAAGGAAGATCATTGTCTCACATACGAGTACTTGAGAAGAAGATATGAATAGGGAAGATCTTCAAAATATTACATGGTTCTCCCAACAAAAGTATACACCCTAGAGCTAACCATCAAGGGTTGACACACACAGAAATAACATTACGGATGATGCCCATATTACCATTATCGTTGGATGCAAAGTGATGAGAAAGGTTCTCCTTGTGAGTATAAGATCCGTTCTCAACCATGTCGAAATGTTGGTCACTTAGTTTGCTCTCACGAATGTAGTTATGAAGACACACGCATGCAGGAATTGTCTTTGTTTGCGTATCGGGTTTGTACCGTGTGATACGGATGCCAAGGAGGATTCACCATTTCATCCTCATACACCGAAAGATTGCCCGATGACGTTTCATAGTAATGAATGTCAATGATTGAAGGTCTCATTTCTCCCCCGTGGTGGTACTTTTTGAAATCAGGTACATGGCAGCGCTCTCATTTGTATGTTAGTGCTCTCATTTGTTTGGATATCCAAAGTCAACAAGATAGTATTTGCGTACGTTGATAATAAATAAAACCAAAATCAATTAGTCAACATAAGACATTAGAGTACGAGAATGCATGTATAAGTTAATATCGTCCGAAGAATGTGGGAAGTAGGAATATTCAACTTGTGCATCATTCAATACACGTGTGTCATGAATAATCCAGGCCATCCAGCAACAACAAACGTAAATCTCATATCAAAATCGCAAATTGCCATGACATTCTGAGATGTCGAACCTTTCCCGTTGCGGTAGTTGGGCTGCTCACTTGCAGGCACAACACATGGAATGTGCATTCCATCTATTGCCGCAATGATATCCTTGAAGTGAGGCCAAAATCTCAATTTTTGTAAGTGGGTCATGAACTTGGGTGTAAGATCGATCTTTGGGTTGAAGGTAATCACCACCCATACGGTACACACAACAGACCCTCCTTAAAATTTTTGTTAATGGTAGACCGATTATGTTCAAATCGATCTGCAACATTGTCGGCGGTCTATCGTGACACCAAAATCCACAAGAACTATGCTAATACTGCTTTGCTTGTCATGTTGCAAGTTGACCTTAAATCGTACTCCCTCCGTCTGAAAATTCTTGTCTTACATTTGTCTAGATACACCGTATCTAACACTAAAACGCAACTAGATACATCCGTATTTAAACAAATCTAAGACAAGAATTTTGGGACGGAGAGAGTACTTCTCAACTAAGATGTCATGTACTGGGAAAAAAATTGACCTCTGCATCCTAAACATGGAGTAGCATATTTGTGGTTGCTTCTCTTTCCCTCCCACCCACTGTAGTCCTAACATCATTGGTGCTCTTCTAGGTCCATATGGCACCCTCTCTTTGTTTTGAACATAACGTGCCATTGCAACAATGCAAAAATCAAGTTCTTCATCCTCCTCCTCAACAGAGATACACATATGTGATATAAACAACACGAGAGACAGATCATTAACATTTGTCCACAACAAGACAAATTATTTGGCCCACAAGACATGATACATTTCAGTAGAAATTAGTACCAAATAGATCCACAATGATACAGAATAGTTCAAATCAATACAAATGAGTTCACAAGAAAGCAAATAAACTCATAACAATACAAATGAGTTCCCAACAAAGCAAATAAGTGTGCAACAATATAAATGAGTTCGCAAGAAAGCAAATAAGTTTACATCAAATGAAATAACATAAGACATGTTCTAATATTTTCACATAAATGTATCCCATGCCCTCTTGATCCATTCAAACTTCACACTTGGATGTTCCTACTTGAGGGCACTAAAGACATCACGATGTTCCTTACTTGTAAAGAGTTCTAGAGCATGGAAATACACTTCACTTCCAGATTTACCTCCATCATTAATCATCATGTCCTTCATCTCCTTAATCTCATCTCTCAGAGGATCCTCCTTCATTTTAGATGTAGTAGATGTGCGGTTAATCTCCCTATTTCCCCAAATGTCAGCAATATGCTTGAATTGCATTCTATCCTCACTATCTTTTGCACCATCGCATGACTAGGTGAATAAGGACATGATCTCATTTTTGGACCGTTAGCTCTGGTAGGTGTCACATGGGTAGAATCTAACTCGTATCATGAGCTTGCCTTCATCATCATTGTGAAATTTAGAGCCACCAACTTGAGACGAGGGAGGTGGCGCCCTCGCATACTCATTTTCCGTACTAACATCTTCAAAGATGACACTTGGTCTGTTCTCATCCTCTAATGAAGCAAATCAAAACTTGGCGGCAAGTTCATTTCCCTAAAAAATGTATATCACAAATTAATGCAACAATTAGCAAACAGAAAAAAGTAACCAATGAAATTAATATGAAGATATGTACATGTATCTCACTTGCCCAGCATTCATTGCTAGCCGCAATGGTCAGGATCTAACCCAATGTCGGATGCCTTTTGGTTCAATGTCTTCCAAATAATGTACTCTTTTTAGCACATCCCACTTATTTTTGAATTGTTATTTGGTATATTCTCTCTTTGTGCGCTTAAAGAACTTAGTTGTCAAATTGTTGTACCCAAGGTTGGTCAAACATCCTTAACTTGGGAAGACCATATCCAAACCCCATGGCAACAAACGAAGCCACATTGCAACAATGCAATAAGCAGTTTGGAAGGATGTGTAGAGGGCATTCAGAGTGCTCCAAGCTCGTTGGGGATTTTTCGTGGAGCTGCAATGATGTGGGAATTAGAGACTTTATGGCAGCTGATGACACGTTGTGTCATTTTGCAAAAAATGATTGTCAAGGATGAGGGTAAAGGGGTATCCCGAACCCATGATTTTTTAGAAGCCTGGAGAACAAGTCCACATCCTGGAATAAGATGTAGATCGGATTATTAATTTCTACAGATGCATTAGAATCTTCAAGACAAGCAGGTGCACGTGTAACTACTCAATGATCTTGTTGAGCATATGTGATGCGAAGCATCCCAAGGTCATCCCCATGGACCTACCTTTGTCTCACCAGGTGCCACGTGGACCCATTACACGTGCACGTGCAAGAGCTCTTAAGACCGAGGTGACATCTCTCCTCTTGCAACTCCTCTTTGAAACACATGAGACATGGCTACACTACTGCAGGATGCTGCTAACGCGACACTATGATCAGAGACCCTTCGAGAAACTGTGTGTGATAGCATAATCGCAAATGGTGCTGTATGAAAACCGTCAAAAAAGGTGAAAACGTCTGCGATGGAGGATGCATCAAACACAGTTCAGATTTTAGTTGCGTGTGCGATCCAGGGCATACGGTTCAGTCCAATGAACTGTTTGCGATGAGGCGGAACAAAAGAAACGGGCAGCCTGATGAAGGCGTGTGCGATATAGAGCAAACGGTTCACTCGGATGAACTGTTTGTGATTAGGCAACACAAAAGAAACGGGCAGCCAGATGAAGGTGTGTGCGATATATAGCATACGGTTCACTCGGATGAACTGTTTGTGATTAGGCAACACAAAAGAAACGGTCAGCCAGATCAAGGTGTGTGTGATTGAGGGCATACGCTTCAGAAGGATTAACTGTTTGCGATTAGGCAACAGAACAAAAACGGGTAAGCTAGATCAAAGTGTCTGCGATTGATGGCATACACTTCACATGGATGAACTGTTTGTGATTAGCCACAACAAACTGAAACAGTTAGATAGATCAACGTGTGTGCGCTAGACGGGCACACCCATTCTAATTAAAAGACGTGTGCTGACATTGCCTATTGCGGTGCACCCTATGGTGCAAACGCCACGTACGCGGCCGAGAAGGCGTACGTGCCCACGTTACGCCTTCCGGGAATAGTGTCGCACTTATAACCGTCAGTAAATTTTGAGCATGCGTCCCGTCACATTCCAAATTGCAAACCTGTTCACACCGATCAAAACCTAAACGGTTTCCCACTTAGGAGCGTATTACTACGCGGTTATAAATACTACTACTCCAAGATGACTGCACATTCCTCCTCAACTCCTCATCCACAAAAATTCAAAAACAAACAAGTCATTCATCATCGTTCCCTTGCATCCGCCGTGGTCAGCGTGAGTTCTGGGTCGAGAGATTGCGACCAGGGAGAGGTGAGCCTGGAAGCGGGAGCACGAGAGATGTCCCGCCTCGCCGCGATAGCAGCCAACATGTCCCGCCGCACGGCCGTAGCAGCAGAGAGGTCCCGCCGCCGCTGAAGCAGCATGGAGGACCCGTCGCACCGTCGATGCAGCAGACTAGTCCGGCCGTGCCGTGGAAGCAGAAGAGATGTCCTGCCGCACCGCGAATGCAGCAGAGATGTCCTCTCTTGCCGCGGCGGCCTGGGAAAATGCCTCGCGGGCAGGCGAGGACTCTTACAGGCGCATGCGTGCCCTCGTCCATAGGCAGATGGATCAGATCTCCAGGTGGGCGAGGTTGCAGGATGACCTGCAAGCCTCGTTTGAACAGTCTACCGACGTCATCCGGCAACTAAATGAGAGCAATGCGAAGCTCTGGGCCGAGCGCGACTTGCTGAGGGCGAAGATCGTCGGAAGTGCGGAGCAGCAGGAGCAGACCACTGCCTTGTTGAAGAGGACCGGCGTCATCGTCGAGAAACTTATGGACGAGAATAACAAGTTGCGCATCGAGCGCAGAAGGCTGGTGGAGGAATCCGTGGATGCTCTCAAGCAGCATCTTGAGGACAAGAAAGAGCTCGTCGCCGCTCGCCGCGGAGACTAGTTCCCGCTGCCTGCAGCAACGCATCAAGAAAATAGAGATCAGCGAGCCAGATCATTGTCTTCCTTCTTCTTTTTCCCTTGTGTATTTCGGGTGTTGCCGCATGTGGCTTTTTTAATTATGTTTCTAAATATGTAAGACAATTATTATCCACTGTCATCGTCCTTATATTCATCATGCTTGCTATAAGTCGCAGTCGATGCTATATAGGTCCGTCGGATCTTACATCAAGATCCGTGCAAAACTTTCTTTTCAGATTTTCATTTTCTCTCTTAAATCTCAGTCCAGTGAGACATATAGCCACGCCATAGAACAGGTGCTCGGGCGCCATTAATGGAGACGTTGGGAGGGAGGTGCACGGCAGGTAGCGGTCAAAGGGCTCTCCTCCCGATGAGCACGCGCAGGGGTCTGATCGCACGCCTCCCGTACTCAAATAGCTACCCCGCACGGCACCTCCTAGCCAATAAAAAAAGGGGACGCGTGGCCGCACGTAATTGGTAAGTCGAACGCCCACGGTTTCAATAATACTTGTGTTTCCGATTTGTAACGTGACAACACTTGTTCCAAAATGACTTTGTTGATTGTTAATGTGTGGGCCTTCGCAAATCGGACAGAAAAATTACCACAACATGTTGGTGCCATGTCATGAGACCATGCCAAGTTTCATGATTTTCAGGCGTGTTTTGGAATTACAGGAATTAAAAAACCAAGTTTCTCAATCTTTCCGGCCGAGCCACGACGCCCATATGTTTGAATTTCACTCCCATCTCTTGCATGGGACCTAGAAATTCACCCAAGGACACACATGTGATTTTTCAAACAACTTTGGTGCACTGGAGCATGTGCTTGTAGTTCAAATTTGAATTATGCACATTAAATGCCAGAAACTCAATTAATGTATAAAAAAGGCCAAACGAACCCGGAATAATTCCAAAATTTAGCACGGTACTTCTATTTGGTCTAATCTGGCTGTGTAAAAAAATAAGGCGGGAGAAGGCAGTGTACGTATGTCGTTTCGCACACGGAGGTGACACGTTCCCTCTCGGAACCACGAGCCTTCTTGAGGGAAGCTCCGGTTTGCAAGAAGCTTACACCAAAGCTTGTCCCAATTCGGCCAAAAAATTACCGCAGCATGTTGGTGCCATGTCATGACACCATGCCAAGTTTCATGATTTTCAGGCGTGTTTTGGAATTACAGGAATTAAAAAACCAAGTTTCTCAATCTTTCCGGCCGAGCCACGACGCCCAGATGTTTGAATTTCACTCCCATCTCTTGCATGGGACCTAGAAATTCACCCAAGGACACACATGTGATTTTTCAAACAACTTTGGTGCACTGGAGCATGTGCTTGTAGTTCAAATTTGAATTATGCACATTAAATGCCTAGAAACTCAATTAATGTATAAAAAAGGCGAAACGAGCCCAGAATAATTTCAAAATTTAGCACGGTACTTCTATTTGGTCTAATCTGGATGTGCAAAAAATTAAGGCGGGAGAAGGCAGTGTACGTATGTCGTTTCGCACACGGAGGTGACACGTTCCCTCTCGGAACCACGAGCCTTCTTGAGGGAAGCTCCGGTTTGCAAGAAGCTTACACCAAAGCTTGTCCCAATTCGGCCAAAAAATTACCGCAGCATGTTGGTGCCATGTCATGAGACCATGCCAAGTTTCACGATTTTCAGGCGTGTTTTGGAATTACAGGAATTAAAAAACCAAGTTTCTCAATCTTTTCGGCCGAGCCACGACGCCCAGATGTTTGAATTTCACTCCCATCTCTTGCATGGGACCTAGAAATTCACCCAAGGACACACGTGATTTTTCAAACAACTTTGGTGCACTGGAGCACGTGCTTGTAGTTCAAATTTGAATTATGCACATTAAATGCCCAAAAACTCAATTAATGTATAAAAAAGGCCAAACGAACACGGAATAATTCCAAAATTTAGCACGATACTTCTATTTGGTCTAATCTGCCTGTGTAAAAAATTAAGGCGGGAGAAGGCAGTGTACGTATGTCGTTTCGCACACGGAGGTGACACGTTCCCTCTCGGAACCAGGAGCCTTCTTGAGGGAAGCTCCGGTTTGCAAGAAGCTTACACCAAAGCTTGTCCCAATTCAGCCAAAAAATTACTGCAGCATGTTGGTGCCATGTCATGACACCATGCCAAGTTTCATGATTTTCAGCCGTGTTTTGGATTTACAGGAATTAAAAAACCAAGTTTCTCAATCATTCCGGCCGAGCCACGACACCCATATGTTTGAATTTTATTCCCATTTCTTGCATGGGACCTATAAATTCACCCAAAGACACACATGTGATTTTTCAGCAAACTTTGGTGCATTGGAGCATGTGCTTGTAGTTCAAATTTGAATTATGCACATTAAATGCCCAGAAACTCAATTAATGCATAAAAATGCCAAACGAACCCGGAATAATTCCAAATTTAAACACGACACTCATGTACTAGTTGCATGTTCACTGTACGTAAATGTTCTAGCAATTCAAACACCATCCTTTCCCTCCGTAACACCATTTTGTCTTTCAAAACATAATGAAAAAATCAGGTATACCACAAACAGTTTACTAGAAAGAATCGTGTGGGATGCGATATAAAATATCTTGGCGCACCGTTTTGTCTGGCTTACGCAGGAAGCTTCATCGTCTACAGTCCATCGCCCCCGCTTGAACCACACTTGCGCGCCAGTTTCTCGCGGCACCGAGCGAATTTTTTTGCCACCGCGGAAATATCTATCTCCCCGCCCCCTCCCTCCTACCAAAAGCCACATTTCCACTGTTCCTCCTTGCTTTCCAAGTTCAAACCTCCACTGCTACTTACTGGCAGCTCAGTCTCTTCACCGACGACCCTTCTTCTTGCAGCGCCGCCTCCTCGCCGGCTACCCTTCTTCTTGCAGCGCCGCCTCCTCCCCGGTGACCCTTCTTCTTGCAGCGCCGCCTCCTCGCTGGCGACCCTTCTTCTTGCTGCGCGGCCTCCTCACCGCCAACCCTTCTTCTTGCTGCGCGACCTCGTCGATATGGTCAGGTAATCCACACCCCGCCCACACCATCCTCCTCCTTTCCCGTCCCACATGCCCCGACTGATGGAGCGATACCTTCCACCGAAATCACTGCCCCCCTCCTCCAATTAAGTGCCGCCCACAACCATTTTACACACAGTATAACATGGAGCTGAGTAGCATGCGGCCGCACGCCGAACGAGGTCGCTATGGCTGACATGCGTGTCGACCGCCAGATCTTGGAGGAGCACCTCGTCTTCGAGGCCACCGTCGACACCGCCGCGCGGTTGTCTACTTTAAAATACAGTTCGTGATGTTTTATCGAGGCCACCGCTAGTGCCTTCTAGTGATTTGTCCTCTATAATGTTAATATGCAATCTGATGTTCAGTTAACAGTTTGGTCCTCTGAAATGTAATGTTCAGTTAACACTTTGGTCCAACAATTGCTACATTTCGTAGTACTGCTCTCAAGCATTCTTTGTTTTGTTAACTGTCTTATCTTCTAGTACATGTTTCTATTCTGCAATGTCGTGCTCAGTTAACTATTTTGGTTCATTTGGTCTGCTGTCCATTTAACTGTTTGGTTCAGTTCTGCAATTTGATTTTCATTTGCTGTGGGTACAATTTTGTATTGTTATGCATGTGACACCAATCGAATTTGGCTGTACTCAATACATATTCTACTGATAGTATGGCAACTCTCAGTTAACCTGATCAAGATCTTCCTTATGTGTGTTGCAGGGAAACAATGGGAGACACTGCGGTTTACCATCGAGGTTTGTTCAAGCAGGGTCCTTTGGCTAATAGCACATTATTGTGCAGTTGCAGGAATCATTCTAATATTTAGGTTTCTTACAATTTGGTCTTGCACATGTAGGTCCTGCTGTCAGAGGCTTAGACCCACTGTTCGACCCATTTTGCATATGGGGAAATGAGATGTCCATGAATATCAGTCAAGTCAAGAAACTCAGAAAGATTGTTAGGATGAAGAAACTTGCGACGAATAACAGCAAGATCTTTGTTTGCACAATGAAGAAGACATCAGTCAACTATAGGATGGTACCAACTCTTTTACCTTGTTTTTACCCCTTGCGCCATTTCAAAATTTACAACAGCGATTTATGCATAGCTTTGTTTTCAGTACTTTTCAAAGCAGTTCACCGATGATTACCTCTCAAACCACCTGCATGGTCAAGAGGCGAGGAAGGTATTCATTCAACACCCACGGTACAATATTGAAGTCTTGCTGAAGAGGACGAAGGTTGGGCGGGCAATTATCCATAGCCACTGGCCTAAAGTTGCAAGGACATTCAACATCACTGAAGGCTCAATATTTGCCTTCCGCTTCTGCAGTTTCCCAGATGAGATTCATCTGTCTATTTACCGTGTATGATGCTACTTTCCAAAGGTTTTTGATGCTGCATGTGAAACTTGGTGCTGTTGTGTAATGGCGTAACTGAGTGCCGAAGCTATCTGATGTAATTCGATTATGAAATCCTGGTTGCTTTTATACGGATATGAAATATCTGGCGTGTTTTATAAGAAATATCAGTTTGATTAGTACATGGATTATCAATAATAGGCTAATTACCCTGCTTATTGGGGTTTTCTATTGCAAACGGTTACTCAGACAGCACCGTGGGCGATGAACTCAAACAACCCGCATGATTTCTAGAAAGTAGGCGTGTTCGATCAACTAACAATCACACACGGCTTCCGGCAGCGAACTGTTTGCGTTAGGCCACCTTGCACAACGTTTCCACACAAAGAACTGTGTGGGATGTACATACCTACGGAAATGATTTTCTGGGATTCACCGTGTGGGATGTACATACCTACGGAAATGATTTCTGGGATTCACCGTGTGGGATGAACATACCTATGGAAATGATTTCTGGGATTCACCGTGTGGGATGTACATACCTACATAAATGATCTAGGATTCACCGTGTGGGATGTACATACCTACGGAAATTATTTCTGGGATTCACTGTGTGGGATGTACATACCTACGAAAATGATTTCTGGGATTCACCGTGTGGGATGTACATATCTACGGAAATGATTGGGTTTCCATGCCTCGCCCGATCGCACACGGCCCCAGCCTGGGTCCCACGAGGGCCTATCCCCGACGATTTTCTGGGTCGTGTGGGAAGGACCCCCCTATCGCCCACACTCACTTGGCGACGGTTCCAAATGCCGCCGCAGAAAGGGGTTTTAAACCGTTTGTTTAGGACCGACGCGCACCGGTGCTACTACCTCAAACGGAGACACTTTGCATACTCAAGTACCAAGGAGCTAGCCATGGAGAAGCTAAGGAGCAAGTGCGATCGAGGGGGAAAGGCATACACAAAGACGAAGAACAAATGGAGCAAGATAGAGCTTGCCTGGATGATTCGGACCGGTGCCCAGATGATCCAGACGACGCCCGGACGATCCGACCCCTGGCCCGGATGATCCGGCTACAACACCCAAAGACTATAGCAAGCCTCCCAGCAAAGCCAAATCATTCGGACCCCAGCCCGGATCATCTGGACGGACCCCGACGTCCAAACCAGGCCTCGGCCAACTAGACCTGCCGCAGCCTCCATGACACGTTCGGACCATCCGGACGCCAACCCAAATCATCCGGACCAACACCCGAATCATCTGGACAGTGCATGTGTGCATGATTTGGGCTGAAGCCCATGTATCCGTTCGCCCCCCCAGACTATATATACTCCCCCTCCTATGTTTTAGGGTTGGCATTGTGATAGCTCAACTTTGAGATTGAGCCTTGCCCATCCACTTATCCCCCTGCTCCTTTGGAGACCAAGGCCTCCTCAAGGAGAAGATCCCCCCAAGTGGATTCAAGACCTCCTCACGGAGAAGATCTCCTTGTGGATTCAAGACCCCCTACTCATGGATTGAGAAGAACTAGCTACTGTGTATCCTCCCTTGTTGACTTTGGATCTTGTGTTCCCCTTTGTGTATGTGGATTTAGCCCATGTGTGACCAGATCTCGTTGATTTGAGTGTTTTCCTCTTGTATGTTCATTGTGTTCTTTGGGAATTCCCCTCCAAAATGTGAAAGATCGGCCATTAGGGTTCCACCCTACATCATCCTGGTATCATGAGCCATGGTTGATCACAAATTTGGAGTCCCTACTGCCATTTTCTAGTCTAATTTTGTGTGTTTTTGTGCAATTATGAAAATCCCCACAAAAATAGCCTCACCAATTTTTTTTGTGATTTGTTGGTTTGATGATGTTTTGTTGAATGTGATCCATAGATTCGTTGTGTTCCAAGTGGATCTACCAATTCCCCACAATCTCCACCACAAAATCCACCCAAAACCCCCCAAATTTTCTTTTTCCTCATGATTTTTGAGTTCATCCCGAACCCTAGCCCGAACTGGTTGACCTGCCCGGATGAGCCGGACCTCCATCCGGATCATCCGAACCTCCATCCGGATCATCCGGCTTCCTCTGACCAAACTATATTTTCGCTCAAAAATTTCAGCCACCACCATACTTTCGTACACCTACTGGTACAACGAGGTGCTATACAAACGGTTTTTAACCCTTTTCCGCGATGACATTCTGAACCGTCGCCAAGTGAGTGTGTGCGATACGGGGGTCCTTCTCACACGACTCAGAAACCGTCGGGGATAGGCCCTCCGGTCACACACGCTGGGCAAAATGAGATCATGTGCGACAGGCGAGCGATCAAATACGATTATACGTACAGTTGTGTTAAAAAATACAATTATACATGTCCAACCGTTTTGATCGTAAGTACATCCCACATAGTCAGTCCCAGACAAACGTTTCCGTACATATGTACATTCCACATAGTCAATCCAAGGAATACGTTTCCGTTCGTATGTACATCCCACACAGTCAATCCAAGAAGTACGTTTCCGTTCGTATGTACACCCCACACAGTCAATCCAGGAAAAACGTTTCTGTTTGTTTGTACGTACATCACACATAATTTTCCCCATTAAATCATTTGTGATAGCGTTGTCATTGCAGATGATATTAACAATTTTACCGTTTACGTTATTGAATGCATTACACACGGTGCGTAGAAGAACTGTGTGGCATCGCGTATCCATCACACACTGGTACAGCGAGGTGCTATACAAACGGTTTTTAACCCCTTTCCGTGACGGCATTTGGAACCGTCGCCTAGTGAGTGACTGCGATAGGGGGGGTCCTTCCCACATGACCCAGGAACCGTCGGGGATATGCCCTCTGGCACACACGCTCGGAAAAATGAGGTCGTGTGCGACCGGCGAGTGATCGAATACGGTCATACGTACAGTAGTGCTAAAAAATACAATTATACAGGCGAAATCATTTTCGGTCATAAGTACATCCCACGCAGTCACTCCCCGCTAAATGTTTCCGTTCGTATGTACATTCCACACAGTCAATCCAAGGAATACGTTTCCGTTAGTATGTACATACCACATAGTTAATCCAAGAAGTACGTTTCCGTTCGTATATACATCCCACACAGTCACTCAAAGGAAAACGTTTCTGTTCGCAGGTACATCACACACAATTTTCTCCATTAAATCGTTTGTGATAGCGTTGCCATTGCACACGATATTAACAATTTTATCGTTTGCGTTATTGAATGCATCACACATTGTGCGTAGAACAAACTGTTTGGCAAAGGCTGTCCATGACACACACTTTTTATGTGGCAATCATTTGCCCAAGGTGGCCTAACGCAAACAGTTTTCAAGAGGATGTCGTGTCTGATTGTTCATTGATCCAACACGGTTTATTCCTAGAAACTGTGTGCGTTGCCTGAGGTCGTCGCCCACAGTGTTTTCTCAATAACCGTTTGCAATAGGAAAACCAATTAGCAGGCTAATTGGCCATTAGTAGACTAATTGGCTTATTATTAATAATTCGTTTATTAATCTAATTGACATTTCATATTAAGAACACAATATATTTCATTTCCATATTAAGGAAGCAGGATTTCATAATTGAAATACATTAGAGTACAACATTATATAGCTTCAGCACTCAGCTACCCCATTACACAAATGCACCAGCACCAAGTTTCAAATGCAACATCTACAACCTTTCAAAATTAGCATCATAGACGGAAAATAGACAGATAAATCTCATCTGGAAAACTACTGAAGCAGAACGCGAATATTGAGCCTTCATTGATGTTGCAGGTCTTTGCAACTTTAGGTCAGTGCCTGTGGATGATTGATCGTCTATCCTTCGTCCTCTTCAGGAACACTTCAATATTGAACCGTGGGTGTTGTATGATGTAACATCCCAAATTTTCAATTTGGAATGTTATACATAGATCATCATTGCATATCATGTTTTATTGCATTTTGACAAATCCTCGATAAATCCTACGCAACTCAAGGACCCTCGGAGAGAGAGTTGGGGATTTTCTCGTATTTTCATATTTGATTTTTCAAACGAGGATTTTTGGTTTTAATTATTTTTCTCTCCGAAAAAATATTTCATTTTAAAATAAACGAGAGGAGAAAATATGACTTCTCCAAAACATTGAAATACTGGAGGAAAAATGTTAAAATCATCATTTGGAATTTATTTGCAATTTTTATTGCATTTAAAAATATCCATGTTTTCAAAATACTTATTTTTTATTTTAACAATGTTCACCCTATTCTAGATTTTCTAACTAGACGGGGAAAATTTATTTCATATTTTTCTGATTTTTATTTATTTTTCTACACAATTTTTTTCGCGGAACTTATTTAAAAAAAAACAAACGCGCCCGCGCCGACTGAGCCGAGCCCAGCCGACGGCCCGCCCCGTCGCCCCTCTCCTCTCTCCCCACGACGCCGCCGCCGGAGTCCGAGCACGCCACGGGAGCCGCCGCCGCCTCGGGTTTGCCCCTCCCCCAAGCCGCCCGCACCCCCCTTCCATATATAGCCCCCCCCTCCGTTTTTCTCATCACCGCCGCCGGAGGAGCCCCGCCGCCACCGCCCGCATCTAGCCCCGCCGCCGCCGCCGTTGCCTCGTCGCCCGCCGCCGGGAGCGCCGGAGCCGCCGCCCCCTCGCCGCCGGAGCACCCCCCCGAGCCCCGCCGCCGCTCGCGCCCGAGCCCCGCCCGCCGGAGCCCCTCGCCGAGCCCGCCGCCGGCCGTTTCGTTGTGACCGGTTTTCTGTAAAAAAAACCTTTTGTTTTTAAAAAAAACCCTAGATCGTTTTTTTTTGGTTTTCTTATTTCGCGAGCGTTCCCCGAACCGTTCGTTTTAACGAACGCGTTCATCGGTTTTTCTCTGTTAACGAACGTCCGTTATTTAACCGTTCGTCCGTTTTTCTTTTTTCGTTGGATTTTTCTCGTTATTTTCTCGGATTCGATTTCTGATCGAATTTTCGAATCTGTTTAACTTTTCGCTCGTTTATCGGAATCAGGTGATTCAAGCGCCTAGAGTTTCGTCTCGAAATTCTCTTTCCGTTTAACCTACTCAAACAAGTTTTTGCTACAGTAAAATTTGACCTAGATCCAGATTAGCAAACAAAGTTTCTTTCTTTCACCGTTTGACTTTCGTTGCTTCTTTCGAGTTGATTCTTTTTGCAAACCGGAGTTCTTAAGTTGAACTTTCTGGTTGGATCTTTCATGCGAGTTTTACCTATGCATTAGATGAGTACTGATTGTATGCTTGTTTGTTTGCGATAGAGTACCCGGAGTGTGCCGCTTGTTACTTCGACTCGCTAGGTTTTGCGGATCATCAGCAAGGCAAGTAACACTTTGATCATACCCCGTTCATACCCAGTTTTATTGCATTAGATCTGTTTCCTCAAACACATTGCATGATTAGGATCTAATTAAACTGTGGGTATTGGGAAGTAGTTGAGGTAGTACCTATTACCTGTTTTCATTATCAAACCCTTGGGAGTTACTTCTACGTTGCTATTATATTGCCATGCTATGCTCGTAGACGTGGATTGGGTTTGAGTGATATTCATGACAGATGTGAGATGTTTAATAATGGTTCAAACTTAAGGTGGCAACT
This sequence comes from Triticum aestivum, assembly GCF_018294505.1. Taxonomy (NCBI): domain Eukaryota; kingdom Viridiplantae; phylum Streptophyta; class Magnoliopsida; order Poales; family Poaceae; genus Triticum; species Triticum aestivum. The sequence continues at coordinate 406,241,131 of NC_057799.1, read as the reverse complement.
AAAACTCACATCTGGGTGGATTGAGGCACCTGGAGAACCCAGTGTTGTCTGTTTGTATAAGGTCCGCCACCCAGGCTCAAAGGGATCATAAGATTATTCATGCTAGAAACTTCCGTGTGCAGCCGCAAGCTATTATGGGCTCTAGCATAGCTGAGTAGGTTACAGGATCTCTTGAAGAGGTGGACTAGCAGATGTAGGGGAAAGTAGGTGTACCGGTCCATCCAGAGTAGAGAGTGACTGTTTCTGAAAGACTGTGTCTCGGTCATCCGTTTCTCAAACATCATGTAGTGCGAGAATCAAGCGGAGGCGATCGAGTCTTGTGGGGAAAAGTGCACAAACCTCTGTAGAGTGTACAAACTGATCATGATTAGCCGTGTCCCCGGTTATGGACAACTTGAGTATCTAGTATCTGGATTATCATTTGAATCTCATCACCGTGATACTTATAATTAATTTTGTTGGGTTAATGATGTACTTAATTGGGATTGAGTTGGAGGTACCTTCTCAATGTTTCAACCACCATGATAGTTAAATAAAATTTATTCCTTTGCAGTAGGATAAAATTGGCTTTTCGCAAAACTGTAACCATAGAGCCTTTCCACCAGCCATATATGCATATAGTATAGCATTATCATTGTTCATTGCTCTCTATGTGTTGCTTTGCCAGCATATTCTATGTGCTGACCCGTTTTCGGGCTGCAACGTTTCATGTTGCAGACTTTTCAGACGACGAGTAAGGTGCCTTAGGTCGTGTTCTTATACTCAGTGATGCCGCTGGAGTTGATGGACTCACTTATCTTCCAAGTCTTCCGCTGTTATCGTTATTAGATGGCCTTAAGCCATGTTTATACTTAATCTCTTCGGAGATATTCGATGTAATAAGTGTGTGATTGCTACTCTGTTATAAATCCTCCATTTGTACTGTGCGTGTCAGCATTACTGATCCAGGGATGACACTAGTGCACAGCAGCACAGGCCATTTGAGGTCTGGTCGCTACAAAGTTGGTATCAGAGCACACGCTGACTGTAGGACACGACCACTAAGCTTAAGCCCTAGAAAACTTCTCTCTTCTCATTTCTGACCCCTCTCCACTTTCTACTCTTTTAGGAATGGCGAATGCAAGGAGCAAGTTCATGCAACCAGATGAAGATACGCCATTTGGACGACATTTGAAGGAAGTCACCAATTACTTGAACATAGGAATACCAAGCGTCACCGGAACCTACAACGCCACATTACCTGAAGAGGAGAGCTGGAAGATTCAAGTTATCATTCCAGGAAGAACGTTTGCGCCAATTACGGAACCCATGAGATTGGTTTTCGAAGCACCAACTTGGAGCTTAGGGAAGAGCATGGCCGCACATATCGCCATGGGACGCATTGGAGAAGTCTATCACCAAGAGCTTAAGGATACAATTTATCAAATTTGTGGACGTCGAGACGCGCAATGGGAGATGATCAAGACCAAGAAGGATGGATCAATTGCAGCTTTCATCCAGGAGCAGAACCAACATATTCGACGCCAGGAGAATCAGATGTGCACGAACAAGGAAGAACTGAAGAAGGCATTCACGAAGATCAAGGAGCTCCAAGAAAAACTCAAGGCTACCCGCGAAGATTATTTGGAGGAAATCAACGCACTAGTAGGGAAGATTGACGACCTGGAGAATAAGATTGGAGCATTCGTGGGAAATCCAGTGCCAAAAGCAGAAGTCGACGAATGCACTTGTCCGGATAACTACATCATCATCGACGACACCGACTCGGAACCAAGTGAAGACGAATGGATTGATGAAGCTGGAGCAGACATCATGGAGTCTTCAACGGATCAGAATTTTTAGTAGACTACCATATCAGTAATAGTTTTCCCCCATTTAGTAGTATAGCTCAAGCACTTTGTAACGTTAGTTAGATCGATTGTTTTGCCTTGTTTGGATTGATTGAGTGATATTGATTGAATTTGTCTCATGAGCATATGGGTAGTGTTTTCTCTCTAGACCTCATTCTATTCTTAATTCTCATCTTTTCTAAACCTATCAGATGCCTCCGAGACGCGACACCGGATTTGTTTTCCCGCCAGAGATCACCCAGTTGATTCAGCAACAGAATGCCCTGATGCAAGTGTTAGTTCAGAACCAAGGCAACAACAACAACAACAACCCACCGCCACCACCACCTGTTGATCACTTAGCCCGTTTCTTAAGGCTAAACCCGCCGGTGTTTTCCAGTAGCACCGAGCCGATTGTTGCAGATGATTGGCTCCGCAAAGTTGGAAGGGAGTTGACCACTGCAGGATGCACAGATGCGGAAAGAGTGCGTTTTGCCGCACATCAGCTTGATGGACCCGCAGCATCATGGTGGGAGAATTATACAGCCACGCACCCTATTGACACTGTCACATGGGACCAGTTTCAGCAAGCTTTCCGTACAGCTCATGTTTCAGCAGGAGCTATGGCTATGAAGAAGCGTGAGTTTCGCAACCTACGCCAAGGAGGACGCACCGTAGGCCAGTATGTGGAGGATTTCAGTAAGTTAGCACGTTATGCACCAGATGACGTTGCTACGGATGCTGCCAAGCAGGAGAAATTTCTGGAAGGATTGAATGATGAGCTGAGTATGCAGTTGATGGTAGCAACTTTCAACAACTACCAGGAGCTGGTAGATAGAGCTCTCATGATTGAAGGGAAGCAACAGCAGATTGAAAACCGCAAGAGGAAGTATGGACAAGGGAAGTATAATTCTGGAGCCCAGCAGAAGCCACGATTTACCCCGAAGCCGGGAGGACAGTTTCAGCATACCCATGGAGGAGGTAGTTCGCACAACCATAATGGCTCCAAGAATGGTAATGGGAATGGAGGAGGAAACGGACAGAACCGCACCAACCCATCTACCCCAACCAAGAGAGATCTAAGTCACATTACTTGTTTCAAGTGCCAGAAGACGGGACATTATGCTACTGATTGTCCCGAAGCCCAAAATGGAAATGGCAATGGAAGCTCTGGGAAGAAGCCGAACCCGTTCAACAAAGGACATGTGAACCACGTGAGCGTGGAGGAGATTGAAGCTCAGCCTGATGCAGTAATAGGTAAGTTTTTGGTTAAGTCATTTACTGCAACTGTTCTTTTCGATACTGGTGCATCGCATTCATACATATCAAGGGGATTCGTAAACAAGTTTAAGATGTCCACCCAAGTTCTCAAAAGCCCCATGTTAGTAACCTCGCCAGGAGCAGAGTATATGGCCACCCAAGGATGTTTTCAGATACCGTTGGCCATTGGAAGGCATGTTTTCCCCTCAGACCTCATTGTTTTGGAATCGCAAGGTTTGGATGTGATTTTGGGAATGGATTGGCTATCGTTGTATGGAGGAAACATCGATTGTGCCAGCAAGACAATTTTGCTTACCACCCCGGAAGGAAAAAGGATCAAGTATGTATCCAGGCATATGCCGAAGAGGACTCAAGTGAATTCCTTATCAGGAGTTGTACAGGAGGAAGTACCAGTGGTGAAGGACTATCCGGATGTATTTCCAGAAGAGTTGCCAGGCATGCCACCAGATAGAGACATTGAGTTCTTGATTGAACTTTTGCCAGGCACAGGGCCAATATCTAAGAGACCGTACAGGATGCCCGCAAAGGATTTGGAGGAAATTAAGAAGCAGATCAAGGAGTTACTGGATAAAGGCTATATTCGCCCAAGTTCGTCACCTTGGGGATCACCAGTACTTCTAGTAGAGAAGAAAGATGGATCACTAAGGATGGTTGTTGATTACCGAGGATTGAATGAAGTGACCATCAAAAACAAGTACCCACTGCCGATGATCAATGATTTGTTTGACCGCTTGCAAGGAGCTAAAGTATTTTCCAAGATCGATCTACGATCAGGATACCATCAGTTAAAGATTCGAGAGCAGGATATACCCAAGACGGCATTTACCACCAGATATGGATTGTATGAGTATACCGTTATGTCATTTGGACTGACTAACGCACCGGCCTATTTCATGAACCTGATGAACAAAGTGTTTATGGAGTTTTGGATAAGTTCGTCGTGGTGTTCATTGATGATATTTTAATCTTTTCCAAGGATGAAGAAGAGCATGAGGAGCATTTACGATTGGTACTTGAGAAGCTCAGAGAACATCAGTTATATGCCAAGTTCAGCAAATGTGAGTTTTGGTTGAAGGAAGTTGGATTCCTTGGACATGTTATTTCTGGAGAAGGAATAGCAGTAGACCCTGCCAAGGTTGACACAGTGACCAGTTGGGAATCACCCACTACAGTTGGAGAAATCCGGAGTTTTCTTGGACTTGCAGGATACTACCGGAGATTTATCGAGAATTTCTCAAAGATTGCTAAGCCCATGACTGAGCTATTGAAGAAGGACACCAAATTCAATTGGACTGAGGAGTGTGAAGCTAGTTTCCAAGAGTTGAAGAAACGATTGGTTACATCACCAGTGTTGATTCTGCCAGATCAACGCAAGGACTATGAAGTTTATTGCGACGCTTCTCGTCGAGGACTTGGAGCAGTGCTTATGCAGGAAGGAAGAGTTGTTTCCTATGCTTCACGACAACTTAAACCCCATGAGAAGAATTATGCTACGCATGATTTGGAATTAGCAGCCGTGGTGCATGCATTGAAGACATGGAGACATTTCTCATTGGAAACCATTGTGAAGTGTACACGGATCACAAGAGTTTGAAGTACATTTTCACGCAGAAGGAGTTAAACCTCAGACAGAGGAGATGGTTGGAGCTCATCAAAGACTATGATATGAGATTGCATTATCACCCTGGAAAGGCTAACGTAGTAGCAGACGCGTTGAGCCGCAAGAGTCATGTTAACACCCTCATGACAGGAGAGTTACCTTAGGAGTTAGCCGAGGACCTTCGCGAGCTATGTTTGGAGATAGTCCCTAGAGGCTATTTAGCGACATTGGAGATTCAGTCTACCTTGATGGAAAGATCAGAGAAGCTCAGAAGACAGACAAGGAGATTGAAGAGATAAGGAGAAGATGAGCAAAGGAAAAGCCAAGGGATTTCGTGAGGATGAGCACGATACCTTATGGTTTGAGGACCGTGTATATGTGCCAAATGATCCGGAGATCAGGAAGTTGATTTTGCAAGAAGCCCATGATTCACCGTACTCGATTCACCCAGGGAATACCAAGATGTATTTGGATTTGAAGAATACTTTCTGGTGGACCGGAATGAAGAAGGATATTGCGGAGTTTGTAGCAGTTTGTGATGTATGTCAGAGAGTGAAGGCAGAGCATCAGAAGCCAGCAGGATTGCTACAGCCATTGCCGATACCCGAATGGAAGTGGGATAAAATAGGCATGGATTTTATCACAGGATTACCCAGGACTCGTTCAGGCTATGACTCGATATGGGTTGTAGTCGACCGTTTGACGAAAGTGGCTCATTTCATTCCAGTGAAGACCACCTACACCAGTGCTAAGTTGGCAAGATATACATGACCAGGATAGTATGTTTGCATGGAGTTCCGAGGACCATTGTATCAGACAGAGGAACCCAATTTACCTCGAAGTTTTGGAAGCAGTTACATGAAACATTGGGAACCAGACTGGAATTTAGTACAACATTTCACCCACAGACAGATGGACAGACCGAGAGAGTCAACCAGATTTTGGAGGACATGTTGAGAGCATGTGCACTAAATTATGGATCTAGTTGGGACGACAATTTGCCATATGCGGTGTTTTCATATAACAACAGTTACCAAACCAGTTTGAAGATGGCCCCTTTCGAAGCTTTGTACGGAAGGAGGTGTAGAACACCGTTGTTATGGGACGAAGTTGGAGATCGTCAGTTGTTTGGACCAGATTTGATAAAGGAGTCTGAACAGAAAGTAAGGTTGATTCACGATAGGCTCAAGGTAGCCCAGTCCAGGCAGAAGAGTTATGCTGATTCTAAACGCAAGGAGACAGTTCACGAAGTCGGAGACAGAGTGTATCTTCGAGTATCACCACTTCGAGGAGTAAAGCGCTTTGGAGTTAAGGGAAAGTTAGCGCCTCGTTTTATCGGACCATACAGAGTGTTGGAACGTATGGGAGAAGTTGCCTATAAGCTGGAATTGCCCGAAGGATTGTCTGAAGTTCATGATGTATTTCATGTTTCGCAGTTGAAGAAGTGCCACGCAGAGATGGCTGAGATACCACTGAGAGATACTGTGCCACTGGAAGCGATTCAGTTGGAAAGTGATTTGACCTATGAGGAGAAGCCAGTTAAGATTCTCGAGTATGCCAGCCGAGTTGCCCGCAGCAAGGTTATCAAGTTTTGCAAAGACCAGTGGAGTCACCACACAGAAGATGAGGCCACCTGGGAGCGAGAGGAAGATCTACGGAAAAACCACTCCCACCTGTTTTCTAGCCAACCCGAATCTCGAGGGCGAGATTCATCTTAAGGGGGTAGGTTTGTAACATCCCAAATTTTCAATTTGGAATGTTATACATAGATCATCATTGCATATCATGTTTTATTGCATTTTGACAAATCCTCGATAAGTCCTACGCAACTCAAGGACCCTCGGAGAGAGAGTTGGGGATTTTCTCGTATTTTCATATTTGATTTTTCAAACGAGGATTTTTGGTTTTAATTATTTTTCTCTCCGGAAAAATATTTCATTTTAAAATAAACGAGAGGAGAAAATATGACTTCTCCGAAACATTGAAATACTGGAGGAAAAATGTTAAAATCATTATTTGGAATTTATTTGGATTTTATTTGCAATTTTTATTGCATTTAAAAATATGCATGTTTTCAAAATACTTATTTTTGATTTTACAAATGTTCACCCTATTCTAGATTTTCTAACTAGACGGGGAAAATTTATTTCATATTTTTCTGATTTTTATTTATTTTTCTACGCAATTTTTTCGCGGAACTTATTTAAAAACAAAAAAACAAACGCGCCCGCGCCGATTGGGCCGAGCCCAGCCGACGGCCCGCCCCGTCGCCCCTCTCCTCTCTCCCCACGACGCCGTCGCCGGAGTCCGAGCACGCCACGGGAGCCGCCGCCGCCTCGGGTTTGCCCCTCCCCCAAGCCGCCCGCACCCCCCTTCCATATATAGCCCCCCTCCGTTTTTCTCATCACCGCCGCCGGAGGAGCCCCGCCGCCGCCGCCCGCATCTAGCCCCGCCGCCGCTGCCGCCGTTGCCTCGTCGCCCGCCGCCGGGAGCGCCGGAGCCGCCGCCCCCTCGCCGCCGGAGCACCCCCAAGCCCTGCCGCCCCTCGCGCCCGAGCCCCGCCCGCCGGAGCCCCTCGCCGAGCCCGCCGCCGAGGTACTGCCGCCGGCCGTTTCGTTGTGACCGGTTTTCGGTAAAAAAAAACCTTTTGTTTTAAAAAAAACCCTAGATCGGTTTTTTTTACGGTTTTCTTATTTCACGAGCGTTCCCCGAACCGTTCGTTTTAACGAACGCGTTCATCGGTTTTTCTCTGTTAACGAACGTCCGTTATTTAGCGTTCGTCCGTTTTTCTTTTTTCGTCGGATTTTTCTCGTTATTTTCTCGGATTCGATTTCTGATCGAATTTTCGAATCTGTTTAACTTTTCGCTCGTTTATCGGAATCAGGTGATTCAAGCGCCTAGAGTTTCGTCTCGAAATTCTCTTTCCGTTTAACCTACTCAAACAAGTTTTTGCTACAGTAAAATTTGACCTAGATCCAGATTAGCAAACGAAGTTTCTTTCTTTCGCCGTTTGACTTTCGTTGCTTCTTTCGAGTTGATTCTTTTTGCAAACCGGAGTTCTTAAGTTGAACTTTCTGGTTGGATCTTTCATTCGAGTTTTACCTGTGCATTAGATGAGTACTGATTGTATGCTTGTTTGTTTGCGATAGAGTACCCGGAGTGTGCCGCTTGTTACTTCGACTCGTTAGGTTTTGCGGATCATCAGCAAGGCAAGTAACACTTTGATCATACCCCGTTCATACCCAGTTTTATTGCATTAGATCTGTTTTCCTCAAACACATTGCATTATTAGGATCTAATTAAACTGTGGGTATTGGGAAGTAGTTGAGGTAGTACCTATTACCTGTTTTCATTATCAAACCCTTGGGAGTTACTTCTACGTTGCTATTATATTGCCATGCTATGCCCGTAGACGTGGATTGGGTTTGAGTGATATTCATGACAGATGTGAGATGTTTAATAATGGTTCAAACTTAAGGTGGCAACTAAAACTCACATCTGGGTGGATTGAGGCACCTGGAGAACCCAGTGTTGTCTGTTTGTATAAGGTCCGCCACCCAGGCTCAAAGGGATCATAAGATTATTCATGCTAGAAACTTCCGTGTGCAGCCGCAAGCTATTATGGGCTCTAGCATAGTTGAGTAGGTTACAGGATCTCTTGAAGAGGTGGACTAGCAGATGTAGGGGAAAGTAGGTGTACCGGTCCATCCAGAGTAGAGAGTGACTGTTTCTGAAAGACTGTGTCTCGGTCATCCGTTTCTCAAACATCATGTAGTGCGAGAATCAAGCGGAGGCGATCGAGTCTTGTGGGGAAAAGTGCACAAACCTCTGCAGAGTGTACAAACTGATCATGATTAGCCGTGTCCCCGGTTATGGACAACTTGAGTATCTAGTATCTGGATTATCATTTGAATCTCATCACCGTGATACTTATAATTAATTTTGTTGGGTTAATGATGTACTTAATTGGGATTGAGTTGGAGGTACCTTCTCAATGTTTCAACCACCATGATAGTTAAATAAAATTTATTCCTTTGCAGTAGGATAAAATTGGCTTTTCGCAAAACTGTAACCATAGAGCCTTTCCACCAGCCATATATGCATATAGTATAGCCTTATCATTATTCATTGCTCTCTATGTGTTGCTTTGCCAGCATATTCTATGTGCTGACCCCTTTTCGGGCTGCAACGTTTCATGTTGCAGACTTTTCAGACGACGAGTAAGGTGCCTTAGGTCGTGTTCTTATACTCAGTGATGCCGCTGAAGTTGATGGACTCACTTATCTTCCAAGTCTTCCGCTGTTATCGTTATTAGATGGCCTTAAGCCATGTTTATACTTAATCTCTTCGGAGATATTCGATGTAATAAGTGTGTGATTGCTACTCTGTTATAAATCCTCCATTTGTACTGTGCGTGTCAGCATTACTGATCCAGGGATGACACTGGTGCACAGCAGCACAGGCCATTTGAGGTCTGGTCGCTACATATGAAGACCTTCCTCGCCTCCTGACCATACAGGTGGTTTGAGAGGTAATCATCAGTAATTGCTTTGGAAAGGCCTGAAAACAAGGGTATGCATAAATATCTTCTCCAGATTTGAAATGGCGCAAAGGAATTAAAAAGACAAGGTATAACAGTTAGTACCATCCCGTAGTGAACTGATGTCTTCATTGAGCAGACAAAGATCTTGTTGTTTTTTGTCGCTAATTTCATTATCGTAACAATCTTTCTGAGTGTTTTGACTTGACTGATATTAATGGACAACTCATTTCCACATATGCAAAAAGGGTCAAACAATGGGTCAAAACCTCTGACAGCAGGACCTACATGTGCAAGGCCAAATTGTTAAAAACCTAATATTTAAAAACAAGAAGTGGAAAGGTGTGTTATAAAAAATGCCTAATATTTAAAAACAAGCAAACACAGTCATTCAAACTTGTATTGTGTAGGTCTAAGTACACTAGTTATTGGCCCTGTTTGGATCCATGGGTTAGAGTTAGTTTGAGCTAGTTTGGGCTCAAATAGCCCTAAAGTATCCAAACATGAGGGCTAGTTTGAGCTAGTTGCGTCAAACCCACCCAAAACAACTATCCCACCCAAGAGGTGCTGATTGGGGCTAGTTCTCCTAGTGCATTTATTGTCAATCTAACACTGTCATCCAAACACCTCTTTGTCTAGAGTTAGTTTAGGGTTAGTCATTGTTGAGTATCATTGTTATTTAGGAAACGTAGGATAGCGTAGGATTTATTCTACCTTGACTTGTACTCCAAGATGACCATATACTCCTATATATGCCCACAAGGCTCAAGGAATACAATCAAATATTCCACCAACCTCTCTCTCTCCCTTTTAACCATCATGAGCTAGAAACTAACTCTAACCTCTAGCTAAGTTAGAGTATCCAAACAGTGCCATTGTTAAATCAAATGGAAAGGCGTGTTCAATACCCCCTCCGGTCCTTTTTACTCTGCATATAAGAATTGTCTGAAGTCAAACTTTATAAAGTTTGACCTTATTTATATGAAAAAATATCAACGTCTAGCATGCTAAAGTTATACAATATGAAAATTTAAGTCATGAAACATGTACTGATATTTATTTCATATTATGAATGTTGGTATTTTGTTCTATAAATTTGGTCAAACTTTAAGAGGGCTGACTTTAGACAAATGTTATATGCGAACTAAAAGGATTCGGAGGGAGTACACCATGCTTAACAGCAACCAAATATAGTCATTCATAGAGCTATTGTTAAATTTGGTATTGATAAAATTGAACTGCACAGTTCATACTAGCACATATAGAACATCACACTGTTAATAGCTGAAATAAACAAGGCATACTACAAACAACCAAAGATGGCAATTGAAACTGGACATATGCTAACCACAAACAACCGAGCAACCATAAACCGTAGAAATAAACAAGGCGTAATGCAAACAACCTAATATAGCAATAAATATTGGACAGGTTCTCACTACAAAAGCGGTCCGAGAAAACAAATCATGGGTTTCCTCACTTGTCACAGATTGGCTCCTCCTCGTGGTCGCCGTCGATGAGGTCTGACTTGCCAGCTGAGGATCCCAGGCCAGCGTCACAGAACGTGTCCTTCAGAAATGACAAAAGGGGCTCCATGGCGATGAAGGATGGCAAATTGTTCATAACGAGCTGCAGGAGATCAGCGGCAGGGCCATCGATGAGATCGACGGCTGTCGAACCCGAAGGGCTGGGGGTGGGCAACTTGACATAACCCGCGTCAAGCCGTTGGTGTCGACGACCTCGATGTCGTAGCCGGCGTCCGCGACATGCCAGAATACTCCAGCCCGCTGAGCGAAAGGCTCAATCCAGGTCTGATACGTCTCCATCGTATCTATATTTTTTGATTGTTCCATGCCAATATTCTACAACTTTTACATACTTTTGGCAACTTTTTGTACTATTTTTGGGACTAACATATTGATCGAGTGCCTAGTGCCAGTTCCTGTTTGTTGCATGTTTTTTTTTGTTTCGCAGAAAATCCATATCAAACGGAGTCCAAACGGGATAAAAACTTACGGAGATTTTTTTCGGAATATATGTGAATTTTGGGAAGTGAATCAACGCGAGACGATGCCCGAGGGGCCCACGAGGGTGAGGGGCGCGCCCCAGGGGGTAGGGCGCGCCCTGGGCACTCGTGGCCACTCCGTAAGGCAGTTGGTGCCCTTCTTTCGCCGCAAGAAAGCCAATATCCAGATAAAAATCGTGTCTAAATTTCAGCCCAATCGGAGTTACGGATCTCCGAGAATTTAAGAAACGGTGAAAGGGCATAATCAGGGAGCGCAGAAACAGAAGGACACAGAGAGAGATCCAATCTCGGAGGGGCTCTCGCCCCTCCGCCACCATGGAGGCCATGGACTAGAGGGGAAACCCTTCTCCCATCTAGGGGGAAGGTCAAGGGAGAAGAAGAAGAAGGGGGGGGCTCTCCCCCTCTCTCCCGGTGGCGCTGGAACACCGCCGGGGCCATCACCGCGACAACGATCTACACCAACAACTTCACCGCCGTCATCACCAACTCTTCCCCCCTCTATGCAGCAGTGTAACCCCTCTTTTACCCGCTGTAATCTCTACTTAAACATGGTGCTCAACGCTATATATTATTTCCCAATGATGTATGGCTATCCTATGATGTTTGAGTAGATCAGTTTTGTCCTATGGGTTAATTGATGATCGTGATTGGTTTGAGTTGCATGTTTTATTATTGGTGCTGTCCTATGGTGCTCTCCGTGTCGCGCAAGCGTGAGGGATCCCCGCTGTAGGGTTTGCAATATGTTCATGATTTGCTTATGGTGGGTGGCGTGAGTAGGTTGTTTGCGTATGGGAGTAAAGAGGACTTGATGCCTTATAATGCTAGAGTTCCAATCATAAGTGCATATGATCCAAGAAGAGAAAGTATGTTAGCTTATGCCTGTCCCTCAAATAAAATTGCAATAATGATTACCGGTCTAGTTATCGATTGCCTAGGGACAAATAACTTTCTTGTGTGATAAAAAGCTCTCTACTAAAACTAACGTAGTTGTGTCTTTATCTAAACAACCCCTAGTTTTTATTTACGTGCTCTTTATTATCTTGCACCTAGCCTACAACACCTACAAAGTACTTATAGTTTCATACTTGTTCTAGGTAAAGCGAACGTTAAGCGTGCGTAGAGTTGTATCGGTGGTCGATAGAACTTGAGGGAATATTTGTTCTACCTTTAGCTCCTCGTTGGGTTTGACACTCTTACTTATCGAAAGAGGCTACAATTGATCCCCTATACTTGTCGGTTATCAAGAACTTTTTCTGGCACCGTTGCCGGGGAGAGATAGCGTGGGGTGAATATTCTCATGTGTGCTTGTTTGCTTTATCACTAAGTAGATTTTATTTGCTGTTCTAAGTTGTTCTCTATCTTTAGTTATGGATATGGAACACGAAATACCAAAAAAATTAGGTTTACTTGCTACTCATGGAGATGCACTACTGCAGGATGCTGCTAACGTGACACTGCGTTCAGAGACCCTTCGAGATACTGTGTGCGATGCCATAATCGCAAACGGTGCTGTATGAAAACCGTCATAAATGTGTAAAACGTTTGCGATGACAGATGCATCAAACACGGTTCAGGTTTTAGTTGCGTGTGCAATGAAGGGCATACGGTTCAGTTCAATGAACTGTTTGCGATGAGGAGGAACAAAAGAAACGGGCAGCCAGATGGAGGCGTGTGCGATACACAGCATACAGTTCACTCGGATGAACTGTTTGTGATTAGGCAACACAAAAGAAATCGTCAGCCAGATCAAAGGTGTGTGCGATGTATAGCATACGATTCACTCGGATGAACTGTTTGTGATTAGGCAAGAGAACAGAAACGGTTCAATATAACAAGATGTGTGTGATACGTGGCAAACAGGTCTGTAATTAGAAATGTGTGCGAAGACCGATAATAACGCAGACGATTGCTTCTAATAAGACGTATGCGATATGCCCTGTCTACACAACATCTATTGGCCATTGTGGGACGGGCGGTCATCCGGATACGCCATGAGGATGCGAAGAGGCATTCCTATCAGCAAGGACTAGCTGTTCCACCAGTAGCTCATGTAAGAAAACTACCAAGTTAAGTGTGCTCAGGCTGGAGCAGCCATAAGATGGGTGACTGGATGGGAAGTTGTGTCGATGTTAAATTAGGTGATGGGATGGGTCATTTCGGTCCAATGACCGAAATGCCCCATTCCCTCAACTAATTTAACCTCGAGGTCCTTGTTTTTTATTTTTTAACACGTGTTAAAGAAGGTCTACCGCATTACTTTTTGACAATGTGCGATACGTGGCATACAATTGATCCATTCGACCTATTTGTGATGGAATAGGCCATGTGTGTTGTGGGAAAACGCTTGCTAGTATTCAACCATTTGGGATTGATGAATTCATCACTGACGGGATCCCTAGTGTGGTCCGTGTTCATCTGATCATCATCTACTTCCTGTGCTAGCTCGATGCTAAGTTTCCATTAATTGATGGCGTTTTATGAACACGCCACCGTTTCCCGCCATTTCCTCACCTGTTTCCCGCCACCCTGCTATATTGCGCATGGGGGGGCGCGCGACGCACGGAGGTGACAAGCGCAGCCTGTAGCACATCCACCTTTTCCAAGCATGCCAACCCACCAAAGCGCCGCGTCTGCCATCAACCTCGTCGAAGAGGAAAACGAGCAGGCGCCACGGCCCGTCGAGGCCGAGGCGCTCCCCGGCAACGCGATGGACGACGCTATGATGCGCGTCATCGCCAGGGTTGACCAGACCTTTGGCGCATGGCGCTTGAGCGCCGTGGATCAGGATAGGCATGTCAGCGCCGACAGGCTACAGCTCGCGGCACAACATGATCGATGGCGCGCCGCAGAGCAAGCTAGGCGCGTCCGCACCGATAGGCTGTGGCTCGCCGCACGGCGAGACCGTTGGAGCATCGCAAAGCGAGAGGCGCGACGCGCTGCACAGCAAGAGCGGATCCATCGGCGCTTGCCTGCTGTCGACACGGCGCCGCACCTGGGTACACGTCCCGTCAGTACCCTCATTCCTCGCCAGGAGTGGTCAGAGGCCCTCAGCGCCGTATTTGCACCATACGCCCGCCGCGCTGTTTGCATTGGTGCCGCCGTTCGCCTTGTCTGCGGCCCGCTGGATGCCAACGCGCTGGTACGTAGGCTCGACCGCCTCCTTGGCCCAGGTGTCCACCTAGGCGCAGTAGAGGAACATGGCCGTCGCATCCTCGAGCTGGTGATCTCCGATGGAATAGCCAACTTGGAGCTCGAGATCGCGCTCCAGATGTACCGCGAGCGTGTCGATCGCTTGGACGAACGCCTGCACGAGTTCAGGCACAGCAAAGAGCTACCCTAGGCAAGGCTGCTGGTCATGGTCTCATGGACGCGTTTTATTTTGAAAAGTTGTTTCCACGTGGATAGCTTTGTATTCACAGCAATCATAGTGTTGCTCTGTTTCAATGTGTGTACTATGTTTTCCATTCTTATATGTTCTGTTTCAATGTGTGTATATACGCTTTCCATTATGTATATGTGGATGATAACAGCTAGATTCAAATTAGTATACAAAAACAGATATAAAATGGAATTCAAATCCATCCTACCACCCAGTGGTAGTTACCCCACATGTCTCATATACTACCATGTGGTACTATATATACTATTCTATTATTTTAAATATGTTCATATACTATATCTAAAATATTTCAAAGCAAGTAAATGAAAAAATTGCATATGAGCCCATAGTTTTTGTTATATTTGTGAAATACGTACATATTTGTACATAAAAAAGAACATACTCAAAAAATGGTACATACTACCTAAAACTTAGTATATATATACCAGCTAATCATTGTTATATACTACATACTACACGTACATACTCTCGGTTTCGACAGATACTACATACAACATACAAAACGCAAGTGGTGGTAACTATCACTGCTTGTAGGAAACATTTGTCCTATATATATAATATCATCACATATACGTGATGATACTTAACTACTAGGTACAATGCATAAAATTGAAAACGAACAATACTAAAACTAATAATCCCTCCCGGGGCCAGTATTCCGACAGCCCCTCGCCAGCAGCTCCCTGGTGCACGGCGTCTTCCTAGTGCGGAGGCAGTACTTTGACTCCTCCGCCTGGCAGCGCTTGACGTACCGATCTGCCTCTTGCTGGCGGACGCGCGCGGCCGATCTTGCCATTTCATTAGGCGCCCACCGGGGCTCCCCGTCGGTGGCACGCTGGAGCTTATCGGCCCACCTCCATGCAGCGACGAGGCGCCCAACGCCTATGACCTTCCTCACGAAGTACCCGTCTTCGTACACCTCCTCGGCACGATGACGCGCCTGCCCCCAAAGCTCTGCCGCCTCCTTTTTCCAGGCGGCATCACGGGCTTCACAGGCCGCCTGGTACCTGGCTTCCTCCTCCGCCATCTCCTTCTTGAACGCCACTTGTTTGGCTTTCTCAGCCGGCAGCAGCGACTTCCATAGACAAAGATTGTACTGGCCCCAAAACCAATCCAAAGTTAGGGGGTCTAGCACAACCTCGTCAGGCAGTGCGTAGGGGTCCTCGTCGCTGCTAATCAAGTGAGCGTCCTTGGGGGGCGGTGACTCCTCGTCGGTGCGTGGGCAGACCGGCGGCGCCATGGCAGAGATTTGAGAGTGAGAGAGAGAGGGCGAGCGAGGGGAGGATGTAGATGAGAATGCAGGCGGGACGACGTGAGCAAGGTAGTATTTATTGGCGGCCGGAATCTAGATCGACGGGGACAGTACACACGCCGGTTGCCAGAATTTACGAGTACTGTAGTTTGAATTACACACAATTCCCGCAGCAAATCCGTGTGTCAACAAAATGGCTGACGGTTTCCAATACAGAACGTGTCTGATTAATGATCCCCGCCAATCACCTACCAAACCTCAAGCCGCGAGATAGAGTGCCAATCGTGTGGGGGCCGGTTGTCTTGCCAGATCTTTACATTTTCTTTTTTGAACACCAGATATTTACATCGTCTGATGATTTTTTAACTCGCAAACAAGTACACAAAAATATGATTTTTCAAACCGTTTTGGTTAGGCGTTGCATGTAGATGTAGTTCAAATTTGAATTACAGTCATTAAATGGTTAGAAAATCACTTAAATGTCTTTAAAAGGTCAAATGACCCCTGAAAATTTCCAAATTTTCACATGACAGTTGTATTAGTGCACGCTAAACGTAGGAAAAAATTTGAAGGCCGTAAGAGGAAGCTATCTCTCGTCCGTCAGCAAACATGCATTGTTCCCTCTCAAAACCACGAACCTTCTAGTGAGTTGCTCCGGTTTGTGAGGGGTGTGTGTCCAAACTTTCGTCAAACAAGCCAATTTTTTACCACATCATCTTGGTGGCATGACATTAAATCAAGCATTGTTTCATGTTTTCTGATCATTTTTTAATTTTTTGGAATTAAAATGCCATGTCATGCACTCCATGCATGTGCCCATACCTTGACACCAATATGTTTGAAAATTCATTCGAATTTACTGCACATGGAATTAACTCGCACACAAGTACACAAAAATATGATTTTTCAAACCGTTTTGGTTAGGCGTTGCATGTAAATGTAGTTCAAATTTGAATTACGGTCATTAAATGGTTAGAAAATCACTTAAATGTCTTTAGAAGGTCAAATGACCCCTGAAATTTACCATTTTTTCACATGACGGTTGTATTAGTGTACGTTAAACGTGGGAAAAAATTTGAAGGCCGTAAGAGGGAGCTATCTGTTGACGCTCAAAAGTGGCAAATCATAAAAGTTGCTTAAAGCTATGTCAAGATTAATTCAAAGTTATGATTGGAAGTCACTGTGGGATAGCTCTATTCGGTAAGATCAAGATGGATTTGAAGATGGTCTAAAACGGAGCTCGGATGCAAAAGTTATGGCAAGTTCGGAGATGCGCATATTGACATCAGATTATAAAATGGCCATAAACTCAATTAAGATGGCCTCTCATGAAAACGTTTCAACATGAAAGTTGTGCGTCTCGTTGAATCGGTTGATTTTATAAAAATCGTCTTAATCCGAGGTCGTATGCAACCTGTGGAGGCAAAACAAGGTCAGAAACAGAAGCTGCAGAGTCATTTCGGATCGACCGAGTTGATTGACTCGGTGAGACCGAGTTGATTCAGAAAATTACAGAAAGTTACAGAAAGTTGGCAACGCTCACTCGGTGGGACCAAAGTAAACTAATCGGTGAGACCGAGTTGTCGGGGATATACCCCGCAGTATGACCCGGCTGGGATTGGGTGTTTCATTGATGACCCGGCAGACTATAAGCCGGCAGGAACAGTTAAGTAGGTTAAGCTCGCGGGAACAGTTGAGCATTGTAACCCGGCAGACATGGTCATGTAACCCGGCAGACACAGTCATGTAACCCGGCACATGTTAAGCCAGGTGGTAAGCCAGACGGTAAGCCAGATGGTAAGCCAGATGGTAAGTCAGATCGTAAGCCAGATTGTAAGAAGCCCAAGACGTTAAGAAGCCCATGGTGAGACGTCAAAGTAAGGTTAAATCTTAAGTCCGAGTTGGACTCTACATGTAACCCGCCCCTTCAGCTTATATAAGGAGGGGCGGGGCACCCCAAGAGGGGGAGAAAAACAATCTCTAGGGCTAGACTCAAAGAGCCGGCTTACCGGCGACTCTCTGATAAGCATAATGAGACCTAGCCACAAACAGCATGTAGGGTTGTTACCGGATGATGTTTCCCGGGGCCCGAAGCTGTCTAAACCCTTGTCTCGTGCGTTGGACCGCCCTGCGTCTCTCATCCCAATCAACCCCTCTCAAGCTACTACGTAAATGCGCTGGCCTCACGACTAAGTCCTTACACCTAGGACATCTGACGTGTTAATTCCACGACAGTTGGCGCCCACCGTGGGGCTCGCGCACGGTGGTGTTGAGTCCTTGAAGGGATTTCATCTAGGGATTGAGAAGTTCGCGTCTGGATAAAGAAAAGACCAATTTTTTGGAGGGATCTGCATCAACTTCAAGTTCACTGGATTGAGATCAGAAATTTTATGGGCAGTAACGATCATCTCTGTTAACAAAATCATCAGAGAAGCCCCCGAAAATTTGGCATAAGCCGCCATGTTTCTCAGCAGGATCATCTACTGTCACCAAACGAGCAAATGCAGCATGGAAACCTGAAGGAAGACCCGGACGTGGGCGGTCAAACCTGCCACGATCCGGAAACCGGGCCAACCACAGGATCTCCAGAGTCAATCCAGAGTCAACCCCAAGAGGGAAAGCAGTCAGCGACCCGGACCCGGGTGATCCACGGGCTCGGACTCCTCCAACATCCGGCTCGTTGACCCACTGCGCCCCTGCCGTCGCCGGGTCGCGCATCCAACCCGCCGGGCCGTTGCTGCGCCGCCGGCTTTGCCTCTGCTGGGGTCGCCTTGACCCGCCCGCCGTCGGACGGCCTTGTCTCCACCGCAAGTGAGCCGCCGTGAGTCGCCGGGACCCTCTGCAGCTCGCCGCGCCGCACCTCTGCCTGAGCCGTTCCGCCGGTGAGCCGCCCGGTCGCGCAGCCGTCTCTGGCCGCGGCTGGCCTCGCGCCTCCGCCCCGCGCTCGACCTCCAGCGCCCTGCCGGGTCTCCGCGCCTGAATCGCCTCCGCTTCATCGCTGCGCCCTGCCGGGTCTCCGCGCCTGAATCGCCTCCGCTTCACCGCTGCGCCCTGCCGGGTCTCCGTGCCTGAGTCGCCTCCCCCTCCGTGGATCCGCCGTCCCAGTGTTGAATCGCCACCGGATCAAATCGACCCGGCCTCACCGCCGCCCCTGCGGCCGTCCGAGTTATAGTTGCCACGTGATGGCCTCGTCTGCACCGAGACCCGCCTGGTTTCGCCTCACCTCACCTCTCCCACAATTCATTGGCTGCCATGGAACCACCGAGTCAATCTCGCGCGCCGCTTCGCCGGCTTCCACCGACTGTGTTTGAGCCGTCCATCCGCCTCTCCAAGCTCTGCCTTAAACGCAGCAAGGGCAAGGCGCCGCTTGCCCAGAGCCGCCGTTCGAATGCCGCTACGCCCGTCTCTTGTTGCTCTTGTCTTTGCCACTCCTCCGCCTCAGCCGCCGTGGCTTTGCGCCACCGTGAGCCGCCCTCACCAAGAGAGCTAAGTCGCCATGGACCACCTCCGCCGCGACGCGCGGAGCCACTACAGCTTCATCGAACCACCCTCGCGCCTCTTTCGCGGCGGGTTACAATGCGCCTTGGGCCACCAACTACTTCTGAGCCGCTGTCCCTACTGCTGCGTATTGAGTCGCCTACGCCGGACCGGCTGTCGCCGACCCACTTGCACGTATGTACCGATCGGCATTGAACCGCTGCTGGTGAACCGCTCCGCGCTTCCGGGCTTCCTTGTGAGCAGCCGCCAGAGCCGCCCCGCGCCGAGAGCCGCCTGGCCTCCCTCCGACCTGCTACCCGGCGCCGCGCCTGCGTGCCCGGGCTCTTTCGAGCTTGACCAGGGCCTCGTTCATCGATGTGCTCTGCCGCAGGAGAACGGCCCCGCCTTGGAGCTGCTCCATCGACGCATTTTTGCCACTGCCTGTCGCCCAATTGTCAACTGGTTTTTTGTTTTGGCCGGGCTGCGTTTGTGGTCTCCGTTTCCGTCGCTCGCGCCTCAAGTCGCCGTCGCCCGGGTCTCGCGGTGCCGTCTCCACCTCAAGACGCCTTGCTTCTTCCACAAGATCGTCACTGCTGGCCGCGCCAAGCAGGTCTCGCTCTGTCGGCCGCCGCGTACTTGTTTGTTAAGAAAAACAAGGCCGCTGTATTTGCAACAAGTTCCTGGACAGTAACGTATATTTACTAGTGTTACATGCAAAGCACGGGTGAGTTGCTCGAATGCTGGTCTCAAGTGGGTTTCAAAAAAGATGCGGAGGTTAGGAGATCAGCAAAGGAAAGCATGTACTCACATCACCAAGGACTGTATTGGCTCTGGCCTCAATAGCCAAAGCGGGTACAAGATTAATTATTTATTTGGCTTCAGTGAAGACAAAAACCAGCCGCTCTGGGTGCTAGTGTTTTGAGATAATATAGCAAATGTCCTAACAACAAGATCTATCGGTTAGGAGACCGAGGGCTCGACGTCGCCAGGAAACAATGCGTGCACGCTCAGCCTAGGTGCCACTTCAATCACAAGGGCATTGCACATACAGTTTCAATTATCTGTGGGATGTAAACAAAGGCAAAGTCAACATGACCCGGAGGATCCGTTTTAAGCCGCCCGTTTCCAGCGCTTTAAAGCCTCCACCCTTGCTATGGTACCGTCAATGCCGCCTTGCCTCTAACGAAGAGAGTGACTAGAACACCATTGAAGTTATCAGAAGTCATTCACAGACACGGATCATCTGTCATCTGAACAAATCAGGTGATATCTATCTGAATCCATTTTATTAGTACATATTATTTCCATCACAGAACAACTACTTTGGTTTGTATATTTTTTATGTGTGCAGGACAAAGGTTCATTATAAAGGTGGTGCCATACTGTGCATATGGAGTGTATGTTAGCATCATCATGCACCAGCGTCCACGCTGGCTTACAACTCCGCGGTGGATAAATCACTAGCCTGGCATATCAGGTGAAATCCATCCAGTATATTCTATATTGCATATTATTTTCTTTAAAAAGAGCAATTACTTTGGCTTGCAAGTTCTCCCATGTAGGACTCAAACCGGTCTATATCACGGTCAACTACGGAGAATCTTAAGCCAACTCCTTGAGTCGACTTAAGACTCGGGGGCTACAATGGCATGACTCGGGAACCCCGAGTCGTTGGAGGGAATGATAACTCGGTTCTGGAGGCTGCTACCATATTGATGAAAATTTAAAGGCCGTCAGAAAATTGCCGGTTCAAAATAATGATTCCGGTTTAAAATCCGGTTCAAGAGATATCTCTCTCCCGCAAGGTTTTGAAGCTTTCATATCCGGTTCAAACATCCGGCTCAAGGTAAATTTATATCTTATAAAGCTTTGAAGCTCTCAATATCCGGTTTACAAATTTCCGGTTCAAAAAGAGGTTGTCTCTTGCAAAGTTCGAGTTCTCAGGAAAAATTAAAGGGACCAAAGAGAGTCTATTACAAAGCACAACTCAAATATAGGTACCCTGCTTTAATGACCATTGGGAGCTGATTGTATTCGAATTTAGCTTAACCCTTTTGGTATGACCCTGATCGTATTCGAATCAGAGTCGTTAAATATTCTTATGATCACTAGGGGGCTTCCTGTTCAAACATAGGTCGTATTCGAACCAAAGAGAACATAGCTGTCGATACCCTTTTGATCGGCGTACTGCCGAGCTCATTGGGGAGTTTCTTGGTCATATTTGAACCATAGCTCAATCCCCTTTGGGAACCGACGTGGATCGTATTCGAATCAGCGTCGTTAAACAACTCTCAAGGTCATTTGGGGGCTTCCTGTTCAAACATAGGTCGTATTCGAACCAAAGAGAACATAGCTGTCAGTACCCTCTTGATCGGCAACGCCAAAGCCACTGGGGGCTATATGATCGTATTCGAATCTTAGCTTAACCCCTTTGGGACGGTTTTCTGATCGTATTCGAATCAGAAGCCTCAAAAAAATTTGAAGTCTCTTTTTGCAAACAATTTTTGGATTTTATTTGAAGCTCTTTTTCATATCTAAAGTGTATATGAGTGGTTGTTATTTAACCCGGTTTGATTTTCAATGGTAAATCGCCAGCTTATAACAATCATCATCTATGTGGAAGCATTGGCTTCTAAAGGATTGGGTTATCACCCTTACTGCACAGGTCATGTAAACCGGCAGTACAAAATCAATATCACAGTGGTTATATGTGAGATATTATGACCCGACTTGCGGTAAACCGCCAAGGGATCTTGTGATCTACTTGTATGCAGGATAAGACTACATTTGGGTGATTACCCAGTCTGGTTTTTAACGTTAAGTCGCCAGGGCATATGTTGTTTAAACTCTATGCAGGATTTACAGGGCTATGACTTACATAAATGATTAAGTTCAAGCCCATCATCAAAGATTGAAATTGGTGTCTCGAAAGGGTTGTCAATTCTTGGTTTTCTCAAAGGCTATAAGCCGCCGGGTTCTAAAATTTCCGGGTATTTAAACTCCGGATTTATTTGTCAACAGATAAGGTATTTGAATCTTTAAATAGCCAAGCTTGGCTGGATTTTCACTATGATATTGAATGATTGAGGTTTCAAACCGGGTTATTCAAATGTTTAATAGCCAGCATGGCTGGATTCTTATCATGGTTATCAGTAACTAATGTTATGGTTGAGGTTTTCAAAGTCGCTTTGGCGCAATGGATATTATTTTATCAATGGATATGATTTATTCTACAATGAAAGGAATAGTCCCAAGTCGCTGCAGGCTTACAACCCGGCACTTGGGGGCTACATTATTTACATTGAGATCACATCAAATATGCAAGTCCCATGTCACTGCCAGCATGCACCATGGCACTTGGGGGCTAATGCAAAGTCATTTTTTTCTCACTTCATTGAAAGACCCGACTCATCCCATTGTAATGAGCCGGCCCTCGGAGGCTACCAATTGCTCATGTCAAAAATTCAAGGTACACAAGCCTCAGTTCATTATATTGAAAGGTCCACTACTTAGTTGGTAGAGTACAAATCTCTTAACCTTATGGACGTGGGTTCAAGCCCCATGGTGGAGATTACATCATGTGATGTTATCATCAATAAATTATATACAAAGTCCCAGCTCAGTATTATCTTAATGAGCCGGCCCTTGGGGACTACACGTTGCTGCTCCAGTCTACATGATCATATCTATAAAGTCCCTGCTCATTATTGTATAATGACCCGGCACTTGGGGGCTACATATGTGGAATACACAGTTTTGACTAGTGATTGAGATGAGCAACATGGATTTCTTCAAAGTGGTAATATTTATATTGAGGCAAGTCTTAAGTCATCGCTTTGCTCCCCTCAAGACTTGGGGGCTACAGGTAATATGGATATGAGGGAGAGAAATCTTCAAAATTCTCAGTTTTGACCCAGCATCAGCAACAATTATGACTCGGCATCATCTATTTATAACCTGGCAAGTTTTTTCATCTTTAAGCCGGTTGAAGGTCACATGAGTATTTCAAGACCAGAATTTAAGCCAGGTCAGCAAATTGATTATGAAGTTGGCTTATTTGACCCGGATTTTTGAAGAAGGAAATAACAAGGAGTTAAGGATGATCAGGTGCTGGCTTACGAAGATGTTTTAACCCGGAGCGTAACCTGTTAAAATTGTTCTTGTGTTGTTTTACAGGATCAGTTTAATAATGGATGAATCCAAATTAAACTGGGGGCTAATGTCGGGGATATACCCCGCAGTATGACCCGGCTGGAGATATAACCCGGCTGGGATTGGGTGTTTCATTGATGACCCGGCAGACTATAAGCCGGCAGGAACAGTTAAGTAGGTTAAGCTCGCGGGAACAGTTGAGCATTGTAACCCGGCAGACATGGTCATGTAACCCGGCAGACACAGTCATGTAACCCGGCACATGTTAAGCCAGGTGGTAAGCCAGACGGTAAGCCAGATGGTAAGCCAGATGGTAAGTCAGATCGTAAGCCAGATTGTAAGAAGCCCAAGACGTTAAGAAGCCCATGGTGAGACGTCAAAGTAAGGTTAAATCTTAAGTCCGAGTTGGACTCTACATGTAACCCGCCCCTTCAGCTTATATAAGGAGGGGCGGGGCACCCCAAGAGGGGGACAATCTCTAGGGCTAGACTCAAAGAGCCGGCTTACCGGCGACTCTCTGATAAGCATAATGAGACCTAGCCACAAACAGCATGTAGGGTTGTTACCGGATGATGTTTCCCGGGGCCCGAAGCTGTCTAAACCCTTGTCTCGTGCGTTGGACCGCCCTGCGTCTCTCATCCCAATCAACCCCTCTCAAGCTACTACGTAGATGCGCTGGCCTCACGACTAAGTCCTTACACCTAGGACATCTGACGTGTTAATTCCACGACACGAGTTAATGCGGGAAATTACAGAAATTTACAGAGAGTTGGCCACGTTCACTCAGTGGGACCGAAGGAAACCAATCGGTGAGACCGAGTTGATCCGGAAAATTGCCAAAGATTCCTGTCCGAGTTAGGTTAGGGTTTTTTGACATTTTGGATGGACTTTTTAGTCCTTTTCTTGTACGGGAAGTCCAGCCGCCTCATAAATAGATGACAGGTGACGGCCGATTGAACAACTCACAATCGAAAAATCAATATACTACTTTTTACCCTACTTTTTACATCTCTCCCTTGTTCTTTCTTCCTTGTTCTTCGTTCGTTCTTCGTGTTGAAGGCAGCCATCCTCGAGGCTCTAGGGGCGAGCGAACCGACCTAGGGCAGCCCATAGCCGCCGCGCGTCCAGACGGGGTCCCTCCCGGGCGTGTGGGGTTTCGGGTCCTCAAAAGCGTCCGCCGGATTGCCTGCGTACCGCGCTTCCGGCCGGGTCTCCTTCGACGTGAGCTGCGGTGCATCACCCCCGGTGTCGAGGGTACACGGTGACGTCTTCGTGTGCGAACACACTTTTTGGTGACTCCGCTGGGGACGAAATATCAAGAATCCTCATCAACCATGTCGGATCTCCCCAAGCCCTCAGAAGTTAGCGCCGATAACATCATTAAGCCCGGTCTTGATGAACTATCGAATGAACATCGCCAAGCCTACGAAGCGCGCAAGAAGCAGCGTGAAGAGGCTTTTGAGGCGCTCAAGAAGAAGCGCGAGGAGGAGGATTTGGAGGTGTTTCTTTCAAGTTTCAAGAAGGACCGTCAAGGCAACATCACTCCAGTTGGAAACGTCAATTTCCCTCCTCTCATTGACGAACAAGATGAAATCACTGTGAGTAAAGTTTTTTCTCCACGGCAATTGGCTGTGATTGAGAGTCTTGTTAGTAAGGGTAATGTGATGGCATACAATTATTTTGTGGCTAGTGCTAATGCTCAGAAAAATATGCCTCCATCATCTAGTGGTACTGTTGGTATATCTGAAAACCCTAGTCCAACTTTACCTCTTTCATCGGCACCACCTGTGCAACAACAATATAATATGCTGTTGAATTTTTACCCTAGTCAAACCAACCAGCTTGTGGCTGCACCTGCATATCCTAATCCTATTATGAGTGTGCCGAATTCGGCGTCAACGCCGAATCACTTTGTTACACCACCCATAGGCGCAAGCATGTTTAGTCTTCCGCCGAATTATGGTTCGGCGCCCATCCCACAAGTTGCACCACTAGCTAGTGCTCAGGTTGCTCCTATATCATTGCCACAAACATATTCATCTACCTCAGATCCAATTTTAGCCAAATTAAGGGAGGATTTGCATAAGATGTTTCAAGAAACTTTCGGAAACAAGCCGAAAGTAAAGAGTCGTGTATACCAAAAGCCTTATCCTGAACACTTTGATGCAGTTTTGTACCCTCAAGGGTACAAGGTTCCTGATTTTGTTAAATTTAGTGGAGAGGGCATGAAAACAACTTGGGAGCATGTGAGTCAGTATCTTGCACAGTTGGGTGAAGCAGGTTCCATAGAAGAGTTCAAAGTGCGTTTATTTCCCTTGTCTTTAACTAGCACCGCATTTTCATGGTTTGCTGCTTTACCACATGGTTCAATTCTCTTATGGTCGCAATTAGAGCAAAAGTTTCATGATCACTTTTATAGCAACGATAATGAGCTTAAGTTGTCACATCTTACATCGGTTAGGCAAAAACATGATGAATCGGTCACCGATTATGTCAAGAGATTTAGAGATATAAAAAACCGATGTTATAGCTTAGTGATAACTAAGAGAGACTTGGCGGATCTTGTTCTTAATGGTTTGAAAACTCACATTAAAGAGAGGCTAGAAAGTTATGAGTTTTTGAGCATTAATCAAGTCTTACAAAAAGCTTTGGCCCAAGAGAGTCGAAGTAAGGAGGTCCATAGGTCAACAACCGATCGTCCTAGAATGCATAGGATTGAACACAATGGTGATAATTCGGACGATGAGGTTGATGTCTATACTACTGAATTTGTTTGGTCCTCAAAGGCCAAACCCTATATGTGCAATGCTCTTAAGCCGATTCGCAAGAATCGTGATGAGGAGATGAGGTTTACTTTTGATATATCAAAGTGTGATAAAATATTTGATGCTCTGTTGCAAGATAAGATGATTAGAATATCACACACCATACCGCCATTTGAGGAGCTAAAACGGCGTGCTTATTGCAAGTACCATAATTCATTTTCTCATGCTACTAACGATTGCAATGTTTTTCGATGACAGATACAATCGGCCATTAATGGCGGACGATTGAATTTTGCTGAGATGCAAGTTGATAAACAACCCTTCCCGATAAACACCATAGACTTGGAAGGGAAGAAAATGTTAATTCGGCCTAACATAGCCGAATCTGCTAATAAAGATAATGTTGTTATTGGTGAACCCAGGAATAACAAGGAGGGCGACAAGGTCTTGGGAAGAAAGATTGTGCTTGAGAAGCAACCCGATGGCAAGGAAGTGTTGAAGATCACTATAAAAAAATGCTACACTCGGGGGGCAACCACAAGTGCAAGAGGATACTCATGTTAATGAAAGTGCGTTATATCGACTAGAGGGAGGGTGAATAGGCGATTTTTATGAATTCTTCACTGAGGAATTTGTGGGAGAGGAAATTCCTTAGCGAAGAACTACTTGCAGCGGAATAAGTACTCAAAAGTATGCATAGTAGAACACAAGCATGGTCATCATGATGAAATGAAGACAAGCACAGAGTACAGAATGCGTAAACACAGGATAACACAGGATGAAGACAAACAGACTGAAGAAATTGAACTGAGGAAATTGAGAAAGTCTTCAGTCAAAGTCTTCAAACACAGATATGAACAAGCATACAACACAGTAATGAGGAAATGAAAGAGTTGAGGAAATAGAACCAGTTGGCTTGGTGAAGACAATGATTTGGTAGACCAGTTCCAACTGCTGTCTCAGTTGTACGTGTGGTTGGAGCGGTTAGATATTTAAACCTGAGGACACACAGTCCCGGACACACAGTCCTCACCGTATTCTCCTTGAACTAAGGTCACACAGACCTCGTCCAATCACCCGTGGTAAGTCTTCAGGTGACTTCCAAACCTTCACAAACTCGGTCACTTGGCGATCCACAATTTCCTCTCGGATGCTCTAGACCATGACGCCTAACCGTCTGGAAGAAGCACAGTCTTCAAAGGTAACGAGCGTCGGATCCACGCAGGATCAATCTCTTCAGTGATGCTCAATCACTTTGGGTTTGTAGGTGTTTGGGTTTGGGTTTTCCTCACTTGATGATTTTCACTCAAAGTCCTCGGAGGATGGGATGCTCTCAATTGACAAGTGTCAGTTTCTCTCGGAGCAGCTAACCAGCTAGTGGTTGTAGGGGGCGGCTATTTATAGCCTAGGGAGCAGCCCGCCATGATAAGACATAAATGCCCTTCAATGATATGACCGTTAGGTGGGTAGATATTTTGGGATAGCTGGCGCATAGCACAGCAACGGTCGGAAATTTGAGTATCAAATTCCTCAGGGCTATCATGTTCCTCACTGTGTAGGCAATCCGCACTAGCGAATTCCTAACTCCTCAGTCAGAACAAATTCCTTAGAGACCAGAAGAACTTCGTCTCTGTCACTGAAGAATATGAGTGAACTGTATGAGATTTCCAATGGCTTCACTCGAAGGGATTGGTAGGTGTAGGATTTTGAGTTGAGCATCACATGGAAATTTTTCCTTAGTATTTCCTTGACCCCCCTTAACAGTACGGTGTTTCCTATGACTCAAGAAAGAGAAAATGAAACTACGAAAACAAAAGTCTTCACGCTTCATGTTCCTCAAATGAATACCAAGTCTTCAAGGTCACACCAATTTCTTCACTTTCAAAGTCTTCAGAAATCCAAAGTCTTCAGTCGAAGAACTTCATTTTTAGGGGTCGACTTTCTCTGTAAATATCAAACTCCTCATAGACTTATAGACCTGTGTACACTCATAAACACATTAGTCCCTTAACCTATAAGTCTTCAATACACCAAAATCACTAAGGGGCACTAGATGCACTTACAGTTAAATTGATCAAGCCCAAGAATTCAGAAGTTGGCAAGTGGAAAAAGAATGAAACTAAGCACAAGAAAATCAAGCCAACTTTTGATATGTTGTTATCCAAATATGCAAGTCAAGCGGCCGGTTCTAGCTCAATCGGCCATCACATTCAAAGCGTTCAAGATCGCCTCCGGAGCAAGAGTTTCGACGCTATGCAGGGCCATATGGGTCATGTGTACCGACACCATGGATGTCACAACCCCCCTATGCGCCATATTACATGGGAGACTTCAATGGAGGATGGGGGCAACCCCCAATGACTCCTTATGCTTTTCATATGGGGTGGGCAGTACCTGGAAGGCCTGCTTGCGAGAGGCTTTATTATCCCACACAAGCCCGTTTGAGCTATGGTGCTAATCGGCCAACAAAAATTTCTCCAAGCAAGGCCAATAAAAAAGTGTGGCGTATTAAGTCACCTAATGAGGAAATTTCAGAATGTGACAAGCAAAAGGAGATCAAAGAGCCGATTGTTGGTAATCTGGCTAATTCTAATGGTGATATTCTTATTGTTCAGCAGGATTCCATGGCTAATGATCATGAGGCTAGCACAAGCAAGGCCAAACATAGGGATCCCAAATATACTCAACCTAGGTGGTGTCCTCCAGGTTTAACTAAGACAATGAAAAGGAGGTTACAACGCATGAGGAACCACGAGAAGGTAGAGTGCCAAGTTCAGAAGCAAAGGGACGAATTGTTCAATGAAATTCGGCCCATGGCGCTCACAAAACAAGTGTGGAGGCCTAAACAAAAAGAAAACGCAGATGCTTCTACATTAGCTGCAGCAACACCTTCACCACCAAAAGAGGATGATGCGACCCCTATTACATCATCCACACCACCTGAAACATTCCCTTCAATTGGGGAAACTTTAAGCCCAATATACACATTGGGAGATGAAGATGAGATGGTGTATTACGAATCTACGCCGGTTCAGGAAGGTATGGACATTAATATGGTGTATTACTTACCTGCCGAGTTTCGTGCTATAGGTGAAGAAGAGGATGTGGCCCAGCTAAATTTTGGTCCTAAGAACTCTATCTTCGAGAAGCCAAAAGAACCGGTGAAACACTTGAAGCCATTGTACCTCAAAGGTCATATTAACGGATCGCCGGTTGCTAGGATGCTTGTTGATGGTGGTGCTGTGGTAAATCTTATGCCCTACTCGGTCTTCAAGAATTTTGGGTTAGATGATGACGCATTGATGAAGACCAATATCGTACTTAATGGATTTGAGGGTAAAGAAAAGACAGAGGCCAAAGGTGTGATGTGCATGGAACTCACTGTAGGAAGCAAAACTTTGGCCACCACATTCTTCATCGCTGAGGTGCAAGGGCGTGACCTGTCAGAGTTTGATTTCCTTAGTGCTACAAGGAACGGGTTCATTCCCATCTCTTTAAAGGTGATTGGTGGTAATCGGTTCCAAGGTATGATGTAAACAAGAAGTTGAAATCAATGGCCGATATAGAATTATCGCCCTAAGCATGAACATGGCCGATATATATTTATCACCCTAAGCACATATAAATGGCCGATGGAGTGTTGACATCGTCCTTAGAGCCAACACGGTACAAATTATTTTTTCGGCACGCTAGCTTTGCCGAAAAACAGGGGGGCATGTGTTGACGCTCAAAAGTGGCAAATCATAAAAGTTGCTTAAAGCTATGTCAAGATTAATTCAAAGTTATGATTGGAAGTCACCATGGGATAGCTCTATTCAGGAAGATCAAGATGGATTTGAAGATGGTCTAAAACGGAGCTCGGATGCAAAAGTTATGACTAGTTCGGAGATGCGCATATTGACATCAGATTATAAAATGGCCATAAACTCAATTAATATGGCCTCTGATGGAAAAAGTTTTAACATGAAAGTTGTGCGTCTCGTCGAATCGGTTGATTTTGATATAAAACTCGTCTTAATCCGTGGTCGTATGCAACCTGTGGAGGCAAAACAAGGTCAGGAACAGAAGCTGCAGAGTCATTTCGGATCGACCGAGTTGATTGACTCGGTGAGACCGAGTTGATCCGGAAAATTACAGAAAGTTACAGAAAGTTGGCAACGCTCACTTGGTGGGACCGAAGCAAACTAATCGGTGAGACCGAGTTGATCCGGGAAATTACAGAAATTTACAGAGAGTTGGCCACGTTCACTCGATGGGACCGAAGCAAATCAATCGGTGAGACCGAGTTGATCCCAAAAATTGCCAAAGATTCCTGTCCGAGTTAGGTTAGGGTTTTTGACATTTTGGATGGACTTTTTAGTCCTTTTCTTGTACGGGAAGTCCAGCCGCCTCATAAATAGATGAGAGGTGACGGCCGATTGAACAACACACAATCGACAAATCAATATACAACTTTTTACCCTAGTTTTTACATCTCTCTCTTGCTCTTTCTCTCTCGTTCTTTGTTCGTTCTTCGTGTTGAAGGGCAGCGATCCTCGAGGTCCTAGGGGCGAGCAAATTGACCTAGGGCAGCCCATAGCCGCCGCGCGTCCAGACGGGGTCCCTCCCGGGCGTGTGGGGTTTCGGGTCCTTAGAAGCACCCGCCGGATGTCTTACGTACCGCGCTTCCGGACGGGTCTCCTTCGACGTGAGTTGCGGTGCATCACCCTCGGCGTTGGAGGTACACGGTGACGTGTTCGTGTGTGAACACTATCTCCCGTTCGTCATCAAACATGCATTGTTCCCTCTCGGAACCACGAACCTTCTAGCGAGTTGCTCTGGTTTGTGAGGGGCGTGTGTTCAAACGTTCATCAAACATGCCAATTTCTTTACCACATCATCTTGGTGGCACGACATTACATCAACCAAGGTTTCATGTGTTTCTGGTCATTTTTCTATTTTTTGAATTAAAATGCCATGTCACTCCATGCATACGTATGCATGTGTCCATGTCGTGAGACCAATATGTTTGGAAATTCTTTCTAATTTACTTCACATGGAATTAACTCGCACACAAGTACACAGATATGATTTTTCAAACCGTTTTGGTTAGGCGTTGCATGTAAATGTAGTTCAAATTTGAATTACGGTCATTAAATGGTTAGAAAATCACTTAAATGTCTTTGAAAGGTCAAATGACCCCTAGAATTTTTCAAAATTTCACATTACAATTGTAGTAGTGCACGTTAGACGTTGAACAAATTTCAAGGCCGTAAGAGGAAGCTATCTCCCGTTCATCATCAAACATGCATTGTTCCCTCTTGGAACCACGAACCTTCTAGCGAGTTGCTCCGGTTTGTGAGGGGTGTGTGTCCAAACTTTCGTCAAACATGCCAATTTCTTTACCACATCATCTTGGTGGCATGACATTAAATCAAGCAAGGTTTCATGTCTTTCTGATCATTTTTTAATTTTTTGGAATTAAAATGCCATGGCATGCACTCCATGCATGTGCCCATGCCTTGACACCAATATGTTTGAAAATTCCTTCGAATTTACTGCAAATGGAATTAACTCGCACACAAGTACACAAAAATATGATTTTTCAAACCGTTATGGTTAGGCGTTGCATGTAGATGTAGTTCAAATTTGAATTACGGTCATTAAATGGTTAGAAAATCATTTAAATATATTTAAAAGGTCAAATGACCCCTGAAATTTACCAAATCATCACATGACAGTTGTATTAGTGCACGTTAAACGTAGGAAAAAATTTGAAGGCCGGAAGAGGAAGCTATCTCCCGTCCGTCATCAAACATGCATTGTTCCCTCTCGGAACCACGAACCTTCTAGCGAGTTGCTCTGGTTTGTGAGGTGTGCGTGTCCAAACGTTCGTCAAACATGAAAATTTCTTTACCACATCATCTTGGTGGCATGACATTACATCAACCAAGGTTCCATGTGTTTCTCATCATTTTTCTATTTTTTGAATTAAAATGCCATGTCACTCCATGCATACGTATGCATGTGTCCATGTCGTGAGACCAATATGTTTGAAAATTTCTTCTAATTTACTGCACATGGAATTAACTCGCACACAAGTACACATATATGATTTTTCAAAACGTTTTGGTTAGGCGTTGCATGTAGATGTAGTTCAAATTTGAATTACGGTCATTAAATGGTTAGAAAATCACTTAAATATCTTTAAAAGGTCGAATGACCCCTAGAATTTTCCAAAATTTCACATTACAGTTGTAGTAGTGCACGTTAGACGTAGAAATAATTTGAAGGCCGTAAGAGGAAGCTATCTCCCGTTCGTCATCAAACATGCATTGTTCCCTCTTGGAACCACGAACCTTCTAGCGAGTTGCTCCGGTTTGTGAGGGGTGTGTGTCCAAACTTTCGTCAAACATGCCAATTTCTCTACCACATCATCTTGGTGGCATGACGTTACATCAACCAAGGTTTCATGTGTTTCTTATTTTTTTTGGAATTAAAATGCCATGCCACTCCATGCATACGTATTCATGCATATGTGTCCATGTCGTGATACAAATATGTTTGAAAATTCCTTCTAGTTTACTGCACATGGAATTAACTCGCACACAAGTACACAAATATGATTTTTCAAATTGTTTCGGTTACGCGTTGCATGTAGATGTAGTTCAAATTTGAATTACGGTCATTAAATGGCTAGAAAATCACTTAAATGTCTTTAAAAGGTCAAATGACCCCTAGAATTTTCAAAAATTTCACATTACAGTTGTAGTAGTGCACGTTATACATAGAAAAAAATTGAAGGCCGTAAGAGGAAGCTATCTCCCGTTCGTCATCAAACATGCATTGTTCCCTCTCGGAATCACGAGCCTTCTAGTGAGTTGCTCCGGTTTGTGAGGGGTGTGTGTCCAAACTTTGGTCAAATATGCCAATTTTTTACCACATCGTCTTGGTGGCATGACATTACATCAACCAAGGTTTCATGTGTTTCTGATTTTTATATTTTTTGGAATTAAAATGCCATGTCACTCCATGCTTAATTGTGTCATAGTCGTTAGACCAATATGTTTGAAAATTACTTCCAATTTACTGCACATGGAATTAAATCGCACACAAGTACACGAAATATGAGTTTTCAAACCGTTATGGTTAGCTGTTGCATGTACTTGTAGTTCAAATTTCAATTACGGTCATTAAATGGCTAGAAAATCACTTAAATGTCTTAGAAGGTCAAATGACCCCTGAAATTTTCCAAATTTTGACATGACAGTTGTATTAGTACTACAAAAATTTCTCATTCATTTAGAACACCATCCTTTGGCACTTTATTCCAAATTCGTCTTTCACAGCTAATAAAAAATATCTACAACATCACACACAGTTGTTTTCTAGGAACCGTTTGCGATGAAAATATCTGGGTCTATTTAAGTCTCCCTACTTAAGCTTCGCCGGCTCGTCTGCTCTAGTGCCGGCAACCCCCGAATCCCGATCCCCATTCCCTCGCCCCCTTCTTGCAAAGATGACGCCGTGGAAACTCTTCGTGAAGGCGCGTACGATGGCCGCGTCCCCCCAGCACCGCCGCCTGCGCCGAGAGCGCGTCTGCCTACGCGGAGAGTGCCGCCGCATCCGCATTGAGCGCGGCCGCTTCCGCCGAGAGGGCGTCTGCGGCAGCCGACAGGGCAGCTGCAGCAGCCGAGACGGCAACAGCTGTTGCTGCGACGGCGGCTGCAGACGCTGAGAGCGCTCGAGCTGCCTTCCATGCCGCTGATGTCGCTCTGGCCCGGGTCGAGGCCATCCACGCCAAGATCGAGGATGCACACGCCAAGATATTCAAGGCCACCTCAGACTCCAGCATGCAACCCACATCTGAAAAGGAGGCGGTGGCCACGGAGCACCTGCTTCCTCATGAGGTCATCGAGCGGGAGCTGGAGATGCATGAGGCGACGGAGATCGAGGAGCGCCGGGAGGAGGAGTTGCGCGTGGCCGAGGTCGAGGTAGAGAAGAGTCTGTCCGTCGAGGAATCGACGGTGGAGTACCAACGCGAGCTCTGGCACATCCACTACTACGAGTACTACAACCTTGAGGGCAGCGCCGAGGACGAGGACGAGGACGCGGTCGACTTCAGCAGGGGGGACACAGAGTCCACCAACGGCGGCATGTCACCAGGACAAGTCATCGACGTCTCATCTCACACCGGTGATGCATAGGCCGGCGCGGCGGCGGATTTTTAATTATGCGTACTTAGGCTTTTTTTTAATGCTGGTCTTTTGTTAGAGCAATGTTTAGGTCAACTGGCTCTGTGTAATTACTAAAATTGCTCGATTCAGTACGTGTGGTCTGTCTGCTATACGCTCTTTTGTGTGCCCAAATTAGCGAGCGATGTTAATTTATGCAATGACGTACCCGGGGAAATTTCCACCAAAATTTGAATGATCAAACTCATCCCATGCGCGTAAAGCAGAAGAATCGTTTGCGATGCACACAATCATTCAAAGTGAATGGTCTGGCGGCACCGCGTGCATTCAAAGTGAATGTGCCCATGCCTTGAGACCAAAATTTGAATTATCAAACTCATCCCATGCGCGTAAAGCAGAAGAATCGTTTGTGATGCACACAATCGTTCAAAGTGATGGTCCGGTGGCACCGCGCGCAAAGTTTCCCTCCACATTTCCAAAATTTTGGCCTACCGCCAAAATATCTACCCCGCCCCCTTCCCCACTTCCCCACCCCTTTTTTCCCCGACCACAAGTCACATTTCCCCTGTTTCCTCCTTCCTTCCTTCCTTGCTAAGCTATAGCCGCTTCCTCGCTCTCGCCGTCTCGCATCCTACCGCCGGGGTCGCCATGGTCTTCTTCAAAGACATCTCCAGCGGTTCCTCCTCCGGGGACTACTCCTTCACCACCCGGGTATGCCTCTCTTCTCTTTCTCGGGCTATGACTTGGAATGAAGGATTTTTACCTGGAGGTCAATTTGAGTCGTTTCTTCCTCTTGTAGCTCCCTAAGACCATCAGTGGCAATGAATAGAGCGGGGTGGCTGAAGATCTATCTGCTCGTTGTCACCATCAATCTCCATGCGTGAAGCTACTTACGTTTGATTCTGTGGACACTGGGAGGAAGTTTCTGGCATGTGCAGAGAAGGTTAGACCCTCTTCCGTTGTTACAAATCATTTGTTAGATGTGATTCAGACACTGTCACGGTCCCAACCCATTCATACCACACCTTCAACCAAACGCATCCTAAGACAGTGTCACAGTTTGTACCTAGTATCTTAAATTGTTGCCATCTCATCAGCGGTGCCATTAGAAAATTATTTGGCACCGCTTCAGCAGTTTGTGCAGCCAACTTTGGTCCACACATCCGAGCAGCCAAGCAGTAAAATACTAAATCTTTATGGCACGAAGGAACTGGGCATCGGAGCAACTACGTGCTCCGGAGTCCGGGTCCCTGATTTTTTTCCGCTGCATCGGCTCGCCAGTTCAGGGCACCGGTGCGAGATGTAGCAACAGTTGTCTTTACACCAGTTTTGGCATACATAGTGGACGACCTTAGTGCTATTAGTTCTATGTTACTAAATTTGTGCATGTACACACCTGTTAGTATCAATTTGCTGTCATCCAAACACTGCCGCTATGCTGTTGCAGTTATATTTACCTTCCTCATAAAATGTTCAATTTGTTATTTATTGTACATGAGTAAGAACTTGTAGCGTCGTTGTAGTTAATTATAGCTTCTGATGTTCCAGAGTTTGGTTGTTGTCTCAGTACCAATTATTTCATTTGCACATTGATCTTTTTGAGAAGATATGTCATAATTAACATGTTTCTTTAGTTTTTCAAAATAAGCATTGGTGATTTTCTATGTTGCTATAAACCCATTTCCCCTACAATATCTAGTTTTAAATATTATAGGATGAACGGAAGTGTTCTTACTTGGAGTGGGTTGATCAAGAGTGGCCACAGTCTTTGAAGACGTGCCTAACAAAGCTCTGGAGCATGTATGAGGAAGTGAACACAGCTAGGCTTAGAGAAAGTCTTGTCAACGTTGAAGCATATTTCAAGATGCGGGATAAAAAGTTGAAGGTGGAGAATGAGCTCAGATTTTTTTTAAAGACTTTGCTAAGATGGTGTTGGCGAAGGAGGAGGCACTTTCCCAGTTGGCCCGTGCAAAACGGGTTCTTACTGAATTGAAAGCAGAGGTGGATAAGACGAGCCTGGATGATCTCAATTAGGGAAATGAATATATTGTTCTTATGAAGTTGAACTAGCTATGTGTTGTACTGTGCTATTTTCATGTAGCTACCGTACTGTGATGTTATAATATATTTATGTGCCTGATATGAAATTGGCAAACAGCTGTTCGATATGAAATGTGAATTTGCATAATACTGGAATTATTTATTAATTGTAAACTAATATACCTGCTAAATGTGTCATGGACCTTTGCAAACGGTTCTAGCAGTAAAAGCGGTTGCGATGGATAGCCCAATGCCACACAGTTTTCTTCATCAAATCGTGTGTGATATAGTTGATAAAAGCAAACAGTTAACCAAGGAAGACCGTGTGTGATAGTTACACCTTACACACACGGGCCTACACATAAAACTGTGTGGGATTTACGTCCGAACGGAAACGTTTTCCCTGGATTGACTGTGTGGGATGTACATAAGAACGGAAACATATTCCTTGGATTGACTATGTGTGATATACATACGAACGGAAATGTTTTTCTGGGATTCACCGTGTGGGATGTACATACCTACGGAAATGATTTTCTCGGATTACCGTGTGGGATGTACATACCTACGGAAATGATTTCTGGGATTCACCCTGTGGGATGTACATACCTACGGAAATGATTTCTTGGATTCACCGTGTGGGATGTACATACCTATAGAAATGATTGGGTTTTGATGCCTCGCCCGATCGCACACGGCCCCAGCCTGGGTCCCAGGAGGGCCTAATCCCGACGATTTCTGGGTCGTGTGGGAAGGACACCCTATCACACACACTCACTTGGTGACGGTTCCAAATGCCGCCGCAGAAAGGGGTAAAAAACTGTTTGTTTAGGACCGACGCACACCAGTGATGGGGAACCTCCTAAAACCCTCGATGCTCATTATGTGAAAGATATTATGCACTACTTTAATAATCCTGAGAAAACCCCATTCAATTATGTAATGGGAGACACGTTGGATCAACATGAATACTTTAGGGATTATTGCTTGATTCAAAAAGGGAAACTATGATGGGATCAAATTCATATGTTGCATTGGTATGCTAGGCAACTATGCTTGAGATATGATTATACTTGTTGCTCTAGGATGAAGGCTCCACACCTTCCATTTTCATGCAAATTTAATGATAATGAAACCTTAGCTTCTTATGCTAATGGTATATATGATTACTATGATGTGGAACGAATAGAAGAATTTGTTGTTTTTAAGGGTGATTGTGAAATTGAATCTTTGTTTAAAGAGTGTGAAGATTTTGATGATTCAGTTTATAGACCTGAAAATTTAGCTATCCTTAAATATTGCTATGAGAATAATAAATAAAATTATGATATTGATGAATTTATTGAGAAAGTCTCCGCTATCCGAGAAGAGAATAATATTTTGCAGGAGTCTATGGAAGAAGAAATTGATGAAACTGTGAGCTCATTGGATGAAAAAGATGATGAGGAGAGCGAAGAACAAAAGGAGGAAGATCGGATTAGCTACCCGTTCCCACCTTCTAATGAGAGTAACCCTCCAACTCATACATTATTTAATGTCCCTTCGTTCCTACCGAAGGATGAATGCCATGATAATTGCTATGATCCCGTTGATTCGTTTGAAACATCCCTTTTTGATGAACTTGATGCTTGCTATTCTTGTGGCCAAGATGCCAATATGAATTATGCTTATGGAGATGAACTTGTTATTATTCCTTATGTTAAACATGAAACTGTTGCTATTGCACCCACACATGATAGTCCTATTATCTTTTTGAATTCTCCAAACTACACTATATCGGAGAAGTTTGCACTTATTAAGGGTTATATTGATGGGTGGCCTTTTACCGTTGCACATGATAATTTTGATGAATATAATATGCATGTGCTTGCTGCTCCTACTTGCAATTATTATGAGAGAGGAACTACATGTCCGCCTCTCTATGTCTCCAACACGATAAAATTGCAAGAAACTTCTTATGCTATGCATTGGCCTTTACTTGATGTGCATGAATTATTCTTGCATGGCACGCGGATGCATATGAAGAGAGTTAGACTTCGTCATTGCTTGATATATGTTGCTTTGTGCTCACTACTAAATGCCAAATCATTGCTAATTCAAATTGGCTTTGATATACCTTGGGATCTGGGTGGATTCATTACTTGAGCACCTTATGCCTAGCTTAATGGCTTTAAAGAAAGCACTGCCAGGGAGACAACCCGAAAGTTTTAGAGAGTCATTTATTTCTGTTGAGTGCTTTTATAGAGTTTAAAAACAAAAAAATAAAGAGGGGAACCCAAAAAATTTCAGAAAGGAAAGTGAAAGTGAGAGAGACAAGCATTGTTGAAGTGAGGGAGCTCCTTGAACTTTGTTCATGCTCATGGAAACTTTGTGAATCTTGATTTTGGGAACTTTTCAACAAAAATAATTATCCCCTTGTACAATTCCATTGTATTATAAAAATAATGTGCCAAGATTTGCCTTTAGGATGTTTACATTGCTTGTTGGTTTGTGCGGTGCAAAACAGAAACTTTGGCTGTAGTGCACGATTTTACATTTTTTACTGGAACGTCAAACGGTTCTAAAACTTTTTTCACTGTATTTCTATACAAATTGTTCATTTTTCCTAATGTTTTCAGAATTTTTGGAGTACCATAAGTATGGTGAATTTTCAGATTACTACAGACTGTCCTGTTTAAGACAGATTCTATTTTTGATGCATTGTTTGCTTGTTTTGATGAAACTATCGATTTCTATCAGTGGATTAAGCCATGTAACAGTTATATTACAGTAGCTACAATGCAAAAACAAAATATGAATTGGTTTGCAACAGTACTTAGTGTAGTGATTTGCTTTATTATACTGACGGATCTTACCGAACTTTCTGTTGAGTTTTGTGTGGATGAAGTGATCAAGGATCGAGGAGGTCTCGATATGAGGAGAAGGAGGAGAGGCAAGAGCTCAAGATTGGGGATGCCCAAGGCACCCCAAGTAAATATTCAGGGAGACTCAAGCGTCTAAGCTTGGGGATGCCCCGGAAGGCATCCCATCTTTCTTCAACAAGTATCGGTATGTTTTCGGTTTCGTTTCATTCATGTGATATGTGCAAATCTTGGAGCGTCTTTTGCATTTAGTTTTCACTTTTCTTTGATGCACCATGCTGGTATGAGATAGTCCTTGGTTGATTTATAGAATGCTCTTTGCACTTCACTTATATCTTTTGAGTATGGCTTTATAAAATGCTTCATGTGCTTCACTTATACCTTTTGAAGTTTGGATTGCCTGTTTCCCTACACATAGAAAACCGCCATTGTAGAATGCTCTTTTGTTTCACTTATATTTGTTAGAGCGTGGGCATATCTTTTGTAGAAAGAATTAAACTCTCTTGCTTCACTTATATCTATTTAGAGAGTTGACAGGAATTGGTCATTCACATGGTTAGTCATAAAATCCTACATAAAACTTGTAGATCACCGAATATGATATGTTTGATTACTTGCAATAGTTTTGCGATATAAACATGGTGATATTAGAGTCATGCTAGTGGGTAATTGTGGATTGTAGAAATACTTGTGTTGAAGTTTGTGATTCCCGTAGCTAGCATGCACGTATGGTGAACCCTTATGTAACGAAGTCGGAGCATGATTTATTTATTGATTGTCTTCCTTATGAGTGGCGGTTGGGGACGAGCGATGGTCTTTTCCTACCAATCTATCCCCCTAGGAGCATGCGCGTAGTACTTTGTTTCGATAGCTTATAGACTTTTGCAATATATGAGTTCTTTATGACTAATGTTGAGTCCATGGATTATACGCACTCTCACCCTTCCATCATTGCTAGCCTCTTCGGTACCGTGCATTGCCCTTTCTCACCTCGAGAGTTGGTGCAAACTTCGCCGGTGCATCCAAACCCCGTGATACGATACACTCTATCACACATAAACCTCCTTATATCTTCCTCAAAACAGCCACCATACCTACCTATTATGGCATTTCCATAGCCATTCCGAGATATATTGCCATGCAACTTCCATCATCTTCATATACATGACTTGAGCATTTATTGTCATATTGCTTTGCATGATCGTAAGATAGCCAGCATGATGTTTTCATGGCTTGTCCGTTTTTTGATTTCATTGCTACGCTAGATCATTGCACATCCCGGTACACCGTCGGAGGCATTCATATAGAGTCATATCTTTGTTCTAGTATCGAGTTGTAATATTGAGTTGTAAGTAAATAAAAAGTGTGATGATCATTATTAGAACATTGTCCAATGTGAGGTTATCAAAATAAAAGTGGCCAAAGAAGCCCCAAAAAAGAGAGAGAGAGGCCAAAGAAGCCTACAAAAAAAGAAAAAAAGAGAAAAAATTAAAAAAATGAGAGAAAAGAGAGAAGGGACAATGTTACTATCCTTTTACCACACTTGTGCTTCAGAGTAGCCCCATGTTCTTCATATAGAGAGTCTCTTGCGTTATCACTTTCATATACTAGTGGGAATTTTCATTATAGAACTTGGCTTGTATATTCCAACGATGGGCTTCCTCAGATGCCCTAGGTCTTCATGATCAAGCAAGTTGGATGCACACCCACTTAGTTGTCAGTTTGAGCTTTCATACACTTATAGCTCTTAGTGCATCCGTTGCATGGCAATCCCTACTCCTCGCATTGACATCAATTGATGGGCATCTCCATAGCCCGTTGATTAGTTGCGTTGATGTGAGACTTTCTTCCTTTTTGTCTTCTCCACTCAACCTCCACCATCATATTATATTCCTTCTATAGTGTTATATCCATGGCTCACTCTCATGTATTGCGTGAAAATTGAAAAGGTTTGATAGCATCAAAAGTACGAAACAATTGCTTGGCTTGTCATCGGGGTTGTGCATGATTTGAATATTTTGTGTGGTGATTATGGAGCAAAGCCAGACTATATGATTTTGTAGGGATAACTCTCTTTAGCCATGTTATTTGGAAAAGAGATGATTGCTTTATTAGTATGCTTGAAGTATTATTTGTTTATGTCAAATGATAGACTATTGCTTTAATCACTCATGCCTTGATATTCATGCCATGATTAGATTACATGATCAAGATTATGCTAGGTAGCATTCCACATCAAAAATTATTTTTTATCATTTACCTACCCGAGGACGAGCAGGAATTAAGCTTGGGGATGCTGATACGTCTCTGTCGTATCTATAATTTTTTATTGTTCCATGCCAATATTCTACAACTTTTACATACTTTTGGCAACTTTTTGTACTATTTCTGGGACTAACATATTGGTCCAGTGCCCAGTGCTAGTTCCTGTTTGTTGCATGTTTTTTTGTTTCACAGAAAATCCATATCAAACGGAGTCCAAACGGGATAAAAACTTATGAA
The DNA here is from genome assembly GCF_018294505.1 of Triticum aestivum. Taxonomy (NCBI): domain Eukaryota; kingdom Viridiplantae; phylum Streptophyta; class Magnoliopsida; order Poales; family Poaceae; genus Triticum; species Triticum aestivum. The sequence continues at coordinate 406,199,232 of NC_057799.1, read as the reverse complement.
GATTTTTTTGGAATATATGTGAATTTTGGGAAGTGGAATCAACACGAGACGATGCCCGAGGGGCCCACAAGGGTGAGGGGCGCACCCTGGGCCCTCGTGGCCACTCCGTAAGGAGGTTGGTGCCCTTCTTTCACCACAAGAAAGCCAATATCCGGATAAAAATCGTGTCTAAATTTCAGCCCAATCGGAGTTACGGATCTCCGGGAATTTAAGAAACGGTGAAAGGGCAGAATTAGGGAGTGGAGAAACAGAAGGAAACAGAGAGAGAGAGATCCAATCTCGGAGGGGCTCTCGCCCCTCCGCCGCCATGGAGGCCATGGACTAGAGGGGAAACCCTTCTCCCATCTAGGGGGAAGGTCAAGGAAGAAGAAGGGGGGCTCTCTCCCCCTCTCTCCCGGTGGCGCCGGAACGCCGCCGGGGCCATCATCGCGACAACGATCTACACCAACAACTTCACCGCCGTCATCACCAACTCTTCCCCCCTCTATGCAGCGGTGTAACCCCTCTTTTACCCACTGTAATCTCTACTTAAACATGGTGCTCAACGCTATACATTATTTCCCAATGATGTATGGCTATCCTATGATGTTTGAGTAGATCCGTTTTGTGTCACATCCCTAGTTCTGGTAATGCTTAGTGCTTGCATTAGAGTGATGCATCATGTTTAAATTTTTCAGAAACATGAAATGGGGATGTTCAAACCCTAGCACCAATGAAATCCAACTAGGACAAAATGAAATATTCTCAATGAACCTGAAATGCCCTTAAAAAAATTTCATCATTTTTGACGTGGTCTAGAACCTCTGCCAAAAATGGTTCACATTTTTCTAGGTCACCTTGGGTCACTGATTTAAATCATAAGTTATTTGCATTTGGGCATTTAAATTATATAAATTATTTTAAATGTCCAAATAATCATGAAAGGAAATGAGGGCTGCTAGAAATATTCCAAACAGTACCCACAAACAGTTTCATGATTTTTAGAAATGCTCTGGCATTTTTAATAAAGCAAAAACATTTGCAGAAATAGAAAACAGGAACAGAAATGAGAGAGAGAGAGTTTAGTACTTGGGCCTACTTACCTGGCTGGCCCACTGGCCCATCCGCCCGTCATCCCCCTCCTCCTGCCAGGAGGATGAGAGGCGCGTGGCCACCGCGCACTAGCACGCGCCCGGGCCACCTCCTGCTTCTGCCGAAGCAGGAGAGGCTCCAGAAGCTGCCACGCGCCACCCCGGTCCCTCTCGCCCGCCGCTCGTCCTCATCCCCTCCTCTGTCTCGCTCTCCTCCCCACAGCCGAGCGCTGCCGTCGCCACCGACGCCATTCGCCGCGGCCACAACCACCGCCTAGCCTCCCCAACACGTCCAGGAGCTCCGCCTCCGTCGTCTACGCCTCCTCGAGGACACACGCACCGCCGGACGCCCCACAGCGTCGCCATCTTCAACCTCTTCATCGCCAGCCGTCGGAGATCCCCATCACCGCTCCGCTCACTCCGATGCTTCCCCGAGCTCGTCGACCCGCGCAGCGTGATCACCGTGAGCTCCTGTCCCGAACACCCCTCTCCCTTGCCTTGTTTACACGCCGTAGCCACCACGTCGCCTACGCCCGAATGCGCCGCCGCCCGAGCTCGTCGCCGAGGATGCTCCGGTGACCAACTGGTCTCGTGCATATGCCCGTTGGCCTTGTGAGCTCGTGTAGAACATGTAGGTACTAACTGCTATTTCCCCCGCGCGCTGCGTCGTCGGTTTCGTCGATGTCTGAGCTCCGGCCGCCGCGCTTGTCACTGCCATCGCTTCGCTCCACCTCCAGCCGCCTCGATGCCACCACCCGACGCGCCTCGTCACGCTCTTGTCGCCGAAATCGCCCGGACGAGGAGCGCCGCCGCGTCCTGCTTAGCACTGGCAGCTAATCGCTGTTTAGGTGACATGGCGTCATTAGTTTAGAGTTAAGCACATGTTTAATTAACAACCCCCCCACACAGTCACTGACACGCGGGCCCCGCAGATAGCTAACCCCGGATTAATATCCACATAACCACGAGCCTATGACATGTGGGCCCCGCAGGTCAGGTTTGACCTGGACCGGCCCTATTGACCAGATGACGTCAGCATAAACTAGTGCTGACGTAGTAAAGTCTTTTCTGGAATTTAAATAAATCTAAATGATTTATTTATTTTCAGAAAATGTCCAAAACTTCAAAAATTCATAGAAAATCAACCATAACTCCAAATGAAATGATTTATATATGAAAAATGATCAGAAAAATCCAATCTATCCATCTGTACCATTTTCATGCATGTTATAACAACTTATACCAGCTGTTTAGGACCAATCATATAAATGGCATTTGAATATCCACATATGGAGTTTGGATTTGAATCTTGGATTCAAACCAACTCCATTGAACCTGTTGCTAGTTGCATTAACTCAAATCATAGCATATTGACATGTCATGATCATGCATCATATTGTGCATTGCATTGATTGTGTTCCTTCTCTGTTGCGGGTGGTTGTTCCCTCCCGATAGACGTGTTCCGACGATGAGTTCGATGACACCGATGAAGAGCTATACTATCTTCAGAAGTGCCAGGCAAGCAAACCCCCTTGTTCATTCTGATACAATCCCACTCTCTCGCTCATGCTCTCTTTTATTGCATTAGGACAACAACGATTCATCTGTTACATACTGCGATAGTTGAACCCCTTTTCCTCTGCATGACCTGTCATTGCCACAGTAAATAGATGAAACCCACTAGCATGAGTAGGAGTTGTTTGAGCCCTGATGTGCCTACCCATTCATGCTTGTTTGTCATGCCTACTACTGCTTAGAGTTGAGTCAGGTTTGATTCATCGGGGATGAATTGGAATGGTGATGAACATGTCCTACTGTGTGTGAGCTAATTGTGTGAACACGATTTGGTAAAGGTAGCGGTGAGAGGCCATGTAGGAGTACATGGTGGGTTGTCTCATTGAAACCGTCCTCAGGAACTGAGTTCTGTGTTTGTGATCCATGAACAGCTACTACCACGCGTTGGGCCCGAAACCAATGGACCCTCTCGACTTATTAACCGCCCCTGTCCTCTGTCCGGGAGTTGCAAGTAGTTTCTGGTGTTTGTAGTATGCTGGAGGCCGTGCGCAGCGCTGACCCAATGGGTGGGCTGTGATGCGGTAGGCACGTGGCACGGTGTACAGGGACGCCCGTTTGGTGCCTCGGGAACCCTGCACACATCGTTCGGGGCCGTATGTGGAAACCTCGGCCGGACTCCCTGCGGATGGAACCTGAATAGGCGATAAACCTGGACTAGGGACTTGTGTGGTTAGTCAGGTCGTGGCCGACACCCTCGCCAGGCTTCCGCTTGAAGGTTGCCGAGATACATAACGTGTACATGGCGGTAAGTGGCGAGAGCGTGTGTGAAGAAGTACACCCCTGCAGGGTTAACATCATCAATTCGAATAGCCGCATCCGCGGTAAAGGACCTATGGGTTGCCTATACAGTTCATAGACAAGTGAAAGTGGATACTCTAAAATGCGCAAGATAAGCGTGAGTGCTATGGATGGCGTTCTCGTAGGGAGACGGGAGCGGATCCATAGTGGTGTATTGATTGGTGAATATGTGGACTCGTGTGCGCCACCTCAAAAGAGTTACTTGCAGTCGTAGTTCAGGGTAGCCACAGTCAAAGCTGGCTTGCTGCAGTTCAACTCCACCACCCCTTTGTTGATACTGATGGATATGTAGCTAATTCTGATGTAAGTCTTGATGGGTACATTTGTACTCACATTTGCTTAATTTATGTTTTTGCAGAGAGACTTCAGTCTCACTAGTAGTTCCGCGTGGACTTTGACGTTTAGCTTGTTGCTTCAGCTACGATCTTGTACCCTTGGGAGGGTCTTGTAGATAGTCAGGCTTCTCGGCCTTTTTTCATTTGTAGTTGTCTGTACTCAGACATGTTTATGCTTCCGCCTGTTGCTTGTATGCTCTGTATGTTGGGTCATGAGACCCATGTTTGTAATGCATGGCTCCTCGGAGCCTAATGAATAAATACTTTGAGTTGTAGAGTTTTGTTGTGATGCCATGTTGTATTTGAACATATGGAGCATATTGTGTGTATGATTTGAAATGCTTGGTATGTGTGGGATCCGACAACCTAGTTGTTTATCCTTGGTAGCCTCTCTTACTGGGAAATGTCTCCTAGTTCTTCCACTGAGCCATGGTAGCTTGCTACTGCTCCGGAACACTTAGGCTGGCCGGCATGTGTCCTTCTTCGCTCCTGTGTCTGTCCCTTCGGGGAAATGTCACGCGGTGTCTACCAGAGTCCTGTTAGCCTGCTACAGCTCAGATTCTCCGGAGTCCTGTTAGCCCAGCTGCTACAGCCCGGATTCACTTGCTGATGACCGACACGTTCGTTGCTGGGTCATGTATGCCTGTCCCTGTAAGTTAGTGCCACTTTGGGTTTACGACTAGTCATGTCGGCCCGGGTTCTTTGTCATATGGATGCTAGCGACACTATCATATACGTGAGCCAAAAGGTGCAAACGGTCCCGGGCCAGGTAAGGTGGAACCCTTGGGAATACCGTGCGTGAGGCCGCAAAGTGATATGATGTGTTACATGCTAAATCGGTGTGACTTAGGATTGGGGTCCTGACATTTTGTCCTATGGGTTAATTGATGATCGTGACTGGTTTGAGTTGCATGTTTTATTATTGGTGCTGTCCTATGATGCTCTCCGTGTCGCGCAAGCATGAGGGACCCCCGCTGTAGGGTTTGCAATATGTTCATGATTTGCTTATGGTGGGTGGCGTGAGTGACAGAAGCACATACCCGAGTAAGTAGGTTGTTTGCGTATGGGAGTAAAGAGGACTTGATGCCTTATAATGCCATGGTTTGGTTTTACCTTAATGATCTTTAGTAGTTGCGGAATGCTTGCTAGAGTTCCAATCATAAGTGCATATGATCCAAGAAGAGAAAGTATGTTAGCTTATGCCTCTCCCTCAAATAAAATTGCAATAATGATTACCGGTCTGGTTATCGATTGCCTAGGGACAAATAACTTTCTTGTGTGACAAAAAGCTCTCTACTAAAACTGACTTAGTTGTGTCTTTATCTAACAGCCCCTAGTTTTTATTTACGTGCTCTTTATTATCTTGCACCTAGCCTACAACACCTACAAAGTACTTCTAGTTTCATACTTGTTCTAGGTAAAGCGAACGTTAAGCGTGCGTAGAGTTGTATCGGTGGTCGATAGAACTTGAGGGAATATTTGTTCTACCTTTAGCTCGTCGTTGGGTTCGACACTCTTACTTCTTGAAAGAGGTTACAATTGATCCCCTATACTTGTCGGTTATCAAGGTCCAGTCATCATTATCAGCTTCCTCGACGGCCACCTCGCCGACATCGGGCGAAGAGGCCACGGTAAAGCTCTTTTGGGCCATTTGCTCCTTGAGCTCCCCGAGAAGTGTAGCCGACTTAGGCTGCGATGCTCTGGAGTGGGGGAGGGGGTGGGGATGGGGATCTCTGGGAAAGAGGGCGTTTCACAAGCGTCATCTAAGAAACTCAGGGCGGCGAGGGTATGTATATCGGTGGGTAAACTGCGTGGGCAGACCGACAGAGGTTGACGATGGAGGCGGCGCGGCAACCTAGCTAGGTTTGGAGCGAGGGAGGGGTGGTGTGTATGTGTGTGAGTGGGGGATTTGGGGTGAGCGAAGGATTTGTGGTGTGTGTGTGGAGGGGTCCAAGGTGGTGTTTGAGGAAATGTCGCGGGTACTGAAAATTTTACTAGGCGGGAGTAAAATGGTGGGGCTACCAAAAATTTGGATCAAGGGATTGAAGCAGAGCGGGGCGGGAGTAAAATGTCGGGGTAACTGAAAATTTGGATCTACTAATTGAAGCAGAGTGGGAGTAACAGACATCGCACACAGTCCAGACATACTAATCATGTGCTATAAAACAGAAAACCATCTATGCGGATGCGGGTAGATATTTTCGAGATTGCCTGAGAGTAGATATTTTTGAGAGGGGGAGGGAAGCCTCGTGGAGCCCAATCTACTGTGATCATGTGGGTGGCAGGGGCAGGGGCGCAGCACATGGGTAGTTCTAGGGAAACATGTCTATTTCGTACCCGATCGCAGATGGTTGCCACGTCCGACTCGTCTGTTGTTTATAAATTTGGCCAAAAAATGCGGGAAAGGGTGTAAGTGCATCTAGTGACCCTTAGTGATTTTGGTGTATTGAAGACTTATAGGTTAAGGGACTAATGTGTTTATGAGTGTACACAAGTTCTATAAGTCTATGAGGAGTTCGATGTTTACGATGAAAGTCGACCCCTAAAAATGAATGTCTTCAGTTGAAGACTTTGGCTTTCTTGAAGACTTTGAAAGTGAGGAAATTGGTGTGACTCGAAGACTTCGATATTAATGCGAGGATTATGAAGCGTGAAGACTTTTGTTTTCGTAGTTTCATTTTCTCTTTCTTGAGTCATAGGAAACACCGTGCTGTTAAAGGGGGTCGAGGTAAAACTAAGGAAACACTTTCCAAGTGATGCTCATCTCAAAATCCTACACCTACCCAATCCTTTTGAGTGAAGCCATTGGAAATCTCATACAGTTCAGTGAATTTCTTTAGTGACAGATACGAAGATCTTCTGTTCTCTGTGGAATTTGTTCTGACTGAGGAGTTAGGAATTCGCCAGTGCGGATTGCCTACAAGTGAGGAACATGATAGCCCTGAGGAATTTGAGAGCTCAAATTTCAGACCGTTGTTGTGCTATGTGCCAGCTGTCCAAAATATCCTAACCACCTAACGATCATATCATTGAAGGGCATTTATGTCTTATCATGTCGGGCTGCTCCCTAGGCTATAAAAAGCCGCCCCCTACAACCACTAGTTGGTTGGCTGCTCCGAGAGAAACTGACACTTGTCATTAAGAGCATCCCATCCTCCGAGGACTTTGAGCGAAAATCATCAAGCGAGGAAAAACCCAAAAACCCAAACACCTAATACCCAAAGTGATTGAGTGTCACTGAATAGATTGTTCCTGTGTGGAACCGACGCTTGTTACCTTTGACGATTGTGCATCCTCCAGACGGTTAGGTGTCATGGTCTAGAGCATCCAAGAGGAATTATGGATTGCCGAGTGACCAAGTCTGTGAAGGTTTGGGAGTCACCTGTGAAGACTTACCATGAGTGATTGGGCGAGGTCTGTGTGACCTTAGCTCAAGGAGAATATGGTGAGGACTGTGTGTCCTCAGGTTTAAATACCTAGCCGCTCCAACCAGACGTACAACTGTCACAGCAGTTGGAACTGGTCTACCAAATCATTGTCTTCACCAAGCTACTGGTTCTATTTCCTCAACTCTTTCATTTCCTCATTCATGTGTTGATGAAATGATCGTCACTGTTGGAAGATTTTGACTAAAGACTTTCTCAATTTCCTCTATCCTAATTCTTCAGTCACCTTGTCTTCAGCCTGCTTATCCTGTTTTCACGCTACCTATGCTTTGTGTATGTTTCATTTCATCATGATGACTATGCTACTGCTTTATTATGCATGCATCTGAGTACTTATTCCGCTGCTTGTAGTTCGTTGCTTAGGAAATTCCTCAAGTTGAATTTCCTCAGTGACGAATTTGTAAAAATCGCGTATTCACCCCCCTCTAGTCGATATAACGCACTTTCAATTGGTATCGGAGCAAGGTACTCCCTTGTTCTGTGTCATTTTGGTTTAACCACCTAGTGTTTTAGTTATGTCGACTGCAGGCATGATCAAGGTCTCGGCTGGGTGTCCTACCTTCGATGGGATGGACTACCCCTATCGGAAGAATAAGATGCACATGCATCTGGAGGCAATTGACACCGATCTCTGGTATGTTGTGGAAACTGGCGTTACCTCCATCACTCCTTCCGTGAACGCTGCTGATGTGAAGAGATTCAAGCAACTCGACTCTCAAGCGAAGAATATCATATGTGGCCATCTGAGCAAAGGGCAGTACGACAGAGTGAGTGCTTTGGAGACAACAAAGCTTATCTGGGATTGGTTGTACAAGGTCAACGAAGGAGTCTCAACTCAACGTGACTCTCGAGTTGACGTTCTTTGCAATCTCTTCAACTGCTTCAGAAGACTCGACAATGAAAATGTTCAGGAAACCTTCGATCGCCTCACTGACATCTCAAATGAGCTTCAAGCACTTGGTGCCACTGACATCACCGACCATGAGGTGGTGAAGAAATTGCTGAGATCACTTGATTCCTCATTTGATACACTGGCACTGATCATTCAAGAACATGGAGACTACAAGTTACTAGATCTTGCTGATATCCTCGAGAGGCTGAATACTCATGAGTTCCAACAAGCTGAGAAGAGAGACCTCTACGGGCCAAGCTATGGAAGATCACGTGCACTGAAGGCCAAGGCAGTTTCCACATCTGAAAAAGAAGATTCTAACAACAACCTTGGTGATCCTGAAGAATTGAGTCAGGAGCTAGGTATGCTCATGAGGAAATTCCAGAAGTTCTCTAGACGTGGCTGATTTGGAAAATCTTCAAGAAATGATGACATGAGATCAGATTCCTCATCCCGCGACTACAAAAAGAGGACTTGCCACAAATGCAAGAAACCAGTCACTATATGACTGATTGTCCTTAGTGGGCAAAGGAATCAAAGAAGAACAAGTACAAGGATGACAGTTCTGATGACTCGAAGAAAAAGAAGAAATCCTCAAAGTCTTCATCGTCAAAAACTTCAAAGTCTTCATCTCACAAGAAGAGCAGTTCCAAAAAGGCTCGAACATTCATTGGCAAGGAAATGGACTCTGAAACTGAATATGAGGAAATTGAGGAAGAGGAGGAATCTAAGGAGTCAGAATCTGGTGTGGCAAGCCTAGCCCTCGCTACTGCTTTCGTCAGCAAGTCCATCTTCAACACTGAGGAACATTGCAACACCAACACCGCTGATGATGGCGACAATTACTATGCTCCCACCTATTGCTTCATGACAAAATGTGCCAAGGTACTCAAATATCCTTTCTCTGAGTCAAGTGAAGACAAATCCGATGAAAACCTCAAACCCAGCTATTCCAAGCTTGCTAATATTGCCATTAAACAACAAAAGGCTTTGGAAAAACTTCAAAATTCTCTAGACAAAAGCGATGACCTGTTGGGTGAGGAAATGGATTGAACTCAAACTCTGACTGATAATCTTCAGCGACTACAGTCTAAGTTTCATAATCTTCAAAGTCATCATAGCACTCTCTTAGCTGATCATGAGAAGCTATCTTATGAATTTATTCAAAGAAAGCAAGATCTTGAGAAGCTAAGGGTGAGTCATGAAGATCTTCAGAAGGAAAATGATTCATTGCTTGCTCAACAGATCAGTTCTGCTCAGGATGAATTCATTCCACCATGTTTGAAATGCATTGAACGTGAATCTGCTAATTCTTCACCTGAAAGTTCAAATGCTTCTATTGCAGCAAATTATTCAACTATTTCTGTGGTCACAAATTCCTCATCTGAGGATACCACAAGTATCACTAACAATGCAGGGTTGAAGGAGTTGTATGTGACAGGCATGTACAAAAGCCTCAAAGGGCATCAGGATCTTTGTGATGTGCTTAAGAAGCAGATCCTCAACAGAAACCCTAGGAAAGAGGGCATTGCCTTTGAGAGGAAACTCAATGCTTATGGGACCTACTGGAAACCTGAGCAGTATCCCAAAACCTTATGGGTTGCTGCAAAAGGACCTCCCGTAGATCCATCCACTTTATGTGGCCTTACATTTGAATCTTCATATTCAACTGATGAGTCATTTGACTCCAACTCTAAACTATTCAAAAATCAGAGTGGTGAAGTATTTGCTAGATATGTTAGAACTAACTGCAGGAACGGTCCCCCTATGAAGAAAATCTGGGTTCCCAGAAGGTGTCTTGAAAGTCTTCAGGTGAATGTCCTCATGACACCACCTGTGAATAATAGGAACCCCAGATCAAATCCTTCATATGGACCTGAAGGAAATATGCCCTAGAGGCAATAATAAAGTTGTTATTTATATTTCCTTATATCATGATAAATGTTAATTATTCATGCTAGAATTGTATTAACTGGAAACTTAGTACATGTGTGAATACATAGACAAAACAGAGTGTCCCTAGTATGCCTCTACTTGACTAGCTCGTTAATCAAAGATGGTTAAGTTTCCTAACCATAGACATGTGTTGTCATTTGATGAAAGGGATCACATCATTAGAGCATGATGTGATGGACAATACCCATACGTTAGCTTAGCATTATGATCGTTTAGTTTTATTGCTATTGCTTTCTTCATGACTTACACATATTCCTCTGACTATGAGATTATGCAACTCCTGAATATCGTAGGAACACTTTGTGTGCTATCAAACGTCACAAAGTAACTGGGTGATTATAAAGATGCTCTACAGGTGTCTCCGAAGGTGTTTGTTGAGTTGGCATAGATCAAGATTAGGATTTGTCACTCCGTCTATCGGAGAGGTATCTCTGGGCCCTCTCGGTAATGCACATCACTATAAGCCTTGCAAGCAATGTGACTAATGAGTTAGTTGTGGGATGATGCATTACAGAACGAGTAAAGAGACTTGCCAGTAACGAGATTGAACTAGGTATGATGATACCAACGATCGAATCTCGGGCAAGTAACATACCGATGACAAAGGGAATGACGTATGTTGTTATGCGGTTGACCGATAAAGATCTTCGTAGAATATGTAGGAGCCAATATGAGCATCCAGGTTCCGCTATTGGTTATTGACCAGAGATGTGTCTCGGTCATGTCTACATAGTTTGTCGGATTACGGGTTCCGGCAAAACCCTTGAGGTTCGAACACTGGGGTGCGCACGAAGATCCCTCCCCCCCTAGCTCACACCCTCACCGTGATATCAAGGCTCAGCGTGTCGAGCCCACAGAACAAGGGACACAAGGTTTATACTAGTTTGGGCCACCGATGTGGTGTAATACCCTACTCCAGTGTGGTGTGGTGGATTGCCTCTTGGGCTAGGGATGAACAGGTACAAGGGAAGAACAACCTCCTGAGGGGAGGTGTCCTTGAGCTCGATGAGCTTGTGTGGTTGAGGATGATCTGAATGGTCCCAGATCTGTTGCCTCCTACTATGGTGGCTAGTCCTATTTATAGAGGCCTGGGTGCTCTTCCTAAATGTAGGCGGGAAGGGATCCAACAGCGACCAAATTTGAAGGGAGACAACTAGTACAAGTTATCCGGACTAAAGGTGGTCTTCGCCTGCCAAAGGCTCTGGTGGTGACGCCGTCCGGGGCTCCACGGTGATCTTCGTCCTGCCGTCCTGCGGGTCTTGGTCTCGTTGCACCGATATGGAAACTTTGCCTGATGCCTCGGGACTCCTCGCCTGTGTTTGCCTCTTTAGCACCAAAGAGGAAACAAGGACACCACGCACACTGGCGCCTGCCTGGCCTTGGTCGTCATGGCTTGCATCACAGAAACCTCGCGAGGTGCCCCTCGCCTTTATCTCCCCGCCCCTCGCGAGCCAGCCTAGTGAGGCTACCCCCGAGGAGGTCTTGCGTCGTCCGCCTCGCGAGGCTTGGCCCCTCGCGAGGGTCTTGAATGTTTTGCTGATGAAGATGGGCCATACAGGGCCGCTGGAGGAGCCACGCCGTGGGCCGCAGACAGGAAAGTATGGGGACCCCCGTTCCCAGGATGCCGACAGTAGCCCCCGAGCCCAAGGCGCGCTTGGACTTGGCTTCGAGGCGAAGCCAAAGGGCAATCACGGAGCGCCGCGGGCCCCAACAGCCTACGGCCTCGGTTGACGCGTGGCGATTTATGGGACGTGGGCGTCTCTGCTTCCCCACGCTGCCTCAACAACTGCCCGACTTGACGAGTCCCTGCTGCATGCAAAGAAAAATCATCATTACCTGTGATCATGGGGATCGCCGGTTGGCCTTCTCTCGCTATAAATGAGAAAGGGGGGCGGAGCCCCGGTCGCTCATCTCTTCCTGCTCCGCTCGCTTCTTCCCCCTTGCTAGCAGCTACACTCATGGCGCCGATATGGAGGTTCTCGGCCGTAGAGAAGGGAAACACCCCCCCCCCCCCCCCCCGCGACGAGCCGGGGCCGCTTCCGCCGAAGAAGAGGCTGGCCCACCGCTGCGACGTAGTCGTGAGGCCGGAGGTGTCGAGGCCTTGGTGCGAGCGACCTCCTCCCGGGTATCCGTTGCCTCTGTACGCCCAAGCCGGGGGCTCCGGAGAGAGAGGTGGCGAGCAGCACCGCTCATGCCGCGGTGACGCACGCCGTTGCCCCAGGAGCCCATGCCGCGGACTCCTCGCGCGAACTGGTGATGTGGGCGGCGATGCCTCCACGCACTTGGATTCTCTTTCTGCAGTTCTTCTCCGCCGAGATGCCGCCGAGGGCCCCCCTCGAGCTTTGGCTGCAACACGTCGACTGCGACGCCCCAGCGACTGGAGCTGAGGTTGAAGTCGTCTCCTCAGGCAAGATCTTCATGACCCGCGGCTGGGGCCAGGTTGCTCGAGTCTGCCGCGCGGAAGGCGCCCTCGCCATCCATTTTGAGTACGATGGCGCCTCCACCATGTTCTTCAAAGTCTTCGACGAGGAAGGTGATAACCCACAAGTATAGGGGACCGCAACAGTTTTCGAGGGTAGAGTATTCAACCCAAATTTATTGATTCGACACAAGGGGAGCCAAAGAATATTCTCAAGTATTAGCACTTGAGTTGTCAATTCAACCACACCTGGATAACTTAGTATCTGCAGCAAAGTATTTAGTAGCAAAGTAATATGGAAGTAACGGTAACAGTAGCAAAAGTAATATTTTTGGGTTTTGTAGTGATTGTAATAGTAGCAACGGAAAAGTAAATAAGCGAAGAACAATATGTGAAAAGCTCATAGGCATTGGATCGGTGATGGAGAATTATGTCGGATGCGGTTCGTCATGTAACAATCATAACATAGGGTGACACAGAACTAGCTCCAATTCATCAATGTAATGTAGGCATGTATTCCGAATATAGTCATACGTGCTTATGGAAAAGAACTTGCATGCCATCTTTTGTCCTACCCTCCCGTGGCAGTGGGGTCCTAATGGAAGCTAAGGGATATTAAGGCCTCCTTTTAATAGAGTACCGGACCAAAGCATTAACACGTAGTGAATACATGAACTCCTCAAACTACGGTCATCACCGGGAGTGGTACCGATTATTGTCACTTCGGGGTTGCCGGATCATAACACATAGTAGGTGACTATAGACTTGCAAGATAGGATCAAGAACTCACATATATTCATGAAAACATAATAGGTTCAGATTTGAAATCATGGCACTCGGGCCCTAGTGACAAGCATTAAGCATAGCAAAGTCATAGCAACATCAATCTCAGAACATAGTGGATACTAGGGATCAAACCCTAACAAAACTAACTCGATTACATGATAAATCTCATCCAACCCATCACTGTCCAGCAAGCCTATGATGGAATTACTCACGCACGGCGGTGAGCATCATGAAATTGGTGATGGAGGATGGTTGATGATGACGATGGCAACGGATTCCCCTCTTCGAAGCCCCGAACGGACTCCAGATCAGCCCTCGCGAGAGGTTTTAGGGCTTGGCGGCGGCTCCGTATCGTAAAACGCGATGAATCCTTCTCTCTGGTTTTTTCTCCCCGAACATGAATATATGGAGTTGGAGTTGAAGTCGGTGGAGTGTCAGGGGGCCCACGCGGCGGGGGGGCGCGCCGAGGGGGGCAGGCGCGCCCCCACCCTCGTGGACAGGGTGTGGGCCCCCTGACGTGGATTCTTCTTCCAGTATTTTTAATATTTTCCAAAAATATGTTCCGTGGAGTTTCAGGTCATTCCGAGAACTTTTGTTTCTGCACATAAATAACACCATGGAAAGTCTGCTGAAAACAGCGTCAGTCCGGGTTAGTTCCATTCAAATCATGCAAGTTAGAGTCCAAAACAAGGGCAAAAGTGTTTGGAAAAGTAGATACAACAGAGACGTATCAACTCCCCCAAGCATAAACCTTTGCTTGTCCTCAAGCAATTCAGTTGATAAACTGAAAGTGATAAAGAAAAACTTTTACAAACTCTGTTTGCTCTTGTTGTTGTAAATATGTAAAGCCAACATTCAAGTTTTCAGCAAAGATTATAACTAACCATATTCACAATAACTCTTAGGTCTCATGTTTACTCATATCAATGACATAATCAACTAGCGAGCAATAATAATAAATCTCGGATGACAACACTTTCTCAAAACAATCACAATATGATATAATAAGATGGTATCTCGCTAGCCCTTTCTGAGACCGCAAAACATAAATGCAGAGCACCTTTAAAGATGAAGGACTGACTAGACATTGTAATTCATGGTAAAAGAGATCCAGTCATAGTCATACCCAATATAAATTAATAGTAATGGATGCAAATGACAGCAGCGCTCTCCAGCTAGTGCTTTTAATAAGAGGGTGATGACTCAACATAAAAGTAAATAGATAGGCCCTTCACAGAGGGAAGCAGGGATTTGTAGAGGTGCCAGAGCTCGGTTTTGAAATAGAGATAAATAATATTTTGAGCGGCATACTTTCATTGTCAACATAACAACCAAGAGATGACGATATCTTCCATGCTACACACATTATAGGCGGTTCCCAAACAGAATGGTAAAGTTTATACTCCCCCTCCACCAACAAGCATCAATCCATGGCTTGCTTGAAACAACGAGTGCCTCCAACTAGCAACAGTCCCAGGGGAAGTTTTGTTTGCAATTATTTTGATTTGATTTGCATAAAGCATGGGACTGGGCATCCCGGTTACCAGCCATTTTCTCGTGAGTGAGGAGCGGAGTCCACTCCTCTTGAGAATAACCCGCCTAGCATGGAAGATACGGACAACCGTAGTTGATACATGAGCTATTCGAGCATACAAAACAGAATTTCATTTGAAGATTTAGAGTTTGGCACATACAAATTTACTTGGAACGGCAGGTAGATACCGCATATAGGAAGGTATAGTGGACTCATATGGAATAACTTTTGGGTTTAAGGGATTGGATGCACAAGCAGTATTCCCGCTTAGTACAAGTGAAGGCTAGCAAAAGACTGGGAAGCGACCAACTAGAGAGCGACAACAGTCATGAACATGCATTAAAATTAATAGACATTGAGTACGAGCATGAGTAGGATATAATCCACCATGAACATAAATATCGTGAAGGCTATGTTGATTTGTTTCAACTACATGTGTGAACATGTGCCAAGTCGAGTCACTTAACTCATTCAAAGGAGGATACCTACCACATCACAACCATTTTAATAGCATGTTGGCACGCAAGGTAAACCATTATAACTCATAGCTAATCAAGCATGGCACGAGCAACTATAATCTCTAATTGTCATTGCAAACATGTTTATTCATAATAGGCTGAATCATTAATGATGAACTAATCATATTTACAAAAACAAGAGAGGTTGAGTTCATACCAGCTTCCCTCATCTCAATCAGTCCATCATATATCGTCATAATTGCCTTTCACTTGCACGACCGAACGATGTGAATAATAATAAGAGTGCACGTGCATTGGACTAAGCTAGAATCTGCGAGCATTTAATAAACAGGAGAAGACAAGGCAATATGGGCTCTTGTTTAAATCAACAATAATGCATATAAGAGCCACTTCAACAATTTAATCATGGTCTTCTCCTATCGACACCCAAAGAAAAGAAAAGAAATAAAACTATTTACACGGGAAAGCTCCCAACAAGCAAAAGAAGAACGGGAAATATTTTTGGGTTTTATTTTTAATTATTACTACTACAGCTAGAAAGTAAACTAGCTAAAAGCTACAACTAATTTTTTTGGTTTTCTTAAGGGTTTTTTAACACACAAGAAGAAAGCAAGAAAAAGAAAATAAACTAGCATGGATATTACAGAGAAAGAGTATGAGCACCGACATCTAGCAATGAGTGTGTGTGAACATAAATGTAATGTCGGTGAGAAATACGTACTCCCCCAAGCTTAGGCTTTTGGCCTAAGTTGGTTTATTCCCACGGATGGCCTGGCGGATATCCATAGTTGTAGCCGGGGTCGTACTGCGATGAAGAAGACTCTGATTGCCACTCGTTGGCAATCATCTCCGGATCCCACTGGTAATTAGACTGTCGTGGAGGTTCAAATTGTGGTTCCGGCTCCGTGACTGATGTAGGGTTCTGGTAGGCGTGAATGGCCACCAGCGGAACAAGATACGGACCTGCAGATAAATCAAACAAGGAAGGAGCAGGCAAGGTAATAGTCTCAGGGTGATATTTATCAAAGAACAATTTGTATTTAAGCACCCCTTCCCTATTCTTAACAATAAAGTCATGTGCTACCATACTCTTATAGTCTAAATAAACAGTGGGAAGGAAATTTTCTTCTTTTTCATAGTGCCTAATAGGTATGTTAAGATGTGCAGCTAGGCGTGAAGCATAGATACCTCCAAAGATGGGACCCTTTGTATGGTTCAGACTTAACCGTTTAGCAATAATACCGCCCATACTAACAGTGTTATCACAGAATAAACCATGGAACAAAATAATAATATCAGGAACACTAAGGTTTCCACAGTTTCCGCGACCAATTAAGCAACGACTAGCAAATATAGCAAAGTAGTGTAAAACAGGAAAATGTATGCTAGTGATTCTTGCATCGAAAACCTTCCTAGTTTCCCCTACAGTAATAGTGTCAATAAACCCGTCCACATCCTTACGATGTGGTTCTTCTAAGCTACCCTTGAAAGGTATTTTGCGAACCTTGCAAAATTCATCTAGTGACATCTTCTTAACCACATCATATAAATGAAACTCTACTGAAGGAGGTGATTCCTTAGGATAATAGTAGAAGTTTTGCACGAAAGTATTGGTGAGTAAGAGATACTGTCCGCGTTGGTCGCGGAGGAAGTCGGTGAGGCCTGCATTCTCAGCCAATTCATAAAAATCATCATAAATCCCGGCTGCTCTCAAGAAATCATTGGAAGGCCATTCACATGGCCGGACCTCCGTGGTGCGAGGCAAATTATATTTGGGCCTCTGTGCTTCTTCACTTTGCTTTTCCTTCGAGCTTCGGCTCGATGAGCCCCTCAAAAATCTCTTCATTATTTTCTAAAAAATTCTGAAATTTTTAGTAACGTCAAGTAAAAGTGAACCAAGCTCAACAAAATTGATAGCAACTACTCCTACAAGTGCCTAGAGCCTATATCAAGCATTAGAACTACTTGGAACCATATAAATTTGACATGCAAGCTCAAGAACATGGTCACCTAGGCAGCACAAATTTGCAATGAATAAAGCACTAGAACAAAAACTAATTGGACCAATGGAGGAGTCACATACCAAGGAACAATCTCCCCAAGCAGTTTTGTGAGAGGTGATTTGAGCAAGGAGATCGAAAATCGCAGCAAAATGAGCTAGAACTCGTGCTTGAGATGGATGGTGATTTTTTTGGGAGGAAGAAGAAGTATGTGGGTGAAGGAATAAGTGGAGGGGAGCCACTATGGGCCCACGAGGCAGGGGGGCGCGCCCTGTAGGGGTGGGCGCGCCCTGGACCCTCGTGGCCAGGTGCTTGCTCCCCCTGCTGTGTTCTCAGTGCCAGACATTCTCAAATATTCCAGAAAAAATCATATTTCAATTTCGGGGCATTTGGAAAACTTTTATTTTTGGGGTATTTTTATATTGCATGGATAATTCAGAAAACTGACAGAAAAATAATATTTTTTCTTTATTTAATCTAAATAACAGAAAGTAAAAGGAGGGTACAGAAGGTTGTGCTTTCTAATTTCATTCACCTCATGTTCATCAAAAGGAATCCACTAACAAGGTTGATCAAGTGTTGTTAACAAACTCATTCCGACTAACATGGAGCTGGAGAAATTTTGAATAACACTATGTTACCTCAACGGGGATATGTACATCCCCGACAATAAGAATATCATATTTCTTCTTGACAGTAGGAAGAGGACATTCAAAACCTCCAAAAATAATTGTTGGAATTTTTCCAATAGAATTGATACTGTGGACTTGAGGTTGTTTCCTCAGAAAGTGTACCGTATGCTCATTACCATTAACATGAAAAGTGACATTGCCTTTGTTGCAATCAATAACAGCCCCTGCAGTATTCAAAAAGGGTCTTCCAAGAATAATAGACATACTATCGTCCTCGGGAATATCAAGAATAACAAAGTCCATTAAAATAGTACTGTTTGCAACCACAACAGGCACATCCTCACAAATACCGACAGGTATAGCAGTTGATTTGTCATCCATTTGCAAAGATATTTCAGTAGGTGTCAACTTGTTCAAATCAAGTCTACGATATAAGGAGAGAGGCATAACACTAACACCGGCTCCAAGATCACATAAAGCAGTTTTAACATAGTTTCTTTTAATGGAGCATGGTATAGTTGGTACTCCTGGATCTCCTAGTTTCTTAGGTATTCCACCCTTAAAAGTGTAATTAGCAAGCATGGTGGAAATTTCAGCTTCCGGTATCTTTCTTTTATTAGTGACAATTTCTTTCATATACTTAGCATAAGGATTCATTTTGAGCATATCAGTTAATCGCATACGCAAAAAGATAGGTCTAATCATTTCAGCAAAGCGCTCAAAATCCTCATCATCCTTTTTCTTGGATGGTTTGGGAGGAAAAGGCATGGGTTTCTGAACCCATGGTTCTCTTTCTTTACCGTGTTTCCTAGCAACAAATTCTCTCTTATCATAACGTTGATTCTTTGATTGTGGGTTATCAAGATCAACAACAGGTTCAATTTCTACATCATTACCATTACTAGGTTGAACATCTTCATTAATATTTTCACTTGGTTCATGTTCATTACCAGATTGTGTTTCAGCATCAGAAATAGAAATATCATTTGATTCTCAGGTGGTTCAGCAATAGGTTCACTAGAAGCATGCAAAGTCCTATCATTTTTCTTTTTCTTCCTTTTAGAAGGACTAGGTGCATCTATATTATTTCTCTGAGAATCTTGCTCAATTCTCTTAGGATGGCCTTCAGGATACAAAGGTTCCTGAGTCATTTTACCACCTCTAGTCATAACTCTAACATCATTATCATTTTCTTACTATTTAATTCATTGAGAAAATCATTCTGAGCTTTAAGTACTTGTTCTACTTGAGTGGTAACCATAGAAGCATGCTTACTAATGAGTTTAAGTTCATCTTTAACTCTAGACATATAATCACCCAAGTGTTCAATCATATAAGCATTTTGTTTCAATTGTCTACCAAAATAAGCATTGAAGTCTTCTTGCTTAACCATAAAGTTATCAAACTCATCCAGACATTGACTAGCAAACTTAGTAGGAGGGATTTCAGCTTTATCATATCTATAGAGAGAATTTACCTTTACTAATTGTGTCGGGTTATCAAGACAGTGAGTATCTTCAATAGGTGATGGATTAAGATCATATGTTTCTTCAACACGCGGTAAATTAAGACCGTGTATTTGTTCAATAGGAGGTAAATTCTTAACATCTTCAGCTTTAATACCCTTTTCTTTCATTGATTTCTTTGCCTCTTGCATATCTTCAGGACTGAGAAATAGGACACCCCTCTTCTTCGGAGTTGGTTTAGGAATTGGCTCAGGAAGCATCCAATTATTTTCATTTGTCAACATATTATTCAATAGAATTTCAGCTTCATCCGGTGTTCTTTCCCTGAAAATAGAACCAGCACAACTATCCAGGTAATCTCTGGAAGCATCGGTTAGTCCATTATAAAAGATATCAAGTATTTCATTTTTCTTCAGAGGATGATCAGGCAAAGCATTAAGTAATTGGAGAAGCCTCCCCCAAGCTTGTGGGAGACTCTCTTCTTCAATTTGCACAAAATTATATATATCCCTTAAAGCAGCTTGTTTCTTATGAGCAGGGAAATATTTAGCAGAGAAGTAATAAATCATATCCTGGGGACTACGCACACAACCAGGATCAAGAGAATTAAACCATATCTTAGCATCACCCTTTAATGAGAACGGAAATATTTTAAGGATATAAAGGTAGCGAGATTTCTCATCATTAGTGAACAGGGTGGCTATTTCATTTAATTTAGTAAGATGTGCCACAACAGTTTCAGATTCGTAGCCATAAAAAGGATCAGATTCAACCAAAGTAATTATATCAGGATCAACAGAGAATTCATAATCCTTATCAGTAACACAGATAGGTGAAGTAGCGAAAGCAGGGTCAGGTTTCATTCTAGCATTAAGAGATCGCTGCTTCCATTTAGCTAATAATTTCTTAAGATCAGTTCTATCATTGCAAGCAAGAATGGCTCTAGCAGATTCTTCATCCAAAACATAACCCTCAGGCACAACAGGCAATTCATACTTATTAGGGGGAGAGTCTTCATCATCACTATCTTCGATATTATCAGTTTCAATAATTTCATTCTCTCTAGCCCTAGCAAGTTGTTCATCAAGAAATTCACCAAGTGGCACAGTAGTATCAAGCATAGAAGTAGTTTCATCATAAGTATCATGCATAGCAAAAGTGGCATCATCAATAACATGCGACATATCAGAATTAATAGCAGAAGCAGGTTTAGGTGTCGCAAGCTTACTCAAACCAGAAGGTGAATCAAGTGCAGAGCTAGATGGCAGTTCCTTACCTCCCCTCGTAGTTGAGGGATAAAATTTTGTTTTCTCGTCTTTCAAGTTCCTCATAGTGACCAGCAGATATAAATCCCAAGTGACTCAAAGAATAGAGCTATGCTCCCCAGCAACGGCGCCAGAAAATAGTCTTGATAACCCACAAGTATAGGGGACCGCAACAGTTTTCGAGGGTAGAGTATTCAACCCAAATTTATTGATTCGACACAAGGGGAGCCAAAGAATATTCTCAAGTATTAGCACTTGAGTTGTCAATTCAACCACACCTGGATAACTTAGTATCTGCAGCAAAGTATTTAGTAGCAAAGTAATATGGAAGTAACGGTAACAGTAGCAAAAGTAATATTTTTGGGTTTTGTAGTGATTGTAATAGTAGCAACGGAAAAGTAAATAAGCGAAGAACAATATGTGAAAAGCTCATAGGCATTGGATCGGTGATGGAGAATTATGTCGGATGCGGTTCGTCATGTAACAATCATAACATAGGGTGACACAGAACTAGCTCCAATTCATCAATGTAATGTAGGCATGTATTCCGAATATAGTCATACGTGCTTATGGAAAAGAACTTGCATGCCATCTTTTGTCCTACCCTCCCGTGGCAGTGGGGTCCTAATGGAAGCTAAGGGATATTAAGGCCTCCTTTTAATAGAGTACCGGACCAAAGCATTAACACATAGTGAATACATGAACTCCTCAAACTACGGTCATCACCGGGAGTGGTCCTGATTATTGTCACTTCGGGGTTGCCGGATCATAACACATAGTAGGTGACTATAGACTTGCAAGATAGGATCAAGAACTCACATATATTCATGAAAACATAATAGGTTCAGATATGAAATCATGGCACTCGGGCCCTAGTGAAAAGCATTAAGCATAGCAAAGTCATAGCAACATCAATCTCAGAACATAGTGGATAATAGGGAGAAAATCCTAACAAAACTAACTCGATTACATGATAAATCTCATCCAACCCATCACCGTCCAGCAAGCCTATGATGGAATTACTCACGCACGGCGGTGAGCATCATGAAATTGGTGATGGAGGATGGTTGATGATGACGATGGCGACGGATTCCCCTCTCCGGAGCCCCGAACGGACTCCAGATCAGCCCTCCAGAGAGGTTTTAGGGCTTGGCGGCGGCTCCATATCGTAAAACGCGATGAATCCTTCTCTCTTGTTTTTTTCTCCCTGAACATGAATATATGGAGTTGGAGTTGAGGTCGGTGGAGCGTCTGGGCCCCCTGACGTGGATTCTTCTTCCAGTATTTTTAATATTTTCCAAAAATATGTTCCGTGGACTTTCAGGTCATTCCGAGAACTTTTGTTTCTGCACATAAATAACACCATGGAAAGTCTGCTGAAAATAGCATCAGTCCGGGTTAGTTCCATTAAAATCATGCAAGTTAGAGTCCAAAACAAGGGCAAAAGTGTTTGGAAAAGTAGATACGACGGAGACGTATCAGAGGGCCGCCGCCTGGGGTGCTGCCCCGGAGGGGGTCGTCGGGGCGGCGCAGCGGCCAACACCGGGCCTGCCGCTGGCCTTGCTAGCAGCTCCTGCAGCAGCAGCGGCAGCGCTTGGGACTCCAGCGGCTCTCTTGAGCCCTACGAGACCCCGGAGACGAGCGACGATAGCTACATGCCCCCGAGCTCTTGCCGCGCCCGGAGCAAGGCCACAGCATCCGGTCACCGCCGTCGCTGATCTGGATGGGGTTGGCACCGGCCTCCCGTGGCCCACTATTGATGATGGCGTCGGCCGCGCTGGCGCGTGTAGATAGGGCTCCTAGAAACTCCCTTCTTTTGTTCCCTGCGAGGAATCAAGACGAGCCCCATGGGGGTGTGTGTAAAGTGTCTATAATGCCTTTTCTTTATATGATCCTTATTATGAAAATTTGCGAACGCATGTCCTGCTTCACTCGGTCTCCCCTTTCCAACTTCAAAGCGACTTGGTGCTCTACGCCGACAGGTCCCGGTCCCCAGGCAGGCTGCAGCCGTCGCTAGTATGCCAGGTTGCGATGCCGTGGTCAAGCCTAGGAGGTGAGCGACCCGAGGTCCAGTAAGAGCTCCTGAGGCGCGATGCTCAAGAGGTCCCCCTTAGCGCGCAAGCAGTCACCTAGAGGTAGGAAAGGGAGGCGACGTTGCCGTAACAGGGCTATAACAAGTGAGAATCCTATGCTGTAGCGCTTGGTCGACCCGGACGCAAAACTTATCTTGGCAGTTCAGAGTCGATTCCTTGTGCTGCGCCGGACTCATGCGTCGATGGCCGTAGTGTAGCTAGGTTAGGCTCGTGCGAGCCTCCCCCTCTTTTCCGCGCCCTTCTATGTGCTCTACGTCCTCAGGCCCCGGCCCTCGAGCGAGCTCAGCTGCCGCTGGTATGCCAGGTCGTGATGCCATGGTCAAGGCCAGGGGGTGAGGGCTAGAGAGCCAGTAAGAGCTCCTGAGTCACGATGCTCAGGAGCCCCCCTTTTAACGCGCAAGCGGATTGCATAGGAGAAGAGGGAGCTCGCGGTATCGCCTGCTGTTGTCCTCAAGAGGTTCCTGCAGGTTAGTGCGAGGAGGGACACAAAATGCCACTACGATTGCCGGTCTGCCACTGGTCATTCTGCAAGGAGATGAAGGCACTGAGGGCCAGGTGAGGTGACGTGCGCGGGGCGTGCCGCGAGTCAGAGCTCGACCGCTCAGATTTGTCAGCGTTGCAGGAACGGACCCGAGCACAAGCGCCCTGCCAGCATGAGGAGCTCCCGTTGCAGGATGAGCATGTGGCAGATCGGCGATGTGGGCGGTCACAATGGGTGACAATCAAGCAGGTGATAACCATAAATAACTCATGCACGGGAAGCAAACTATCTTAGATAGATGCAAGAACGATACAAGCCACCGGGACAGACCCGAGCGGCTTGGGGATGATGCAGCCCGAGGGGCGCCCCCAGTAAGGTAAGCTAAAGATGTAAAAAGGATACATGCCACAGGGACAGGACCACGCGGCCTGGGAATGCTGTAGCCCGGGGGGCGCTTCCAGCTAAATAAACTTGGAAAATGTCACCTAGTTCCGTTGTCGAAGGGATGCCGGGGTAGGTGAAGATGCATGACGAAGGGGCCGCCCCTCATGAGCCGCCAGGGCCCTGAGCCTCGGGAGGCTCTGGGGGCTCAGGCGGTTACTTAAGGACCGTCTCCATCTCCGCCAGGACCGCGTGATGCTTGGCCTCCTGGGTCGCCAGGACGCTCCGCAGGTTGCGCTGGAAGGCTGCTACCACGCTCGGCATGCCGAATAGCATGTGAACATAGCTGTGAGGTGGGCCCTCGCAACGCCCAACGCACGAAGGCCAGAAGCGCTCCTGAGATGCGGCCCTGTTGAGCCCTGGGATGTTGATGCAGACGCGTAGCCCGCCATCCTCGCCTAGATGGGGGGCTGCGCCAGGTGGGCGGCGGTCGCCGCGCATGGCTCTTGCATCCTGTAGCTCCTGAGTGGTCTTGGTGATGAACTCCTGAGTGCCGGGCGCTCCTCGCCCATTGTCCTCCTAAGGGAAACGTGCCACAAAGCACACCTCCACGTGGTGCCCAAGCGCCTCCCTCGTGATGTTGGCCAGGTCTGAGGCCCTTCAGAAGAGAGCCCCCGAGCCGTGCCCGAGGAGGGCGCCTGGCGCGCCATCTTATGCTAGGGAGGGAGGCGCCCCAGGTGCTGGCGCCGATCCTGATGTGGCACCGCTAGAGGCGCCGCTCCCCTGAGGCCCTGCACGGAGTAGTTGCTTCTTCTTCTTGGGGATGGCCTCAGGGGGGTACTGCACGCCATCGTTGTCGGGGTCTTTGATTGCTGCGGCTTGGAAGGCACGCTCGAGGGAGCACACCGCATCTCTTTCTTCGCAGGGGACTGTGATGATCCCACCGCTTCCTGGCATCTTGAGGATGTTGTAGCCATGGTGGGTCACTGCCATGAACTTGGCTAATGCAGGGTACCCGAGGATAGCGTTGTATGGCAGACGGATGTGGGCGACGTCGAAGTCGATGAGCTCGGTGCGGTAGTTGTTAGGCTGGCCGAAGGTGACAAGGAGGCGGACCTGCCCTATCGGGGTAGTGGAGCCATCGGTCACTCCTGAGAAGGGCTTGGTAGGCTGTAGCTGATCGTATGGCACTTGGAGGCTGTCGAATGTCTCAACGGACAGGACATTAAGCCCTGCGCCACCGTCGATGAGGGTCTTGGTGACGTGGACGTTGCTGATTACGGGTGAGCACATCATCTGGAGGGCGCCTGCGGTCGCCACACACTTGAGCTGGTCTGGCGAGCTGAAGGTGATGGTGCACTTGGACCACCTGAGAGGACGAGTGGCCTCGAGCCTGGGAAGGGCTGCATTCACCTCGCGAGAGAACTACTTGAAGATGCGCTGGGATGCCAGGGCCTGAGCTCCGCCCAAGATGCAGGCGATAGCACGTGGTTCCTGGAAGCCCCCAGCCCCCTCGTCCTGATGATGGTCGTCGTTCCTTCTTGGCGATGGCGGCAGTGGAGGGAGACCAGCATTGCCCTGAGGGCGGTCCTCACGAGGCTGATCCCTCCAGGCGCCCTCATGAGGCTGGTCCTGCCAGCGGTCCTCGCGAGGCCGGTCGCGCCACTCCTGGTGGGGGCCGCGATCGTCCCAGCGTCCTCCGCCTCGTCCTCCTCCTCGGCCGTAACCCCTGTCGTTACGCTCGGGGCGTCGACCGAAGCATCCATCTCGAATGGCCCTGAGCTCTTGACAGTCATTGGTGTTGTGGCTGTGTATGTTGTGGAAGGCGCAGAACGGACAGCTGCTCTTGGATGACTCGAGGTGGTCCCGGCCGCGCTTCGTGTCAGGCTCCGCTGCAAGCACGGCCACCCCCTTGCGCTTCACGTCTTTGGCCTTGGCTTTCTTCTCCTCTGGGTCGGTAGCAGGGAGCTCGAGGAGGGAAAGGCACCCTTCCTCAGCTCTTGTGCACTTGGTCGCCTTGTTGAATAGCTCCAGGGCCGTGCATAGCTCCTCGTGGATGGCGAGCTTCTCCTTCATCTTGACATCGCGGACGCCATCAGAAAACGCCGAAATGATGGCCTCGTCCGTCTCCTTGGGGATCTTGAGATGAACGGTGTTGAAGAGCTGGATGTACTTCTGCAGGGTCTCTCCTGGCTGTTGCTTGATGCGGCGCAGGTCACCCACGGCCGGAGGACGGTCGCAAGTGCCCTGGAAGTTTGCGACGAAGCGGTCGTGCATCTCGTCCCACGAGGAGATTGAGCCCGGGGGCAGGTTCAGGAGCCACGAGCGAGCACCATCCTTGAGAGCCATGGGGAACCAGTTCGCCATGACTTTCTCGTCGCCGTTGGCCGCCTCGATGCCCAGTTCGTAGAGCTGCAAGAACTCCGCAGGGTCGGGCGTGCCGTCGTAGCGAGGGGGCAGGTCTGGCTTGAACTTGCCCGGCCAGACAACGCTACGCGGCTCCGGAGTGAAGGCGCGGCAGCCTGCTGTCGCCACCGGGGCCCTTTGCTGATGCGGAGCCTGCCTCTGATGTCCGCGCGCCGCCACTGCAGGCGGCACGCGGTCTTGTCGCGGTGGCGCTGGGAGCGCGGGAGCATTTTCTTGCGGCCGGGGAACTTCTTGGCAGCTTCCTTCTTCCCGCGCGGGCGCCCGACGCGGTGGGTCGCGCCGAGGGGCTGCGCGCCTTGGTGCCAGGGTACCATCTTGGTACGGAGGTGGCGGAGCTGCTCCATGAGCCACGTCGCCCGTAGCTAGTGGAGGATGAGGTAGCGAGAGGGACGGTGCGGGAGAGCCCCCGGCGGCGCTGACGAGCTCGGTGATGCAGTCCAACCAGTCCTCGTAGAGGTCGTCGACTGGGCGGCAGCGCAGGAGCTCGCGTGCCATGAGCAGCGCGGCCTGCGCGTCCGTGGGAGTGCGACGAGCGTGAGACGATGAGCCGGCTGGGGTTAGCGACAGAGTGGCGGTGCGGCCGTCCCACCGCACGGAGGGGTGCAGCGAGGATGCCTGCTGCTCGTTTCCCGCCGGGCCGGTGGCGGCGTTGGCGGTGGGCGACGGAGAACAACGGGGAGGCCCGCCGACAGGGGCCGTTTGAGCGACGCGGGCGGCCCGGCGCTCGGTGCAGGCCCGACAGGCATCCGCCATGGATGCGGTGGGACGGTGGAACGCGGATTGGTGGAAGGAAAGCTTCGGCGCACCCCTACCTGGCGCGCCAAATGTCGGATTACGGGTTGCGGCAAAACCCTTGAGGTTCGAACACTGGGGTGCGCACGAAGATCCCTCCTCCCCCTAGCTCACACCCTTACCGCGATCTCAAGGCTCAGTGCGTCGAGCCCACAGAACAAGGGACACAAGGTTTATACTGGTTCGGGCCACCGATGTCACTACAAAAAAAGACACATCCGTGACATTTTAGGCCGAACGAAAATCTTTTCTGTCATACTTATGACACTTCTATGACGTGGTGTCATCATAGATGTGGTGGGGTCCTACTTCTATGACAAAAAATCATGACAGAAAATGGGCTTTTCATCCTGGGCGGGCCGGAGACGCAGCTGCATGACATTCTTTGGGCCGTCCATGACGGAAAAAACCGTGGTAGAAGCGAGGGCGCGGAAAATATCCGGGAGTCCCCGGTTACGGTGGGTGGTTGGGGGCCGAGCGATGCGCGTTTCTCTCATACGTACGCGCGTGTGTGCGAGGCGTTGGGCTCTAACTGAACCCGAGCAAGGCGTTGGGCTCTAACTGAACCCGAGCGATTGCACTGCAGGCTACGCGTTACTGAACCCGAGCGATCGATCGATGGCTGTTAACTGAACCCGATCGAGCGATTCCTTCGCTACTGCTGCTAACTGAAGCCGATCGATGCTTCCTCTGGATGAATAGTGAGTGTTGCTGGGGGGGTTTGGATGAACAGTTCCCGGTGGGGGTGGATGAACATGACCCCGTGGCGTTGCCTCTGGATGAACAATGAGCGTTGCTGGGGGGTTTGGATGAACAGTTTCCGGTGGGGGTGGATGAACAAGACCCCGATCGTTCGAGCCGGTTGGGGTTGGATGAACAGGACCCCGTGGAGGGCAGGATGAACAGGACCACCCCATGGAGGGCAGTATGAACAGTAGACAGTGGAGGGCTGGATGAACAGTAGCCCGTGGAGGGGTGGTTGAACAGGAGCCCGTGGAGAGGGCTGGTTGAACAGTAGCCGGTGGAGTAGCGCGCGGTGGAGGCTGGATGAACAGGAGCCCGTGGATGAACAGTCGCAGGTGGAGGCTGGAGGAGGTCGACGGTGGATGAATAGTAGCCCGTGGAGGCTGGAGGGGGTCGACGGTGGAGATGAACAGTATCCCGTGGAGTCCTGTTTTGCGGTACGCCACACCCCTCCCGATGAACAGGACCCCTGTTTCGACCGTAGCGCTCCAACACAAGTCTGTTTCCTCCATTTTGCGGTACGCCACACCCCTCCCGATCAACAGGACCCCCGTTTCGACCGTAGGAGGTCCGTTTCCTTCGTTTTGCGGTACGCCAGACCCCTCCCGATGAACAGGATCCCGTTTCGAACGTGGCTGGTCGAACACAAGGCCGTTTCCTCCGTTTTGCGGTACGCCAGGCCTCGTTTCCATCGACTGTTCCGTCCAAGCCCTCCCGATGAAAACGACGACGCATTCCGTTCCGACCCAGCCGGTTGGCTCCACATGAACACGACGACGACGCTGTTTCTCCGTTCCGACCCAGCCATGTACACGAGCCCTGGCCGTACGTATGCGCGAGTAGGCGTTCGAGACCCTGTCCGTATGTACGTACGTGGCCATATTTTCTTTCTTGCACACTGGCCGCTGTACGTACGTGTACATGCTACGTGCGCGCCTCTACTACGACACGTGCGTGCCTCTACATCGACCAGTATGTACGTACACGTTCGCGACCAGAATGACAACGCTATGTACGCTTCGACCAGGTGGGTTCCGACTGTCAGGCACTTCCTTGCCTGCGAAGATGTAGCTGGTGGGTCCCAGCAGTCAGGGGGCGAATCGTTTTTTTTTTGCCCGGACGGACTTCCTTGCGTGCGAAGATGTAGCTGGTGGGTCCCAGCAGTCAAGGGGAAACGTTTTTTTCATGAAATACGGTGGCCCGTCCGGTGGGTCCCCGCTGTGAGGTGGAGGAATAATTACTTTGCGCGTAATAAGGAGGCACTTCCTTGCTGCGGCCGTGGACCCAGCTGTCAGCCTCTCCACGTATAGTCCATGTTCGATGGAAGTTGTTCCTTAACCACGTTGACCACGCCGCGCCAAGAGCACCAGGGCGGTGGACGATGGCGAGGCCAGGGGACAACACGGAGCCGGGGAAGACGTGGCAGTGGATGCCCACGTGTAGAGGAGTACGAGGGTTCACTGGTTCGCTGCGGTGTGAGGCTGTCGTCGCCGCAGAATAACAGGGGGTGTGGGCGAGTAGAGGGATGGCCTGGACAGCGGTGGGAATAGTAGGGGGCGGTGAGGCCTCTGTGGCAGCACAGCCGGCCACGGGAGGTAGGAGCATGCGACACGACCAGCGCTGCTTTGGGCGGCTGGAGCAACAAGACCAGAGGTTGAAGAAGCACTACGGCCGTTGGATGGACATCGTACGGTCACTGGAGCTAGAATCGTTCATATTGACTAAGTTGACAAAGCACTCCATCCCCATCAACTTAGTAGGCCCACAAGTCAGCCTCCCACCCAGGTGGGTCCCAACCAGCAGGGGGAGTATTCATTTTTTTGTGCGTAATAAGGAGGCACATCCGGTGGGTCCGAGCTGACAGCGGGGGGAACGTTTTTTTCGCGCAATACGGTGGCCCGTCCGGTGGGTCCCAGCAGTCAGGGGGAAACATTTTTTTTTGCAAAATACAGTGGCCCGTCCAATGGGTCCCTGCTGTCAGGTGGAGGAATCATAATAAGGAGGCACTTCCTTGCTGCCGTCATGGACCCAGTTGTCAGCCTCTCCACGTACAGTCCACGTCCGATGGAAGCCGTTCCTTGACCACGTTGACCACGCCACGCCGAGAGAACCAGGGCGGTGGACGACAGCGAGGCCTAGGAAGGGGACGGCGCGGAGCCGGGGAAGACGCGACAGTGGAAGCCCGCGCGGAGAGGAGTACGAGGGTTCACTGGTTCGGCTGCGGTGTGAGGCTGCCGTCACCGCGGAATAACAGGGGGTGTGGGTGAGTAGAGGGATGCCCTGGCCAGCGGTGGGAGTAGTAGGGGGCGGTGAGGCCTGCATGGGAGGCGGGAGCAGGCGGTCCCACCAGCGCTGGATTTGGCGGCTATAGCAAGAAGATCAGAGATTGAAGAAACACGACGGCCGTTGGATTGACATCCAACAGTTACGTCTGCTAGAATCGTTTGTTGACGTATATAATAACTAAAAAAATCTTGCATACGCGTCAACTTAATAGGCCCATAAGTCAGACCATTCCCTCCTTTTTTAATAATTTATATATAGCTCACTGCGACTTCTTATGCAATTTATTGCAGTCCATTTTTTGGTTGGCCAGGGCCAATTTCACATATTTCTGTGGGTTCCAAACTATTTTTAATACCGAAATGTCGAGCCAGATTTAAAGTACTTTGAAGATATATTTAAATTAGGTTAATGCCCAGTGAAATAGGAATCTGAAAATGTGAAAAAATTCAGAAATTATAAAGTAATTGCCAATTTGTCATCTGTTTTTATATTTACAACCCATTTCATATTACTTTCAAGATTTGCAGGCGTCTTGAAAGAGTTGCAGCCCATCAGGGCGTAGAAAAATAAGTAGGCCTGGATTGGGTATTCTTCAGAAAAAATAAACTAGGCTCATTTTCACAAAGAAAAAATAGCTGGGCTGGTCACATGGTGAACATGAAATATAAACCTGGGCTAGACGGGCCACAACCCAGTTCAAACCCTGCTCCGTCTCAACAATAACAAAAAAATACTGCTCGAGCTGCTACGTCCCAGGTGTCAGCCGATCTTGTGATGTTCTCTTGTCTATTGACTATATACGCTCACAATGTCGTGGGTCCCAGCTGTCAGGAAAACACTAGGAGGAAGCATTTTATTTTTCCATACGCTGACATGGTGGGCCCTAATGTCATCCTCTCCACGTACTTCTGCCGATTCCTGTTGTTTGTTGACCATGTTGACAACGCGAGAGAGCGGCGCCGCGGTGAGTGCACCAAAGCGCGCGGAGGACGACGGCGAGGCCTCGGACGTCGGCGTTAACGATTTAGGACACGGTGGGGCGGCGATGCGTGTGCTGAGGCGCAGCCAGCCGTGGGAGGCGGAAGCAGGCGGCCCCGCCGGCGCTGGTTTGGTTTTGGTGGCTGGAGGAAGACAGGACTGAACAAACAGGACAGACTGTAAAAGCAGCAGGAGTACTTAACAACCTTAGCTGAAACCAGTAGGGGCACTTAACAACCATAGCTGAAAGCAGTATGAGTACTTATACAGGTTCAACCGTACAAAGCACGCCTCGAACAGTGCTACTTTGCCTACAGTTAACCAAGGGTGAGGCCGCCAAGCCCCAGGACAAGGCCCAGGCGCCACCCCGCGCATCCACAACCTTCTGAAAGCGGCTTCATCTCGCAATGTGGTCAATAAACAGGATATTCGCTTTAGATCCATGGAAAAGCAGGAACATAATCTTCTGTCCTATTCTCCAAGATGGACGGGCCTTCATTATTTGAGACCACCCATGAATAAGTATCTTTTCACCTCCAAGGGGAATGGAGTAGGTCGACATAAACATCATGTTGTGACCAAGCGCATGTCTGACCCGACCATGGCCAGGCATCTGTATAGGAACAATAGAATTGGGCAGTTTCTGTTTCAAGAAGATCACAACTGTAAAACTGTGTATAAGCAATAGTTTATGAACAACATATATAACAGAAAATAGCTCGTACCATAAGTTTCTCGACACAGTTGGACCTGTTCAACGAGTGCAACAGTGGCACACATATCCCACGTGGCCTTCCACCATTGAAACGCCCCACAAGGACCTCAAGACGATCAATAAAGTGTAGGAACTTGTGGATGTCGTCCCAGTCAACTTCAGTGCCATTAGTAACAGCCGAGTTGTTACAGAATAACAAACGAGCAGCCTGCTTAACTCTAAAAAAACCTACACGTGCCACCAATTATAAGAAAATATTAGTTAGAAGTAGCATCTTTGTGAGAGATTCGTTGCTACTTCTAAAGTTAAATTGTGATTAGTTAGACAGAATAGGTGGATTAAGAAGTAATCGAGGCAACAAGCAAGAACCAGATACAAAACTAACATGGATGAACAATTGGAACGACGTCGGGGTGGAAGATCGCAGTGAAGATGATACCAGGTTCTGCTATTTCCATCAACATTCGTACACCAACTTTCAGTCCGTAACACTTGAGAAAGTTTATCCAAGTTCGGCCATAAAAAAGCAGCGATCTTCTTGGTTCATGAACCCAACTCGAAACTTATATCCATGGCTTGTCTTCACTGCTACCATAAACTGCTGTATTCAGTTATGGCAAGGCCGAGCTTCTTGAGTACATGTGTTCTGGCAGAGCAAGGAATGCACTGCAGGAAAAATAATATGAGAACACAATGTATTCCCTATATCCAAATCTAGAAATACTTTCCTCCTTCACGTCAGTGTTGACCATGGTACTAGTACCTTTTATCCAAATATAGCAATCCAAATTTCCAAATTAGACGACATCATGTTCAAAAAACCCCACCCTCCCGAATAGAAAAGAGGATTCTAGGAACATACTGTGCGCGTTTTAAAATCCTGTGTTAGGATGAGAAGGAACAAGTGTGGCGTCTCACCGAGGGCGCAGAAACCTGTAGGGTCCTCGCACTTTGGGCACTGCAAATGAAACACACTAGATTCAGTAGGAAGAAAAATGCATCAACGGCGGCGGCTGCCATCCTAGGAGTACCCGCGACCAAGGGACTTGGATTTATCGGGGATGGATGAAGAATTCGTACCAGGTTCTCCATGATAAAACCCTATGCAATCGCCGAGCGGGGGTTTTCTCTGAACAAGCAGACAAGGGAGAAGGGATTCAGGCTGAGTGAAATATTGCCGCTTCGTCCGTCCAGCTTACTGCTAAAACTGGAAAGGTGGGGGTTTTTGTGATTTGACGGCTCATTGGGCATTAATGCGGCGCTACGATCGGGGTGTGTCTACCGTGCAGTTGTGCACTCTAATTTGGTGCATATGGCATGTGGACCCCGTTGCCGGATGCCCCACATATCAGCGCAAGGAAGTAGAAAGACAGGAGTAACTAGTTATTACACATAAATATATTTTTGACAGAGAGATATTCCCTCTGTAAAGAAATATAAAGATCTTTTATATCACAACTTTATACATAAGAAAAGTCAAGGGGAATATATATAACATATATAATTATAAAAAACAGAGTTTTTTTAACACGGTATAGACGAGTTGGTGATGATGGTGTGCCTGTCATCCTGCAATATAGGCCGTCCGATTTATATCTGACGGATAGGAAGGAAACTATGGCAATTTTGCAAAAAGCTACCCACACACCTCTCCGCATTTGCAAATAAGGCCTTCCCTCGTTCATCCTTTTCTCTCACAAGATAAAATACTCATACAAATGCATCTTGATGTTACGTGCAACGACAGGCATTATGGGGGTTTAGCTGAGAAATACTGAGACAGGCTCACGGTTCTGGACTTTGGGCCATAGGCCGGTGGGCCTGCATGTTTGGGGGCCCATGTGTTCTACCTTAGCGCTTTTCATATTGCAAGCGGTCGGTACGGCGCTGGTTTTTGATGCTGTCGCAAGGCGAATACACAAAATTGAATAAAGCACAACAGCTGTTGGAATGAAATCAAACGACAATTCCTAACCAACAATCAGAGTTGCAATTCTATCAATGATACTGTCGTACTACTTATACACACAGGACACTTGTTTCACCATGCCAGAGTATTACATCAAAATCTCTCGACTGATAGATCAGTTCGGCAGTACTGAAGAATTTCAAAGTTGATTTGGACCAGCTCTCCTTGCCGAGAAAGTTCTCGCAAGATATGATTTAGATTTGAACCTTGACCATCCTTTAGCATCAATCATCATGCGACCATCCTTTGTACTTACAGTATATTGAGCAGGTTCATTCACACCAAGGCTGCACATGGTAAGAGAAACTTGGCTGTTGTCACCCGGATTGTTGAATGACTCCCTCATTGCTCTAGGAATTCTCTGTTTGCAAACAAGAAGACATACCCAAACAGTTAGATCAACATAGTGAATCATGCGAAACAACATGGAAATAGAAAAGAACAAAACACTTGGGCGGCCAATGCTTACCAAGAAGGTGGACATGTCGGTTTTTGTAAGGACTTTGGTATATGAAGTGCGAACTGCAGCCCAGTCTGTTGCCGGTGCAACTGCTCGTTCGGTTGCCGCTGCACGGGCCGGAGCAGATGCAAGTGCAGGTGTTGGTGCAGGTGCCGAAGCCGCTGCTGCTGCCGAAGATGGTGCTCCTTGTAGAGCTGGTGCCGGTGTCGAAGCAGGTGCCGGTGTCGATGCCCGATCCTCCAGTAGATCAGCCTGATCCGCTGACGCGGTCGGTGCCCAATCCTCAGCTGGATCAGACTGAGCTGCTGCCGCTGTCAGAGCTAGAGCAACTGCCGGTGCTCGATCCGTTGTTGAAGGTGGTACCGATGTGCGAGACAGCGGCGATCGTGTCTGGTCTGGTATGATAAGCTTTCTAACTTGACTAGGCTTCATGACCGTGATCCAGTTTTTTCTTCATTTCTTTTAAACGCGAGAAGGACTAATTGTGGTGTTTTTGTTAAACCAAACTGCAGTTCATCATAGGGATTCAACTTGTACTCATACAACAGACTGATCCAATTTTTTCCAGTAATATAAGTGATGCACAGTGCCTTCGTTACTGACATGACATAAGAAGTGAAACCTGCAAAAATAGCCATCGTAGAGCAAACCAAACAATTTATTCTGCGATGAATGTCACATGGCAAAACCTGCATCGTAAAATTGCAGGAAAAGAAAGAAAACATAACATTAAATCAATAAGAATTAGACAGTAAATCAATAAGATTTACTTGATGTGACACGAGCGAATCCTTACGAGGAAATCACTATGTTGAAGTACTAAACAGAAGATTGATCGTCCAACTACGGGTGGCATGCAGGGGCCCCGCCTACTCCCACAAACAGGACAGTCCAAAGGTCGTGACAAATCGTATGGACCGAACATCCATGGGACTGGAAATCCTGGTGGGTGCGATAAACCCTGCAATGCATACATATATTGGAGTGTAACCATAATTGATAAACCGTCCTCACAAAAAAGATGATCTGGATACTTCAAAATATACAGACTGAATTGAGTGGACAGACATTAACATAGACCGTTCTCAGGACTGACCACACACCAAAAGCGGCAGTACTAATAAACAATACAGGGTTCACAAACACAAATCAAGTACTGAACAATAGTACTTACTACAGACAAGCAAAGTTGCACTAATTAAACTCTGCAGACTATTCTTGCCACCGACCTACGGGATGAACCCCGCATAACTGACTAGGCCATGGACTTCGTGAGAGATGTCTACATGCACCATCACCATCTTGTCAACCTTGGAGAACCTAACAGAGTGGTCTTTTGTAGCGACCCGACCCGAATGGATCAAGTCTCTGTGCTTAAGTGTCATCCCTGGATCGGTAATGCTGACACACACAGTACTCGAGGATTTATAACAGAGGTAAATCACATGCATAAAGTAACGTAAATACTATTACCTCAATCCAAATAGCGGAAGTAACAAGGTTGTGGATTCCCATCAACACCAACGGCAAAGTTGAGTGTAGTAATCGTAACCCTAACGTATCACTTACTCGTCGTAAGATATCCTGCAACATGAAACGTTGCAGCCCGAAAACGGGCCAGCACATGGAATATGCTGGCAAATTCACACCATAGAGAAATGATGAACAAAGGCTATCACTACATGCATATATGGCTGGTGGGAAAAGCTCTATGGTTATAATGTTTTTGCAAAAAGCCAGTTTTTCCCTACTGTAAAGGAATAAATTTTATTTAACTATCATGGTGGTTGTGAAACATTGAGATGGTTGACAGCATCTCAATCCCAATTAAGAAATCATCATTAACCCAACAAAATTAATTAAAAGTAACATGGTGATGAGATTCACATGATAATCCAAGTACTAGATACTCAAGTTGTCCATAACCGGGGACACGGCTAATCATGATTATTTTATACACTCTGCAGAGGTTTGTGCACTTTTCCCCACAAGACTCGATCTCCTCCGTTGGATTTCTCGCACTACAAGGTGTTTGAGAAACGGATGACCGAGACACAGTCTTTTAGAAGCGTTAGCACCTTACGATGGGTAGACCGGTACACCTACATCCCCTACATCTGCTAGTCTACCACTGTAAGAGTTCACACGACTTAATCAACTATGCTAGAGCCCATAATAGCTTGTGGCTGCACACGGAAGTTTCTAGCATGAATAATCTCATGATCCCTTTGAACCTGGGTGGCGGTCCGAAAGAAAAACAGGCAATCCTGGAATACCCAGGTACCTCAATCCACCCAGATGTGTGTTTAAGTTGCCACCTTAAGTAAACCATTAAATTAACAATCTCACATCTCTCATGGAAAATTCACTCAAACCCAATCCACGTCTACGAGCATAGCATAGCAATATAAGCAAACGTAGAAGTAACTCCCAAGGGTTTGATAATAAAACAGGTAATAGATACTACCTCAACTACTTCCCAATACCCACAATTTAATTAGGGTCCTAACCATGCAATGTTTGAGGGTTGAATCTAATGCATAAAAACTGGGTATGAAAGGGATATGATCAAAGTGTGAACTTGCCTGCAATGTTGATGAAGATGATTCGCACCTCAAAACTCTGATAGATCTACTCGTCACACTCCGGTCAATCTATCGTAAGCAAGCAATAGTAACCACACATAAGCAATCACTCAAAAGATCAGAAAGAACGAAGAAGACGATTCGGGAAACATCAAAACCAAGCAAATAACTCTTGCAACATAAAACAATTTCTAACAGTACCAAAATTATATGAATTCGGCCTTATCAGAAAGTTTAGGTCAAGAGCTTCGATTTGCAAAAAGAATCAACTAAATCGGAACTACGAAACTCAAGTTACGATCAAACGAAGTTTGAATTCAAATCTGGTCTAATTCAAATTTTAAAATTTCAGAAAACATGTTTGAGTTGGATTACTGGATAGAGGGGATCATAACGAAGAAGTGGGCGTTGGTTTCATCGAAAACGAAGGTACGGATAAAAAGATATGATCAAAGGAAATTTGACTATGAAACAAATTTCGAAATTTGAAAATTTCAAAAAGTTGACGTGACAGGTTAACTGGAGAGGTGAAAACAAGACGAAACTATAGACGCTGGTTTCATCTAATTTGGATGAACGAGTAAAAAGTTATGGCTATTTGAAAAATCAGGGCCAAGCTGTTTTACAGAAGAAAAAAAATAGCTACGGATAAAAGAATTCTAGATCTAATGTATAAATACACAGAACGAATAAATATACCTTTATAAGGTATAGAAAAGACGACTTCGGAGTGTGGAGACAACTTCCAAAAGTCCCGCCGGAGAGGAGAAATATATTTTTAGCTAGTCAAACCAAAAATATTGATTTAACCCGCAATGGATAATTTTTGGAGGCTCTATGGGTCTATATTATAGGTGGAAAAGAGGTTTAGGGGTTAAAGGGTAGGCAATGTGGGACTAAACGTAGACGAACCAAATAAATAAACGGGGAACGCATGGGCTAAAAGCACCACGGGCCGGCTGCGCGCGCACGCGTACACTGCAGTTTTTTTTTAAAAAAAATCGGCCTAAGTAAAAAATAAAAAGGATGGCTGGGCCTGGCCCATTTAGGAGAGCGAAAAACAAATGAGGCGCCGCTGCCACTATGCTACGCGTGTGGGCGGTAAATAACTATGGGCCGCATGTACAGTTTTTTTTAATTGAAACAGAAGGGAAAACC
This sequence comes from Triticum aestivum, assembly GCF_018294505.1. Classification (NCBI taxonomy): domain Eukaryota; kingdom Viridiplantae; phylum Streptophyta; class Magnoliopsida; order Poales; family Poaceae; genus Triticum; species Triticum aestivum. The sequence goes on along the minus strand of NC_057799.1, from coordinate 406,161,510 downwards.
GGATAAAGAAAATAAATTAAAATTTTATATAGGCATATTATATATCAAAATTTTCAGAAACTACATATGAACATTTTCGTAAAGTCAAATAAATCCTCACAAATTTAAATAAAGCAAAAAAGTGCTACTGCCTTAATAAAATCCAATAAAAATCATTTTTAAAAATACCAAAATGATTTCAAATTTATTTCTCTCCAATTTTTTGATGTAGGGAATCATGTTACCCTATTTTCTATATTTTTATTTTGGAGAAAAATAATTTGAATAAAACTCAAATAAGTCCAATATTGGAAAAATAATTTCAATGGGACTTTGAATTTAATCCTTTGAAACTCCCAACTCCTATTTCATATGTTTTGAAGAAGTCATTTTATCTTCTCTCGTGAAAATCATTGAGTTGCATAAAGTTTCAGAATTGGAAAATATTTTCAAATGAAATTCAAATATTTTTCAACACCCCTTGTCATTTAAATAAATGGAAGAAGTCATGTCATCTTCTCTCCAGGGTTTTGTGATGAAAAGAATTTGAATCCATGGAGATCATAAAAGCAAAATGAAAGTTTGGGAAAGTCCTTTTATTCCCTCTCATTTAACTTTCCAAAGATTTCGAATTTCACTCACTTTCAGTCAATCAATCACACAACAATCCAACAAACAATCAAATCTATCTATTTATTATAACATTCCAAAATTTAGAATTTTGGGATGTTACATCTTTCCACTCATAAACATGATCATGAAGACAGGCCACATCAGATTTGTTGGGAAGCTTTACAAGAACCACAGCCTTCATAATCGAAGGCACAACCAGGAAATTGTTGTGGTCAAGTACAGACTCGAGAACACGCCTGACAACAATGCTACAGGAAAACACTAGTTCAGGACACGTGGCGACAAGGACACAACAACTGGATATTTTAGCAGTAGAACTCATCCTCAGGTCTTCCAGTTCACACGGCATGACTTTGAGAACTTCATCTCCACCGCGGACCTGGTTCTAATTCAAACAGAAACCATATTTTATTACTACCTCCGTTCAGAAATATAAGACGTTTTTTGATATATATACTCCATATATGACTACATATACGCACAGAAATGAGTGAACAAAGACACTATAACATGTCTTCAAAGGCATGAGAGCAGAGGGATTACTTGCAATATCCATAACACAAGTTACTGAGGCAAATATGCCCTCTTCAAAGGTAGCATTGATGTTCATAAAGTACTCCCTCCATCCCAAAATTCTTGTCTTAGATTTGTCTAGATACGGATGTATCAAGTCACATTTTAGTATTAGATACATCCGTATCTAGACAAATCTAAGACAAGAAATTTGGGACAGAGGGAGTAGTTGAAAGTAATCTATAAGAAATCAGTGTCAACCTCTCGCATGTTTTGGTCAAAAGAGGAATTTAGAACCGTCATTTGGCACACAAAAATCACATGCAAGATCACCCAGAAAGTTGTACTACTAGTACTAGTACTGCGTGTTAGATGAAAAAACACGATCAAGATCGAGAAAAAGATCGTCAAGAAGAGATATTACCTGGACTTGCTTAATGAGGGATCCCGGAGAGGGGGGCTTGGACAGGGCGATGGCTTTGAGCTTGTCTGCGGTAGTCTCGGCGGGGTGCTTGCGCTTCTTCGTACCATGAGCCTCGACGGTTTTGGCCAGAGCCATAGACATCACTTCGGCCGGTGCTCCAGCGTCCATCAAGAAACTGTCAAATAGAAATAAAAGAAAAGAAACCATAATCACAAACCCAAAAGAAGAAAAGAGAGGGAGTTATAGGATCAGTCTCGGGGTTGCAAGACCGGGCCTTGGCCAGAATCAACACCATTGATGCGCTCACCTTTCCTTCTTTGGGAGAGAAGAACAATGGCAGAAGCAGGTCGGGGTTTTCTTGAAGAAATGAGGAACAAGATGAGGGAGAAGCGAGGGTTGGGTAGAGAGGAAGCTGAGAGAGAAGAGTGAAATGATGGTTGCTTCGTCCGTCCAACTTACTGCTGGAAAGGAGGGGGTTTTGTGATTTGACGGCTCATTGGGCATTACTGCGGCGCTTCGATCGGGGTAGTCTACCGTCACTCTACTACGGAGTAATTTAGTGCATGGCTGGTGGACCCCGATGCTGGCTGTCCCACACGTCGGCGAAAGTGAGTAATTTAGTGCATGGCTGGAGGAGGATCCGCACGGTAGAGCGTGTCCACTGTTTTTCTGAAGAAAAAAATGATTACAGCAAGCGTTTCCACTCTTACGACGGAGGAGTGCGAAACACGGCAGCCACTTGAACATACACAGTGCTCCTACTACTAGGCATGTGCAGTGGTTCATACGTCAGTACTACATAATCTTGTTGCTAGTGTAGTAAGATATGACGACGACAAATGATGTTGTGCGCATGTCAACTATATGAACAGTAATGTAGTAACATAGTACCGCTTTCTCGACTGTCCGGTCGAGAATGAACGGTGAGATCAATGTTAACAGAACTAGGTCTACAGCGCACGGAGAGTACGGTGCTACAGTACTCCACGAAACATGAACCATATGAAGCACGAATAGTGTTAGGCAGGGTGTATGAAGGGTGCACGGGATGGGAGCAAAAGTTCCCTTCTCGACCCACTTTTGGGTGTTTGGCAGAGTGCATGAAGGGTGCATGAGTCCACACTAGTAGGTTAACACAAATACACGAAGAGGAAACAACTACTCCGTCTAGGTGTGTAAGTCATCTTACGTTGTGCACTGCGACCAAGGCGGAGAGGAAAACGAGAAAACTTAATGTCTTTTTGCTAATTAATAGCATTGCATGCAATGAACTAACCACTGCATGTCATGTTTATTAGTCTCAAGTCATTGAAAGCATGCACGGCCCACGTCTCTTATTGGTTGATATGTCACAAAACAAGAAACGGGGAGGGAGTTAATGTACCGTGCCTAAGTGTTTTGGGATTATTTGGTTTTCGTAAGGTGACTTACACACTATATTGAGATGAGAATGCAACCAAACACACCCACACGCTTTGTGCTACAGTGACTGATCTGCACCGTCTGAGTTTGATCCAACGGTCATGTTGCGCCGCGACATGGACATGCCCATGCAGAGGGCGCCTAAACACCACCGAAGTCCCTCTGCTTCTCGAGGCGCACGACGTTGGTGATGCAGGGGGCGAAACGGCTGAAAGGCAATGCAATCTACGGGAAGGCGGAGGGAGCCAGCCGAGGAGCGGGGAATCTTTTGGTTTTCACCATGGTAAAACACCAGTCGACGACTTCTCACATCAGGGAGCAGTGGGTTTTACAGGCGGAGTCATCGTGACTAATTGCTGCCGCGCCTGCTCCCGTCAATCAAAAAATTAAAAATCCTGCCGCGCCTGCTCCCGTCAATCAAAAAATTAAAAATCCTGCCGCACTCAAACACCAGAGCAACGCCGCGGTGGATGTTTAAATTTACCTGCCGGCAAGTAGATAAAAAAGGGGTGAAAAAACAAATGTGGCGGCGGCCTAGCTAATCGGTCGAACTAGCCCAACTAGCTAGCCACCGTGCTTCACTGATGTACTCGGCGGGAAAAGTGGTCTTTCGTGATTTGACGACTCATTTATTTACTTGCTTCGGCGAAAACGCGCGGTAGGGCGTCCCACGTCAGGAAGAATATATGCGTGCACCACCCGGGAGGACCCCGAAACCGCGCGGTAGGGTGTGCCATGTCTCGGCACGGAGGAAAAATGTGCGTGTAAAAATTTACTGTATCAGACGTAGTACCTATGGTTCGACCTCGGGACCCAGCCAGTCGGTCGAAAACACCCCACTAGCCACACAGCTTCATCATGCTAACATGGCACGGAGGATAGGTGTGGTTAGCTCCGTCTCGACCAGCCACAACGTCTCTTGTTCTAGGCGATTCTTCTATTTTCCAAGCTTTTTTTAGTTGTAATAACACCACGGCAAGCTAGCGCCGCTCTTCGTGTGTGCCCGTGCAAAGGTTAGACGATGGAGAGAAGAGAGAGATCGCAGACCTGGGACCCACCAGTAAGTGAGTCAACGGTCATGCACGTGTAGACGAGGCACTCCCTCTACTCTACTCAACGTAATACTGTATAAAATCAAGTTATGGGACAAAGCCAACAACCGTTGTTGTTTCAGGCTATCGACTTACGCTTTGTAGTCCAGGTTGCCAGTTCGAATCTCGTCTTTCAGATTTGTTAGTTTTAGGTCCAAATTTGATTAATGACAAGTGGGACCCCCGTGTGTTGTTCCGATATTTCAGTGTAGGATGGTTTTTTTAACAAACACTTTGCGCGGTTAGACAAGTAACGGCACAAGTTACACGTATTTTGCAAGTTTACGAACAAAAATGACAGCGGCATAGAATATCACATCCACCCCGCAGCTTAGATGCTATGGTGATACGAGTTTTTACACCGTTGGAAGTGAGATCCAATGGCTTGGGAGTAGTCTTTGTAATTATGCGCAATTTCCAAACTCTCCAAAGGTTTTTTTGCAAATAAAACATTCAGGCCTCGTGTGTGCCGCTGCATCTTGGATCCAACGGCTCCCCGTTGCTCATATTAGGTGCTCCCCGTAGCTTAATTACCCGCTACGGTGATATGAGCATCTAGGTCGTATGATCAGTGATCAGATGGCACATGCGTCGTACTTGTACTTTCTGCGCAATTCCCAAACTCTCTCAGCCGTATATTGCAAAAACATTCAAACCTCCTACTGTGGGCCGTTAGATCTCCGTGAACTCGTATCACCATAGAATCTACGGTGCGGGAGCACCTCATATTCTCCCGTGCGAGAAAACATAAGGTGCTCTCGCAGCTTGGATGCTACGGTGATACGAGCTTCGAGGTCGTTTGATCTGAGATCCAATGGCATCTGAGCAGTCTTTGTGCTTGTAAGCAGTGGCCGAACTCTTTGGGGGCTTTTCTGCAAAAAACCATTCGAACCACCGAGGAGGCGTTGGGTCACAAATCCAACGGCTCCGAAGAGCTTGTATCACCAAAGCATCTAAGGTGTGGTAGCACATGATATTCTTACATACAGGAGAATATGATGTCCTCCTTCATCTTAGATGCTACGGTGATACGAGCTTCGAGGTCGTTTGATCTGAGATCCAATGGCATCTGAGCAGTCTTTGTGCTTGTAAGCAGTGGCCGAACTCTTTGGGGGCTTTTCTGCAAAAAACCATTCGAACCACCGAGGAGGCGTTGGGTCACAAATCCAACGGCTCCGAAGAGCTTGTATCACCAAAGCATCTAAGGTGTGGTAGCACATGATATTCTTACATACAGGAGAATATGATGTCCTCCTTCATCTTAGATGCTACGGTGATACTAGCTTCGAGGTCGTTGGATATGGGATCCAAGGGCATCTGAGTAGTTTTTGTACAAATTGTGTGCAATTCTCAAACTCATCAAGGTTTCCTGTAAAAATATTAAGACATCATGTGAGCTGCTATATCTCAGATCTACAAGCTCCAAGCAACTCGTATCGGCATATAGCATCTAAGGTATGGGGGCACATGATATTCTCCCGGGGAGGAGGGGTGGGGGTGCACAACCAATCGGTGGTTGGGAGGGTGGGGACAAATATAATCTAAACAACCCTAAACAGAGCTTCACAATTTTATCTAAGGTCGAGGGGGTGACCCCCGACAATCATAGCTCCGCCTAATTAAACACAACATTTGCATGTACTGTAGTACTAGACTTAATATTCATGTTTCAGTTTCATGTTCGTTTTAAATATTGAATTGAGGACCATGCATGTCTTACATTTTACTCCCTTCGTTCCTAAATATTAGTCTTTTTAGAGATTTCAAGTGGACTGGCACATACGGATGTATATAGACATATTTTAGAGTGTAGATTCACTCATTTTGCTCCGTATGTAGTCGCTTGTTGAAATCTCTAAAAGACTAATATTTAGGAACAGAAGGAGTATTTTTGAATTCGTGTCATACATGCATGGTTTGGAAAAATAGATGCACTATACTTATTGGATTGTTGTTGTGTTCGTGTGTGGGTGTCATTTGCATTGAAAAACTTAGCAGGGATACCATGAAATGTGAAATCCACGTTGAGATCACTATATCACAAACTCACTCTAATTCAACAACTCGTCATAAATCAATTACCACGTTGAGATTAGTATTTGCAAGGAAAATACGGGCATTGTAATACACATAGATTCGTTCGGCAACTTAAAAGGTTCCTTTCGTATTCTCGAATGGTAGGACCCAACGGCGTACCAGCCAGACCTTGGCTCGTGTTGATCCTAAAAAATAAAAAATAAAAAAACCGGGCTCGTGTCCTTCTGGTGGCGTGCGTGGTACGCACATTAGGCAACCCCAACCAGTCGAGCCTCCGCGTTTCGAGTCGAAATATCTGGCGGCCAGAATTCCAGCCCTAGGAAATTCCCCTCATGTCCCCGGTCCATAATGACTACCGATGAACAACGGAGGGATGCTTTAGTAACTAGACAACGTTGTGTTCAAAAAAAAGTAACTAGACAACGTTACCTACCGTGCCGAGCACGGTTCAATTCCCTCGGTCGCCGCTCGCCAAGGTCACCCGTCAACTGCATTGCCTAGTAGTAGTACTACTACTACTACACCAGGATGAGCACAGAATTGAGCCCGTTTGTTCGTGCCTAGTACTTGAGTTAATATATCAGGCAATGCACTGGTACGGAGGGATTATCCTTTTGCTCTGCATATATAACTTGTCTGAAGTCTAACTAAGCAAAATGTTTGACCAAATCCTTTCTTAAGAAATACAACAGGACAGATGTATGGCTTGAAAATTTATTGCATGATGCAGGTTATGATATTGTTTCGAATCCTGGATCTTAAATTTCAGAAAATCCAAAAGTGACCATAAATTCTTGAAACTGAGCATGGTCACGTGATATGGCACAAATATTACTTTGTAATTTTTTCTTCAATTTGAGACAAGCTGCTTATGACAAGTTGCACAAATGAAGAGCCAAGGTATTTTGGAACAAAGACCTGTCACGTTAAGGCGAACGCTTTCACTATTGAAACCGTGGGCGTTTACGTGCCGCCACGAGTCCCGCTTCTCATCGGCAGGTGCCGTCCGAGCAAGCGTGTGAGTCGACGGGAGGCGTGCGAGCAGACCGCTGCGCCGGCTGACAGGGAGGCGTGCGAGCAGACCGCTGTGCAGGCTCACCGGGAGGCGAGCCCTTTGACCAGGCTCCGCCGCCCACCTTCGTCCCAACTGCTCCCACTTTTAATGTCGCCGGCGCCGCAGTTTAAAATCAACCCCGCACTACCCGGTATCGCTACAATCTTCTCTCTTCCTCTCCGATTCTCCTGTCGTCTACCTCCAACCAGCCTGACCTAAACGTACGCCATGCCGCATCACGATGGTCTGCCCTTAGTCTTCCAGTTTCCTGAGGAAGACACCCAGCCGGAGTCTCAAGAACATAAGGCGCTTTGGGACGAGCTTGAACTGGCCTTGCGGGAAGGCGCCGCGCCTGTCCCCGCTCCCGTTCCGGCTCCCGTCGCCCCGACTGCGCCAGCGCCCATCCCCGTGGCATTGATGGGCTGGGAGCCGCACATTGTCGCCGAGCTTGATGCCACGGGGTTCCACGAGGTCCCCGCCGACTTTCACGCGCCCGTGCACCTGCCAGCGCATGCGCCTGCGCGTGCACTGACGCGCACGCCCGTGCCAGTGCCCGTGCACCTGCCAGCGCATGCGCCTGCGCGTGCACTGACGTGCGTGCCCGTGCCGGTGCCCGTGCACACGAATGTCTCCGCCGCGCCGTTGACAGCGCCTGTCCCCGCGCGGGTGCCAGTGCCCCCCTCAGCGGCATGGATGGCCGCCGTCGACCGCTTCCTTGCACCAACGCCAGTCGCCTCCTCCCGCCAGTTGACTCGCTCCTGGAGACCGAAGTCCAGAACATTGTGGCCTTCCTTGAAGCTAGGGCCAACGTCCACGAGTACGCCAACAACGGCGCAAGACGCCGCCGTCGCCGTCGGTCAGTGGCCCGACGACACACAGAGCACGGCAGAGGAGCCGCTTCCCACCGCAAGACGCCCCCGCCGCCGCCGCGTAATCTAAATTTGCCATGAAAAACGTTCGGATTGCCATGCTTAAAATCCGAACGTTTATCATTTCCGTTTATTTTAGATCGATCGTCGTATAATTTAAAGTTGGAGTCAGACTGAACGAAATCTATGGTTTGATCGATTGAATGTTCTGCTAGAGCCGTATCAAATTAAATATAAAACGTCATCAAGCCACATGTATTCCTTGTCATCCAACGACCTAGACTGCTTCAATGTCGAGCGCTCAACACGTTTAGCGTGCAGTTAATTTCATGCCAAAAATAGTGCTAATCACATAATAACACGCAAATAATATCCAACTTAATATCCGCATGCACTTAATATACTTCCAAATTAACGTGCATTGCACGTACACACTGACTAGTGCTGCTAGCACGTGAAACTGGTGCCGTAACTTATGAATGCGTCCAGATATGGTCAACGGCAACATCGCCCGCGAGTTCTTCGTGTATGCCCGTGCGTCTAAACGCAGAAGGGGAGGAGAGAGAGAGAGCACACATGGAACCCACCAGTAAGTGAAGGCGAATAGTACTAAAAATAATATTACATGTTATCAATTAAATAGGCTGTGGTAATATAAAAACATTATGTGAACAAAGGGAGGTACAACAAACATTGTTGTTCTACGTATGTTGCCTATTGACGTGCGGCTTGAAGGCCCTGGTCGCATGTTCGATCCTCGTCCTTTATTTTTTAATTTGTATATGGGTCCAAATTTGTTTCATGACATGTGGGCCCCTCGGTGTGTAGTTTGTAGCACTTTAATTTGTGGGTCCAAATTTGTTCCATTCCAAGTGGACTATCGGTGTGTAGTTTTGTAGCTTATTTATAATAATTAAAGAGAACAACAGAGTTTTTTGCAATAATACCATGGTGCGACGTTGAAGCCGAGAAAGGACGTGCGAGAGAGCGATGACCGAGCCAGAGGGAAATCAACTAGGGGAGTTGCGGGGGTTGCAACGGTGTTTCGAGTAGTTGTGGGCCGAATGCTACGAAAATATAATCTAAACCGACCGGAATAAATGCCTACACAAATTAATCCAAGGTTGGAGTGCCCCTCGCAATGTAAATAGCTCCGGCTTTGCGAGGGATGGAGAGGTAGCTTCAATGTGTGGAAGATACGGCGTGAGAAAGCGAGGTCAATCGAGAGACATATAGATAGAGAGACAAAGTGAGTGTGGTCCGACATTCATGGAACAAATATATATGCTCTGGAGAGATATTGTCCGATTGAGCTTTTGGCAAGGGTGAGGGCTGTAAGATAGAGCTTGAGAGATGATCCAGTCACAGACGTGTAGATATATTTTGTGCGTGGGAGGAAGCAAGGTCGATCGATCACATAGGGTCGTCGTGCGATCGAAAGAGTGAGACGGGTTGGAGAGAGTGACCTAGATAGACAATGTGCGTGAGAGAGTATACAATGTGAATAAGTCGAATTGGGCTCAAACATGGTGATATATCGTTTTTGTCCGAGAAAGAGCGAGGTCAATCGAGACATACAAAGAGAGAGAGAGAGGGAGAGAGAGGAGAGAGAGAGCGAGCGTGGCCCGCCATGAGGTCGAAAGAGTGGGGGCGGCTTCGATGGACTGACCTAGATAGACAATCTGTGTGAGAGAGTATAGAGTGTGTCGATCGAGGCCCGAACAGGGAGATATATCATTTGTGTGTGAAAGAAAACGAGGTTAAACGAGACTCAGATAAAGAGAGCGAGATTGAGCGAGTGTGGCCCGCCGTGCGGAAGAAAGAGTGAGACAGTCTCGAGGGAGTGACCTAGATAGACAACGTGCGTGCGTGCGCACGAGAGGTTGGGGGGCTAGATAGGCAATGCATGTATTTAGCGCGAGAGGGTGAGAGGGAGAGGGAGAGAGAGAGAGCTCGGCATGGGGTGCAATGGCGGGTGTGTGAGGTAAATACATTTCGTAACAGAGTGGAAAAAGGGGGTTGTGTAGTTGAGAGAGTTAGAGATCGAAACATGGAGAGAAAGAATGGATGTGTGTTGGAAACCGATAGCTTCCTAAGGTGGTTAGGAGAGGAAGATTGACCGATACAGGAAGTATGTAGCGTGTGTGCGGGGGGGGGGGGGGATAAAAACAACATTTGAATGTAGATAGTACGAGACTTAATATCGATGTTTCAATTCGGTGTACATTGTAAGATTTGAACTGAGGACCATGCATATGGGTAATTATTTCGAATTCGTGCCATACTAGGTTTCGAAAAGTTGACATTGACTCGATTTGTTGTGCTATTTTGTAGGTCATATGTTTGAATCCATCCAAAAGTTTTCTCACTACCATGGTGTTCATCATATACATATGAATTTGTATTAAAAAAGTAGCGTGGATACAGTGAAATGCGAAATCCACGTTAGAATTGGAGATCGCTATGTGACACACACTCTAATTCAAATAACTAATTATGTGACACACACTCTAATCCACGTTAGCGTGGATACCGTTTCGATTTTTTTTCAAATAACTCCTCATTAATTAATTTATAGTATCTCGTTTCGAATGACTAATTATTGCAAGGAAAACACGGGCATGGTAATACATACAGATTCGTTTGCAAATGAAAGAAGATTCGTTTGCATTCTCAAATGTAGGCGCACCAGGGTCGTGTCGTGGTGGTCGCGTGTGTCGGACGGACGCGTAGCACCCAGCCACCCACCCAAAAAAAGGACGACGACAAAATAAGTTCGCGCTTCCACGTTTCGGATTGAAATATCTGGCGGCCCCAATTCCAGCCCTGCAAAATCTCCCTTCTCCACCGTCCCCTTCCGCGCCCAGATTGCTCAAATCCCTAATTCGCCGCCAACCCAAGCAAAGTTCGAATCGCCCCTCGTCTCGTCTCTTTCCCCACCTCTGTGCCGGACGACGACGACGAAGACGACGGTCGCGCTTCACCACCGCACCGGAGCTACCTCATCTACGCCCTCGTCCACCGCACCGGGTGGTCCACCGACAACGTCGGCCGCCGCAACCGACGTGCCTCACAGACACCGACTTCCACCGCATCAGGTGCGCTTCACCGACGCCGTCTCCCAGCTCACCGGGGCTACTTCACCGAGCACATCGTCGCGCCTCCGCCCCCCGAGGCCGCTGGGGCTTCACCAACGGTCTCGTCCACCGCATCGTAGCGCTCCGCTGCCACTCAAGATCTGCATCCGTGCGCGGCCAGCCAACGCCAGCGCATCACCCTCAACGGCTCTGAAGTGACCCGCACTCTAGCTAGGCGAGCATGCCCAAACGCCGGCCCGAACTAGGTATCCACACATCACTCCCTTCACTGTTCCGACGATGTTTGGATATCCTTTCACTGCTCTCTTAGCTTACACGCCTATCCAACTCTGACTTTAACTCTTATTTCTTCTGGAGATATCATCTGAAACAAGCAAATCCATTTTTTAGCGAAGCATGACGGCGCTACGGGATCTGGTACACATCCTGCACACCCGTATAACCTTGTAAGTATCTGTCCTCCGGTACAACAGCAAGGTCGATTCCTCTTATTTGATCAGCCATTCGCCGTGTCAAAAATGCAGAGGGGGATGCAAGGAGCACAAGGCCTGCACATCCAAGCAAGTGGTAACATGGGCTTGTACATGGAACATCCCAAGCGCAAGCAGAGCTGCAGTGAGCCTGTACAACGAGCTAGCGTAAGTCCCTGCATTTCATTTAATTCGTACTGGCATTCGTGTATGATTTGTGTGCAGTGGTGGATCCACGAATTCAAGTTACTAGGGGCGAACATTTAACTTAAAAAATACGAAGGCACTTGCACTCAGGAAATCAACATAACTTGAGAAATGTGAAGCTACATGCACTTTGAAAACCAGCTAATGATCCAAAGTAGTTTAGATTATAAACACTAAATGATGCAAGCACCAAAAAACACAAAATGCAACATGGTGTAGAAGGACTACAAACATGGTCTGTACCTGCTTGAATTAGTCGTTCTCTGGCTGAAAATATCGAAGTGTAATTGCACCTATAACCAGTGCGCAAACTGCATATCAATATATCTATCCTGCACAAGTATGCCAATAGTTTCAAACAACAGATTAGAAAAGTATTTATGCTACGCTGTCATGATACGGGGACTTTCTGGTAGATGGCCTCGACGTTTCCTCAAGCCATGAAAATGCACTATAATTTGCTTGTCATCAATGCCTGCAAATCTCCATGTCTCTCTCAACATAGCAGATCATCATTAGACACTAAATCCTTCAATGGGAGCTTGCAAAATGCTTGCATTAGATGCCTCATTAGACACTATATGTTCATCACCAGGAGCATGTAAAATGTTTGCATCAAATCCTTCATTAGCAGTCTGTTCATTAGACACTTCAGTCAGTTCAGTATTGATTGGGGGAGTTATAAAATAAGTAGAAATTGGTTTCATTTTCTCATAGATTCCCTACATATAAGCAGTTTTACAACACCGTCAGGTTTAACTATTGGCCAGAAATTGAAGAGTTGAATTAGATATAATCAGGGCTGTGATGTACCTGCTCGTTGCGCATGCTACTCTTGCAAGCTGCGACTGTCCGTTTGCACAAGCTCGATGCCATGCCCGTGCTGTCGCCGCTGCCTCCCATGCAGGCTACACCCAGGGTTGGATCGTCATCTTCTTGTCCTTCCGTTCGCTTCAAGCCTGGCGACCGCCCTCCAACGAGGGCACGAGGAAGTGATGTGTCGGTCTGTCCAACGGCGGCTAGGTTAGGAGCGAACCAGACTGGAGGCTGGAGCGGATGAATTGGGATTTTTCCTGCTGTCGATCGATATGGGAGGCGCTCGTTTGGGCCGCGAGCCTGCTATAGGGCCTGCCTTGCACTTATGTTATTGGCCTATCCAAATTGAAACATTTTTCTTCATTTTTTACATTGCCTGCTCGTGCGTTGGGACGAACAAAACTAGCCTGGGCCAACCTGGACGACTCAAACTAGGTGCACACTTTCGAGCCACCCGAGGCGGCCGCCCATACCAGCCCCTATGGTGGCGTCGCCCCTTTTTGCGTGTATGATAGGGGTAGTGAAAAATATTCCAGTGGCGCTTTTGATTTACCCACAGAATGGTTGAATTGCTTGTTTCTATGAACTGAGTTCGCCAATAATGTGAAGGATGCCAGTCTTTTCATCCTATTGTAGATTGCTTAGATCTCGATATGCCAAAAGTAATCGCATGAAATATACAGTAAAAGCCAGTGTGATGTGTGTGGCTACAACTAGTCTGACTACACGTCCTCATATAACATATCAAGGACGCACCATCTTACCAGATTAACCATTCGACTTACCAATGCAGTGTGGGAAGAAAGAAGTATTGGGACTGCGTATCCAAGCAATTGATGCCATGGACTCCTTCGTACAACCTTGTAAGCGAAAAAGAAGTTGCAGTGTGCCTGTACAAAGAACTAGCGTAAGTTCAGTTACCTGCTTCTCGGAATTTTAGTTAGCCACTTATTGCAAAATTGTTCAATTACGTTGCTTGGCTTAATTTAGTTTGCTACTGATTACATAATGCCACAGCCTGTTAATCCTATTATAGACTGCACCTATCTATGTGTTTGATACTTACTGTTAAGAATTACCTGTTTGCCTGAACTTAAATAGCTACTTGTTTGTTTAACTGCTTTGCTGCTGCAACAACGGGTTACAATGATGTTAATAACTACTTTTCAGCATCGAATTGAAACTCTTTAATTCCTTGTTTGTTTAACTGGTTTGCTGTTATAACTCCCAGTTGAGATGTTTTGCTAACTTCAACTTTTCTGAATCCAATCGGAACTTTAATGGCAAAACAGGTTAGCCCAAGATCAAAGAGCGAGGTCCCCATGGACGTTGTATCATCCCACAGCAGTGGCACCGGCCCAATCGTGCATTATGAATTGCCAACTGCTGATGCTCTAGAGGCTAAACTAGTGGTAGAAAGAGATTCTGCTTCTGCACTTAGAGATGAAGTTGACATGTTGAGGAAGCAAACAGCACAATCAGTAGCAGTACTCAAGACAACCATTAAATATTTGGTGGATTTCAAAACGAAGCAAGCTGAGACTGACCACATTGTTAAGGTCCTGAAGGAAAAAAGGAAATTAAATTCCCACTTGGTAAATCATAGGTGAAATGTTCTTTCCATCGTTGAATAACCTTTGTGTTGTTTGTTCATGTAATCAATCAAACCATTTGTTTTAGAGATCATGTAATAATTGTTTTTGTTTTTGTTTTTGGTTTGTAATTTTATTTGAGCACAAGTCTGTATTAATTGATAAGACTCGGAGACATTTCATTTTGATTGTTGTGCCAGACCTACAAATATGCCAATCGGGCTGAATGTGCATTCAGCAATAATAGTAGTATAGATGGACCATAAGTGGCACGCATCGGAAAGGGCCAAGATGCTGTAGTAGCTTGGCTAAAAAAAGGATGCTGTTGTAGCAAAGAAAAGTACAGCGGCCTGGCTTATGTATGTTAGTTGATATTATTGATCCATATACTCTATAAGTGTTTATATGTCTGTTAGTTCTGTACATTCTTGGTTGATTCACTCGGTATTTGAATCTTGATACATCGCTTGTGTACATATCTAAATGGGAGTACACATTATGCTGCGTGTGACATTTGAGTTGGACATGAAGTGTTCCAAATATTCGAATTCACCTTAAACTGGATTCTAGCTTCTGAATTTGAGTATCGGCATTTGTAAACCATATTCATATATGACAGTGGAATACATCTTTGTCGTCCTTTTGAAGATATATAAAAACACATAGAATGATTTATAAAGATTCGTATAGGAATACAAAATGGATTCGAATTTAGTTGCCAGGGTAAACGTGGATGCTTATTGTCCCAAAATTCGAAAGAAGCGGCAAAATGTCCACTCCCACGTCGGCTGCCCGAAGCCAAGTGTTTGGGAGATGGAAATTACTGTCTACCCATTACACGGACAATCCATCGGCCCGATTTCCACTGCTCTAAATAGGGGTAGGATAGTAACTTCAATAAGACGTGACACGACCGCCTCTGAGCCCATTCCGACACGGTGGGCGCCAAACATGGGCGGCAAAACACATTTGATTCAAGCCCGTCCGAAAGACCTCTGTTTCTCCCTCCATTTCCCCATTCATACACGGTGGGCGGCAAAACAAACTCGACTCGGCCGAAATCGATGTAGGCAAATATTTTCAATAGGGGCAGGTTTGTAACTTCACTCAGACGTGACACAACCGCCCTACCTGTCAGCCCCGTTCATACACCGTGGGCGCCAACCATGGGCGCCAACCACCCTCTCTTCGCCCGAAATCACTCTGGGCAAATATTGGCGAGATGCGAGATTACCGTCGTATCCCCAACCGACGAGACGTCCAAATTTTAAACGGGGGCTAAGTTCGTAACTTTCCCATATTTCAGACAGGCGCGTCCCAAAAATATGGTTCCCCGTACCTCTCCCTCCATTTTCCCATTCATACACCGTCCGCGCTAGAACACCATCCCCACACCAGCCTCCGTCCGCCACCCCATCCATCGCCGCCGTCCTCCACCACATCCATCGCCGCCGTCCTCCACCACATCCATCGCCGCCGTCCTCCACCACATCCATCGCCGCCGTCCTCCACCACATCCATCGCCACCGTCCTCCACCATGCCGGAGCGCCTACCAAGACCATGTCGTCCACTGCTAGAGATGGACGTTTCTCATCCACGACGACGGACCAAGAGCCTTGCATCACGTCCTCTCACTTCATCGGCGCCGTCGTCCTCTTTGCCGGAGCCGCTCACATGACCTTCTCTTCCACCGCAACGGGACTTATCCCCCGATGCACCCGTCTACCGTCGCAGATCTGCTTCAACGCCACCGACAGCCATCGCACCCCCGATGCCTACACAGCGCCGCAAGAGAGGTGGTACTTCATATCTCCTCAACTTTTTGATCTCAACCAGAAAATAGATCTTAACTTGGTTACTCTACTTTCTTTTCAGCTCTTAGAATTTAGTTCTTAGTTCGAAGCAAACAATGGCTGCTAAATATCATTTCTCCGAATTCCCCCTTTTATGATCACTATACGATCAGAATATGTGCTTCGTGTCATAATAGCACTGCTCGACCCATCAAGCGAAACAAGCTTAGTTGTTCAAATACGAATCTGATATTATTAAAACAGATTCGTTTAATTGGTCAGCTAAATGTTCCTAAATTAGTTTAAAAATGCATGTTCGCCGCTCGGGTGTGTATCTCTACAGGGTGCCCACGGTGGGCCGGCCCACCCTGGGATTTTGGGTCGTCCCAGGCCCTGATTCCCCTCTGTTCTGTTGTGCGCTTCCGATCTCTACTCGCCCCCAGCCGCCTGCCTCGCCGGCGACTTGCCGTCCCCGGACGGCATGACTCTAGGAGGAGACGCCGGACTAACAGGAGGTCAGGAGCCGCTCGCCCAACAGCGTCACCGCTGCCCGGGCGCGCCGCCGTGCCTACCTTCCCAGTCCGTTCAGGGCTCAGGCATGCAGCACCCACTAAGCCAACCCGATTTATCCTGAGATAAGTCCTCAACACTCAGCAGCCACTCCTCATCACCCATTTTCTAATTGATTCATTACTCATTAGGCAGGACTGTCATTAGGGTTTGTTGTGTGCTCAGTGCTACCTACACTTAATGGTTCAGATGTATTTCGGTAATCTTTAGTACCTGTAAAGTTCACAGGGTTTTCAAAATTCCGGCCCTAGGAACAGACACTAGTCATTTTGGATTGTTGGTCGTAGTGACATTGACCCAGATTACTACTGCAAGCCAGGTTTGTTGAAAATTTTACTTGTCTTTCTTACTCATTCGATATAATATCCAATTATTCACGTCGATTAGTTGCAAACAATAAGTGCTAGACAAACTTCTTGATTCAGATTTTGGACGGTCTCTTACTGCAGTTACAATTCTGCATACTTGTCCTAGTGAGCTCACAAGTAAATGATTGATTCACTACATCTATGCTTGCCTTGTCATATTTGTTGTCAATATTCTTTTAGGGTGGACCACCCTGTTTCTAAATACTGCAACCGTAGACATGAGTGAATAGTATTTCTCTATGTGATCTCTTCCATCATGTGTGGGCAACGAACACTGCATTGTATAGAAAGAAAGTGTCATTTCCAGCTTTTACATAGGCTTCGATCTTTTACAGGGAATACAATCTGCCTACTTGCTTTGTGTCGCACTACCAACACTCCACCCTTGAAGCTAAACATTATGCCACTCATAATTCCTTAGTTTATTTGTTCAAATACGAATTTCATATAATTCTAATGTTCCTACTTCAGTTTTGAAATGTGTGTCTGCCTGTTATAGAGACATAAGGGGTTTGTATTTCTGTGTGTGGTCTGGTCAGCACGGTTGGGGGGTGAACTTTGCATATGCAGGGGTTTATAGGGAGACACTCTTCGAGTTGAATCCGCAATGCATTCCATAGATAATCTGACTACTTTTTATGTTTTCATGAATCTCAGATTCTGAACAGCATCATAATGATTATGAGCTTGCGCACATGAAAAGAATAAAGCAGAACAATGCCATGGCTGTCAAACTTGGCATTAAGGGACTGAAATCAAGTCTGGATGCAATGCAAACGCTCTCCACCTACAGATTCATGCTCAGAATATGATCCTAACAGTGATTCTGAGCTAGAGGGAGACCTAAGTCAATGTAGCTCCCTAGTGGAGGAGTCAGAGGAAGATGCCCTATCTTATTCACCCATCAAGGTGCTTGCTCTAACTTTCCAAGGTTATATTTGTCGCACATATCTTGCAACTGATGCTTTGCATTGCTTCTACTTTGTTGAACTGCCATTAGCTTAGTTTACACATCGTGTATGTGAATACGGCCTGCCTATCCATTTTCAGTACATATTCCATCTGTCATCATACCATATTTATCCATTCAAATGCTGTTCTTGTGTATCAGACGTTCAAAAGGAAGAGGGCGATTGCTGATCGTGGAGGAGCGCAAGCAAAGTATTTGGAAAAGGTAGTGGCACCTGATAAATCAAATAGCCCATTAGGTGTAGTTGCAATATCACCTGACCCACAAAACACCCCAACTCTAGCAGACTCTAGCCCTACTACACTGGTCATTTCTGATGCCCCAACTCAGCAGACCCCAACTGCAGCAAACATTATGATTATGCCAGTTGACATAGCACCAGCTCTACGACGCAAAACCCCCATTCCAGCAAAGAGTACACCAAATCCAGTTGCCAAATCCCTTTTCGCACCAGAGAGAGCCCCAATTGCAGCAAATAGGACCCCTGTTCCATTTCTTCCCAGTTTAGAAGACAAAGCTTATATTGTTGTCAGGAACTTTGTGCGCATCTTTCCTTCATGGAAAGATTATACCGCAGACACAGAACAATTTCCAGTCTTCCTCCGCAACTTACGCGTAAGTAATGTACTAATGTTATTCATGGTCATTACTGCATATGTTTCTGCTGACAGAAGACACAAGATTTCATTCTTTTAAATAGGCGAGGACCAAACTGGATTGTGAAGATGAGCAAGGGTTGGTTGCGCTTTTCAAGAACTCGTTGATGAAGTATCGTTCCTACCTGAGGCAAGCGCACTTTGATGGCAAGCCTCTAAACGAAATTTCTGTAAAGTCTCCGGTGCTACATTTATCCGACGGTGACTGGAATAATCTTGTTACACATTGGTCTCGGCTGCAGCATAAGGTACTATCTATGATATCACATCACAATTTGAACTACATTTCTGCATTTGCCTTAACGTCTCACTTGTACGAAAACTGTTAGCAGGAGAACATTCATTCTCAAGGGACCACATAATCTCGCAACTATACTGCACACTACATTGCTCTTGTGAGTACCTCTTGCCCTCTATGACCATACTTACTTTCATAGCTGTTTGATTATGTAGCATCACTGCACATGTTAGCCTCGTTATCGTCCATTTGGTGGACATTATAAGATCCGTATGGACTCTTACATATATTTAGAATCAACCTAATGCTTTTGAAGAGGTTTAGCTCTACAGTCCTCTTGTAAGGACTGAACGTCGTCTATGACTGTACTTACATTAACAGCTACTCCCTCCGTCCCATAATATAAGAACATTTTGTACAGTACACCAGTGTTCAAAACACTCTTGTATTATGGGAAGAGGGATTGGTTCATTGTGTAGCATTCTACATCTTATCTCCCTCGCCCACCATTTACTAAAAAAGATCAGATCTATATTTAATCTTACCAAAAAGTAGAATACACAGACAATGCCAGTGCAGAAGTGTAGCCCATTGCTCTTGTCAGTACATTTGTCCTGTAATGCTTGTACTTCCAGGGATAGGTAGTTGATTATGTAGCATCAATCTGCATCTTATCTTCATTATCCTCTATCCCTTCCAGCATTATCATATCTATAATTACTCTCTACAAAATGTAGAGTACATGCAATGCTTATGAAGAAGATTCTGTGCTGAAATTCTTGAGTTATCCTTCCCTTGACATGGAGAAGGGCATTATAAAGCCGGTGTTAACTGTTAATGTAAGTCAGTCCTTCTAAAGCCTTTATCCTCAACTGTTGTTTAATTTGCTCATACTCTCTATCATTTACTGTTGTTTAGTTTGCTGTTTCTACCAAAATGCATGTTCGCAAGAACCGTAAGTTCTAAGTTTTACTTGTAAAACCAAATTCCTTATTCATGCCATGCACATTACTCAATACTCCCTATATGTATGCTTGTTTTTGTGGATCTATAATCCAGTGTGTGGTGAAGCAGCCCACGTTTGCACCTTGTCATCTCCTGTTTTATCTTACTGATGTGGCTGATGATATGAACAACATGCCATGCACATTAACCAAAATATATACAATGATTTTCTTTGCCCTTCATCTATGCTTGTTATGTTGACATGGTAATCCAGTAGTGTGGTGAAGCTCCCCGCATTATGAACAATGCCAAATTATGCTATTGATATTTTGAACTTACTCTTTATTTTCTAATTTGAAATTGGATGGAATTGACAGCACAGTTATCATCTTTGTTTATACACGTGCAAAACAGTCATCTCTCTGCTTTGTTTCAGGGTGATATGCCTGATGGCATGCACAAGTCTGCTGAAGGCTGTGCGACAAACCCAACATATATTGCAGCAAAGAAGGCAAAACATCTTGAAGATAGCGAGACAACCCCAAAGTCTTGTCTTGATGCAGTGTTCAAGTTACTTGAGACTAGCAGTCAGACAAGCTCACAGAATTCATTGTCTGAATCTGTTCGACTTCTTCAGTCCCAAGTTCTAGCAGAAAGGCATTCTGCAACTCAACTTCGACTTGAAGTCCTATCTCTAAGAAAGATTGCGGAGAACACCAATGAGAACCTCATCGCTAAACAGCTACACCTGGAAGCTATGACCGACATGCTAGGCCGGTCTCACAGCCTTGCTCAACAGCTTGCGCAGTAGTTCCCGCCCAAGGCTAAACTTTCTTGAACTGTCTTGGAAGTGGTCTCGGTTCAATATTATTTTGTTACGCTGCAATGGTGCCCACTTTTTGTAATCTGCTTCTTCGTTGCGCTTTATGATCACTGGTGGCAAACTTCGATGCCCAGTGGAAGTAATATACCATAAATCCTTTATTGTATAGTGTAACGCCCCAAGACCGATGCTTCAGAAGACTTCCTTATTTTCGTGATCGCCGTGTGTTTCTTTTGTGCTTGCTCTTTATTTTTCATTGCATCATGTCATCATGCCATCATGTCATTTAATTTTTAAAACTCTACTAAGTAAATTGCATGGATCTTCGATCCATTTAAATCGAGGGAAATTCACATGGTGATTTCTCTTTATAACATATCCTCCTAATATTTATGGAGCTATTATAAATATTCCATTAATTGGAGTTCACCTTAACACACGTGCAAAATTAATCCTATGCCTTTTCTGCTTTGAGTCGATCTCTCTAACCTTGCCAATATTTCTTTTCCCATTTATCAAGGTTCCTCCTAATTTCCCAACATTTTTGGACTCCTCAATACCTTGAACTCTTTCAAACCATTTGAATTAAATTCAAATGAGTTTGAATTTAAATCGTCCAATCAGGCCACTTCTATTTTTCCGGGATCAAGCGCATTTTTGTGAGTCCGGGAAAATAATCCCCATGCCCAAACTCTTTCTCTAACCTTTTCTTTTCTTACCTTTCCTTTCTTTTTCCCTGTTTTAAGAGAAGATAGGAGAGAGGAGCCAGCCCAGCCGGCCTCTTGGGCCTGACCAACCAGACCGGCCCGTTCCACAAGCCCAACCGCACCCTATCTAATCCTAACCCTAGCCCGACCTCCTCCTCACTCCCATCGATCTCCATCTCTCCCTCGTCCTCCCTCCAGCGCCGCCAGCGCTCGATCCCCCCACCTCCTCGCTCGATCCCCATCTCTTTCTCTTTCTGCCGCCCGGCCTCCCGCGCCACCAGAAGCGGCCCCGTCACCCAGAACCATGGCGCCCGCGCTTTCTTCCCTCGCCGCAGCCGCCGAGACCTCGCCGTCGTCGCGCCCTTCTGCCGCTGCTCTGCTGCCGCCGCTCCATGTCGCCCGCTCCTCTGCTCGAGGGCCTCCCCGTTCGCTGTGTCGTCGCGAGCTCCTCTGCTCCCACCGTTCCCTGTCTCCATCGCCCGCATCACCTCCACAGCTCCTCCGCACCACCAGACCTCTGCTCAAGGCCTCCAACGCCGGGAACGGGTTCCCCTTGCCCGGACCCGCCGCCTCCCGGCCTCCTTCCTCTCCTCTGGACACGACTCCTTCCTTGCTTGACTCCATCATCAGCGGCCGCCAAGGGCGCCATTGCTGCTGCCCGATGCCTTGTCCAACGAGTTGTCGCGTCCCTGGTCCTCTTCTTGCCTCTGTTTGCTTGGGGACCTGCTTGCATAGCTGTCGCTGCTCATCCTGTTACCCCGAGCTGCCCACTTCAAACACACCAAGCCGGCTATGCCACCGTTGTCTCCTTCCATGGCCATGACCGAGACCCCAGCGTTGTTGTTGTTGTTGCCTGTGTGTACCTCCGCTCCTAAAGTTTTGGGACGCCAAGACTTGTTGCCGAGACCGTGACCGCCCCGAATTGCTTCCGCTTGCTGGACCGACAAGTACACTAGAGGCCGCGTTGAGGCCGTGTTGACCACAAGTACCCCTTCGGATATGCCGAGGTCGACTACGCTCGGCGATGCGACAAGTACCTCTACCGACGACCCCGGACATCTACGAAAACGTGTACCACTACCGTCGCCGTGTACCACTACGCCCAAGTTCCACTACAAGATGTACCACTACCGTCGCCGAAGACCGTCAAGTGTACAACTACCACCGCCGTTGATTCGACAAGACAACATGACCACTACTTCCACGACGTCCCGTGAACGCCTACTTCCTCTACATCGCTCCGAACTCGAACCGCTCCAAAAATGCACGCTTCAAAGGTATAACCCCGAGACGACGCCCGTGAACGTATGATTGTGATGTATGAGTTGCTCATGTTCGAACCGTGTCCCAATTGGTCCTTGCACGTTCCTCGTTTCCTTGCCACCGTCATGTGGGAACCCGGTAACCGGGATCACCCCACCATCGTTTGCATGTTCCGTTCATCCACAGTTTCTTTTGCACCGACATCTCGACGAGTTGTCGGATCACCGCTATGTTGCCGTGGCATCATTTTCGGATTCGTTGCCGTGGCACCCCCTTTCTTCCACCACGGTAACAAATGCCTCGTATCATTTTATACCAACACTTTGATAAAATTGCATATAACTTGCATATGTCATTCGCATCATGATAACTAAATGTTTACAATTGATGTTTGCATTAAAATTGCTAAATGACATGAGGATTTTCCGGAATTATTGTTTGTTGTTCCGGCCTCATTTTAAATTGCCTAAAATAGGTAGTTTCCTTATGCTTCACCTCTTGCCATGGTTAACAACATTTAACATTGTTGGGTACATAACCGAGAGAACTAAACAATTGATGTGGTGTTTCGTCAATATGCAACTCGTTGCATATTGAGCTCCACTTAACTTGTAGTTTCGTTTGCGCACTTTGCCATGCCATGCCTCATTAAACCGTACATGCATCATATTTGTTTTTGCATCATGCCATGTGTATGTGGTGGTTGTTTACTATGTTGTTTGTTTCTTTCCGGTTTGCTTCTCTCGTTAGCTTCGGTTTCGTTCCGGAGTTGTGAGGATTCGTTCGACTACATCCGTTTGTCTTCTTCATGGACTCGTTCTTCTTCCTAGCGGGATTTCAGGCAAGATGACCATACCCTCAAAATCACTTCTATCTTTGCTTGCTAGTTGTTCGCTCTATTGCTATGCCGCGTTACCTATTCACTTGCTCTTCAAGCCTCCCAAATTGCCATGAACCTCTAACCTTTGTCACCTTCCTAGCAAACCGTTGTTTGGCTATGTTACCGCTTTGCTCAGCCCCTCTTATAGCGTTGTTAGCTGCAGGTGAAGATGAAGATTGCTCCATGTTGGATTATGTTTATGTTGGGATATCACAATATCTCTTATTTAATTAATGCATCTATACTTGGTAAAGGGTGGAAGGCTCGGCCTTATGCCTGGTGTTTTGTTCCACTCTTGCC
Organism: Triticum aestivum; assembly: GCF_018294505.1. Lineage (NCBI taxonomy): Eukaryota > Viridiplantae > Streptophyta > Magnoliopsida > Poales > Poaceae > Triticum > Triticum aestivum. The sequence goes on along the minus strand of NC_057799.1, from coordinate 406,137,791 downwards.
GCCCTAGTTTCCGTCATAATGGTGTTATGTTCCTTGATTTTGCGTTCCTTACGCGGTCGGGTGATTTATGGGACCCCCTTGACAGTTCGCCTTGAATAAAACTCCTCCAGCAAGGCCCAACCTTGGTTTTACCATTTGCCTACCTAAGCCTTTTTCCCTTGGGTTCTGCAGACTCAAGGGTCATCTTTATTTTAACCCCCCCGGCCAGTTCTCCTTCGAGTGCTGGTCCAAACCGAGCGATGTCCGGCGCCCCCTGGGCAACCAGGGTCTATGCCAACCCAACGTCTGGCTCATCCGGTGTGCCCTGAGAACAAGATATGTGCAGCTCCTATCAGGATTTGTCGGCACAGCGGGCAGCTTTGCTGGTCTTGTTTTACCATTGTCGAAATGTCTTGTAAACCGGGATTCCGAGACTGATCGGGTCTTCCCGGGAGAAGGTTTATCCTTCGTTGACCGTGAGAGCTTATAATGGGCTAAGTTGGGACACCCCTGCAGGGTTTAAACTTTCCAGGGCCGTGCCCGCGGTTATGTGGCAGATGGGAATTTGTTAATATCCGGTTGTAGAGAACTTGACACTTGACCTTAATTAAAATGCATCAACCGCGTGTGTAGCCGTGATGGTCTCTTCTCGGCGGAGTCCGGGAAGTGAACACGGTTCCTGGGTTATGTTTGACGTAAGTAGGAGTTCAGGATCACTTCTTGATCATTGCTAGTTCACGACCGTTCCGTTGCTTCTCTTCTCGCTCTTATTTGCGTATGTTAGCCACCATATATGCTAGTGCTTGCTGCAGCTCCACCTCATTACCCCATCCTTTCCTTTAAGCTTAAATAGTCTTGATCTCGCAGGTGTGAGATTGCTGAGTCCTCGTGACTCACAGATACTTCCAAACAGTTGCAGGTGCCGACGATGCCAATGCAGGTGACGCAACCGAGCTCAAGTGGGAGCTCGACGGAGATCTTGTTCGTTGTGTTGTTTCTTATCATGTTGATCAGTAGTGGAGCCCAGTTGGGACGATCGGGGATCTAGCAGTTGGGTTATCTTCTTTTCTTTTGGCTTTGACCGTAGTCGGTCTATGTGTGTACTCTTAATGATGTATGTTTTATTTATGTATTGTGTGAAGTGGCGATTGTGAGCCAACTCTTTATCCCATTCTTGTTCATTACATGGGATTGTGTGAAGATGACCCTTCTGGCGACAAACCACAATGCGGTTATGCCTCTAAGTCGTGCCTCGACACGTGGGAGATATAGCCGCATCGTGGGCGTTACATATAGTGTAGGTTTATTCTTAGTTACTATGCCGTAATTTCTTTATTGTATAGAGTAGGTTTGTTCTTAATTCCTACTAGTTACTGCCATCATTCGCTATCTGAAAAAAATCAGATGTAGTCGACCGGGCCGAAACATTCGCCTCTAACGAGCCTGGTGTTTAGCGGGACACAATTGGGCCGGCCTGCATCATTCTTGGGCCCGAATGATTGGGGCCTTCACACTTTGTGCGAGGCCCACAACTTACACCGGCCTATATTTTAGTTGGGCCTTTTGTGGACCCAGCGCTTAGTTTAGCCCAGGTAGCGCTGGGCCATTAACAGGCTGAATATTGTACTGGTCTGTTACGGCCCAGATGAAACCATGGGTCTTTAGCAGGCCGAAATGCATATTGGGCCTCAATTTTCACTAGTCTTCGACAGGCCTTCAGTAGGCTGAAATGTAAACCGGGCCTTTTTGGGGCCAGTTATATCACTGGCAGTTACCAGGCCGAAACATATCTCGGGCCTTAGTTGGCCCACTGATATCATGGGCCTTTAAGAGGCTGAAAGCTTAGTACAGACATCAACGGGCCGAATTATGTGACAGGCCTTTAACAGGCCCAAAGTCACATTGGGCTTAACTGTTGCCACCTTTATCATGGGCCGTTAGTGGGCCCGATGTCCCATCAAACCATATATGGCCCATGGGCAGCACGGGCCATTCCCAGGCCGAAAGTCACACCGGGCTGAAATGGGCCCATGTCTACATCGGGCCTCTAACAGGCCGAAAGTCACTAGGCTATAATTGGGCCCAAATATTCGGTGAACAATTAACGGGCCAGATCTGGCTTCGGGCCGTAAATGGGCCCAAATATTCGGCGAACAATTAACGGGGCAGATCTGGCTTCGGGCCGTAAATGGGCCTTTATTAAGCAGACCGTTATTGGGCTGGCCCACTAGTACCTGAGTAAGTACTACGGGCCTTTGACTGGGCCGGCCTTTTTAACCTATATGGGCCTCTGTTGGGCCGTGCCACGTGTCGACGTATCATAGGCGCTTTGGGTCCAATGAGTAGATGACATCTGTCCCAACGGTGAGCCGACACGTGTTTCCTCCAGCCAATGATGATTTTACACGTGGAAAATCCCCATTGGTCCGGGCTGTTAACGGGTTATCAGATCCAAAACCGGACCCGACAGCTTAACGGCGTTTCGTTACGGTGGATGCCACGTGTCGGTCACCCTTGACGAAAGCACTTCTGTGACGCGCGATTTATCGTCATGGAAGTGGACACTTGCGTGATGATAATTTTGGTTATGTCATGGAACAGTTCTACGACAGCACAGGTATGACTATTTTGATTCTGTCATAAATTTGTCATGGATGTACATGCATGACAGAAAACGTGACCTACTGTGACAAACACGTATCATCACGAAAGTGTATTTTTTTGTAGTGTGTGGTGTAATACCCTACTCCAGTGTGGTGTGGTGGATTGCCTCTTGGGCTAGGGATGAACAGGTACAATGGAAGAACAACCTCCTGAGGGGAGGTGTCCTTGAGCTCGATGAGCTTGTGTGGTTGAGGATGATCTGAATGGTCCCAGATCCGTTGCCTCCTACTATGGTGGCTAGTCCTATTTATAGAGGCCCTCGCCCTCTTCCCAAATGTAGGCGGGAAGGTGTCGGATTTCGGGTTCCGGCAAAAACCCTTGAGGTTCGAACACTGGGGTGCGTATGAAGATTTCCCCCTACCTAATCACGCCCCCAACCTCGCCGCAATCTCAAAGCCTAGCTCGACGAACCCGCAACACAAGAGACACGAGATTTATACTGGTTTGGGCCACCATTGTGGTGTAATACCCTACTCCAGTGTGGTGTGGTGGATTGCCTCTCGGGCTGAGGATGAACAGTACAAGGGGAAGAACAGCCTCCTCAGGCGAGGTGTTCTTGTGCTTGGCGAGTGTGAGGATGATCTGAATCCGTTTTGGCTGAGTTGCCTCCTACTATGGTGGCTAGTCCTATTTGTAGAGGCCCTGGTCCTCTCCCCAAATATTGAGTGGGAAGGGAGCCAACAACGGCCAATTTGAAAGGGGACAGCTAGTACAAGCTATCCTGACTAAAGGTGGTCTTCGCCTGCCAAAAGGCTCTGGTGGTGACGTCGTCTTGGGCTCCACGGTGACCTCCTTCCCGCCGTCCTGCTGGTCTTGGTCTCGTTGCACCGATATGGAAACCTTTGCCTGATGCCTCGGTACTCCTCGCCTGCGCTTGCCTCCTTAGCACCCAAGAGGAAACGAGGACACTATGCGCGCTGGCGCCCGCCTGACCTTGGTCGTCATGGCTTACGTCATTGGAACCTCGCGAGGTTCGCCTTGCCTTGATCTCTCCGCCCCTCGCGAGCCAGCTTGGTGAGGCCGCTCCCGAGGAGGTCTTGTGTCATCCGCCTCGCGAGGCTTGGCCCCTCGCGAGGGTCTTGAGTGTTTGCTGGTGAAGACGGGCCGTACTGGGCCGCGAGTGGAGCCATGCCGTGGGCCGCAGGCAGGCAAGTCTGGGGACCCCCGTTCCCATAACGTCGACAGTAGCCCCTGGGCCCAAGGCGCGCTCGGACTTGGCTTCGAGGCGAAGCCAAAGGGCAAGTGCGGAGTGCTGTGGGCCCCAACAGCCTGCGGCTTTGGGTGACGCGTGGCAATTGATTGGACATGGGCGTCTCCACTTCCCCACGCTGCCTCGGCAACTGCCCGTCTCAGAAAAGGCTGGCGCGGGCAACGCTTGCCTTCATTACTTTCTTCCGCCTTGCTCCAGATCCCCTTTCTCGCCCCTCGCTTCCGAAATCTCCAGATATGCTCCCATTCCGTTCCGAATCAGCGACCATTGGCGCCCCAGAAGGTCAAGGTTTCTTTGCCGCCCGCCTGGTACGAGCCGGCTCTGGATGCGCCCAATGTCTCAGAGAAGAACCTCGCCGTCACGTTCCTACTGACGGCGGGAGAGAGCAATGAGAGGGGGAAGACCGAGCTCCGGGCTAGCTCTGCCGTGCCGGAGCCTGCGGGAAGCACCTTCTTCCCCTTCTTCATGAGCAGCGTCATCGCGGGGCTGGTTCCCCCCTTCTCCGACTTCTTCTATGAGGTCCTTGGCCATTACGGGCTGCAGGCGCTGCATCTTCATCCCAACTTTGTTCTCCTTTTGTCGATCTTCACCTTCTACTGCGAGGCATATGTCGGCGTGATGCCGTCCGTGGCTCTACTGCGCCACTTCTTCTTCCTTCGCATCAACGATGGTCGTACCTCTGGGTGCGCCTACTTCATCGCGGCCGGCAAGGCCAACTCGACCTCGAAGGCTGGGAAGAAGGCCGACAGCTTCAGGAGCAAGTGGGTCATGATGGACGCCAAGTGCGTCAACCCACACTTGGTGCTGCCAACGGAGATGCCCCAGTCAGACGCGGGGTGGTCTCGTGCGAAGCTCACTGACAACAGGGCGACATCGGTGTTGGAGAAGATGAACACCGACCTGAAGCCGGGCAATGTGAAGGCGGCGAAGGTGACAGGGGCCATGCTCCTGAGGGAGTTCCTGATGCTGCGCGTGGCCCAGCTTCAGGCGCGTACACGCCCCTTATGGAGGCTTGGGGGTGAAGAGGACAAGCTTCGCTTGAGCTCGGAGGCCTTGCCTGACGAAGAGTTGGCCGCGGCTCTCCGCCTCCTGGTCGGAGACGACCAAGAATACCTGATACGTCTCCAACGTATCTATAATTTTTGATTGTTCCATGCTATATTATATTCTGTTTTGGATGTTTAATGGGCTTTATTATACACTTTTATATTATTTTTGGGACTAACCTATTAACCGGAGGCCCAGCCCAAATTGCAGTTTTTTGCCTATTTCAGTGTTTTGAAGGAAAAGAATATCAAACGGAGTCCAAACGGAATGAAACCTTTGGGAACGTGATTTTCGGAACAAACGTGATCCAGAGGACTTGGAGTCTACGTAAAGGAATCAACGAGGAAGGCATGAGGCAGGGGGGCGCGCCTACCCCCCTGGGCGCGCCCTCCACCCTCGTGGGCCCCTCATTGCTCCACCGACGTACTTCTTCCTCCTATATATACCCTGGAAACATCATATACGGAGCCAAAACCCTATTTCCACCGCCGCAACCTTCTGTACCCGTGAGATCCCATCTTGGGGCCTTTTCTGGCGCTCCGCCGGAGGGGGCATTGATCACGGAGGGCTTCTACATCAACACCATAGCCTCTCCGATGATGTGTGAGTAGTTTACCTCAGACCTTCGGGTCCATAGTTATTAGCTAGATGGCTTCTTCTCTCTCTTTGGATCTCAATACAAAGTTCTCCTCGATCTTCTTGGAGATCTATTCGATGTAATCTTATTTTGCGGTGTGTTTGTCGAGATCTGATGAATTGTGGGTTTATGATAAAGATTATCTATGAACAATATTTGAATCTCCTCTGAATTCTTTTATGTATGATTGGTTATCTTTGCAAGTCTCTTCGAATTATCAGTTTGGTTTGGCCTACTAGATTTATCTTTCTTACAATGGGAGAAGTGCTTAGCTTTGGGTTCAATCTTGCGGTGCTCGATCCCAGTGACAGAAAGGGAAATGACACGTATTGTATTGTTGCCATCGAGGATAAAAAGATGGGGTTTATATCATATTGCATGAGTTTATACCTCTACATCATGTCATCTTACTTAAAGCATTACTCTGTTCTTATGAAATTAATACTCTAGATGCATGCTGGATAGCGGTCGATGTCTGGAGTAATAGTAGTAGATGTAGAATCGTTTCGGTCTACTTGTCATGGACGTGATGCCTATATACATGATCATACCTAGATATTCTCATAACTATGCTCAATTCTATCAATTGCTCGACAGTAATTCGTTTACCCATCATAATACTTATGCTATCTTGAGAGAAGCCACTAGTGAAACCTATGGGCCCCGGGTCTATCTTCCATCATATTAATCTCCCGACAACAAGCTATTTCTGGCGCCGTTTATTTTACTTTGCATCTTTATTTACTCTTTATCATAAAAATACCAAAAATATTATCTTATCATATCTATCAGATCTCACTCACGTAAGTGACCGTGAAGGGATTGACAACCCCTTTATCGCATTGGTTGCGAGGTTCTTATTTGTTTGTGTAGGTGCGTGGGACTCGAGCGTGGTCTCCTACTGGATTGATACCTTGGTTCTTAAAAACTGAGGGAAATACTTATGCTACTTTACTGCATCACCCTTTCCTCTTCAAGGGAAAACCAACGCAGTGCTCAAGAGGTAGCAAGAAGGATTTCTAGCGCCGCTGCCGAGGAGATTCGCGCCAAGTCAAGTGAAGATTTGATTTCCCGTCAACGAGCCATTTTTGGCGCCGTTGACGGGGAATCTACGCACAGGTCAAGACATACCAAGTACCCATCACAAACCTTATCCCTCGCATTACATTATTCGCCATTTGCCTCTCGTTTTCCTCTCCCCCACTTCACCTTTGCCTTTTCTTCGCCCTCCTTCCGTTTGATCTTGTGTTACCATGTGCCTTCTTTTTGCTTGCATCTTCGCTTGCTAATAGTTTATGGATCCTAACCCCCTTGCTAATATTTTTAAGAGATCCAATTATTATGAACCAATTCTAGTGATTTGAGTGCACTAGATTATCTTTATGAGGTTTTGCTTGAAATCCGTGAATCTGAAAATTGTGATGAAGTGATTTATGAAGTGATTCACGATAGATCTTTGAATAAAAAGCATGATTGCAATGATGTTATTATAAATTCTATTAATGTCAATTGTGTTAATGATATGCAAAACCCTAAGCTTGGGGATGCTAAGTTTGCTATGTCTACTACTTGTTGTAATGATTATGATTGGGGTGATTTTTCTTATGATCTTGAAAATTTATTTAAGCCCCATGATGAATATGAGATTGATAATAATGTTTGCAATAGTATTGAAAGGGTTTGGAAGAGTGTCAACTTTAGATCCCACATATTTGGATTTTGATCAATCTTATGAAGTTTTTGATAAAAGTGGGTTTCGAGAGGTCATGACTTTAGCTAATGTTAATCCCACTATTTTGGAAGAGTGTCAACTTTGCATACATGTGGATCGTGTTAAGCATATGTTTTGTGATAGCTATATTATTGAATTTCTTATGATCCTACATGTAATTTATTATGAGAGAGGAAAATATGGTTGTAGAATTTTCAAATGTGCATAGAATTACCTAATTTTATTGTTTGATAAGATTGCAATATCCTGTTTCATGTCCTATTATTCATATGGCTAGTTTTTTGCTTTATGATACGATTGGTGCAATTTGCTATGAAGAAGGAATATGATCCTATTTCGTAGGAAAGATGTAAACTTCCTAGAAATAAAATAAAATTGTCAATGAATTTATATGAAGCCTCTTGTGCCTACCAAAATGGCATCTAGATCAATTATCTCTATGCCTAGCTAGGGGCGTTAAACGATACCCGCTTTGTTGGGAGGCAACCCAATTTTTATTTTAGTTTTTTGCTTTTTGCTTATGTTTAGGAATAAATATTTGATCTAGCCTCTGGTTAGATTTGTTTTTTATGTTTTCATTAGTGTTTGTGCAAGTTAAACCTATAGGATCTTCTTGGATGATAGTTATTTGATCTTGCTGAAAATTCCAGAAACTTTCTGTTCACGAAAACAATTGTTAAAATCACCAGAACGTGATAAAATATTTATTCCAATTGCAGTAGATCAATAAACAAATTGTCTAGGTCTTCCTATTTTGGTAGAATTTTTTGAGTTCCAGAAGTTTGCGTTAGTTACAGATTACTACAGACTGTTCTGTTTTTGACAGATTCTGTTTTTCGTGTGTTGTTTGCTTATTTTGATGAATCTATGGCTAGTAAAAGAGTTTATAAACCATAGAGAAGTTGGAATACAGTAGGTTTAACACTAATATAAATAAAGAATGAGTTCAATACAGTTCCTTGAAGTGGTGTTTTGTTTTCTTTCGCTAACGGAGTTCACGAGATTTTCTGTTGAGTTTTGTGTTGTGAAGTTTTCAAGTTTTGGGTAAAGATTTGATGGATCATGGAACAAGGAGTGGCAAGAGCCTAAGCTTGGGGATGCCCATGGCACCCCAAGGTAATCTAAGGACACCAAAAAGCCAAAGCTTGGGGATGCCCCGGAAGTCATCCCCTCTTTCGTCTTCGTCCATCGGTAACTTTACTTGGAGCTATATTTTTATTCACCACATGATATGTGTTTTGCTTGGAGCGTCTTGTATGATTTGAGTTTTTGCTTTTTAGTTTACCACAATCATCCTTGATGTACACACCTTTTGAGAGAGATACATATGATTCGGAATTTATTAGAATACTCTATGTGCTTCACTTATATCTTTTGAGCTATATAGTTTATGTTCTAGTGCTTCACTTATATCTTTTAGAGCACGGTGGTGGTTTGTTTTATAGAAACTTTTGTTCTATCATGCTTCACTTATATTATTTTGAGAGTCTTACAAAACAGCATGGTAATTTGCTTTAATCATAAAAATATAATAGGCATCCAAGATTAGGAAAAAAAATATTATGAGTGTGTTGAATACTATGAGAAGTTTGATGCTTGATAATTGTTTTGAGATAAGAAGATGGTGATATTAGAGTCATGATAGTTGAGTGGTTATGAATTTGAGAAATACTTGTGTTAAAGTTTGTGATTCCCGTAGCATGCACGTATGGTGAACCGTTATGTGATGAAGTCGGAGCATGATTTATTTATTGATTGTCTTCCTTATGATGGCGGTCGGGACGAGCGATGGTATTTTCCTACCATCTATCCCCTAGGAGCATGCGCGTAATACTTTGCTTTGATAACTTGTAGATTTTTGCAACAAGTATATGAGTTCTTTATGACTAATGTTGAGTCCATGGATTATACGCACTCTCATCCTTCACATTGCTAGCCTCTCTAATACCGCGCACTTTTCGCGGTATCATACACCCACCATTACCTTCCTCAAAACAGCCATCATACCTACCTATCATGGCATTTTCCATAGCCATTCCGAGATATATTGCCATGCAACTTACCACCGTTTCGTTTACTATGACACGCTTCATCATTGTCATAATTGCTTGTGTGATCATGTAGTTGACATCGTATTGTGGCAAAGCCACCGTTCATGATTTCTTTCATACATGTCACTCTTGATTCATTGCATATCCCGATACACCGCCGGAGGCATTCACATAGAGTCATAATTTGTTCTAAGTATTGAGTTGTAATTCTTGAGTTGTAAGTAAATAAAAGTGTGATGATCATCATTATTAGAGCATTGTCCCAAGTGAGGAAAGGATTATGGAGATTATGATTCCCCCACAAGTCGGGATGAGACTCCGGACGAAAAAAAGGGGAAGACCATAAAAAAGAAGGCCCAAAAATGAGAGAAAAAGAGAGAAGGGACAATTTACTATCCTTTTTCCACACTTGTGCTTCAAAGTAGCACCATGATCTTCATGATAGAGAGTCTCCTATGATATCACTTTCATATACTAGTGGGAATTTTGCATTATAGAACTTGGCTTGTATATTCCAATGATGGGCTTCCTCAAAATGCCCTAGGTCTTCGTGAGCAAGCAAGTTGGATGCACACCCACTTAGTTTCTTTTGTTGAGCTTTCATACACTTATAGCTCTAGTGCATCCGTTGCATGGCAATCCCTACTCACTCGCATTGATATCTATTAATGGGCATCTCCATAGCCCGTTGATACGCCTAGTTGATGTGAGACTATCTTCTCCTTTTTTGTCTTCTCCACAACCACCATTCTATTCCACATATAGTGCTATGTCCATGGCTCACACTCATGTATTGCGTGAAGATTGAAAAAGTTTGAGAACACCAAAAGTATGAAACAATTTCTTGGCTTGTCATCGGTTTGTGCATGATTAAATACTTTGAGTGATGAAGATAGAGCATAGCCAGACTATATGATTTTGTAGTGATAACTTTCTTTGGCCATGTTATTTTGAGAAGACATGATTGCTTAGTTAGTATGCTTGAAGTATTATTATTTTTATGTCAACACTAAACTTTTATCTTGAATCTTTCGGATCTGAACATTCATGCCACAATAAAGAAAATTACATTGAAGAATATGCTAGGCAGCATTCCACATCAAAAATTCTGTTTTTATCATTTACCTACTCGAGGACGAGCAGGAATTAAGCTTGGGGATGCTTGATACGTCTCCAACGTATCTATAATTTTTTATTGTTCCATGCTATATTATATTCTGTTTTGGATGCTTAATGGGCTTTATTATACACTTTTATATTATTTTTGGGATTAACCTATTAACCGGTGGCCCAACCCAAATTGCTGTTTTTTTTTGCCTATTTCAGTGTTTCGAAGGAAAAGAATATCAAACGGAGTCCAAACGGAATGAAACCTTCAGGACCGTGATTTTTGGAACAAACGTGATCCAGAGGACTTGGAGTCTACGTAAAGCAATCAACGAGGAAGGCATGAGGCAGGGGGGCGCGCCTACCCCCCTGGGCGCGCCCTCCACCCTCGTGGGCCCCTCGTTGCTCCACTGACGTACTTCTTCCTCCTATATATACCCATATACCCTGGAAACATCATATACGGAGCCAAAACCCTATTTCCACCGCCGCAACTTTCTGTACCCGTGAGATCCCATCTTGGGGCCTTTTCCGGTGCTCCGCCGGAGGGGGCATTGATCACGGAGGGCTTCTACATCAACACCATAGCCTCTCCGATGATGTGTGAGTAGTTTACCTCAGACCTTCGGGTCCATAGTTATTAGCTAGATGGCTTCTTCTCTCTCTTTGGATCTCAATACAAAGTTCTCCTCGATCTTCTTGGAGATCTATTTGATGTAATCTTATTTTGCGGTGTGTTTGTTGAGATCCGATGAATTGTGGGTTTATGATCAAGATTATCTATGAACAATATTTGAATATCCTCTGAATTCTTTTATGTATGATTGGTTATCTTTGCAAGTCTCTTCGAATTATCAGTTTGGTTTGGCCTACTATATTGATCTTTCTTGCAATGGGAGAAGTACTTAGCTTTGGGTTCAATCTTGCGGTGCTCGATCCCAGTGACAGAAAGGGAAACGACACGTATTGTATTGTTGCCATCGAGGATAAAAATATGGGGTTTATATCATATTGCATGAGTTTATCCCTCTACATCATGTCATCTTACTTAAAGCATTACTCTGTTCTTATGAACTTAATACTCTAGATGCATGCTGGATAGCGGTCGATGTCTGGAGTAATAGTAGTAGATGCAGAATCGTTTCGGTCTACTTTTCACGGACGTGATGCCTATATACATGATCATACCTAGATATTCTCATAACTATGCTCAATTGTATCAATTGCTCGATAGTAATTCGTTTACCCATCGTAATACTTATGCTATTTTGAGAGAAGCCACTAGTGAAACCTATGGCCCCCGGGTCTATCTTCCATCATAATAATCTCCCGACAACAAGCTATTTCTGGCGCCGTTTATTTTACTTTGCATCTTTATTTACTCTTTATCATAAAAATACCAAAAATATTATCTTATCATATCTATCAGATCTCACTCTCGTAAGTGACCGTGAAGGGATTGTCAACCCCTTTATCGCGTTGGTTGCGAGGTTATTATTTGTTTGTGTAGGTGCGTGGGACTCGAGCGTGGTCTCCTACTGGATTGATACCTTGGTTCTCAAAAACTGAGGGAAATGCTTACGCTACTTTACTCATCACCCTTTCCTCTTCAAGGGAAAACCAACGAAGTGGTCAAGAGGTAGCAATACCCGCCGAGTGCCTTCGTTCCCTTGTTCCGCCGCAAGGACGGGGCGCAGGTTGTGGCTGCCAGGCCAACCTTTGATGGGCGCGGGCTAGTGCCGCCAGCGCCTCCTGCTGTCCCGGCTGCGCCAACGCTGGTGGACATGTCCTCTGACGACTCTTGCCAGGAGGAGGAAGAGGAGGAAGACGAGGAGCGCGACTCGGAGCCGACCCCCGAGGGGATGGGGGAGACCTCCCCCTTGCGCAAGGCTGACATCCTCCGCACCCTTCTTGACGACGACAACGAGTCCGATGGCCTCCAGAGGGGGGAGCCGCCTGCGATCCCGACGAGGGGTAGGTCGGCTCTGATCTCCCGAGGTGCTGATCCTGCTCCGCCGCCGCCTGGGGCTGCTTCTCGGCCATCTGCTGCCCCTCCTTCTGCTCCTGGAGCCCGCGCGCCCGCGCCCTAGGCTGGGAGGCTCTCGGGCTTCGAGCTTAGCAAGAGGAGGGTGGACTACACCGCGGTGGACCAGTAAGTGCTCTTGCCTTGTTCCATTCTTGCTTCTGCTGCTTGACCTTGACGCTTCTCCGCTGTGCGATTAGGCCGACGCCTGCGGCGAAGAAGAGGAAGGAGGAGGCGGTGGTGCTGCTCGGGACCAACCAGCCTGCTCCGGCCGTGTCTCCCTTCATGGAGAAGGGCAGCATTGGCACTCATGTGTCTCCGGCTCGGTCGTCCTCACGAGGCCTGGGGGAGAATCCTCGGGAGGAGTCAGCCCTCGTGGCTCTGCTGGCTGCAGAGGCATCGGTATCCGGCTCGGCTGTTAAAGTTTTCAAGGCTCAGGAGCCCCCAGTCTCCCAGGCTATGGTGACGATACCTTCTCCTCCTCCTCCTCCTCCTCCTGCACCGCTGATTCCAGGTCCTTCCGCCTCCCCTGACGTCTTGGAGCGCGCTCTTTCTGAGATGACTTGACTGCGAGAAGATCTTCAGGGCGCCGACCCCCTCCTGGTGGCTGGGCGCCTGGAGCTAGTCTCTGGCTGGCTCCATTCTAACGTGTCCGTTCGGGCGACGCTGAGCCAGGCCACGGCGACCTCCGAGAAGGAGAAGCAGGCCACCGCCCAAGTAGCAGCTGCTCGCGAGGCGGCACTGAAGGACGTCGAGGCCGCCCAGGATCGCTGCCGGGCGCTGGAGGCCGAGCTGAAGACCCTGCACAACGAGCGTGCAGAAGAAGCCCGTAGCCGCAAGGCAGATGAGGAGAAGATGAAGGCCCGGGAGGACGCCATCAAGGGTCACGACACCGAGCTGGAGCAATCGGTGAAGGCGCAGGCCGCTGAGCGCGGCCGGCTAGAGGAGTTGGAGTGGAAGGTGAAGGCGGAGAAGGCCGAACTTGACGCCAAGGCGAAGGTTCTGGTCGAGGACCGTGCGGCCTTCGCACTCCTCGAGGAGAGGTCTCACGTGGCACTGAAGGAACTCTATGAGAAGGGCTTGGAGAAGCCGCTGACCACCGACGAGGACGGCCCCGCCCAGCTGCTTCCCTACTTGGTCGAGGCGCTTGAGGAAGTCGTGAGCGGCATCGGCCCCATGGCAGAGGAAGAGGCTCGCGTCCTTTTTTCAGCTGCGCTGACGCACATCTTCGGCCACCTCCATCTTCGCGATCCTGCCGCCCGCCTTGACGAGCTGCTGGAGCCTGTGGACGACGAGCGCTGCGCAGCCACTGCCGCAGCCGTGAAGAGCCAGGTGGAGGCCCTGTTGGTGAAGTTTCGTGCCTTCGCTCCCGCGCCTTCGACCGGCGGTGCTACTAATCCTGCAGCCCCGGCTGGTGGTAAAGGTGAAGGCGATGCTACCAAGGAAGGAGCGCCTCTTGCGGGCGCCAGTGGTGTCTAGGGATGACTTGCTTGCGGCTCCTTTCCTGTTTAAACTCCTGCAACATGTACCGTGCCTCGTGGAGGCGTTTAAACTTGCATTTGATACTCGGAGAACAATATGTCTTGTAATATTTGCTTTGAGATTTTGCGATTTCCTTCCCATTTGCTTTACGTTCTACGTCGGCAGAGCCCGACCCCGCGCATACCTCAGCTGCCGTTGGGTCGTCCGGATCACCAGGACGAGTCCAAGGAGTGAGGGGCTACGTGGCCAATTAGGCTCCTGAGTCGCGATGCTCAGGAGTCCCCCTTGACGCGCAAACAGCTTATGGAAAGGAGATGCAAGGGTAGGTCTAGTGTTCTGCATTGGCAGGGCCCGACCCCGCGCATACCTCAACCGTCGTTGGGTCGTCCGGATCACTAGGACGAGTCCAAGGAGTGAGGGGCTACGTGGCCAGTTAGGCTCCCGAGTCGCGATGCTCAGGAGTCCCGCTTGACGCTCAAATGACCTTCATACCTTTGTCCTCGCCGAGGCTCGGCTCGGGAGGGGCGCGCGACGACCAGGTCCGGGGGACTTGGCTGGGTGGCATACGCTTGGGCGTGACCCGAGCGCAGCCCCCATGCCCAGCCCCCTCGCGCGAGTCTCCCAAGGGGAGGTTTTGCGATGAGGCCAGACACTGAGCTCAAGGGCTCCCTGAGGTTGATACGGCCGCGAGGCTGCCCTCAGTTGTTTATCACCAGCGCAGAGCATGGTGCTTCTGCACTTGCACGGGCATAGCCGCTCCTCGGCAGTGTCGACAACCAGCACGGAGCATGGTGCTTCCACTGGTACGTGGGAGGGGACTCCCTACTACGGAGAGCCCCCGGGGCATGTACAGCCCCACACTGACACGTGGCTTGCACGACAGGGCTAGACGAGGTGTGTCTAGGCACTCGTGAGCCAGCATAGGACTCACGAGGCCCTACCTCAAGGCGGGTTGCGCCTGGTCTTGGTTCTTGGTGGCTGTGGTGGTCCTGCGAGATGGTTAGACAACCCGCGCCGAACGAACCTCCTGAGGCTACCGCATGAGAAGGCCAAGCACCAACGACCCCAGGAAGTGACGTGAACGGGGCCGGCCCACCAGACAGATCTCAGCCGTTGGATTTATCGACACTGCAGGGACGGGCCCGAGCACAGACGCCGCGCCTAGCCTGCTCATGCGAAGGATCCTGGAGAAAGACGATCGGCGCGCGGCTCCCATGGTGGGTGACAATCAAGCAGGTGATAACCATAGATAGATCGTGCATGAGAAGCGAACTAGCTCAGGTAAATGCAAGAACGATACATGCCACTGGGCTGGACCCGAGCGGCTTGGGGATGATGCAGCCCGAGGGGCGCCCCCCGCAAAGTAAGCTAAAGATGTAAAGGGATACATGCCACAAGGACGTACCCACGCGGCCTGGGAATGATGCAGCCCGAGGGGCGCTCCCAGCTAAATAAACATGGAAAGTGTCACCTGGTCCTGTTCTTGAAGGAATGTTGAGGCAGCTGAAGACGCGTGACGAAGGGGTTGCTCCTCACGAGTCACTGGGGCCCTGAACCTCGGGAGGCTCTGGGGGTCCGGGCGTC
Organism: Triticum aestivum; assembly: GCF_018294505.1. NCBI lineage: Eukaryota > Viridiplantae > Streptophyta > Magnoliopsida > Poales > Poaceae > Triticum > Triticum aestivum. Next base: position 406,122,275 of record NC_057799.1, on the reverse strand, counting down.
TCCTCGAGGACTGTCTCCATCTCCGCCAGGACGGCGTGGTGCCTGGCCTCCTGAGCCGCCAGGATGCTCTGCAGGTTGCGCTGGAAGGTGGACGCCACGCTCGGCAGGCCGAAGGGCATGCGAACGTAGTTGTGAGGCGGGCCCTCGCAGCGTCCCACGCGTGGAGGCCAGAAAAGCTCTTGAGATGCAACCCTGTTGAACCCTGGGATGTCAATGCAGACGCGCAACCCGCCATCCTCGCCTGGATGGGGAGCCGCGCCAGGTGAGCGGCGGTCGCCGTGCATGGCTCTTGCATCCTGCAGTTCCTGAGTGTACTTGGCAATGAACTCCTGAGCGCTGGGCGCTCCTCGCCCGGTGTCCTCCTGAGGGAAACGTGTTGCGAAGCACGCCTCCACGTGGTGCCCGAGCGCCTCCCTCGTGATGTTGGCAAGGCTGGAGGCCCTCCAGAAGAGAGCCCCCGGGCCCTGCCCGAGGAGGGCGCCGGGCGCGCCTTCCTATGCAAGGGAGGGAGGCGCCCCTGGCGCGGGCGCTGATCCTGACGTGGCTCCACTTGCGGCGCCGCTCTCCTGAGGCCCTGTGCGGAGTAGCTGCTTCTTCTTCTTGGGGACGACCTCAGGGGGGTATTGTGCTGCATTGCTATCGGGGTCTTCGATTGACCCTGCTTGGAAGGCGAGCTCGAGGGAGCACACCGCATCTCTTTCTCCGCAGGGGACTGTGATGATCCCGCCACTTCCTGGCATCTTGAGGACGTTGTAGCCGTGGTGTGTCACCACCATGAACTTGGCCAAGGCCGGGTACCCGAGGATGGCGTTGTATGGCGGGCGGAAGTGGGCGACGTCGAAGTCGATGAGTTCGGTGCGGTAGTTGTCGCGCTGTCCGAAGGTGACAGGGAGGCAGACCTGCCCTATCGGTGTGGTGGAACCGTCGGTCACTCCTGAGAAGGGCTTGGTAGGCTGAAGCTGATCGTAGGGCACTTGAAGGCTGTCGAACATCTCGACGGATAGGACGTTAAGCCCTGCACCGCCGTCGATGAGGGTCTTGGTGACTTGTACGTTGCTGATGACGGGTGAGCAAAGCATCGGGAGGGCACCGGCGGTGGCCGCGCACTTGAGCTGATCTGCCGAACTGAAGGTGATGGCGCACTTGGACCACCTAAGAAGGCGTGTGGCTTCGAGCCTGGGGAGGACTGCGTTCACCTCGCGAGCAAACTGCTTGAAGATTCGCTGAGAGGCTGGGGCCTGAGCTCCGCCCAAGATGCAGGCGATAGCTCGTGGCTCCTGGAAGCCCCCAGCCCCTCGTCCTGATGGTGGTCGTCGTTCCTTCTTGGTGGTGGCGGCAGCGGAGGAAGACCAGCGTTGCCCTGGGGGCGGTCCTCGCGAGGCTGATCCCTCCAGACGCCCTCGCGAGGCTGGTCTTGCCAGCGGTCCTCACGAGGCCGGTCAAGCCACTCCTGGCAAGGGCCACGGTCGTCCCAGCGTCCTCCTCCTCGGTCGTAGCCCCGGTCGTTGCAGTCGGGGCGTCGACCGAGGCGTCCATCTCGAATGGCCCTGAACTCTTGACAGTCATTGGTGTTGTGGCTGTGAACATTGTGGAAGGCGCAGAACGGCCGGCTGCTCTTGGATGACTCGGGCTGGTCCCAGCCGCGCTTCGTGTCTGGCTCTGCCGCGAGTACGACCACTCCCTTGCGCTTCACGTCCTTGGCCTTGGCTTTCTTCTCCTCCAGGTCGGCAGCTGGGAGGTTGAGGAGGGAAAGGCGCCCTTCCTCAGCCCTTGCGCACTTGGTCGCCAGGTTGAACAACTCCAAGGACGTGCACAACTCCTCATGGATGGCGAGCTCCTCCTTCATCTTGACGTCGCGGACGCCATCGCCAAATGCGGATATGATGGCCTCGTCTGTTACCTTGGGGATCTTGAGGCAAACGTTCTTGAAGCGCTGGATGTACTTCTGGAGGGTCTCTCCTGGCTGCTGCTTGACACGGCGCAGGTCACCCGCGGCCGGAGGCCGGTCGCGAGTGCCCTGGAAGTTGGCGACGAAGCAGTCGCGCATCTCGTTCCAGGAGGAGATGGAGCCTGGAGGCAGTTTTAGGAGCCACAAACGTGCGCCATCCTTGAGAGCCATGGGAACCAGTTCTCCATGACTTTTTTGTCGCTGTTGGCCGCCTCGATGCTCAGTTTGTAGATCTACAAGAACTCCGCGGGATCGGGGGTGCCGTCATAGCGTGGAGGCAGGTCTGGCTTGAACTTGCCCGGCCATGCGACGCTACGCAGCTCAGGAGTGAAGGCGTTGCAGCCCGCGGTGGCCACCAGGACCCTTTGCTTATGTGGAGCCTGCCCTTGATGTCCGCGAACCGCCACCGCAGGCGGCGCACAGTCTTGTCATAGTGGTGCTGGGAGCGCGTGAGCATTTTCTTGCAGACGAGGAACTTCTTGGCAGCTTCCTTCTTCGCGCGCGGGCGCCCGACGCGGTGGGTCACGCCTTGGCGCCAGGACGCCGTCTTGGTGCCGAGGTAGTGGTGGTGGCGCTTCATGAGCCACGTCGCCCGCAGCTGGCGGATGGCGAGGCAGCGAGAGGGATGGCACAGGGGAGCCCCCTGCAGTGCAGACGAGCTCAGCGATGCGGTCCAGCCAGTCCTCATAGAGGTCATCGATGGGGCGGTAGCGCAGGAGTTCGCGTGCCATGAGCAACGCGGCCTGCGCGTCCGTGGGAGCGCGACGAGCGTGAGACGATGAGCCGGCCGAGGTCAGCGACGGAGTGGCAGTGCGGCCGTCCCGCCGCACCGAGGGGTGCCGCGAGGACGCTTGCTGCTTGTTCCCCGCCGGGCCGGTGACGACGTTGGCGGCATGCGATGGAGAACGACGGGGTGGCCCGCCAACAGGAGCCGTCTGAGCAACGCGGGCTGCGAGGGCGGCCCGGCGCTCAGCGCGAGCTCGGCGAGCGTCCGCCATGGATGCGTTGAAGCGACAGGACGCGGACCGACGGAAGGAAAGCTTCGGCGCACCCCTACCTGGCGTGCCAAATTTCGGATTTCGGGTTCCGACAAAAACCCTTGAGGTTCGAACACTGGGGTGCGCATGAAGATTTCCCCCTACCTAATGACGCCCCAAACTCACCGCAATCTCAAAGCCTAGCTCGACGAACCCGCAACACAAGAGACACGAGATTTATACTGGTTCGGGCCACCGTTGTGGTGTAATACCCTACTCCAGTGTGGTGTGGTGGATTGCCTCTCGGGCTGAGGATGAACAGTACAAGGGGAAGAACAGCCTCCTGAGGCGAGGTGTTCTTGTGCTTGGCGAGTGTGAGGATGATCTGAATCCGTTTTGGCTGAGTTGCCTCCTACTGTGGTGGCTAGTCCTATTTATAGAAGCTCTGGTCCTCACCCCAAATATTGAGCGGGAAGGGAGCCAACAACGGCCAATTTGAAAGGGGAAAACTAGTACAAGCTATCCTGACTAAAGGTGGTCTTCGCCTGCCAAAGGCTCTGGTGGTGACGTCGTCTTGGGCTCCACGGTGACCTCCGTCCTGCCGTCCTACTGGTCTTGGTCTTGTTGCACCGATATGGAAACCTTTGCCTGATGCCTCGGTACTCCTCGCCTGTGCTTGCCTCCTTAGCACCCAAGAGGAAACAAGGACACTGTGCGCGCTGGCGCTCGCCTGGCGCCCGCCTGACCTTGGTCGTCATGGCTTACGTCATTGGAACCTCGCGAGGTTCGCCTTGCCTTGATCTCTCCGCCCCTCGCGAGCCAGCTTGGTGAGGCCGCTCCCGAGGAGGTCTTGTGTCGTCCGCCTCGCGAGGCTTTGCCCCTCGCGAGGGTCTTGAGTGTTTGCTGGTGAAAACGGGCTGTACTGGGCCGTGAGTGGAGCCAAGCCGTGGGTCGCAGGCAGCCAAGTCTGGGGATCCCCGTTCCCAGAACGCCGACAGAAGGGATCCAACAACGGCCAAATTTGAAGGGAGACCACTAGTACAAGTTATCCTGACTAAAGGTGGTCTTCGCCTGCCAAAGGCTATGGTGGTGACGCCGCCCTGGGCTCCACGGTGACCTCCATCCTGCCGTCCTGCGGGTCTTGGTCTCGTTGCACCGATATGGAAACCTTTGCCTGATGCCTCGGGACTCCTCGCCTGCGCTTGCCTCTTTAGCACTAAAGAGGAAACGAGGACACCGTGCGCGCTGGCGCCCGCCTAGCCTTGGTCGTCATGGCTTGCATCATAGAAACCTCGCGAGGTGCCCCTCGCCTTGATCTCTCCGCCCCTCGTGAGCCAGCCTAGTGAGGCTGCCCCCGAGGAGGTCTTGCGTCGTCCACCTCGCGAGGGTCTTGAGTGTTTTGCTGATGAAGATGGGCCGTACAGGGCTGCTGGAGGATCCACGCCTTGGGCCGCAGGAAGGCAAGTCTGGGGACCCCCGTTCCCAGGACGCCGACATAGTTCTCGAACCCGTAGGGTCCGCACACTTAACGGTCGATGACGATTTGTATTATGAATTATGTGTTTTGGTGACTGAAGTTTGTTCGGAGTCCCGGATGAGATCACGGACATGACGAGGAGTCTCGAAATGGTCGAGAGGTAAAGATTGATATATTGTAAGGTTATATACGGACACCGGAATGGTTCCGATAAGATTCAGGGATTTATCAGAGTACCGGGAGGCTACCGGAACCCCCCGAGAAAGTTAATGGGCCTATTGGGCCATAGTGGCGAGAGGGAGTCCGCCACAGGAGGTGGCGCTCCCCCAAGCCCAATCCGAATTGTTCAAGGGGTGGGGGCGCGGACCCCCTTTCCTTCTCCCTCTCCCCCTTTCCCCTTTCCCCTCTCCGTTGGTTGGACGGATGGGGGGCCGAATCCTACTTGGACTGGGAGTCCAAGTAGGACTCCCCCTTGGTGCGCCCCCTTGGGCCGGCGACCTGCACAATAGTTGTTTCTTAGCCGTGTGTGATGCCCCCTCCATAGTTTACTCCTCCGGTCATAGCGTCGTAGTGCTTAGGCGAAGCCCTGCACGGATCACATCACCATCACCGTCGCCATGCCGTCGTGCTGACGGAACTCTCCCTTGACCCTCTACTAGATCAAGAGTTCAAGGGACATCATCGTGCTGAACGTGTGCTGGACACGGAGGTGTCGTACGTTCGGTACTTGGATCGGTTGGATCGTGAAGACGTTCGACTACATCAACCGCGTTAACAAAACGCTTCCGCTTTCGGTCTACGAGGGTACATGGACACACTCTCCCGGTCTCGTTGCTATGCATCTCCTAGATAGGTCTTGCATGATCGTAGATATTTTTTTGAAATTGCATGCTACGTTCCCCAATAGTGGCATCCGAGCCAGGTTTATGCGTAGATGATATGCACGAGTAGATCACAAAGAGTTGTGGGCGATAATAGTCATACTGCTTACCACCAACATCTTACTTTGATTTGGCGGTATTGCTGGATGAAGCGGCCCGGACCGACATTACATGACCGCGTTCATGAGACTGGTTCTACCGACGTGCTTCGCACACAGGTGGCTAGCGGGTGTCTATTTCTCCAACTTTAGTTGAATCGAGTTTGACTACGGCCGGTCCTTGTTGAAGGTTAAAACAACACACTTGATGAAAAATCATTGTGGTTTTGATGCGTAGGTAAGAACGGTTCTTGCTAGAAGCCCGTAGCAGCCACGTAAAACTTGCAACAACAAAGTAGACAACGTCTAACTTGTTTTTGCAGGGCATGTTGTGATGTGATATGGTCAAGACGTGATGAGATATAAATTGTTGTATGAGATGATCATGTTTTGTAAAAGTTATCGGCAACTGGCAGGAGCCTTATGGTTGTCACATTATTGTATGAAATGCAATCGCCATGTAATTGCTTACTTTATCACTAAGCGGTAGTGATAGTTGTAGAAGCAATAGTTGGCGAGATGACAACGACCCTACGATGGAGATCAAGGTGTCAAGCTGGTGACGATGGGGATCATGACGGTGCTTTGGAGATGGAGATAAAAGGCACAAGATGATGATGGCCATATTATGTCACATTTTTGATTGCATGTGATGTTTATCTTTATGCATCTTATTTTGCTTAGTACAATGGTAGCATTATAAGATGATCCCTCACTAATTTCAAGGTATAAGTGTTCTCCCTGAGTATGCACCGTTGCTACAGTTCGTCGTGCTGAGACACCACGTGATGTTCGGGTGTGATAAGCTCTACGTTCACATACAAGGGGTGCAAGCCAGTTTTGCACGTGCAGAATACTCGGGTTAAACTTGACGAGCCTAGCATATGCAGATATGGCATCAGAACAATGAGACCGAAAGGTCGAACGTGAATTATATAGTAGATATGATCACCATAGAGATGTTCACCATTGAAAACTACTCCATCTCACGTGATGATCGGACATGGTTTAGTTGATATGGATCACATGATCATTTACATGACTAGAGGGATGTCTATCTAAGTGGTAGTTCTTTAGTAATATGATTAATTGAACTTTAATTTATCATGAACTTAGTACCTGATAGTTTTTGCATATCTATGTTGTTGTAGATCGATGGCCCATGCTACTGTTCCCTTGAATTTTAATGCGTTCCTAGAGAAAGCTAAGTTGAAAGATGATGGTAGCAACTACACGGATTGGGTCCGTAACTTGAGGATTATCCTCATTGCTGCACAGAAGAATTACATCCTGGAAGCACCGCTAGCTGCAAGACCCGCTGGAGGAGCAACTCCGGACGTTATGAACGTCTGGCAGAACAAAGCTGATGACTACTCGATAGTTCAGTGTGCCATGCTTTACAGCTTAGAATCGAGACTTCAAAGATGTTTTGAACGTCATGGAGCATATGAGATGTTCCAGGAGTTGAAGTTAATATTTCAAGCAAATGCCCGAGTTGAGAGATATGAAGTCTCCAACAAGTTCTATAGCTACAAGATGGAGGAGAATAGTTATGTCAGTGAACATATACTCAAAATGTCTGGGTACCACAACCACTTGACTCAGCTGGGAGTTAATCTTCCTGATGATAGTGTCATTGACAGAGTTCTTCAATCACTGCCACCAAGCTATAAAGGCTACGTGATGAACTATAATATGCAAGGGATGGAAAAGACAATTCCTGAGCTCTTCGCGATGCCAAAGGCTGTGGAGGTAGAAATGAAGAAGGAGCATCAAGTGTCGATGGTTAACAAGACCACTAGTTTCAAGAAAAAGGGCAAAGGGAAGAAGGGTAACTTCAAGAAGAATAACAAGCAAGTTGCTGCTCAAGGGAAGAAGCCCAAGTCTGGACCTAAGCGTGAGACTGAGTGTTTCTACTACAAAGGGACTGGTCACTGGAAGCGGAACTGCCCCAAGTATTTGTCGGATAAGAAGGATGGCAAAGTGAAAGGTATATTTGATGTACATGTTATTGATGTGTACCTTACTAATGCTCGTAGTAGCGCCTGAGTATTTGATACTGGTTCTGTTGCTCACATTTGCAACTCAAAACAGGGGCTACGGATTAAACAAAGATTGGCTAAGGACGAGGTGACGATGCGCGTGGGAAATGGTTCCAAAGTCGATGTGATCGGCGTCCGCACGCTACCTCTACATCTACCGTCGGGATTAGTTTTAGACCTAAATAATTGTTATTTGGTACCAGCGTTAAGCATGAACATTATATCTGGATCTTGTTTGATGCGAGATGGTTATTCATTTAAATCAGAGAATAATGGTTGTTCTATTTATATGAGTAAAATCTTTTATGGTCATGCACCGTTGATGAGTGGTCTATCTTTGTTGAATCTCGATCGTAGTGATACACATATTCATAATGTGAAGCCAAAAGATGCAAAGTTAATAATGATAGTGCAACTTATTTGTGGCACCGCCGTTTAGGTCATATTGGTGTAAAGCGCATGAAGAAACTCCATGCTGATGGGCTTTTGGAATCACTTGATTATGAATCACTTGATGCTTGCGAACCATGCCTCATGGGCAAGATGACTAAGACTCCGTTCTCCGGAACAATGGAGCGAGCCACTGACTTATTGGAAATAATACATACTGATGTATGCGGTCCGATGAGTGTTGAGGCTCGCGGCAGGTATCGTTATTTTCTGACCTTCACAGATGATTTGAGCAGATATGGGTATATCTACTTAATGAAACATAAGTCTGAAACATTTGAAAAGTTCAAAGAATTTCAAAGTGAAGTGGAAAATCATCGTAACAAGAAAATAAAGTTTCTACGATCTGATCGTGGAGGTGAATATTTGAGTTATGAGTTGGGTCTTCATTTGAAACAATGCGGAATAGTTTCGCAACTCACGCCACCTGGAACACCACAGCATAATGGTGTGTCCGAACATCGTAACCGTACTTTTATTAGATATGGTGCGATCTGTGATGTCTCTTACCGATTTGCCGCTATCGTTTTGGGGTTATGCTTTAGAGACGGCTGCATTCACGTTAAATAGGGCAGCATCTAAATCCGTTGAGACGACACCATATGAACTGTGGTTTAACAAGAAACCTAAGCTTTCGTTTCTTAAAGTTTGGGGCTGCGACGCTTATGTGAAAAAGCTTCAACCTGATAAGCTCGAACCCAAATCGAAGAAATGTGTCTTCATAGGATACCCAAAGGAAACTATTGGGTACACCTTCTATCACAGATCTGAAGGCAAGATATACGTTGCTAAGAATGGATCCATTCTAGAGAAGGAGTTTCTCTCGAAAGAAGTGAGTGGGAGGAAAGTAGAACTTGATGAGGTAATTGTGCCTTCTCCCGAATTGGAAAGTAGTTCATCATGGAAATCAGTTCTAGTGATTCCTACACCAATTAGTGAGGAAGCTAATGATGATGATCATGAAACTTCAGATTAAGTTACTACCGAATCTCGTAGGTCAACCAAAGTACGGTCCGCACTAGAGTGGTACGGTAATCCTGTTCTGGAGGTCATGTTCCTTGACCATGATGAACCTACGAACTATGAGGAAGCGATGATGAGCCCAGCTTCCGCGAAATGGCTTGAGGCCATGAAATCTGAGATGGGATCCATGTATGAGAACAAAGTGTGGACTTTGGTTGACTTGCCCAATGATCGGCAAGCCATAGAGAATAAATGGATCTTCAAGAAGAAGACTGACGCTGACGGTAATGTTACTGTCTACAAAGCTTGACTTGTTGCGAAAGGTTTTTGACAAGTTCAAGGAGTTGACTACGATGAGACCTTCTCACCCGTAGCGATGCTTAAGTCAGTCCGAATGATGTTAGCAATTGCCGCATTTTATGACTATGAAATTTGGCAAATGGATGTCAAAACTGGATTCCTTAATGGATATCTTAAAGAAGAGTTGTATATGATGCAACCAAAAGGTTTTGTCGATCCAAAAGGTGCTAACAAAGAATGCAAGCTCCAGCGATCCATTTATGGACTGGTGCAAGCCGCTCGGAGTTGGAATATACGCTTTGATAGTGTGATCAAAGCATATGGTTTTATACAGACTTTTGGAGAAGCTTGTATTTACAAGAAAGTGAGTGGGAGCTCTGTAGCATTTATAATATTATATGTGGATGACATATTGTTGATTGGAAATAATACAGAATTTCTGGATAGCATAAAAGGATACTTGAATAAGAATTTTTCAATGAAAAACCTCGATGGAGCTGCTTATATATTGGGCATCAAGATCTACAGAGATAGATCAAGACGCTTAATTGGACTTTCACAGAGTACATACCTTGATAAAGTTTTGAAGAAGTTCAAAATGGATCAGTCAAAGAAAGGGTTCTTGCCTATGTTACAAGGTGTGAAGTTGAGTCAGACTCAATGCCCGACCACTGCAAAAGATAGAGAGAAAATGAAAGTCATTTCCTATGCCTCAGCCATAGGTTCTATCATGTATGCAATGGTGTGTACCAGACCTGATGTGTGCCTTTTGCTATAAGTTTAGCAGGGAGGTACCAAAGTAATCCAGGAGTGGATCACTGGACATCGGTCAAGAACATCCTGAAATACCTGAAAAGGACTAAGGATATGTTTCTCGTTTATGGAGGTGACAAAGAGCTTGTCTTAAATGGTTACATTGATGCAAGCTTTGACACTGATCCGGATGACTCTAAGTCACAAAATGGATATGTATTTATATTGAATGGTGGAGCTGTAAGTTGGTGCAGTTCCAAGCAGAGCGTCGTGGCGGGATCTACGTGTGAAGTGGAGTCCATAGCTGCTTCAGAAGCAGCAAATGAAGGAGACTGGATGAAGGAGCTCATATCTGATATAGGTGTAATACCTAGTGCATCGGGTCCAATGAAAATCTTTTATGACAATACTGGAGCAATAGCCTTGGCGAAGGAATCCAGATTTCACAAGAGAACCAAACACATCAAGAGACGCTTCAATTCCATCCGCGATCAAGTCAAGAAGGGAGACATAGAGATTTGCAAAATACATACGGATCTGAATATTGCAGACCCGTTGACTAAGCCTCTTCCACGAGCAAAACATGATCAGCACCAAGACTCCATGGGTGTTAGAATCATTACTATGTAATCTAGATTATTGTCTCTAGTGCAAGTGGGAGACTGAAGGAAATATGCCCTAGAGGCAATAATAAAGTTGTTATTTATATTTCCTTATATCATGATAAATGTTTATTACTCATGCTAGAATCGTATTAACCGGAAACTTAGTACATGTGTGAATACATAGACAAAACAGAGTGTCCCTAGTATGCCTCTACTTGACTAGCTCGTTAATCAAAGAGGGTTAAGTTTCCTAACCATAGACATGTGTTGTCATTTGATGAACGGGATCACATCATTAGAGAATGATGTGATGGACAAGACCCATCCGTTAGCTTAGCATTATGATCGTTTAGTTTTATTGCTATTGCTTTCTTCATGACTTATACATATTCCTCTAACTATGAGATTATGCAACTCCCGAATACCGTAGGAACACTTTGTGTGCTATCAAACGTCACAACGCAACTGGGTGATTATAAAGATGCTCTATAGGTGTCTCTGAAGGTGTTTGTTGAGTTTGCATAGATCAAGATTAGGATTTGTCACTCCGTCTATCGGAGAGGTATCTCTGGGCCCTCTCGGTAATGCACATCACTATAAGCCTTGCAAGCAATGTGACTAATGAGTTAGTTGCAAAATGATGCATTACGGAACGAGTAAAGAGACTTGCCGGTAACGAGATTGAACTAGGTATGATGATACCGACGATCGAATCTCGGGCAAGTAACATACCGATGACAAAGGGAATGACGTATGTTGTTATGCGGTTTGACCGATAAAGATCTTCATAGAATATGTAGGAGACAATATGAGCATCCAGGTTCCGCTATTGGTTATTGACCGGAGATGTGTCTCGGTCATGTCTACATAGTTCTCGAACCCGTAGGGTCCGCACGCTTAACGTTCGATGACGATTTGTATTATGGGTTATGTGTTTTGGTGACCAAAGTTTGTTCGGAGTCCCGGATGAGATCACGGACATGACGAGGAGTCTCGAAATGGTCGAGAGATAAAGATTGATATATTGGGAGGTTATATACGGACACCGGAATGGTTCCGATAAGGTTCGGGGATTTATCGGAGTATCGGGAGGCTATCGGAACCCCCGAGAAAGTTAATGGGCCTATTGGGCCATAGTGTAGAGAGGGAGGCTGCCACAGGAGCTGGCGTGCGCCCCCAAGCCCAATCTGAATTGGACAAGGGGTGGGGCAAGCAGCTGAGGGAGTCCTGGATGAGGGGGTCCTCGGACGTCCGGGCTATGATACGTGGGCTGGACTCGTAGACCATGAAGATACAAGATGGAAGGCGTTCCCCCGTGTCCGGATGGGACTCCCCTTGGCGTGGACGGCAAGCTTGGCGTTCGGATATGAAGATTCCTTTCTCTGTAAACCGACTCTGTACAACCCTAGCCCCCTCCGGTGTCTATATAAACCGGAGGGTTTAGTTTGTAGAGGCAATCACAATCATACAGGCTAGACACCTAGGGTTTAGCCATTACGATTTCGTGGTAGATCAACTCTTGTAACCCCTATACTCATCAATGTCAATCAAGTAGGAAGTAGGGTATTACCTCCATTAAGAGGGCCCAAACCTAGGTAAACATTGTGTCCCTTGCCTCTTGTTACCATCGATCCTCAGACGCACACTTCGGGACCCCCTACCCGAGATCCACCAGTTTTGACACCGACATTGGTGCTTTCATTGAGAGTTCCTCTGTGCTGTCAGCAGAAGGTTCGATGGCTCTGACAATCATCTACAACAACACCGCTGCGAGGGAGACTTTTCTCCCCGGCCAGATTTTTGTATTCAGCGTCTTTGCGCTGCACGCCAACTCGATTGGCCACCTCGAGGAGATCGATAACTACGCCCCTGGTCATCAGATCAATTTTGGGAACCTAAACTACGTCGCCGACATCCGAGGAGACTTGATCTTCGAAGGGTTCGCGGCCCCCGTTGCCGCTCCGATCTTAGATCCAGAGCGGGTTGTCAGGTCCGAGGACGGGAGTTTAGAGCCCGCAGGACTCTCTGCAACTGTGGAATTTGCTACCGGAGATCCGGAGGGGGCGACGTCAGCGGCAAACCCAAAGACGAACCAAACTCCCCTCGACGCTCAAGCGCCGGACACTCCGCTGGATTCTAAGTCCGAACTCTCAGGGTCCGTGTTAAGTAGGCGCGACCAAGAGGCACTAACCCCGGACAGCCCCACATACTCTCTTTTCTCTGCCCAAACCTCGCCTTTGAACGAGGCTCTAGACATGATGCGATTACTCGCCATTACGGAAGGATCGCTTCCGAACTATGCCCAGCCCGGACTAGGGGCTGAGAGCAGGGAATCTTGCTTCCCACCCACCACCCACTTCATAGCCACTGTCGAGGATTTAACCGACATGCTCGATGACGCCTCTCAAGACATCAGCGGTATAGACGACGATGCCGAAAAGGAGCATACCCAAAACACTCCGTTTACCGGACGATGGACCGCCACCTCCACATACAACGTATACATGGTGGATACACCCAAAGAAGATGACGACGACGGCAAGAAGGATCTAGCTAAGCCTACCGAAGTACCTCCAAAGCGCCGACGTCAGCGGCGCCGCTCAAAATAGTGGCGCGAAAAAGGCAGCAATACTGGCACCGAAGACAATAACACTCTGGAGAACGCCGAAGACCAAGAAGCCCCTATCGAGCCAACATCCGATCAGGATGATATGGAAGACGGGCAGGATAACTCTGATGATCCAATTGGGAACAAGGACTTGGAGGATAGTAACTACCTACCGATCTCCAAAGAGGATGTGAGCCTTGGCGACGAAGATTTCATCGTGCCAGAGGAACCCCTCGAACGGGAACGCTTTAAGCGCCAGTTAATCGCCACAACGAGAAGTCTAAAACAGAAGCAGCAACAGCTTCTAGCCGACCAGGATACGCTCAATGATAGGTGGATTAAAGTCCCGGCAGCCGAGGAGTACGGCCTCGCGCGCCCAACTAAGAGCTACCCGAAGCGCAAGCTGCTTCCACAATTTGACGACGAGGCCCTCGAGCCAATACCACCAAAGCATAAATCTGCTGATGAACCCAACCGACCACCATGGGGAGAGGACAGGCCGGCTACCCACGCCGAACACCAGTCCGCGCCACCCCGCCATCGGGACAAGGAGGCAGCGGGCTATACCTATGACCTATGCAAGGACCTGGACAATAGAGCCGGTCAGACAAGATCAATCTATGGATCAAGGGGGCGTGCTCCGATGCGAGAGGACGACCATCAGGCTTGGCGTGACAGGCACAACCTCGCCCGAGCCGAAAATCGCGTTTGGACATCATCCGGACTACGTCGCGACATCGCTCGATACAGAGGCGCCGCACACCCCTTATGCTTCATCGATGAGGTTATGGAGCACCAATTCCCCGAGGGATTTAAACCCGTTAACATTGAATCATACGATGGCACCACAGACCCCGCAGTATGGATCGAGGATTTTCTTCTCCATATCCACATGGCTCGCGGTGACGATCTCCATGCCATAAAGTACCTCCCCCTAAAACTCAAGGGACCAGCACGACACTGGTTAAACAGCCTCCCAGAGAACTCCATCGGTAGCTGGGAAGACTTGGAAGACGCCTTCAGAGACAACTTCCAAGGTACCTATGTTTGGCCTCTAGATGACGATGACCTCAGTCACATAGTGTAGCAACCTGGAGAGTCAGCCCAGAAACTCTGGATGAGGTTCTTAATTAAAAAGAACCAAATTGTAGATTGTCCGGACGCCGAAGCCCTAGCGGCATTTAAACACAGCATCCGTGACGAGTGGCTCGCCCGACACCTCGGCCAAGAAAAGCCGAAGTCTATGGCGGCTCTTACCTCACTCATGACTCTCTTTTGCGCGGGAGAAGATAGCTGGCTAGCTCATCGAAGCAACAACGCCAGCGACCCTGGCACCTCCGAAGCTAGAGATGGCAACGGTAAACCACAACGCAACAAACACAAGCGTCGAAACAACAATGAGGATACCGAAAACATGACGGTCAACGCCGGATTCAGTGGCTCTAAACCCGGTCAGCGGAAGAAGCCATTTAGTGGAAACAAAGAGGGTCCATCTAGCCTGGACCGAATACTCGATCGGCCTTGCCAAATTCATGGCACCCCTGACAAGACTGCCAATCATACCAACCACAATTGTTGGGTCTTTAAGCAGGCCGGCAAACTCAACACCGAACACAAGGAGAAAGGGCCACCCAGGGAAGACGACGATGAAGAACCTCGTCCACCGAACACAGGGGGACAGAAAAAATTTCCCCCGAGGTCAAAACAGTGAACATGATCTATGTCACCCATATCCCCAAACGGGAGCACAAGCATGCACTAAGGGATGTCTACGCCCTAGAGCCAGTCGCTCCAAAACTCAACCCATGGTCCGCCTGTCCGATCACCTTCGATCGTAGAGACCACCCAACCAGTATCCGTAATGGAGGTTCGGCAGCTTTGGTCCTTGATCCAATAATCAACGGATTCCATCTCATGCAGGTCCCTATGGACGGCGGCAGTAGTCTCAACCTACTTTACCAAGACACCGCCCGCAAAATGGGCATTGATCCATCAAGACTCAAGCCCACTAAAACTACCTTTAAAGGAGTAATACGTGGTGTAGAGGCCCGCTGCACGGGCTCAATCACATTGGAAGTCGTCTTTGGTTCGCCCGACAACTTTCGAAGTGAACACTTGATCTTCGACATCGTCCCTTTCCGTAGTGGCTACCACGCACTGCTCGGATGAACCACATTCGCTCGCTTCAACGCGGTCCCGCATTACGCTTATTTAAAGATCAAGATGCCCGGTCCACGTGGCATCATTACAATCAACGGAAACATGGAACGCTCCCGCCGTACTGAGGAGCATACCGCGGCCATCACGGCCGAAGTTCAAAGCGGCCCTCTCAAGCCACACACCTCATCGGGTATTAAGCCGCCGAGCTCTATTACACAAGGCCGGCCAATTCTGCATACTGACAGCTCGGGAATTCCAGAGCTGGATTAGCAGTTTTGCCTTCGTCGGTCACCATGTACATCCTCGAAATACGTACCGCGCGTGCATAATTACGCACTCAAAATACCTTGCGCATCCGCGGAGGCACAATATGGGCAGGCCTATAGTACGGTTCGACCCTATATGGCCTTCCCGCTTCTTTAATTATTTTTCTCTTTTTACCTCAGGTGAATCAAAACCTACTCATCCTATGGACTCACAAGGACTCTCTCCGTGTCCGGTGTCGTACAAATAGTCAAAGACCATTCCTCTCAAGGAATATTTCTTTCTCAAGCGAAAGCGGCGCAGACGTGCGGCAGGAAGGTGCAAAGGATTTTGCAAACCACAAACCTGTATAGAGCTTTTTCCTTAGTCCCTGACCGCCGGCATGTAAAATGACCTTGGTGATCATGGCACCCTCTGTAAGATTACGTTTTGACGTATCAATCAGAATTCCAGTGAACAAAATTCTTATTCTGTATCGTCTTTATTTATAGACTTTATTCTGTCTCTTCAGTTTTCTCACGCAAACACCTCGACACAAATTGCCAGGGGCTCTATATGGCAACATAGGTGTTGCCAAACTAAAGTCCGAACAACTTTTCAGCACAATTCAGCATCCCGAGCTTGGTATTATATGCACCGGCTCCGAATCATGTCTTTGGTCAATAGTTGGGTTGCCCGGCTCCTGTGCTTGCTACCTTACGTTCCGTCTAATCGGCTAGGGTAGTAAAGGGAGAACTACTGCGATTGTGTTTCTATTTCGTCCGGTCAAGCACCTCAGTAGAGGAAGCCGAAAGCTGACTGTCAGGATGCGGCGAGAGCTGGTCAGCCACTCGGCGACTTAGTAAAATCTTCTAGCAATTTTTTCCATATTACACGAAGCACTGCTTTCCGGTCATATATGTAGCACATCCACATTCGGGTAGCCGCGCATATACCAGGGGCTATCTAGTAGACCCATCGTCAAACTCATATGGCTAAGTGAGAGTGATAGAGCCTCATAATCTGATTGCCTGGTTCGCCGCACTAACACCTCCTTCACGGACCAAGACGTTGGGCCAAGTGTGACCATGTGCTATTCCGAACACCCCAGTAGCATCTACGTGGGGGCTGAAGCCGACGACTAGAAAACTCTCAGGAATACAAAAACGGCCGCACAGTAGGATATAACTTTCAAATAAAGACACAAATATATCATAAAGCTTTAATGCATGATAAAAACATCCAGGCGGTTTAGTACATTCATTCGAACATAATGTCCTTTGAACACTGCCCCTATATCAAGCGGGCGCCCTCTAGGACGTCGTCTAAGTAGCGCTCCAGTGTCCGATGGTCCTTGCCTCCGGGAGGGCCCTTAACGGCAACATCGACGGCCTTCATCTTCGCCCAGTACATCTTAACGCGGGCGAAGGCCATCCGCTCACCTTCTATGCACACCGACCGCTTGACGGCGTCAATTCACGGCACTACATCGACTAGTCGCCGCACCAAGCCAAAATAGCTGCCCGGAAGGGGTTCGGTTGGCCACAGCCAAACTATAACATCCTTCATGGCCGCTCCGGATATCTTATGCAGCTCGGCCCATTGTGCCATTTGGTCGTTCAGCAGCGACGGGCGCTCCTGCGCCACGAACTGTGTCCAGAATAGCTTCTCCGTCGCATCTCCCTCCCGAGTCTGGAAGAATTGTGCGGCGTCGGCATCACTCTTCAGAATATCCGCGAAGGCGTCTGGAGAACTCCACAACCGATTAAGCAAGGCATATCTCTGATCGCCAAACTTAGTCTGTAAAAGAAAGGGCTTACCAACCGCTGTCTGTCCGGCCTGCCAAATCTCCTCGCGAGCCGCTCTTGATTCGGATCGCACATTTTTTGCCTCTTGAAGGGCCTTGTCGAGTTCGGTTGCCTTGGCTTTATTCCCTTTCTCGAGGGACTCACACTTGCGGGCGGCGTCCTTGAGCTCTTGCTCTATAACGGATATCCACTCCTCGCATTGGCGTCGGGTGGCTTGTTCAGCCTTCAAGTTCGCAGCCACTTTATCAGCGGCCACATTGCTCACCCTAGCATGTTCTTTGGCCTGGGAAAGTTCAACCCTGAGGGTCTCAACCGCGGCAGCACCATCTATAGTTACGCAGATAACATCGTTTGAATTTCAAACTAGTATTCGCACATTCATATAGGCATAAAAGGACTGTTCGAAGAATACCTTGTGCCTCATCGAGCCGCTTGTTACTAAGGGCAATGTCCTCATTGGCCAGCTTCAGTTTCTGCCTTAGTTCGGAGACCTCCGCGGCCTGGGCGGTTGCCGCTAACAGTGAAGCCTGTTTTTTCAAATCAAATAAGCATGTTACTTCCCTCAGATATCTATAGATCCTCTGCTCGCCCTTTTTCATGGACCACCAGAGTCTCAGGGGCTACTATCTATATACATGCGTATTTGTTCATATGCAAGGCGGCTAAGGGCATTACATCGCATACCTCGAAGCCTGTTAGTAGGCTCGTGAAGGCTTCATTCAGCCCACTTTTTGCGGACCGAATCTTCTCAAATACCGTACCCATCAAGGTACGGTGCTCCTCCATGACGGACACACTCTGCAGTACGTCCATCAGGGTATTCGGCGCCTCCGGGTTCATGGAGGTCGCCGTAGTATTAGGCGCTCCCTCCTTTGTAGAGGGCCGCTCACTTGACTCCGGAGCCATCTCTGGAGTAGTATTTGGCTGGGGGGCGAATGATCCAGGTCCCCCATCATTGGTCTTCACGGGGGCCGCACCTCCTATGCCCCCAACAACCGAGGCATTCCCCTCCGGTGCCATGTTGAGGGTCCCTTGTACCGCTTAGTGATCTGGAGAAGTCCTCCGGGATGACACCTCAATGTCGTCCACCTTTGGAGGCGGGGAAGCTTGTGGCGGCGTCTCACTCTCCATCATCTCCGACGGTAGATCCCCCGATGACGATGATACTTGAGGGAGATCACGGGTCGGGCTGCAACACGTAATTTAATATTATTTCCACAAGTTCGAAAGGAACTAGATGTGTATAGAGCATCCTTAGTTACTTACGCTTTGGCGAGGGGCTTGACCCTGGGGCGGTTTTCTAGGACGACTTCAGCTTTCGAATCTGAGCCATCCGACAGGATTGCCTTTCCCCTCTTGGGTGCCTCCACCTCCAGGTCTTCGGAGGCCGCCCTCTTCCTTCCCTGGGGAGGAGGGTTCTCACCTTCTTCCTCCTCTTCGTCTTCATCTTCGGAGGAGGGAGACTCGGCCCCCCGGACTTAGCGTCTGATGTACCTTTAAGGTGAAGGTCACCTTTGGCTTTCTTGTTCCTCTTCTTCTTGTCCTTCTTCGCCGGCGCTTGATACGGCACCGGACCAGCATCTTCATTAACAAAGGATTGGCAGGGTGTTCGGCAAGAGGGGCTGAACACTGAATTCGCTCCGCTTCTTTATCCAACCCTGATTAAAAGGGGGGAATTCTCAGTACATCACCCTAGATTAATAGACTAAGCTATAAGCACTTACCGGGGTGTCCGGATGGTTGCAGTCGAGGCCGATGTCCTCAGATGTATTCGGCCATGACTTTTGAGTCTGGAAGAGCAGTTTCCAAATCCCTTTGTGCGTTGTGCCAAAGAAATGATGTAGGGTCTGCAGCCCTTCCGGATTAAACTCCCACATGTAGAGAGACCGTCGCTGACACGGAAGGATTCAGCGGACAAGCATCACCTTGGTCACGTTGGTAAGTTTGGTGTCTTTGTCGATGATGCTTTTGATATGCTTTTGCAGCATCAACACCGCGTTGGATGATCCCCAGTGCAGACCCTTATTGGTCCACGATGCAAGCCATAGTGCAGGGTCGGATCTGAATGCAGGGGCGGCCGCCCATTTGGTGCCGCGGGGTTCGGTGATGTAGAACCACTCCTACTGCCATACCTTGACGGTTTCCACGAAGGCTCCTGTTGGCCAGGTAACGTTGGCGAGCTTGCTCACCATAGCGCCGCTGCACTCTGCGTGCTCCCGTCGACCACCTTCAGCTTCACATTGAATGTCTTGAGCCACAAGCCGAAGTGTGGAGGGATATGGAGAAAAGCCTCACACATGACGATAAACGCCAAGATATGGAGGAACGAGTTTGGGGCTAGATCGTGAAAATATAGCCCGTAATAGAACATAAGGCCGCGAACGAAGGGGTGAAGGGTGAACCCTAACCCGCGGAGGAAGTGAGGGATAAGCACAACCCTCTCACCGGGCTTTGGTGTGGGGATGATCTGCCCTTGGGCGGGAAGCCTGTGTGGGATTTCCGTAGTCAGGTACCTCGCCTCCCGGAGCCCCGCAATGTCCTCCTCGGTGACGGAGGAGGCCACCCACTTGCCTTGAGAGCCGGACTCGACATGGCCGGAGTGCTTGGTGGCAACAGAAGAAGTCGAGATTTGGGCGTTGGAGCTCAGGGATGGAAAGGCTAAGGAGGAAGGAAGGCGCAGGGGAGAAAGATGGGTCTTTATCCCTTTATAAAGGCAATGAATACCAAGCGCCTCCTCACGAGCTTTAAAGCTCGCCTATTCCCAAGGGGTCGTACAAACGGCACGGTTGGGTTATCCAAACCAGTATTAATGAGAACCCCGCAATAAGGGGACGAGATCTCTGCTTGGACAAGACGTATCGATGTGGGCCGTGCCTCGAAACGCGAAGCGAGAAGCTAAAAACGGTTCAAGATAATAATGAAGCCAAGAATAAACGTCACGCCGAAAAAGGGCTGTTGATAGATGTAACTTGTTGTTAAATATTTTGTTCCTGTGATAATGGGTGATAACTTTTAAGAAGAGCCGGATATAGTTCTTGTTGATCAGACTACCTTGAAGTGCTCAGAGGAGGAACCCGCCTTGCAATGCCGAAGACAATCTGCGCGCTGGACATATCGTCATTGAAGCCTGGTTCAGGGGCTACTGAGGGAGTCCTGGATTAGGGGGTCCTCGGACATCCGGACTATGATACGTGGGCCGGACTCGTAGATCGTGAAGATACAAGATGGAAGGCGTTCCCCCGTGTCCGGCTGGGACTCCCCTTGGCGTGGAAGGCAAGCTTGGCATTCGGATATGAAGATTCATTTCTCTGTAGACCGACTCTGTACAACCCTAGCCCCCTCCTGTGTTTATATAAACCGGAGGGTTTAGTCTGTAGAGGCAATCATAATCATACAGGCAAGACACCTAGGGTTTAGCCATTATGATCTCGTGGTAGATCAACTCTTGTAACCCCTATACTCATCAAAGTCAATCAAGCAGGAAGTAGGGTATTACCTCCATTAAGAGGGCCCGAACCTGGGTAAACATTGTGTTCCTTGCCTCCTGTTACCATCGATCCTCAGACACACAGTTTGGGACCCCCTACCCGAGATCCGCCGGTTTTGACACCGACAGCGTCCCCCTTTCCTTCTCCCTCTCCCCCTTTCCCCTTTCCCCTCTCCGTTGGTTGGAAGGAGGGGGGCCGAATCCTATTTGGACTGGGAGTCCAAGTAGGACTCCCCCCTTGGCGCGCCCCCCTTGGGCCGGCCACCTCCTCCCCCCTCCTATATATACGTGGGCAGGGTGGCACCCCAAAGGCACAACCGTTGTTTCTTAGGCATGTGCGGTGCCCCCTCCACAGTTTACTCCTCCGGTCATAGCGTCGTAGTGCTTAGGCGAAGCCCTGCGCAGATCACATCACCATCACCATCGCCACGCCGTCGTGCTGACAGAACTCTCCCTCGACCCTCTATTGGATCAAGAGTTCGAGGGACGTCATCGAGCTGAACGTGTGCTGAACACGGAGGTGCCGTACGTGCGGTACTTGGATCAGTTGGATCGTGAATACGTTCGACTACATCAACTGCGTTAACATAATGCTTCCGCTTTCGGTCTATGAGGGTACGTGGACACACTCTCCCCATCTCGTTGGTATGCATCTCCTAGATAGATCCTGCGTGATCATAGGAATTTTTTTGAAATTGCATGCTACGTTCCCCAACAGGACCAGTATCTTCAAATGGATACAATTCCTCATACGGACCAAATTCCTCATATGGATCAAATTCCTCACGTGGATCCAAATCCTCATATGAACATCATCATGCTAACACTTCTGTTTCACAGGGAAAATCTAAGAGCTATGAATATGTGCATTATTCTTCAAATCATTATGTTCATAAGTCCTCGAAGAATTTCTCTGCTTATTCATATGCTTACTCTAAACCCTCTCCTGTGAAAGAAAGTGCACTGGCTTCAATGCCACCATTCTCTTATGGAGCTCGCAGAATGATGAACTCTTTGCCACCCCTCCAGATGTGGGTGGCGAAGAAAAAGAACTAATCTCTTATGCAGGGTCAGGTCTCCAGACGAACTTGAAGGTCTGAAGAATTTGCTGGAGACCTTAATATGCTTGAAAGGACGCAAGCTAATCATGAAGAAACGATTCACTCATTTCTCACGTCCTCATACTGCTATATATATGTGTGTGTTGCATTATTTGATGAAATTCCGTCGGATGAATCTGATGGCATATTCTTCACTGATGAAGTATATGAGTTCGTAAGATGCACTAATTCATCTACAGGATGATCAACCCAAAGCTACTGAGTGGGTCCTCGACAGTGGATGTACAAATCACATGACCGGTGACAAGAACTTATTGATGGACATTGTTTTATCTCCATCGCATCTGAAGCATATCACCTATGCTGACAAAGGAAAAAAGCAAGGTATTGGGTCTAGGTAGGGTTGCGATCTCAAAGGATCGACACATGGACAAAGTCATGCTTGTCGAGTCCCTAGGATTCAACCTCATGTCTGTCTCAATGCTTTGTGATCTCGATGGTTGTCGTCTTTGGCAAATATCGTTGCATTGTGCTCATGAAATCTGACAATTCCAAAGTCTTCGAAGGCTTTAGGAGAGGAGACTTGTATATTGTTGATTTCTCTACGGGACCACAGCCTGCCACATATCTACTTGCAAAAGCTTCAGAGGGCTGGCTATGGTATCGACGACTAGGTCATGCTGGCATGAGGAACTTACACACACTCGCGAAGAAGAAGCACATCATTGGCATCGAGGGTGTCAAATTCCTCAAAGACCATCTGTGCGGGGCTTGTGAGGTTGGAAAGATGACCAGATCCAAGCATCCCTCGAAGACTATCATGACTACCACTTGTCCTTTTGAATTGCTTCACATGGACCTCTTTGGCCCTACTCATTATGCCACACTAACAAATGCAGCATCTCTATATGGCTTTGTTATTGTTGATGACTATTCTCGTTACACCTGGGTGCATATCATCACTTACAAAACTGAAGTGCAGGAAGTCTTCAAAGGATTTTCGTCAAGGGCCTCGACGAATTTCAGTGTGAAGATCAAGAATATCCGGAGTGACAATGGGACCGAGTTCAAGAATACTGGTCTTGATGACTATCTTGATAAACTTGGTATTACTCATGAGTTATCTGCCCCATACACTCCTCAGCAAAATGGCGTTGTGGAGCGCAAGAACATGACTCTTGTTGAGATGGCTCGCACTATGCTCGATGAATACAAGACACCTTGTCACTTCTGGCCTGAAGCAATTGATATTGCGTGCCACGTCATCAACAGGGTATATCTTCACAAATTCTTCAAAAAGACCTCATATGAACTCCTCACTGACAAGAAACCCAATGTGAGTTATTTCAAGGTCTTCAGTGCTAAATGTTGGATTAGAGATCCTCATCACAATTCTAAATTTGCACCGAAAGCACATGAAGGTTTTATGCTTGGTTACGGAAAGGACTCACACACCTACAGAGTCTTCAACACCTTTCACCACAAGGTTGTTGAAACTGTAGATGTGTGGTTCGATGAAACTAACGGCTCGCAAAGGGAGCACCTACCTCCTGTGCTAGATGAAATGTCACCTGAGGAATCCATAAAGTTCAAGGCTACTGAGGATGTCATACCCACTGAAGAATCTGCTGAAGAAGTCATTCCAGAATGTGAAGAAAATCATGCTGGTGCATCTGAGGAAAATGGCTCTGAAGAAAATGTGAGCCCACTCAAAGTCGTCAACCTTCTCATCCTCGCATTGCAAATGAAGTGCAAATTGAGAGAATCATCAACGATATCAACGCACCAGGTCCTCTCACGCACTCAAGAGCTCCACATTTGTCTAACTTTTGTGGGCATTTTGCTTTTGTCTCTATCACAGGGCCCACCAAAGTTGATGAGGAATTTCTGGAGCCCGAGTGGATTCAAGCGATGTAAGAGGAATTACATCAATTCGAGCTCAACAATGTCTAGGAACTTGTCAAGCAACCAGACCGACGCAAGCACAATATCATCGGTACCAAATGGATCTACAGCAACAAGCAAGATGAAAATGGCCTTGTGGTGAGGAATAAGGCTCGTTTTGTAGCTCAAGGCTACACACAGGTTGAAGGAATTGATTTCAATGAAACTTTTGCACCTGTAGCTAGACTAGAGGCTATTCGCATATTGCTTGCTTATGCTAACCATCATAATATCATCTTATATCAAATGGATGTGAAAAGTGCATTCCTCAATGGTAAGCTTGAGGAACAGGTATATGTTGCTCAACCACCGGGTTTTGAAGATCCTAAGCATCCTGACAAAGTCTTCAGACTCAATAAGGCCCTCTATGGCCTCAAGTAGGCCCCTCGGGCGTGGTATGATACTTTGAAGGAATTCCTCATGAAGAAGGGCTTCAAACCTGGTTCACTTGACACAACTCTTTTCACCAAAACATATGATGATGAATTATTCGTGTGCCAAATATATGTTGATGATATTACTTTGGCTGTACTAACCAACGTTACAGTGTCGAATTTGCCAATATGATGAGTGATGAATATCAAATGTCTATGATGGGAGAATTGAAATTCTTCTTAGGTATTCAAATTCATCAACAACGCAACGACATCTTCATATCTCAAGAGAAATACCTCAAGGATGTGCTGAGGAAATTCGGCATGCAAGATTGCAAAGGCGTCAAAATCCCTATGCCCACAAATGGCCATTTTATGCATTGATGAAAATGGTAAAGACTTCGATCAAAAGGTGTACCACTCCATGATTGGCTCTTTATTGTATCTATGTGCATCTAGGCTAGATATTTTGCTTAGTGTTTGCATGTGTGCCCGTTTTCAAGCTACACCGAAGGAATCACACCATAAGGCCGTGAAACATATTCTTCGATATCTAGCTCACACTCCAACACTTGGATTATGGTATCCCAAGGGCTCGGCTTTTGATCTCATTGGATATTCTGACTCTAACTATGATGGTGATCGAGTGGATCGCAAGTCAACATCAGGCACATGCCATTTCCTCGGACGATCCTTAGTATGTTGGTCCTCGAAGAAGCAGAACTACGTATCTCTCTCTACTGCTAAAGCTGCTGCTGGTTCTTGCTGTGCTCAATTGCTGTGGATGAAGCAAACCCTCAAGGACTAAGGCATCAACATGAAGAATGTGCCACTCTACCGCGATAATGAGAGTGCCATCAAGATTGCTCATAACCCAGTTCAGCACTCGAAGACTAAGCACATCCAGATTCGTCATCATTTTCTTCGAGATCATGTGTTGAAGGGTGGCTTCTCTATCGAGCACGTGAAGACTGAAGACCAGCTAGCGGATATCTTCACAAAGCCCTTGGATGATAAGAGATTTAGCAAGTTGCGGTGTGAGCTAAATATTTTAGAATCTTTGAATGTTCTTTGAAAGGACACACATCCTAACACTTATGCAAAATTGATGACTTAGATGTGCAACACAGGAAGTAAAGTTTTTCTTCAATCAATGAAGACTAACCCTCCAATTGTACGCGGCGTCTGAAATCATCATTCTCATACGGTGGGTCACGCCACCAACAAAAGTTGAACATCTTCAAATTTGAGTTTTTCTTCATTTGCAAATTCTTCAATTTTCAAATTCCTCAATGTTCAATTTCTTCAACTTTTTCGACTGGTGTTCTTCATTGCCTATATATATATATATATATATATATATATGGGTGTATTATGATAACACCATTAAGAGTCTTATTCTGCACACACCCGAACAAACACAGAAACGAAACCCACCACTCCTCCCATGACCCCCCGACCCACCAGTCTTCAAGCTCCACCCCCCGACCAGAGCTGGCGCCCCATCCCACCACCACCTTCCCCGCCGCTCACCACCACCACCTGCTTCCTACGCCACCCCACCACCACCTTCCCCAGCCCCGCACACCACCACCACCTTCCCCGCCGCCCACCACCACCACCTGCCTCCTACCCCACCCCACCACCACCTTCCCCCAGCCCCGCACACCACCACCACTTCGCCACACCTCCCTCACCCTGAGGCCCTGCCTTACCCCAACCCATCGCCGCCCCACCCAGACGCCGGATACCGCCTTGGTGGTCGTCGGATTCGCGCCAGACGGCACAACCTACCTCCCTCCCGCTACCCCCCGGCAACTGGCACAGATCTCCTCCCCCCGCACCTACCTGGCGGCGGATCCGGGCGGAGCCGGCCCTGCCGCGCCACCAGGCGACAGGATCAAGCACCGGTGACCCCTCCCCCCCGCATGTTGCGTCCGCCACCGGATGCACCCTCCCCACCGCATCCCTTCGGTGCCGGCACCGGATCCACCCCCTTCCTCGCGCTGGATACACCCCTCACCCCGCCACCTTCCACCATGGCGCCGTCGGGGCCCGGTTCATCCTCTCCCTCTCCGGCTGGTTGGCCCCGACGAGCAAATCGCCCCTGGGTCACCGGCGTTGGTGTGGCTCACCTGTGCTGGACGAGAAGCAAACTCTGCTCCCCACCATCACCGGATCATGGCGTCCCCCGACCTTGCAGGATGCGACAACGACATCAACATACCCTCCCCCGGCCGTCCCTGTCTGTCGCTGCAGTTCGCACGGTGGGTGTCCGCACCACGTCATTGGTGGGGTGGATCCAAGGGCGCCCGTGCAGTCCACTACGTGGGTGCACGCAGCACGCCGCCCTCCCCTCGACGGTCCACTACGTGGGTTCGACCAACATTGCCGTGCAGCTTTGCCCACGGGCCTATGCAGTATGCGTTGACGACAAAGATTCACTTTTTTTCAGGGTTCGGCCGACGAAATCCTCAGATCCGGCGACGCCTCCCTTTGCTTTCCCCATCGTCCAGTTCGCCATCCCCCTCGGGCAGTGCAGTTTTGAGTTTTTTGTGTCTTCAGAATTGCAGTGAAGTGCAGTTTCACTGAATTTCTCGAGTGCAAAAAGTTGCTAAATTTGGATTTGGTATAATGGACAGCAGTATGTGTGTGTGTGTGTGCAATGCAGTTCGGCTCCAGTTTTGGTTATTCGGTGACTGTGTGCAGTATATGATGTGCACACACATGCAGTGCAGTGCCCTTCCGATGCAGTCTAGCAATTTTTTGTTCAAGCGACATGGTGTGATTGGGTGCTCCTCTGGTGCGGCGTCCGCCAGTTCGGCAGGCCACAAGAAAAAATTCTGGTGTATTGTGCAGTTCGATAGTCTTCCATCTGCAGTACCCATGTCTTCAACAAAAATTGTTTGAAGAATACAAAAAAGTAGCTCACCCCAATTTGTGTAGCAGCTCATTACCCCTTTGTATGAAGTGCAATTTTTTTCATGTGTTTGAAAAAATCAATCGACTATATCAACACCTGCGATGCATTTGGTCCTCAGATGTGGTTCACTTTTAAGAGTGATGTTGTTCACTTGTGCCCAAAAAACAGAAGTGCTAAAAATTTAGCGCAACAACAAAGATAGTAATGAGGTTCACTTCGATATATGTCGCGGTTCACTTGCCTCCTCTCTGCGGTCCACTCACGTTCACAAAAAAATTGAAAAAAAACAACAAAAACTCGTTTGAGAAAAATTTACATTTGACAAAAAAAATATGCAGTGCGCTTCTTGGTCTCATGAAGTGCAGTTTTTAGTCTGAAAGCAGTGCGGTTTTCTGTCAGATGTAGTACACACGATGATTTTGGGTCGCGAAAAAAACAGAGTGTTCACATTTCGTTAAAATCAAAATTGCTCTTAAACACCTGTGGTGCATTTGGTCCTCAGATGTGGTTCACTTTTAAGAGTGATGTTGTTCACTTGTGCCCAAAAAAATGAAAGTGCTAAAAATTTAGCGCAACAACAAACATAGTAATGAGGTTCACTTCGATATATGTCGCGGTTCACTTGCCTCCTCTCTGCGGTCCACTCTCGTTCACAAAAAAACTGAAAAAAAAGACAACAAAAACTCGTTTGAGAAAAATTTACGTTTGACAAAACAAAATTATGCAGTTCTCTTACTCGTTCGATGCAGTGCGGTTTTCAGTCGGATGAAGTACCCACGTCGATTTGGGTGTCGCAAAAAACAAAGTGTCCGTATTTCGGTAAATTCAAAATTTCTCTTAAACCGTAAAGAATTAGAGAGAGTGTTCTACATGAAAAAGTTGCGCGTCGTCGATATCTTTCCAACGGCGTATCGTTTGAATCATTCCGACCAGCGGTTTGTAAAAATTTCACAAAAAACGGCCGCTGCCACTCGTCGTTCGCCGCACGATTTTCAAAATTAACTTAAAACCATAAGGAATATCAGAAACATTTCAACATATGAAAGTTGCGCCTCGTCCATAGCTTTTCAACGGTATATTACACGCCTTGTTTCGACAAACGGTTAAAAACTGGAGCGAAAACAATACCGAAAATTTGAATTTTTTGGAAAACAGAATTCCGCGATTTAGTAAATTTGAAATTGCTCTTAAACCGTAATGAATTAGAGAAAAAAAGATACGAAAAAGATGCGCCTCGATAATATCTATCCAACGGTGTATCATTTGCTTCATTCCGACGAGCGGTTTAGAAAAAAGGCGAAAAAACGCTCGCTGCCACTCGTCGTGCGCTGCACCATTTTTAAAACTGCTCTTAAACCGTGAGGAATCTCGGAAACTGTTCAATATGGAGAAGTTGCGCCTAATCCATAGCTTTTCAATGGTATATTACACGCGTCTTTCCGATAAACGGTTAAAAAACTAGAGCGAAAACAATACTGAAAAAACACAGGGTGCAGTTTTTTGCGACGGGGAAGTTCACTCGCTTGAGTACTGCAGCACACTTTGTTCAAACAATGACGTGCACTTGCGTTCAGCGTGCAGTGCAGAAGTGTTATCAGAATAGTTATTCTGTTAATATTAGTAGAATAGACCGGCTATATATATATTAGTAGAATAGTTATTCTGTTAATAATAGTTATTCTGTTAATATTTCATGTCCGCAACAACGTTCACTTATTGCTAACTCTTCAAGTTGAATGTGATCGGACCCGTTCCCTGTCTATGCTAAACTCAACCCAGTCTGTTCTCCAATTCTTCATGTGTGTTCTATTTGAAACCCGTTCAAAATCTTCACTGTGTCCTTGTCAGCTGAAGAATTTGTGAACGAAACATTAAAATTTCCTTATCTGAATTTTCAGCTTTTGCCGCTCAAACTGTTCCGCATCCCACGATCTACCACGATATCCACCTCTCTATACGTGGGTGACACATGTCACTAGGATTGCAAGGGTCAGGGGCACGTTCGTCCAATTTCTTCGGACGGGCAGTTTTCACCGTGGCTATAAATACCCCCTCCCTTCCTCATACATCATTTACTCTGCTCGACCTCTCCTCGCTCGAGCTCTCAGACCTAGTGCCGCTGCTACACTCCATCGTCACCGGTGAGGAAGAGCTTCACTGCCTCGACCTCATCGCCGTCATACTCGCGCCGGCCAGGGAAATCTTCACTCCAGCCGCCAAGTTAGGGTGTGGGAGATCTGAACGGACGAACTTCACCATCTCCACTCCCAGTTCGTCGTGTTCTTCATCCAGGGTAATTAAAATTTGATTTTACTGCCCTACTTTGATTCTCATGATTTCCACAAAATCTTCAAAGGTGTTTATTCTTCAACTTCCCTATCCTTAAACACCTAGTTGCATCTGTACCTTGATTTGTTTCTCTAAGCTATGTTTTTCTTCAAGATTCCTCAGTTGTGTGGATTGTCACATCTATATAACTCTAGAACCTATGTCAAGAACACTTAGTGAAATTGCTCAAGACTCCCATGGTCAAATTCCTCAAACTTGATACTTTTGAAAAAATTCTGAGAACGCATATGACCTCTCCAAATTCTTCGCACCTATACTCTGTTCACAGATACAAAATGTCTACTACTGAATCACTAGGTTCTCATCAACTTAACTCATTTGCAGCGTTCCTCGAAGATAAGTTGCACACTTCCTCAGAAACATCAATTGTTCAAAATCCTCAAGTGAAGAAAATGGCTGATGGTAAAAGACCTCAGAAGGGAGGAAAGAGACCAGAATCCAACACTGCTTTTGAGATCCCTAAGGACATATATGTTGGGTACTGTACACCTGATGAAGCCACACATGGCAAAGAAAACAAAAATCATCGCAAAGTGCACATACGGACGATTGAGAGGAGATGGGCCAAGGAATGGAGGGAATACCGCTATGTCACTCCTAAGTACATGAAGAAATTCGCTATACACCCTCCATGTCCAAGACCTCCATTGGCTCCAGGCCAAGAAGCTGATCCCTCAAGCATCTGGCACGGTGAGGAATTTCCCAAAGAATGGGCCAAGCGCCAAGCCAAGTTGGCTAAAGTAGCAAAAGAAGCAGTGAAGAAATTCAATGAAGATTCTGCGGCTATTGCTGCTGAGACCTCTGCCAGCAAGCCCAAGAAGGCTATGCTGAAGAAACCAGCTGTGAAGCCAAGTTCCTCAACAGCAATGCCCTCACAGCCAAGTTCTTCAAAGCCCTCACGGCAAATTCCTGAGGCAACCTCATCAAGGGCGGCTCCAATTCCCTCTATTGTCACGAAATCCTCAACTACCACTGCAAAGTCCTCAACACCTGTGCATCTGGCCACGTGCCAACGGACTACAGGTTTTTCTATTGCTTCAGGAGAATTTGCAAATTCCTCAGCTCCACCACGGTCCTCAACTGGTCCAACATTGCTGAAGAAAAAGGCCACTGCTGGACGTGGAACGAGGGCAAGCCCTCATAAGAAGCAAGTTGCTTTCCAAGTTCCATCTGATGACGATGAAGCTAACAATGAAGAACTCGCAGAAATCATCAGAGACAGACATGAAAGGGCCACTAGAGCCAAAGGCAGTGTTATGCCCCTCATGCTGGATCCGAGGAAGATCCTTGATTTCATTGATCTCGGGCACAAGGACCCTAACACTCCTCTGCCGGAATTAAACCTCACTCCTGGTCAAAGTCATATGTTGACAGCATTCATCAGTGAAGAAAATTGGAAATTTGAAAAGGGGAGGCAAGTCAAGAAGGCTCAATACAAGAAGGAGCATTTTCTGAAGAACAATCTTCTGAACATGTCTCTTGAAGAACTTGTAGCTTTGGAAACGGAAATCAAAGGCCTCAGTGATGAATTTGACATATATTATGCTGATTGGCTAGGTGCCAAAGTCAGATTTGTCAAGCTGGCCAAGACCCTCAAGCCTAATGTTGCAGCTCCATCGCAACGACAAATTCCTCAGGCTGATTCTTCTGCTCAGTCTGTTGAAGAAAATGAAAGCACAACTGATGAAAATCAGGCTGCTGAAGAAACTATGGATACCAGGGCTGCTAAAGAAATTCCAGTTCCTGAAGACTCTGCCAGGGCAACCTCCAATATTGCGCCTGAACAACCCAGGCTAGCTGAAGCATTTGCTGCGCCTGAAGAAACTGAGCATGCTAGGGCGACTGCATCAGTCGTGCCTGAAGAAACTGAACCAACTTCATCTGTTCCTACTGCAAAGTCTTCAAAGATGAAGAATATCACCCTTCCTTCTGCATCAGAAGCGAAGAAAACCAAAGCTGCAAAGAAGGCAGTTGTGAAGAAAAGGAAAGCATCAACCTCTGCAGAGTCCTCAGCTCCCAAGAAAGTGAGGACTTTGACAAGCTCCTTCACCAACCCTATTGATGTTGTTCCCATTTCGATAGTGCAATCAAAGTAAATTGTTCCTTTTGGTGAAGAATATGTCATAACAGATGACACAGATCAAGGGAATCCTTTTGCTGCTTCTTCAGAGCAGTTGGATGAAGAAATTGAAGTGGAAGATATCCCTTCTACCCCACTGGTATCATCGCCATGCCTTAATTCATAGCTGAAGAGGAAGGCGTTGAGGAAATGGAAGAAGAAGAAGATGTGGATATTGGTTCTACTACACCAGTGCTAAATGATGATTATTGGGAAAATCTTCACCCAAATTAACCAGTGACCACTCCTCTGCATCGAATTCCTCAGTCCCCAGTACAAACTGAAGAAATTCTAATGGGATATGAAGGACATCAAACTTCTCTTCTTTCCATTCCTGAAGAAATTCCAGTTGCAACAGCTGAATAAATGGAGAACCCAATTGCTGCTGAAGAACCCAAACCTTCAATTCCTCAGAAAACAGCTCCAGAGATTTTGAAGCAAGAGGCCGTGAAGTCTTCAACTGTTAATCTTCAGCCCAAGCAACAAATCCTCATGCTAAAAGGCCAAAAATTCAAGGCTGGCGATTTCTTCTCTGAGCACCATTTCCTCATGGATTTCATGAAGGAAATATGCCCTAGAGGCAATAATAAAGTTGTTATTTTATATTTCCTTATACATGATAAATGTTTATTATTCATGCTAGAATTGTATTGATCGGAAACCCAAATACATGTGTGAATAAATAGACAAACACTATATCCCTAGTGAGCCTCTACTTGACTATCTCGTTGATCAAAGATGGTTAAGGTTTCCTAACCATGGACATGAGTTGTCATTCGATAACGGGATCACATCATTAGGAGAATGATGTGATGGACAAGACCCATCCGTTAGCTTAGCATATTGATCATTCAGTTTTATTGCTATTGTTTTCTTCATGTCAAATACATATTCCTTCGACTATGAGATTATGCAACTGCCGGATACCGGAGGAATACCTTTTGTGCTATCAAATGTCACAACGTAACTGGGTGATTATAAAGATGCTCTACAAGTATCTCCGAAGGTGTTTGTTGGGTTGGCATAGATCGAGATTAGGATTTGTCACTCCGAGTATCGGAGAGGTATCTTTGGGCCCTCTCGGTAATGCACATCATAAGAAGCCTTGCAAGCATAGTGACTAATGAGTTAGTTACAAGATGATGTATTACGAAACAAGTAAAGAGACTTGCTGGTAATGAGATTGAACTAGGTATGTGGATACCGACGATCGAATCTCGGGCAAGTAACATACCGATGGACAAAGGGAATGATGTATGTTGTCATAACGGTTCGACCGATAAAGATCTCCGTAGAATATGTAGGAGCCAATATGAGCATCTAGGTCCCGCTATTGGTTATTGACCGGAGAGGTGTCTCGGACATGTCTACATAGTTCTCGAACCCGTAGGCTCCGCACGCTTAACGTTTGATGACGATTTAGTATTATATGAGTTATGTGATTTGGTGACTGAATGTTGTTCAGAGTCCCAAATGAGATCATAGACATGACGAGGAGTCTCGAAATGGTCGAGAGGTAAAGATTAATATATAGGATGATAGTATTCGGACACCGGAAGTGTTCCGGAGTGTATCGGGTATTTATCGGATTACCGGGGGGGGGGGTTACCGGAACTCCCGGGGGAAAGATATGGGCCATATGGGGCCATAGGTGGGGAGCACACCAGCCCACAAGGGGTGGCGCACCCCCCTAAGGAAGGAGGCCGAGTGGGAGAAGGGAAAGAGGGGGTTCGGCCCTGATACGTCTCCAACGTATCTACTTTTCCTAACGCTTTTCCTCTTGTTTTGGACTCTAATTTGCATGATTTGAATGAAACTAACCCTAGACTGGCGCTGTTTTTAGCAGAACTACCATGGTGTTGTTTTTGTGCAGAAATAAAAGTTCTCGGAATGGAACGAAACTTCGCGAGGAATTTTTATACAATAAAAGAGAATTTCCGGAGCCAAGAGCCACCTGAGGGGGGCACCTAGGTGGGCACAACCCACCAGGGCACGCCTGCCCCCCAGGCGTGCCCAGGTGGGTTGTCCCCACCTGGTGGCCCTGGTGACCCTGAAATTGACGCTATAAAATCCCATATTTCCAGAAAAAATTAGGGAGAAAGAATTATCGTGATCCACGAGACGGAGCCGCCGTCACCTCCTGTTCTTCATCGGGAGGCCAGATCTGGAGTCAGTTTGGGACTCCAGAGAGGGGGATCTTCATTCTTCGTCATCAGCAAACCTTCTCCATCGCCAATTCCATGATGCTCCCCACCGGGAGTGAGTGATTCCTTCATAGGATCGCTGGTCGATGAGGAGTTGGATGAGATTCATCATGTAATCTAGTTAGTTTTATTAGGGCTTGATCCCTAGTATCCACTATGTTCTGAGATTGATGTTGCTATGACTTTGCCATGCTTAATGCTTGTCACTTTGGGCCCGGGTGCCATGATTTCGGATCTGAACCGTTTATGTTATCACCATTAAATCCATGTTCTAGATCCAATCTTGCAAGTTATAGTCACCTACTATGTGTTATGATACGGCAACCCCGGAGTGACAATAGTCGGGTCCACTCCTGATGATGACTGTAGTTTGAGGAGTTCATGTATTCACCATGTGTCAATGCTTTGTTCCGGTTCTCTCTTAAAAGGAGGCCTTAATATCCCTTAGTTTCCAATTGGACCCCGCTGCCACGGGTAGGACAAAGATGTCATGCAAGTTCTTTCCATAAGCACGTATGACTATTTACGGAATACATGCCTACATTATATTTATGAACTGGAGCTAGTGCCGTATCGCCCTAGGTTATGATTTTCACATGATGAATATCTTCCAACCAATTAATCTCCAGGTGTGGTTGAATTGACAACTCAGCTGCTAATACCTTCAAATATTCTTTGACTCCCCTTGTGTCGAATCTATAAATTTGGGTTGAATACTCTATCCTCGAAAACTGTTGGGATTCCCTATACTTGTGGGTTATCAAGACCTTTTTCTGGCGCCATTGCCGGGGAGCATAACTATATTTGTTGAGTCACTTGGGATTATTATCAAATTATCACTATGAAGAATCTGAAGGATGCTAAGACTAAGATTTATCCCTCTAAGACGAGGGGAGGTAAGGAACTGCCATCCAGTTATGCTTTAGATTCACCTTCTGTTATAAGTAAACTTGCAACACCACCACATGCTATTAATGCTGATATGTCACAAGTTATTGATGATGCTACTTCTGCTATGAATGATACTTATGATGATGCTAGTACCTTGCTTGATGATGATGATGTGCCACTTGGCGATTTTCTTGATGAACAAATTGCTAGAGTAATTCAACATGATGTTGTTGAATCTGATGATGAGCTTGAAACTGAAAATCTTGAAACACCTGCTAGAACTATCCTTCCTAGATATGAATTGCCTAAGGTACCGGAATGTTATGTTATGAATGAGGAGACAACTAGGGACATTCTTTCTTGTAAGGATAGAGATGATCTAGAGAAATTATTATGAAAGTATAAAGAAAAATCTCT
This sequence comes from Triticum aestivum, assembly GCF_018294505.1. Lineage (NCBI taxonomy): Eukaryota > Viridiplantae > Streptophyta > Magnoliopsida > Poales > Poaceae > Triticum > Triticum aestivum. The sequence continues at coordinate 406,087,193 of NC_057799.1, read as the reverse complement.
GAATGCTAGAATGAACTATGATCCTAAGTTTGCTACTTTACCTATCTTTATTGATCTATCCAAAGTTAATTACTTTGGTTGAATCTGATCCTTTCCATGGTTATGAAACCGAAACTGTTGGGGCACATCTTACTAAGTTGAATGGCATAGCCACCCTTTTTACTCATGATGATAAAACTCACTATTACTATATTCTCAAATTATTTCCGTTCTCATTAAAGGGTGATGCTAAAGCCTGATACAACACTCTTGCTCCTGGTTGTGTACGTAGTCCCCAGGATATGATTTATTTCTTCTCTGAAAAATATTTCCCTGCTCATAAGAAACAAGCTACTTTACAGGACATATTTCACTTTGTGCAAATTAAAGAAGAGAGTCTCCCACAAGCTTGGGGGAGGCTTTGCCAGTTACTTAACGCTTTGCCTGTTCATCCTCTTAAGAAAAATGAAATACTTGATATCTTCTATAATGGACTAACTAATGCTTCTAGGGACTTCCTAGATAGTTGTGCTGGTTGTGTTTTCAGGGAACGAACTGTTGGGCAAGCTGAACAATTATTGAATAATATATAGAAAAATTATGATGATTGGACTCTTCCTGAACCACCTTCTAAACCCACTCCGAAGAAGAGGGGTATATTGTATCTCAGTCCTAAAGATATGCAAGAGGCAAAGAAAACTATGAATAAAAAAGGTATTAAAGCTGAGGATGTCAAAAATTTACCTCAATACATGGGATTAATACACCACCACTGCCTAAGGTGGTAGAGGTAAATTCTCTAATGAAGTTCAATGATAATGACAATCCTCACAATATGCACCCTAGCCAATGCCATTTTGAGTTTGAAAACAACATTAGAAAACAAGATCACTTCAATGCAAATGTTATGAAACAATTGAAATACAATTCTGATATGATTGCTCACTTGAGTGACTTGTTATTTAGAATCTCAAATGATGTTAGAGGTGTTGGAAAGCATGCTTCTATGGTTCAAACTTAGTTCAAACAAGTTGATAATTCTCAAAGAGAGTTGCTAGATGAAATGAACAATAACATAGATGACTTTGCTGTTAGAGTAGCAACTAGAGGAGGTAAAATGACCCAGGAAGCACTTTATCCTGAGGGACACCTAAAAAGAATTGAACAAGACTCTCAAAGAGTTAACACTGATGCACGTAGTCCTTCTAAAAAGAAAAAGAAGAAGAATAATGATAGGACTTTGCATTCTTCTAGTGAACCTGAAGTAGAAAAACCTCATGATAATGATAATGGAATTTCTATCTCTGATGCTGAAACTCAATCTGGTAATGAACACTCGCCTTATGATAATGAAAAAGATAATGATGAGGTTTATTAAATACTCAAACAAATAGTAAAGAACCAGACAACGATGTTGAGATAGAACCACCAGTTCATCTTGATAACCCACAACTTAAGAATACAAGATATGATAAAAGAGACTTCATTGCTAGAAAACACGGTAAAGAAAGAGAACCGTGGGTTCAAAAACCTATGCCCTTTCCACCTAAGTCAACTAAAGAGAGATGATGAAGAATTTGAATGCTTTGCTGAAATGCTGAGGCTAGTCTTTTTGCGTACTCGCTTGACTGATATCTTGAAAATGCCTCCCTATGCAAAGTATATGAAAGACATCATCACCAATAAGAGAAAAATACCGGAAGCTGAAATATCCACCATGCTTGCTAATTATACTTTTAAAGATGGAGTACCTAAAAAACTTGGAGATCCGGGAATACCAACTATACCTTGCTCTATCAAAAAGAATTGTGTGAAAACTGCTTTATGTGATTTAGGAGCTGGTGTTAGTGTTATGCCTTTCTTTTTATATAAAAGACTTGATTTGAATAAACTCACACCTACTAAAATATCTTTGCAAATGGCTAAAAATCAACTGCCATACCTATCGGTATCTGTGGGGATGTGCCCGTTCTTGTTGCTAATGTTACTATTTTGACTGACTTTGTTATACTTGAGATGCCCGAGGACGACAACATGTCGATTATCCTTGGTAGACCCTTCTTGAATACTGCAGGGGTTGTTATTGATTGCAATAAAAGCAAAGTCACTTTTCATTTCAATGGTAATGAGCATACGGTGCACTTTCCGAAGAAACAATTCCAAGTGAATGGTACTAATGTTATTGAAAAATCTCCGCAATCACTATTGGAAGTTTTCAACTACCTCTACCTACTGTTAGAAAGAAATATGAAATGCTTATTGTTGGGGACATTCATATCCCTGTTGAGGTAACTTAGTGATTTACGAAAGTTCTTCGCTTTCGTGCTAATCGAAAGTGGTTGTTAATGAGACTTGATCAACCTTATTAATGGATCATGTTTGAGAGGTATGAAGTTGATGAATTTAGTAAGCACTACTTTCTGTCCCTATCTTTTGTTTTCTATTTTTATTAGTTAAATAAAATAAAATGCCATGTTTTGTCCCTTTTTTGAATTTCCCGTGCATTAAAAAAGGACCCAAAAATAAAAGTTCTCAGAATGCTCTTAATATTTAATACGATTTTTTTCTGACTATTTAAGAATTTCTGGTGCAAATAGTATCAGAGGGAGGTGCACTAGGTGGGCACAACCCACCTGGGCGCGCCAGGACCCCCAGGCGCGCCCTGGTGGGTTGTGGTCCCTACGTGGGCCCTGATACGTCTCCAACGTATCTATAATTTATGAAATATTCATGTCATTATATTATCATTCTTGGATGTTTTACAATCATTTTTAGCAACTTTATATCATTTTTTGGGACAAACCTATTGACTCAGCGCCCAGTGCCAGTTGCGGTTTTTTGCTTGTTTTTTACATCGTAGGAAATCAATATCAAACTGAGTCCAAACACCGTGAAACTTTTTGGAGATTTTTTACAGACCAGAACACCCAAGATGGGCCAGAGAAGCACCAGGGGGTGCCCCGAGGGGGGCACAACCCACCAAGGCGCGTCTGGGTCCCAGGCGCGCCCAGGTGGGTTGTGCCCACCTCGGTGGCCTCCCGCCCCCCTCTTTACCCTACAAATTCACAAATATTCCAAAAACACTCGGGGTGAACCTAGATCAGAAGTTCCGCCACCGCAAGGCTCTATAGCCACCAAAACACAATCTAGACCCTTTCCAGCACCCTGCCGGGGGGGAATCATCTTCGGTGGCTATCTTCATCATCCCGGCGGCCACCACGATGAGGAGGGAGTAGTCCACCCTCGGGGCTGAGGGTTTGTACCAGTAGCTATGTGTTTAATCTCTCTCTCTCTCTCTCTCGTGTTCTTGAGATGTCACGATCTATATGTATCGCGGCTTTGTTAATATAGTCGGATCATATGGTGTTTTCCCCTCTCTATCTTGTTGTGATGAATTGAGTTTTCCCTTTGAGATCTCGTTGTTATCGGATTGAATACTTTTATGGTTTTGAGAACACTTGATATATGTCTTGCAATTGATTACTTGTGGTGACAATGGGGTATCGTATTGATTCACTTGATATATGTTTTGGCACTCAACTTGCGGATTCCCGAGGTGACATTGGGGTAATCTATGCATAGGGGTTGATGCACGTTCTTGTCTTTGTTTCTCCGGTAGAAATATTGGGGCACTCTTTAAGGTTCTTTGTGTTGGATTGAGTATTGTGAATATGAATTTGCTTTGGTGTTATTTTAGTACGGACTCTAGGATAGATCGAACGGAAATAATAGCTTTGTGTTATTTTAGTACGAACTCTTGAATACATCGAATGGAACAAATAGCTTTGAGGTGGTTTCGTACCCTACAAACAATTTATTCTTATGTTCTCCGCTAGATAGGAACTTTGTACTAATTCTTCATCGCACTTTGAGGGATGGTTATATGATCCAATTATATTAGCACTGTTGAGAGATTGCACTAGCAAAATTACGGACCCTAAACCTCATTTTCAAGCATTGCAATACCATTTTGTGCCCGTTTACTATTTGCTACCTTGCTGTTTTTATTTATTCAGATTATAAAAATATATTTCTACCATCCATATTACACTTCTATCACCATCTCTTCGCCGAACTAGTGCACCTATACAATTTGCCATTGTATTGGGTGTGTTGGGGACACAAGAGAGTTCTTGCATTTGGTTGCAGGGTCGTTTGAGAGAGACCATCTTCATCCTACACCTCTCACGGATTGATAAACCTTAGGTCTTCCACTTGAGGCAAAATTGCTACTGTACTACAAAACTCTACGCTTGGAGGCCCAACACGTGTCTACAAGAATAAATTTGCGTAGTAGACATCAAGCTCTTTTCTGGCGCCATTGCCGGGGAGGTGGGTGCTTGAAGGTATATCTTTAGATCTTGCAATCGGATCTTTTAATTTCTTGTTTTATCACTAGTTTGGTTTATAAAAAAAATACATAAAAAATGGAATTGAGGTTGCATCATATTATTGATCATCTTTATAATATCTTTCTTGAAAATGATGGATCGGAAAATTGTGCTCAATTGTTAGAAGAAGAAGTCAATAAAATGTTTGGCACAAAATATTTGAATGATGAGCATGATTAGAATGTTGTTGGTATGAACTCTTTAGATATCCATGATGCTAACGACATGCGAAGCCATAAGCTTGGGGATGCTATGTTTGATGAAGGTGATATTTTTAGTCCCCCAAGTTTTGATGAGAAAAATTACTATGATAAAATCATGCCTCCTATTTACGATGATTATAATGATGAAAGTGGATACGGAGAGGTCATGACTTTATTTAGTGATGAATCCACTATTTTGGAAGAGGTTGCAATTGACTATGATAACAAAGTTGCTATCTATGATGACTATGGTGATGACATGTGTGCTATAAAGAATAAAGATAACCATGAAACTTGTCATCATGATTTTAATTTTCAATCACATGATAGTTATTTTGTTGAGTTTACTCCCACTACTTTGAATGAGAATAAATTTGCTTATGTGGAGAGTAATAAAATTTCTATGCTAGTGGGTCATGAAAATAATGTTTTATGTTATGGATATATTGTTGAATTCATTCATGATGCTACTGAAAATTATTATGAGAGAGTAACATATGCTTTTACATATTGCAATAGTATTAAGTTTCCTCTCTTTATGATGAAAGTTTTGAAGTTATGCATGTTTTGCCTTCCTATGCTAGTTGATTATTGTTCTCATAAGTTGTTTGCTCACAAAATACCTATGCATAGGAAGTATGTTAGGCTTAAATGTGCTAGTAATATGCTTCATGATGCTCTCTTTTTGTTTCAATTCTTATCTTTTGCGAGCATCATTCAAATCATCATACCTAGCTAAAAGGCATTAAAGAAAAGCGCTTGTTGGGAGACAACCCAACACTTACTATTTTTGTGTGTTCACATGATTATGCTACTATACTAATCATGTTTTATTGCTTTTGTTTCAATAAAGTGCCAAGTAAAGCCTTTGGGATCATGTTGGGTGATAGTTGATTTGATCTTGCTGAAAAACAGAAACTTTTGCGCTCATGAAAATAATTCTAATTTTTAACAGAAGAGTGTTTTTGAGTTGATTCTTTTTGCAGAAGATTAATATACAAATTTCTCACGTGGTCCTAATTTTTTAAGAATATTTGGAGTAGCAGAAGTATGGTTTGAGTACATATTACTACAGACTGTTCTGTTTTTGACAGATTCTGTTTTCAATGCATAGTTTGCTTGTTTTGTAGTTTCTATGGTTTATATTGATCAATATAAATTGTAGAAATGATATGCTACAGTAGGAATTGTGTGAGAACAATTATGAATCTTGTCTTTGGAAGTACCAAAAGTGGAATGGTTTGCTCTTTATCATACTAACCTATCTCACAATGTTCCGCTAAGTTTTGTGTGATTGAAGTTTTCAAGTTTTGGGTGAGATATCGATATGAGGAGAAGAAGGAGTGACAAGAACCTAAGATTGGGGATGCCCAAGGCACCCCCAAGGAAATATTCAAGGAAGATCCAAGCAACTAAGCTTGGGGATGCCCCGGAAGGCATCCCCTCTTTCGTCTTCAACATTATCGGTAACCTCACTTGGTGCTATGTTTTCATTCGTCAGATGATATGTGTTTTGCTTGGAGCGTCAATTTATTTTGTTAGGATTTGCTTGCTGTTATTTAGAATAATTTTTTGCATCTATTTCAATAAAAGTGGCATTGATAGCCTTTACTATGCTTATTTTACAAGTCTACATGTTGCTGTTTGAATACAGAAAGTTTATCGATGTTGCAAAAATTCCCTAGAAAATTCAGAATGTGATAAAATGTTGAAACTTTTTGCAAAATAATGTCTGATAAAGTTTCAACAGTGTGGTAATTTTTTTCATAATTTTTGGAGTTGAATAAGTATTGATACTCTTGCATTCTTTACAGACTGTACTATTTTGGCAGATTGCTGTTATGTTTGCATATGTTTGCTTGTTTAATGATTCTATTTGCGGATAGGAGTATTAAATATACAGAGGCATGTATGCAATGTTGAATAATAATTTTAGTGATTTGCTACAGTAGAGAATGATAAGGTTTTTGCATTGGTTTATACTAACTTATCTCACGAGTTCTTGTTGAGTTTTGTGTGGATGAAGCTTTTGAGATTTAGGAAAACTGTGATATGAGAGGAATTAAGGAGACGCAAAGCTCAAGCTTGGGGATGCCCAAGGCACCCCAAGATAATATTTCTAGAAGTCTCAAACATCTAAGCTTGGGGATGCCCCGATAGGCATCCCACCTTTCTTCTTCAACAATTATCGGTTAGTATCGGTTGAGCCTAAGTTTTTGCTTCTTCACATGAGTTGTGCTATTCTTAGAATGTCATTTTATTTTCATTTTGCTTGCTGTTTTAATAAAATACTTAGACCTGAAAGTTTTTAAATAAAATAGAGTCCTCAAATAGTTGCCAGGGAGGCTAGGTAAGCAGCACGCACATCCCGTCAACGAAGCTCTTTTCTGTGGAATTGCTCTAGCGTTTCACTTATATCTTTTTGAGCACGGTGTGCTTTAGTATTTTTGAAGAAATTATCTCTTGCTTCACTTAAATTAATTTGAGAGAAATAAATATTATGCTCATGATCTTCATTTATATCTTTTTGGAGTAGCTTGTCATTTACTCTTGTGCTTCGCTTATATCCTATGAGTAAATTGTTGAATAAATTGAATGTCATGAAGTTGAAATCATATCATGCCTAGTGGTAGCTTCACATTGGGTTTACAAAGTGAAATATTTGAGGCTTGACAATCACAATATTGGTCATACAAGAAATTCATGAATAATTAGTATAAGGAAGAGAACTTTCACATGCAAATACACTATCTTGGAAATCTTTTGTGATTGTGAGCCCCCATCAAAATATTATATGCCAAAATTGTTGGCGTTGGACAAGGAAGACAACGTAATGGTTTATGTTTGTTCATATTCACATAGAAGTTATATTTTCATAGATCCTTCAACATGTGGTGCTTGCCCCCCATCCTTGCTAGCCAAAAATTCTGCACCAAGTAGAGATACTACTTGTGCATCCAAAAACCCTTAAACCCAAACCTTATTTTCAAGAGTCCACCATACCTACCTAAGGATTATATAAGATCCTTCAAGTAAGTTGTTATCGGTGCAAAAAGGCAATAAAAATTGCTTATAAAAGTGTTAGATCATTTAGTGTAAGAGAAAATTGAACTTGTGATGGAAAAGAATAAAAGCGACAGACCGCATAATAAAGGTTGCTATCATAAGGGGCAATATAACGTGACGTTCTTTTGCACTAAGGGGTTGAGCATACAAACAAATAAGCGCATGGCAACCTCTGCTTCCCTGTGCGAAGGGACTATCTTTTAATTTTATGTATTTACTTTTATGCAAAGAGTCAAAGTTTTTCTTTCTATTCCTTTTTATTTTTCTCTTTTGGCAAGCATCATGTGGTGAGGAAAGATATAGGCACATATATCTAGTTGGATATGGGTAGCATGAGTTATTATTGTTCACATCACCTTGAGGTGAATACGTTGGGAGGCAAAACAATAAGCCCCTATCTTTCTATGTGTCTGGTTGAAACGTTTTGCTCATGTGTATGAGGTGAGTGTTAGCAATCATAGAAGACTATATGATGGTTGAGTATGTGGAGCTCTTACTTAAACTCTGTTGAATAAGTCGAATTACAATTGCTTGTGACTGAGAACATAGGTTGTTGAGTTTCAAGAGAATTCATTGTTTGAACCTTAACATGTGAATTGGTTGCTACTTTAACATGAGAATTTCTATGAGAAAGAATTGCTGTTATGATGCTAGGAAAAGTGATTGAAATTCTCATTGATCAAACTTGTGCACTTTGCTAGCATTCACACTTCATAAATTATTTCTTTTATCATTTACCTACTTGAAGACGAGTAGGAATTAAGCTTGGGGATGCTGATACATCTCCAACGCATCTATAATTTATGAAGTATTCATGCCGTTATATTATCATTCTTGGATGTTTTACAATCATTTTTTTAGCAACTTTATGTCATTTTTTGGGACTAACCTATTGACCCAGTGCCAGTTGTTGTTTTTTACATTGCAGGAAATCAATATCAAACGGAGTCCAAACACCACGAAACTTTTTGGAGATTTTTTATGGACCAGAACACCCAGTATGGGCTAGAGAAGCACCTAGGGGGTGCCCCGAGGGGGGCACAACCCACCAGGGCGCGCCTGGGTCCCAGGCGCGCCCAGGTGGGTTGTGCCCACCTCGGTGGCCTCCCGCACCCCCTCTTTACCCTATAAATTCACAAATATTCTGAAAACCGTCGGGGTGAACCTAGATCAGAAGTTCCGTCGCCGGAAGGCTCTATAGCCACCGAAAACCAATCTAGACCCTTTTCGGCACCCTGTCGGAGGGGGGAATCATCTCCGGTGGCCATCTTCATCATCCCGGCGACCACCACGATGAGGAGGGAGTAGTCCACCCTCGGGGCTGAGGGTTTGTACCAGTAGCTATGTGTTTAATCTCTCTCTCTCTCTCTCTCTCTCTCTCTCTCTCTCTCGTGTTCTTGAGATGTCACGATCTTGATGTATCGCGGGCTTTGTTAATATAGTCGGATCATATGGTGTTTCCCCCTCTCTATCTTGTTGTGATGAATTGAGTTTCCCTTTGAGATTTCGTTGTTATCGGATTGAATACTTTTATGGATTTGAGAACACTTGATATATGTCTTGCAATTGAATACTTGTGGTGAAAATGGGGTATCATATTGATTCACTTGATATATGTTTTGGCACTCAACTCGCGGATTCCTGAGGTGACATTAGGGTAATCTGTGCATAGGGGTTGATGCACGTTCTTGTCTTTGTTTCTCCGGTAGAAATCTTGGGGGCACTCTTTGAGGTTCTTTGTGTTGGATTGAGTATTATGAATATGAATTTGCTTTGGTGTTATTTTAGTACGGACTCTAGGATAGATCGGACGAAAAGAATAGCTTTGTGTTATTTTTGTACAAACTCTTGAATAGATCGAACGGAAAGAATATCTTTGAGGTGGTTTCGTACCCTACAAACAATTTATTCTTATGTTCTCCGCTATATAGGAACTTTCAAGTGATTCTTCATCGCACTTTGAGGGGTGGTTATATGATCCAATTATATTAGCACTATTGAGAGATTGCACTAGCGAAAGTACGGACCCTAGGCCTCATTTTCAAGCATTGCAGTACCGTTTTTGTGCCTGTTTACTATTTGATACCTTGCTGTTTTTATTTATTCAGATTATAAAAATATATTTCTACCATCCAGATTACACTTTTATCACCATCTCTTCGCCGAACTAGTGCACCTATACAATTTGCCATTGTATTGGGTTTGTTGGGGACACAAGAGATTTCTTGCATTTGGTTGCGGGGTCGTTTGAGAGAGACCGTATTCATCCTACACCTCTGATGGATTGATAAACCTTAGGTCATCCACTTGAGGGAAAATTGCTACTGTCCTACAAAACTCTGCGTTTGGAGTCCCAACACGTGTCTACAAGAATAAAGTTGCGTAGTAGACATCAGGCCCCCTCACTTATCTCTTCACACCACATCATCACCTACCTCCAGAAAAAATTCACCATTGCTCTCTCTCCTGTGTTCTTGCTCTCAAACCCGCGGATTTCGATCTCTTTGCTCGAAGCTCTGTTTCTGAAACTGTTTTGGGGGATTGTTGCTTGGTATGTGACTCCACCATTTGTCCAATTAGTTTTTGCTTTAGCGGTTTATATTTTGAATAATTAGCTACTCTTGGTGCTGCTGTAGATGAGCTTGCATGTTGAATTCTTAGAGTTCTAAGTAGTTTGAATGCTTGCTATGGCCTCTATGTAGCCCTATGAGTAGTTGCTATCAGTTTTTTAAAGTTTTGTTGATAATTTTTTGACACCCAAAAGTTTTCAGAAAATTGTACGCGAACATGATGAACCTTTTTGGAAGGAGTTCTTCGAGGAGGAGATTCTTGGGGGCATCTTCCAGTGACAGCTCCGCTCGTCGGTCTTATGTTGAACCAAGTGAAAGTTCCATTCGAGATGCCGCCACCAAAACATGCCTATGGCCATGCGATGATTATATGGTGCGTGTGGGTATTCAGGAGGAATTTGAGCAATATGTTCACAATGCCGGTCTCGATCCTACATTTCGGATAAGTGCAATCAACACCACACTCTCACTGAATCATTTGTCAAAGGATTTAAATTCCATCCCCGTGAGTCTAGGGTGTCATTTAAACTTTATGAAAATCCATTTACCATATCACTAGAGAGATTTGCTCACCACTGCAAACTCCCATTCTGGGGTTCGCTTGACGAACCGCCAAGGGCTGAGTACCAATCATTCTTGACTAGTCTTTGCTACGGTGAGACGAGGGGAGTGGCGCAAGGTAGAATAAAGAGCATTCATTTTCCCGCAATTCAGTACTATGCATTATTCAATGGGAAACGTATCGTAGGCAAGCAAGATTGTAGTACACTTTCTGCTCCAGACCTGAGCCTCATATGCACCGCTCTCACCGGTGATAGAAGTTATAATCTTGGAGCGATTGTTGCACGCAGGTTGCAACATAACGCTGATAGTGGCTATTTCTATGGTGGAATTTATGCCACACGTTTAGCAAGAGAGTTGTGTGTTTCACCTTTGCCCTTTGATCCTATCTTACCCACGCAGTATTTAGTCTTTGATGCTATGAAAAATCATAAGATCCTTAAAGAAGATATTCATAATTTCACCTATAAATTGTTGTTTAACCAAGCATCTGTTGTGCACACATATTTTCCTGCACCTGCTCTTTTTGTTTATCACAGCAAGGGAGGATATTTTGTTCTTGAGAGCGAGGCCTAAGCCCACAACGCGGCGGTTGAGGCAGCACGGCAGGCTGAGGCATCCGCACCGAGAGCCTCCGTGAGCTACCACGCCGACTACTATCCAAGCTACTGACTGATTACCAAGTTAGGCGAAAAGCCTAAGCTTGGGGGAGTACGTGTTTCTCACCGACATTACATTCATGTTCACACATTTCATTCTAGTTGTCGGTGTCCACACTTTTTCATTGTATCATCCATGTTAAATTTATTTTCTTGGTTTCTTATTGTGTGTTTGAAAAACCTTAGAAAAACCAAAAAAATTAGTTGTAGTTAGTTTACTTTCTATGCATGCTTAGTTGTTGCACTAAAAAGAAAACCCCAAAATATTTCCTTGTTCTTCTTTTTCTTGTTGGGAGCTTTCCCGTGTAAATAGTTTTTCTCGTTTTTGCTTTTCCCTTTTATTTGCTTGTTCAAAGAAAACCAAAAACTCCAAAAATATTTCAGTGTGTTTCTCTGAATTTCTTTTCTTTTTATCCGAGTCGTACCGAGGAGAAGACCACGATGAAAATGTGAGTGGTTCTCATTTGAATAATTATTTATCAAAGAGCCCATATTACCTTGTCTTCTCCTGTTGAATAAAATGTTTGCAGATTCCAGCTTAGTCCACGACACTCTTGCACTATTATTATTTTCACATCGTTCGGTCGTGCAAGTGAAAGGCAATAATGACAATATTCGATGAACTGGCCCTGGCAGAGAGAAACGGGTATGAACTCAACTTGTTTTGCAATGAGAATTAGAGATTATAGTTTCTCATGCCATGCATAAGTAGCTAGGAGTGGATAATGATTTATCTTGGATATCAACATTGCGTTAAAATGATTGTGATGTAGTATGATGATATGGTATCCTCCTCTGAATGTTCGAGTGGCTTGACTTGGCACATGTTCATGCATGTAGTTGAATCAAAAACAACATAGCCTCTATGATATTTATGTTCATGGTGTTCATATCCTACTCATGCTAGTGTCCAATGTTACTTATGCATAATGCATGTTCATGACCGCTGCTGCTCTCTAGCTGGCCGCTTCTCAACGTATTTGCTAGCCTTTGCCTATACTAAGTGGGAATTCTGCTTGTTCATGAAAAACCTTGAACCCAAGTTATTCCAGATGAGTCCACTGATACGTCTCCAACGTATCTATAATTTTTGATTGCTCCATGCTATATTATCTTCTGTTTTGGACATTATTTGGCTTTATTATTCACTATTATATTATTTTTGGGACTAACCTATTAACCGGAGGCCCAGCCCAGAATTGTTGTTTTTTTGCCTATTTCAGAGTTTCGCAGAAAAAGAATATCACACGGAGTCCAAACGGAATGAAACCTTCGGGAATGTGATTTTCGGACCGAAAATGATCCAGAGGACTTGGACCCTATGTCAACAAAGCTACCAGGAAGCCACGAGGCAGGGGGGCGCGCCTACCCCCCTGGGCGCGCCCTCCACCCTCGTGGGCCCCATGTTGCTCCACCGACGTACTCCTTCCTCCTATATATACCTACGTACCCCAAACGATCAGATACAGAGCCAAAAACCTAAGTCCACCGCCGCAACCTTCTGTACCCACGAGATCCCATCTTGGGGCCTGTTCCGGAGCTCCGCCGGAAGGGGCATCGATCATGGAGGGCTTCTACATCAACACCATAGCCTCTCCGATGAAGTGTGAGTAGTTTACCTCAGACCTTCGGGTCCATAGTTATTAGCTAGATGGCTTCTTCTCTCTTTTTGGATCTCAATACAATGTTCTCCCCTCTCTTGTGGAGATCTATTTGATGTAATCTTGTTTTGCGGTGTGTTCGTTGAGACCGATGAATTGTGGGTTTATGATCAAGTTTATCTATGAACAATATTTGAATCTTCTGAATTCTTTTATGTATGATTGGTTATCTTTGCAAGTCTCTTCGAATTATCAGTTTGGTTTGGCCTACTAGATTGATCTTTCTTGCAATGGGAGAAGTGCTTAGCTTTGGGTTCAATCTTGCGGTGTCCTTTTCCAGTGACAGTAGGGGCAGCAAGGCACGTATAGTATTTTTGCCATAGAGGATAACAAGATGGGGTTTTTATCATATTGCATGAATTTATCCCTCTACATCATGTCATCTTGCATAAAGCGTTACTCTGTTCTTATGAACTTAATACTCTAGATGCATGCTGGATAGCGGTCGATGTGTGGAGTAATAGTACTAGATGCAGGCAGGAGTCGGTCTACTTGTCTCGAACGTGATGCCTATATACATGATCATACCTAGATATTCTCATAACTATGCTCAGTTCTGTCAATTGCTCAACAGTAATTTGTTCACCCACCATAAAATACTTATGCTCTTGAGAGAAGCCACTAGTGAAACCTATGGCCCCCGGGTCTATTTTCCATCATATTAATCTTCCAACAACAAGCTATTTCTTTTGCTGTTTTTATTTTTCTTTTATTTTACTTTGCATCTTTATCACAAAAATACCAAAAATATTATCCTATCATATCTATCAGATCTCACTCTCGTAAGTGACCGTGTAGGGATTGACAACCCCTTATCGCGTTGGTTGCGAGGATTTATTTGTTTGTGTAGGTGCGAGGGACTTGCGTGTAGTCTCCTACTGGATTGATACCTTGGTTCTCAAAAACTGATGGAAATACTTACGCTACTTTGCTGCATCACCCTTTCCTCTTCAAGGAAAAAACCAACGTAGTGCTCAAGAGGTAGCAAGAACGATTTCTGGCGCCGTTGCCGGGGAGGTCTACTCAAAAGTCAACATACCAAGTACCCATCACAAACCCTTATCTCCCGCATTACATTATTTGCCATTTGCCTCTCGTTTTCCTCTCCCCCACTTCACCCTCGCCTTTTTATTCGCCCTCTCTTTTCCGTTCGCCTTCTTCTTTCCTTTTTGCCCCTCGCTCTTTCTGCCATTATGTCTGAAATTGGGGAAATTATTGTCGATATGGACAATAATAATATCATGGAAAATTCTGATGCTCCTGCTGAAGAACCCCCTACCTTGCATACAAAAAGATTTCGAATTGGTAGTGGTAATATTATTGGAAAAGGAGTTATTCAAGATTTCTTTACTTGTGCCGGTGCTTTTCCTTCTATGGGTAGTTCCATTCTTCATAGAACTAGTAGTCTTGCGGACGCTATTGCCATGCTTATAGTTGAACTTGAAAGGCAATTTATGCACTTGCACCCTTGCATACAAAGGATTTTCCTAGAATTTTCTAATATAGAGCATTCTTCTGTTAAGCATGCCGCTACTATCTTTTTGGCTTATGAGTTCAGATTTATAATAAATGAGGCCGAAGAAATCTTTGCGCATTATAGGGTGGACGCTGGCCGTCCTCCCATAGAGGCTATCCTCTTTGATCAAGAAGAAATAATGCGTTTTCAATCTCTAGACTATGTTGCTTTCAATGAAAACCTTAGAAAAAAGGTCCCTACCAATGTTCTAGTTGATAGAATTTCTGAACTTAATGATGATTTGGCTATTCGAAAGAATGCTTATAATGATGAATTGGTTGTGCAATACGAAGGGCCGAAGGAGGAACCTATACCTCCTAAAATTGATCTTGGGGACTTTTGTCCCATTATATTTAGCCCTTTTGATTACTTTTTCTTGCCTCAAAGAAAACTTGCTGCTGAACATAGAGAATACGAAATGAGTTTTAATGATCTATCCTATTACTATGGCACTACCTAGATCTATCCTTGCCTTTATGCCTAGCTAGGGGCGTTAAACGATAGCGCTTGTTGGGAGGCAACCGAATTTTATTTTTAGTTTTTTTGCTTTTTGCTTCTGTTTAGGAATAAATACTTGTTCTAGCCTCTGGTTAGATGTGTTTTTATGTTTTAATAAGTTTTTGTGCCAAGTTAAACCTATAGGATCTTCTTGGATGATAGTTATTTGATCTTGCAGAAAATTCCAGAAACTTTCTGTTCACGAAAATAATTGTTAAAAATCACCAGAACGTGATAAAATATTGATTCCAATTGCTGCTGAGCAATAAACAAAT
The DNA here is from genome assembly GCF_018294505.1 of Triticum aestivum. NCBI lineage: Eukaryota > Viridiplantae > Streptophyta > Magnoliopsida > Poales > Poaceae > Triticum > Triticum aestivum. The sequence goes on along the minus strand of NC_057799.1, from coordinate 406,071,814 downwards.
TGTCTAGGACTTCTTATTTTGGCTGAGTTTTTGGAGTTCGAGAAGTTTGCGTTAGTTTCAGATTACTACAGACTGTTCTGTTTTTGACAGATTCTGTTTTTCGTGTGTTGTTTGCTTATTTTGATGAATCTATGGCTGGTAAAAGAGTTTATAAACCATAGAGAAGTTGGAATACAGTAGGTTTAACACCAATATAAATAAATAATGATTTCATTACAGTACCTTGAAGTGGTCTTTTGTTTTCTTTCGCTAACGGAGCTCACGAGATTTTCTGCTAAGTTTTGTGTTGTGAAGTTTTCAAGTTTTGGGTGAAAGATTTGTTGGATTGTGGAACAAGGAGTGGCAAGAGCCTAAGCTTGGGGATGCCCATGGCACCACCAAGATAATCTAAGGACACCAAAAAGTCAAAGCTTGGGGATGCCCCGGAAGGCATCCCCTCTTTCGTCTACTTCTATCGGTAACTTTACTTGGAGCTATAGTTTTATTCACCACATGATATGTGTTTTGCTTGGAGCGTCTTGTATGATTTGAGTCTTTGCTTTTTAGTTTACCACAATCATCCTTTCTGTACACACCTTTTGAGAGAAACACACATGATTCGGAAATTATTAGAATACTCTATGTGCTTCACTTATATCTTTTGAGTTATATAGTTTTTGCTCTAGTACTTCACTTATATCTTTTAGAGCACGGTGGTGGATTTGTTTTATGGAAACTATTGATCTCTCATGCTTCACTTAGATTATTTTGAGAGTCTTAAATAGCATGGTAATTTGCTTAAATAATCCTAATATGCTAGGTATTCAAGATTAGTAAAAACTTTCTTATGAGTGTGTTGAATACTAAGAGAAGTTTGATGCTTGATGATTGTTTTGAGACATGGAGGTAGTGATATCAAAGTTGTGCTAGTTGAGTAGTTGTGAATTTGAGAAATACTTGTGTTGAAGTTTGCAAGTCCCGTAGCATGCACGTATGGTAAATGTTATGTAACAAATTTGAAACATGAGGTGTTCTTTGATTGTCCTCCTTATGAGTGGCGGTCGGGGACGAGCGATGGTCTTTTCCTACCAATCTATCCCCCTAGGAGCATGCGCGTAGTGCTTGGTTTTTGATGACTTGTAGATTTTTGCAATAAGTATGTGAGTTCTTTATGACTAATGTTGAGTCCATGGATTATACGCATTCTCACATTTCCACCATTGCTAGCCTCTTCGGTACCGTGCATTGCCCTTTCTCACATTGAGAGTTGGTGCAAACTTCGCCGGTGCATCCAAACCCCGTGATATGATACGCTCTTTCACACATAAACCTCCTTATATCTTCCTCAAAACAGCCACCATACCTACCTATTATGGCATTTCCATAGCCATTCCAAGATATATTGCCATGCAACTTTCCACCATTCCGTTTATCATGACACGGTCATCATTGTCATATTGCTTTGCATGATCATGTAGTTGATATAGTATTTGTGGCAAAGCCACCGTTCATAATTCTTTCATACATGTCACTCTTGGTTCATTGCATATCCCGGTATACCGCCGGAGGCATTCATATAGAGTCATACTTTGTTCTAGTATCGAGTTGTAATCGTTGAGTTGTAAATAAATAGAAGTGTGATGATCATCATTTTCTAGAGCATTGTCCCAAGTGAGGAATGAAAAAAAGGGAGAGAAAGGCCATAAAAAAAAGAGAAGGCCCAAAAAAATGAGAGAAAAAGAGAGAAGGGACAATTTTAGTATCCTTTTACCACACTTGTGCTTCAAAGTAGCACCATAATCTTCATGATAGAGAGTCTCTTGTTTTGTCACTTTCATATACTAGTGGGAATTTTTCATTATAGAACTTGGCTGGTATATTCCAACAATGGGCCTCCTCAAGTGCCCTAGGTCTTCGTGAGCAAGCAAGTTGGACGCACACCCACTTAGTTTCTTTTGTAGAGCTTTCATATATTTATAGCTCTAGTGCATCCGTTGCATGGCAATCCCTACTCCTTGCATTAACATCAATCGATGGGCATCTCCATAGCTCATTGATTAACCTCGTTGATGTGAGACTTTCTCCTTTTTTTCTCCACATAACCCCCATCATCATATCCTATTCCACCCATAGTGCTATGTCCATGGCTCACGCTCATGTATTGCGTGAAGGTTGAAAAAGTTTGAGATTACTAAAGTATGAAACAATTGCTTGGCTTGTCATAGGGATTGTGCATGATGAGAGCATTCTTGTGTGACGAAAATGGAGCATGACTAAACTATATGATTTTGTAGGGATGAACTTTCTTTGGCCATGTTATTTTGAGAGGACATAATTGCTTAGTTAGTATGCTTGAAGTATCATTATTTTTATGTCAATATTGAACTTTTATCTTGAATCTTTTGGATCTGAATATTCATACCACAATTAAGAAAAATTACATTGAAATTATGCCAAGTAGCATTCCACATCAAAAATTCTGTTTTTATCATTTACCTACTCGAGGACGAGGAGGAATTAAGCTTGGGGATGCTTGATACGTCTCCAACGTATCTATAATTTTTGATTGCTCCATGCTATATTATCTTCTGTTTTGGACATTATTGGGCTTTATTATTCACTTTTATATTATTTTTGGGACTAACCTATTAACCGGAGGCCCAGCCCAGAATTGCTATTTTTTGCCTATTTCAGAGTTTCGCAGAAAAAGAATATCAAATGGAGTCCAAACGGAATGAAACCTTCGGGAACGTGATTTTCGAAACGAACATGATCCAGAGGACTTGGACCCTACGTCAAGAAAGCTACCAGGAAGCCACGAGGTAGGGGGGCGCGCCCTCCACCCTCGTGGGCCCCACGTTGCTCCACCGACGTACTCCTTCCTCCTATATATACCTACGTACCCCCAAACGATCAGATACGGAGCCAAAAACCTAATTCCACCGCCGCAACCTTCTGTACCCACGAGATCCCATCTTGGGGCCTGTTCCGGAGCTCCGCCGGAAGGGGCATCGATCTCGGAGGGCTTCTACATCAACACCATAGCCTCTCCGATGAAGTGTGAGTAGTTTACCTTACACCTTCGGGTCCATAGTTATTAGCTAGATGGCTTCTTCTCTCTTTTTGGATCTCAATACAATGTTCTCCCCCTCTCTTGTGGAGATCTATTCGATGTAATCTTCTTTTGCGGTGTGTTTGTTGAGACCGATGAATTGTGGGTTTATGATCAAGTTTATCTATGAACAATATTTGAATCTTCTGAATTCTTTTATGTATGATTGGTTATCTTTGCAAGTCTCTTCGAATTATCAGTTTGGTTTGGCCTACTAGATTGATCTTTCTTGCAATGGGAGAAGTGCTTAGCTTTGGGTTCAATCTTGCGGTGTCCTTTCCCAGTGACAGTAGGGGCAGCAAGGCACGTATAGTATTGTTGCCATCGAGGATAACAAGATGGGTTTTTTTATCATATTGCATGAATTTATCCCTCTACATCATGTCATCTTGCTTAAAGCGTTACTCTGTTCTTATGAACTTAATACTCTAGATGCATGCTGGATAGCGGTCGATGTGTGGAGTAATAGTAGTAGATGCAGGCAGGAGTCGGTCTACTTGTCTCGGACGTGATGCCCATATACATGATCATACCTAGATATTCTCATAACTATGCTCAATTCTGTCAATTGCTCAAAAGTAATTTGTTCACCCACCGTAAAATACTTATGCTCTTGAGAGAAGCCACTAGTGAAACCTATGGCCCCTGGGTCTATTTTCCATCATATTAATCTTCCAATAACAAGCTATTTCTTTTGCCGTTTTTATTTTGCTTTTATTTTACTTTGCATCTTTATCACAAAAATACCAAAAATATTATCCTATCATATCTATCAGATCTCACTCTCGTAAGTGACCGTGTAGGGATTGACAACCCCTTATCGCGTTGGTTGCGAAGATTTATTTGTTTGTGTAGGTGCGAGGGACTTGCGTGTAGTCTCCTACTGGATTGATACCTTGGTTCTCAAAAATTGAGGGAAATACTTACGCTACTTTGCGGCATCACCCTTTCCTCTTCAAGGGAAAACCAATGTATTGCTCAAGCGGTAGCATCCACCATACCTACCTATATGCGGTATTACCCTACCGTCCTAAGTAAATTTGCATGTGCCACCTCTAAAAAACTTCTAATAAATATCCTTTTTGTGTGCCTAGATCGTTCATGGAACGACAGGAGGTGGTCGATATCTTCCATTCTAAGCGGGTTATTCTCAGGTCGAGTGTTTATTCACTCACCATCGCATGAGAAAAGGGTGGTAATAGGGATGCCCAGTCCCAAACTGCAAACAGAAAAAGCTTACAAATAATCAAACAAAAAATCCCAATGGAGTCAAAACCTTTACTTACATCGCTTGGGAACCGCCACTAGCGTGCTTAGCATGGAAGATATTGATAACTGATGGTCGTGAAGTAAACAAGAAGGGTGCATTTCTCAAAATATCATTTACCTCTGTTTTAAAAAATTGAGCTCTCGCACCGCTGCAAATCACTGCTTCCCTCTGCGAAGGGACTATCTAATTACTTTTATGTTGTGTCATCACCTTCTAAAATAAGCGCCAGAACCTGAGAGCACTGTTGTCATGCTGATGCATTGTGTGTAGCTAATGTTGGGCCATCATGACTGGATCTTTTCTACCATGAATTACAATGTTTAGTCACTGCTTGGACTTTGGAGGTGCTCTGCATTTATGTTTTGCAGTCTCATAAAGGGCTAGCGAGATACCACTATTGTCATATTATATCATGGTTGTTTTGACAACGTGTTGCCATTTGAGATATCTTATTATTGCTCGCTAGCTGATTATGTTATTGATATGAGTTAATATAATCTTTAAGAGTTATTTTCGGCATGGTTAGTTATAATGTTGGCTGAAAACCTGGGTGCTGTTTAAGCTTATTTTTGCAAACAAGAGCAAAAGAGTTCGTAAAAGTTTTTCTTTTTCACTTTCAGTTTATCAACTGAATTGCTTGAGGACAAGCAAATGTTTAAGCTTGGGGGAGTTGATACGTCTCCAACGTATCTACTTTTCCTAATGCTTTTCCTCTTGTTTTGGACTCTAATTTGCATGATTTGAATGAAACTAACCCCGGACTGACGCTTTTTTAGCAGAACTACCATGGTGTTTTTTGTGTGCAGAAATAGAAGTTCTCGGAATGGAATGAAACTTTGCGAGGAATTTTTATACAATAAAAGAGAATTTCTGGAGCCAAGAGCCACCTGAGGGGGGCACCTGGGTGGGCACAACCCACCAGGGCGCGCCTGCCCCCACCCCCCAGGTGCGCCCAGGTAGGTTGTCCCCACCTGGTGGCCCCGCAGACCCTGAAACCGACGCTATAAAATCCCATATTTCCAGAAAAAAATCAGGGAGAACGAATTATTGCAATCCATAAGATGGAGCTGCTGTCACCTCCTATTCTTCATCGGGAGGCCAGATCTGGAGTCCGTTTGGGGCTCCGGAGAGGGAAATATTCGTTCATCGTCATCACCAACCCTTCTCCATCGCCAATTCCATGATGCTCCCCACCAGGAGTGAGTAATTCCTTTGTAGGCTTGCTGGTCGGTGAGGAGTTGGATGAGATTCATCATGTAATCTAGTTAGTTTTGTTAGGGCTTGATCCCTAGTATCCACTATGTTCTGAGATTGATGTTGCTATGACTTTGCCATGCTTAATGCTTGTCACTTTGGGCCCGGGTGCCATGATTTCAGATCTGAACCGTTTATGTTATCATCATTAAATCCATGTTCTAGATCCGATCTTGCAATTTATAGTCACCTACTACGTGTTATGATCCGGCAACCCCGGAGTGACAATAGTCGGGACCACTCCCCATGGTGACCGTAGTTTGAGGAGTTCATGTATTCACCGTGTGCTAATGCTTTGTTCTGGTTCTCTATTAAAAGGAGGCGTTAATATCCCTAGTTTCCATTTAGACCCCGCTGCCATGGGAGGGTAGGACAAAAGATGTCATGCAAGTTCTTTCCATAAGCACGTATGGCTATTTACGAAATACATGCCTACATTATATTTATGAACTGGAGCTAGTGTCGTATCGCCCTAGGTTATGATTGTCACATGATGAATATCATCCAACAAATTACCGATCCAATACCTATGAATTTATCTTATATTGTTCTTGCTAAGTTACTACTGCTATTGTTACTGTTGCACTTGCTACTAAATACTGCTATCACTGTTACCGTTACTATTGCTGCTATCACTACTATCGAAGCTATCATATTACTTTGCTACTGATCACGTTGCTGCAGATAATTAATCTCTAGGTGTGGTTGAATTGACAACAAAGCTGCTAATACCTTCAAATATCCTTTGGCTCCCCTTGTGTCGAATCTATACATTTGGGTTGAATACTCTACCCTCGAAATCAGTTGCGATCCCCTATACTTGTGGCTTATCAGGCCCCCCTTTTCCTTCTCTACTTCCTCTTCCCTTTTCCCCCTCCAGAAAATATGGAAGGGGGAGGCCGAATTGGGGAGGACCCCAAGTAGGATTCCTCCTACTTGGGGCGCACCCTTGCTGCTCCCCTCCCCCTCCGACCTATATATATGTGGGGAGGGGCGCCTAGAACACACAACATCAATTGTTAGCTGTGTGTGGCGCCCCCTCCACAGTTTACACCCCCGGTCATATTCTCGCGGTGCTTAGGCGAAGCCCTACGCAGATCACTTCACCATCACCGTCACCACGCCGTCATGTTGACGGAACTCATCTACTTCCTCGACACCTTGCTGGATCAAGAAGGCGAGGGACGTCATCGCGTTGAACGTGTGCAGAACTCGGAGGTGCCATATGTTTGGTGCTTGGTCGTTGGGAGCTAGAAGAAGTTCGACTACATCAACCGCATTGTCAAACGCTTTCGCTTTCGGTCTACGAGGGTATGTAGACACACCCTCCCCCTTGTTGCTATGCATCTCCTAGATAGATCTTGCGTGAGCGTAGGATTTTTTTAAATTGCATGCTACGTTTCCCAACTATGGTATTAGAGCCAGGTCTATGCGTAGATGATATGCACGAGTAGAACACAAAGAGTTGTGGGCGGTGATCGTCATACTGCTTACCACCAATGTCTTATTTTGATTCGGCGGTATTGTTGGATGAAGCGGCCCGGGCCAACCTTACATGACCACGTTCATGAGACCGGTTCCACCGACAGACATGCAACTAGTTTTGCATAAAGGTGGCTGGCAGGTGTCTGTTTCTCCTACTTTAGTTGAATCGAATTTGACTGCGACCAGTCCTTGTTGAAGGTTAAAATAGCAAACTTGATAAATCACCGTTGTGGTTTTGATGCATAGGTAAGAATGGTTCTTGCTAGAAGCCCGTAGCAGCCACGTAAAACTTGCAACAACAAAGTAGTGGACGTCTAAATTGTTTTTGCAGGGCATGTTGTGATGTGATATGGTCAAGACATGATGTGATATACGTTGTTGTATGAGATGTTCATGTTTTGTAAAAGTTATCAGCAACGGTAGGATCCTTATGGTTGTCTCTTTATTGTATGAAATGCAAACACCATGTAATTGCTTTACTTTATCACTATGCGTTAGCGATAGTTGTAGAAGCAATAGTTGGCGAGACGACCACGATGCTACGATGGAGATCAAGGTGTCAAGCCAGTGATGATGGAGATCATGACAATGCTTTGGAGATGAAGATCAAAAGCACAAGATGATGATGGCCATATCATGTCACATATTTTGATTGCATGTGATGTTTATCTTTTATGCATCTTATTTTTCTTAGTACGGCGGTAGCATTATAAGATGATCCCTTCACTAAATTTCAAGGTATACGTGTTCTCCCTAAGTATGCACCGTTGCGACTGTTCATCGTGTTGAGACACCACGTGATGATCGGGTGTGATAGACTCTACGTTCACATACAACGGGTGCAAGACAGTTTTGCACATGCGGAATACTCGGGTTAAACTTGACAAGCCTGGCATGTACAGACATGGCCTCGGAACACTGGGGACCGAAAGGTCGAACGTGAATCATATAGTAGATATGATCAACATAGAGATGTTCACCATTGATGACTACTCCATCTCACGTGATGATCGGACATGGTTTAGTTGATTTGGATCACGTATCATTTAGATGACTTGAGGGATGTCTATCTAAGTGGGAGTTCTTAAGTAATTTGATTAATTGAACTTATTATCTTGAACTTAGTCCTGATAGTCTTTGCATATCTATGTTGTAGATCAATGGCCCGTGCTACCATTCCCTTGAATTTTAATGCGTTCCTAAAGAAAGCTAAGTTGAAAGATGATGGTAGCAACTACACGGACTGGGTCCATAATTTGAGGATTATCCTCATTGCTGCACAGAAGAATTATGTCCTTGATGCACCGCTAGGTGAAAGGCCTGCTGCAGGAGCATATGCTGATGTTATGAATGTCTGGCAAGCTTGATCTGATGACTACTCGATAGTTCACTGTGCCATGCTTTACGGCTTAGAATCGGGACTTCAAAGACATTTTGAACGTCATGGACCATATGAGATGTTCCAGGAATTGAAGTTAATATTTCAAGCAAATACCCGAGTTGAGAGATATGAAGTCTCCAACAAGTTCTATAGCTGCAAGATGGAGGAGAACAGTTCTGTCAGTGAACAAATACTCAAAATGTCTGGGTATCATAATCACTTGACTCAGCTGGGAGTTAATCTTCCAAATGATAGTGTTACTGACAGAGTTCTTCAGTCACTGCCACCAAGCTACAAAGGCTTCGTGATGAACTATAATATGCAAGGGATGGATAAGACAATTCCCGAGCTCTATGCAATGCTCAAGGCTGCGGAGGTAGAAATCAAGAAGGAGCATCAAGTGTTGATGGTTAACAAGACCACTAGTTTCAGGAAAAAGGGCAAGGGAAAGAAGGGGAACTTCGAGAAGAATGGCAAGCAAGTTGCCACTCCTGGGAAGAAGCCCAAGGCTAGACCCAAGCCTAAAACTGAGTGCTTCTACTGCAAAGGGACTGGTCACTGGAAGCGGAACTGCCCCTAGTATTTGGCGGATAAGAAGGATGGCAAAGTGAACAAAGGTTTATTTGATATACATGTTATTGATGTGTACCTTACTAATGCTCGTAGTAGTTCCTGGGTATTTATACTGGTTCGGTTGCTCATATTTATAACTCGAAACAGGGGCTACGAATTAGATAAAGATTGGCTAAGGACGAGGTGACGATGCGCGTCGGGAATGGTTGCAAGGTCGATGTGATCGTCGTCGGCATACTACCTCTACATATACCTTCGGGATTAGTTTTAGACCTGAATAATTGTTATTTGGTGCTAGCGTTGAGCATGAACATTACATCAGGATCTTGTTTAGCGCGAGATGGTTATTCATTTAAATCAGAGAATAATGGTTGTTCTATTTATGTGAGTAATATCTTTTATGGTCATGCACCCTTGAGAGAGTGTCTATTTTTGTTGAATCTCGATTGTGGTGATACACATATTCATAATATTGATGCCAAAATATGCAAAGTTGATAATGATAGTGCAACATATTTGTGGCACTGTCGTTTAGGTCATATTGGTGTAAAGCGCATGAAGAAACTCCATGCAAATGAACTTTTGGAATCAATTGATTATGAATCATTTGATACTTGCGAACCATGCCTAATGGGCAAGATGACTAAAACTCCGTTCTCTGGAACAATGGAGCAAGCTAATGACTTATTGGAAATAATACATACTGATGTATGCGGTCCGATGAGTGTTGAAGCTCGCGGCGGGTATCGTTATTTTTTGACCTTCATAGATGATTTGAGCAGATATGGGTATATCTACTTGCTGAAACACAAGTCTGAAACATTTGAAAAGTTCAAAGAATTTTAGAGTGAAGTGGAGAATCATCATAACAAGAAAATAAAGTTTCTACGATCTGATCGCGGAGGCGAATATTTGAGTAACGAGTTTGGCCTTCATTTAAAACAATGTGGAATAGTTTCACAACTCACGCCACGTGGAACATCATAACGTAATGGTGTGTCTGAACATCGTAACCGTACTTTATTAGGTATGGTGCGATCTATGATGTCTCTTACCGATTTACCACTATCGTTTCGGGGTTATGCATTAGAGACAGCCGCATTCACGTTAAATAGGGCACCGTCTAAATCCTTTGAGACGACACCGTATGAACTGTGGTTTGGCAAGAAACCTAAGCTGTCGTTTCCTAAAGTTTGGGGTTACAACACTTATGTCAAAAGGCTTCAGCCTGATAAGCTCGAACCCAAATTGGAGAAGTGCGTCTTCATAAGATACCCTAAGGAAACAATTGGGTACACCTTCTACCACAAAACCGAAGGCAAGATATTTGTTGCCAAGAAAGGAAACTTTCTAGAGAAGGAGTTTCTCTCAAAAGAAGTGAGTGGGAGGAAAGTACAACTTGCTGAGGTAATTGTACCTTCTCTCGAATTGGAAGGTAGCTCATCACAGAAAACTGTTCCCGTGATGCCTACACCAACTAGAGAGGAAGCTAATGATGATGATCATAGTACTTCAGATCAAGTTACTACCGAGCCTCGTAGGTCAACTAGAGCATGTTCCGCACCAAAGTGGTACGGTAATCCTGTTCTGGAAGTCATGTTACTAGACCATGACGAACCTATGAACTATGAAGAAGCTATGATGAGCCCAGATTCCGATAAATGGCTTGAGGCCATGAAATCTGAGATAGGATCCATGTATGAGAACTAAGTGTGGACTTTGGTTGACTTGCCCGATGATCGGCAAGCCATAGAGAATAAATGGATCTTCAAGAAGAAAACTGACGCTGATGGTAATGTTACTGTCTACAAAGCTCGCCTTGTCGCGAAAGGTTTTCGACAAGTTCAAGGAGTTGACTACGATGAGACTTTCTCGCCCATAGCAATGCTTAAGTCTGTCCGAATCATGTTAGCAGTTGCCGCATTTTATGATTATGAAATCTGGCAAATGGATGTAAAAAATGCATTCCTTAATGGATTTCTTAAAGAAGAGTTGTATATGATGCAACCAGAAGGTTTTGTCGATCCTAAAGGTGCTAACAAAGTGTGTAAACTCCAGCGATCCCTCTATGGACTGGTGCAAGCATCTCAGAGTTGGAATCACGCTTTGATGAGGTGATCAAAGCATATGGTTTTATACAGACTTTTGGAGAAGCCTGTATTTACAAGAAAGTGAGTGGGAGCTCTGTAGCATTTCTAATATTATATGTGGATGACATATTGTTGATTGGAAATGATGTAGAATTTCTGGATAGCATAAAAGGACACTTGAATAAAAGTTTTTCAATGAAAGACCTTGGTGAAGCTGCTTATATATTGGGCATCAAGATCTATAGAGATAGATCAAGACGCTTAATAGGACTTTCACAAAGCACATACCTTGATAAAATTTTGAAGAAGTTCAAAATGGATCATTCAAACAATGGGTTTTTGCCTGTGTTACAAGGTGTGAAGTTGAGTAAGACTCAATGCCCGACCACTACAGAAGATAGAGAGAAAATGAAAGTCATTCCCTAGGCCTCAGCCATATGTTCTATCATGTATGTTATGTTGTGTACCAGACCTGATGTGTGCCTAGCTATAAGTCTGGCAGGGAGGTACCAAAGTAATCCAGGAGTGGATCACTGGACAGCGGTCAAGAACATCCTGAAGTACTTGAAAAGGACTAAGGATATGTTTCTCGTCTATGGAGGTGACAAAGAGATTGTCGTAAATGGTTACGTCGATGCTAGTTTTGACACTGATCCAGATGACTCTAAGTCACAAACTAGATACGTATTTATATTGAATGGTGGAGCTGTTAGTTGGTGCAGTTCCAAGCAGAGTGTCATGGCGGGATCTACGTGTGAAGCGGAGTACATAGCTGCTTCAGAAGCAACAAATGAAGGAGTCTGGATGAAGGAGTTCATATCCGATCTAGGCGTGATACCTTGCATCGGGTCCAATGAAAATCTTTTGTGACAATACTGGAGCAATTGCCTTAGCGAAGGAATCCATATTTCACAAAAGAACCAAACACATCAAAAGACGCTTCAACTCCATCCGTAATCAAGTCAAGGAAGGAGACATAGAGATTTGCAAAATACATACTGATCTGAATGTAGCAGACCCGTTGACTAAGCCTCTTCCATGAGCAAAACATGATCAACACCAAGACTCCATGGGTGTTAGAATCATTACAATGTAATCTAGATTATTGACTCTAGTGCAAGTGGGAGACTGAAGGAAATATGCCCTAGAGGCAATAATAAAGTTGTTATTTTATATTTCCTTATTCATGATAAATGTTTATTATTCAAGCTAGAATTGTATTGATCGGAAACCCAAATACATGTGTGAATACATAGACAAACACTATGTCCCTAGTGAGCCTCTACTTGACTAGCTCGTTAATCATAGATGCACTACAAAAAAAGACACATCCATGACATTTTGGGTCGAAAGAATATTTTTTCTGTCATGCTTTTGACACTTCTATGACAATAATTGTGACAAAACCCGGTACCATCATACATGTGGTGGGCTCCTACTTCTATGACAAAAAATCATGACAGAAAATGGGCTTTTTGTCCTGGGCAGGCCGGAGACGCAGCTGCATGACATTCTTTGGGCCGTCCATGACAGAAAAAACCATGGTAGAAGCAAGGGCGAGGAAAATATCGGGGAGTTCCCGGTTACGGTGGGTGGTTGGGGCCGAGCGATGTGCGTTTCTCTCGTACACGTACGCGCGTGTGCGAGGTTTTGCACTCTAACTGAACCCGAGTGAGGCATTGGGCTCTAACTGAACCCGAGTGATTGCACTGCAGGCTACGCGTTACTGAAACTAAGTGAGGCGTTGGGCTCTAACTAAACCCGAGTGATTGCACTGCAGGCTACGTGTTACTGAACCCGAGCGAGGCGTTGTGCTCTAACTGAACCCGAGCGATCGATCGATCCCTTGCTGTTAACTGAACCCGAGTGATTCCTTTGCTACTGTTGCTAACTGAAGCCGATCGATGCTGCCTCTAGATGAACAGTGAGCGTTGTTGGGGGGTGGGGGTTGGATGAACAGTTCCCGGTGGGGGGTTGGATGAACAGGACCCCGTGGTAGTAGAGGCCATTGCCGCTGGATGAACAGGACCCCGATCGATCGAGCCGGTGGATGAATAGGACCCCGTGGAGGGGTGGATGAACAGGACCCCGTGGAGGGCTGGATGAACAGGACCCCGTGGAGGGCTGGTTGAACAGTAGCCGGTGGAGCGCTGGATGAACAGTAGCCCGTGGAGGGGTGGTTGAACAGGATCCCGTGGAGAGGGCTAGTTGAACATTAGCCGGTGGAGGAGCGCGCGGTGGAGGCTGGATGAACATGAGCCCGTGGATGAACAGTTGCATGTGGATACTAGAGGAGGTCGATGGTGGATGAACAGTAGCCCGTGGAGGGTGGAGGAGGTCGACAGTGGAGATGAACAATATCCCGTGGAGTCCCGTTTTGCGGTACGCCACACCCCTCCTAATGAACAGGACCCCCATTTCGACCGTAGCGCTCCAACATAAGTCCATTTCCTCCGTTTTGTGGTACGCCACACCCCTCCCGATAAACAGGACCCTGTTTTGACCGTAGGAGGTCCAAGAGAAGTCCGTTTCCTCCGTTTTGCGGTACGCCAGACCCCTCCCGATGATCAGGATCCCGTTTCGACCGTGGCCGTCGAACACAAGGCCGTTTCCTTCGTTCTGCGGTACGCCAGGCCTCGTTTCCATTGGCTATTCCGTCCAAGCCGGTTGGCTCCCGATGAACAGCATGCGTTCTGTTGCCTCCCGATGAACACGACGCATTCCATTGCCTCCCCATGAACACGACGACGACGCAGTTTCTCCGTTCCGACCCAGCCATGTACACAAGCCCTGGCCGTACGTATGCGCGAGTAGGCGTTCGAGTCCCCGCCCGTATGTACGTACGTGGCCGTATTTACTTTCTTGCACCCTGGCCGTTGTATGTACGTGTACATGCTACGTGTGCGCCTCTACTACGACACGTGCGCGCATCGACATCGACCAGTATGTACGTACACGTTCGTGACCAGAATGACAACGCTACGTACGCTTCGACCAGGTGGGTCCCGACTGTCAGGCACTTCCTTGCGTGCCAAGATGTAGCTGGTGGGTCCCAACAGTCAGGGGAGATCATTTTTTTCCCGTAATATGGATGCACTTGTGTGCGAAGATGTAGCTGGTGGGTCCCAGCAGTCAGGGGGGACATTTTTTGCGAAATATGGTGGCCCTTCCGGTGGGTCCCTGCTGTTAGGTGGAGGAATAAGGAGGCACTTCCTTGCTGCGGCCGTGGACCCAGCTGTCAGCCTCTCCACGTACAGTACTCTTCTGATGGAAGTCGTTCGTTGACCACATTGATCACGCCGCGCCAAGGCGGTGGATGACGGCGAGGCCTAGGAGGGGGATGACGCGGAGCCGGGGAAGACACGACAGTGGATGCCCACAAGGAGAGGAGTATGAGAGTTCACTGGTTCAGCTGCGGTGTGAGGCTGCCATCGCCGCAGGGCTTGGCCAGCAGTGGGAGTAGTATGGGGCGGTGAGGCCTCCGCAGCAGCATAGCCGGCCACGAGAGGCAGGAGCAGGCGGCACGACCGGCGCTGCTTTGGGCGGCTGGAGCAAGAAGACCAGAGGTTGAAGAAGCACTACGGCCGTTGGATGGACATCGTACGGTCACTGGAGCTAGAATCGTTCATATTGACTAAGTTGACAAAGCCCTCCATCCCCTTCAACTTAGTAGGCCCACAAGTCAGCCTCCCACTATGGTGGGTCCCAGCTAGCAGGGGGTATTCATTTTTTTGCGCGTAATAAGGAGGCACTTCCTTGCGTGCGAAGATATAGCTGGTGGGTTCGACCTCTTAGCGGGGAAACGTTTTTTCGCGAAATACGGAGGCCCTTCCGGTGGGTCCCAGATGTCAGGTGGAGAAATCATTATTTTGCGCGTAATAAGGAGGCATTTCCTTGTGTGCGGCCGTGGACCCAGCTGTCAGCCTCTCCATGTACAGTCCACGTCCGATGGATGTTGTTCATTGACCATGTTGACCACGACGCGCCGAGAGCACCAGGGCAGTGGACGATGGCGAGGCCTAGGAAGGGAACGACACGGAGCCGGGGAAGACTCAGCAGTGGTTGCCCACGCGGTGGGGAGTACGAGGGTTTACTGGTCCGGCTGCCGTCGCCAGAAAATAACAGGAGGTGTGGGTGAGTAGAGGAATGGCCTGGCCAGCAATGGAGTAGGGTGGGGCGGTGCGGCCTGTGCGGCAGCACAGCCGGCCACGGGAGGCGGGAGCAGGCAGTCCCACTGGCGCTGGTTTGGGCGGCTGGAGCAAGAAGATCAGATATTGAAGAAGCAGCACGACAGTTGGATTAACATCCAATGGTCACTGCTGCTAGAATCGTTTGTGGACTAAGTTGACAAAGCCTTTCGTACACGTCAACCTAGTAGACCCACAAGTCAGCCTCCAAATCTGTCCCAAACAGCATACAGCCCGAAATTTCTAGCCAGATTCAAATTAATTTAAAAACTAAACATACCTTAATTTAAATCCAATGAAATTTTACCCGCACAAAAACAATGAAATTTAAAATATCAAAATCCGAAACAAAGCAATATTTTGGAACTAATTGCGTGTTTGCTGTATTTTTTCATTTTACAGCCCATTTAATATTACTTATAGCCCATTTCTTATTACTTCTAGCCCATTTTCTGGGCAAAATGCATCCCTGCTCATCTTGAAAGATTTCCGGCCCAGCAGGGCGTAGAAAAGCAAGTAGGCCTACGTTGGTTATTCTGCAACAAATAAAATAGATGGGCTAGCCATTTTTAGAAAGGAAAAAAACAAACTGGGCTGGTCATGTGCTAGACGGGCCACAGCTCCCGAACAACCGAGTTGATACCCTTCTCCGTCCCAAAAAAACAAAATTATTGTGCGCTGCTGGGTTCCTACTGTCATCCTGACCATGTACAGTCATTTCCTTATTCCTCTCGGTTGTTGACCATGTTGACAACACTGGAGGGCGGCACCGCGGCAAGTGAACCAAGGTGGAGGACGATGGTGAGGCCTCGGACGGGAACGAACAGGAGCCGGGGAAGAAGCGCAGAGTTTTAGGGTGCGATGTGTCCATGATGGGTGCGCGGCAGCACAACCAGCCATGGGAGGCGGGAGCAGGCGGTCCCACCGGCGCTGGTTTGGCTTTGGCGGCTGGAGGAAGAAGAGACTGAAGAAACACGACAGACATTGAATGTCAATCCAATGGTCAAGGTTGGCACAATCGTTTATTCACTAAGCTGACACCAAGTAGCATACTTTTTTATATATAGGAAGAAAAGAAAAACTGGGCTCGTTCGCCTGATAACATTCCCGAAACTGCGACCATTCGATCTTGCGTCGCAACTAAAACTGCGAGGAAAGTGCGTTCGTCTGTCGTCCTCCTCCCAGGGAACGTTCGCCACATAAGTGACTAGCACCCTTGGTTTTCAACCGAGAGGTCTTGGGTTCGAGTCCCAGGAACTCTCAATTTTGTCCTCCTTCCTTCCTCGCAAAAAAGAAAGAAAATCAAAGACTTGAGAAGGCGTACAGAACAAGCTAGTGTACCAGTAAAGAGACGTTGCTGAGTTTTAGAAAAAAGAGAGACGTGCTCCTGTAGCTGGTTCGAATCCAAACCTAGGCTATGACTATATATGGTGCTATGCTACTCTGCAAGTAATGAAACTGACATATCCAACATTCGCTTCTCCTCTTCTCTACTTACTCTGCCTAGCATCAGAAGCTCTGGCCGCAGCAACCATGTCCGCTGGCTGCTCGTCCACCTGCTCTTCAGCAGGCAACAACCAGATATGCGCCAAGTCGCCACCCGTACCATCGCCTGTGGGTCTCATCACACCCCCGCCGGCACACGCACCACAGCCGGTTGCTCATCGCAACCCGCTGCCGTTGGTCTGGTGCCACTACTGCAAATCACGCAGAGTCATTCGTCGCATGTCAACCACAATCCTCAACCCTCGCCAAGTCTTCTACAAATGCCCGAATCATGGGGTAATAATATGTTTAAGTGTCGTTCTACTACTTTCAGTTGCTGATTTTTTTAATAGTTTGGTTGATGATCTTCCAATTTGATTCATGCAGAAAAGGGAAGATTCGTGTGATTTGTATTTCTGGGAAGTTGCTGATGTGGGGGAATGCAACTACGCTGATTATTTGGTTAGCCGAGGAATCCCAATACCAGCAGGTTGGGGTGTTGGACAAGTAACTGAAGGAACGACAGAAGAGGAAGATGCAGAGCAGAAGGTTAAAGATGCAGTTCCTCTGATCATGGCCAAGCAACAGCTGTTGAACGGCCTTGACAACAATGAGGAGATGAAAGAGCTTGTGAAGATAATGGGCAAAATCGATGTGCTCTGTAGGATGATTGTCTCTTTATTTGCAGTGTATGTAGCACTCGTGATGTATTCAGTGGCTATGACATGAGCACTTTGCTGAAACTAGTAATGAATGAAAAACCTGTGTAGCAGGCTGGGCGTAGTGTTGTGAACATCTAATGATTTCTATTAACGGAAATCGGGGGGTATCCCCTTTTGCTCATAAATAAATAAATAGCAGAGGCCCTTTTGGTAATAAATAAATAAATTAGCAGAGGCCCTGTCGGGTCAGCTTTGTTCCCATTCGAAGACGTCGAGCAAATTGCAGTCCAACAGCAAACTATGTCATCAAATTCAAGTTTCACAGCCAAATATGAGTACAACTAAACAACAATGTCATCATGTTTTAGTCGTCATACAATCACCAAACACAAATGAACATACATAACAAGTGATCTTCTCACAGCAAAATACTAAACAACATGTTCATCAGGTTTCAGTTGTCATAGCAAACACAATTTCATATAGTAGATAAAAAACGTCTTCTGACAAGCAAATACGACAAAAGCAATCTAATCATCATCCGCAGCAGCAATGTCAACATCTTCGCCATGTGTATCAGTCTGAATCGTAATTCCCCAGAGTGTCTTCTTCTTCATCCTCAATGTCCTCGAATGTTGGCTTCTTCTTGATCAACTCTTGTATTTCCACAACACGACAGGCAATCTTTTCGCCAGCGTCATCGACGTGATGGTTCTCAAAGATATTAGGAACATCAGTGGAATCTTGTACATCAGGAGTAGTGTAAGCATCATCTTGTTGTGCAACTTCATTAAACGAATTCCTCTGCTCAAACCTTTGCAATACTCTCCAGTCATCGCTACGTGCAAATGTGTCTTCCAAGAAAAATATCTGTGTTGCTTGATTTGCCAAAATAAAAGGCTCGTTGGTCTGGTACGCCGCCTTGACATTGATGGATTTGAAATAATCATCAGCTCTGGGTTTTGCGATCCTGGAAAACAGGTTATACCAACGACATCACAATAGAACCACACACCGATGATCCTCGAAACTGGAGATATACTGCAACTGAACAATGTCTGTTATGTTAGCATACATTTCAGTTGTCTCTCTGTCGTACGTATCCGTGCTCATGATGGCACTGTTTTGTGTCTTCCTGCCTTCGTCGCGTGCAAGGGTGTTGTAGCGCACATCTCCAACAATGCAAGATTCATAATGTCTTACCCGAGTATCAGGACCCATTGCTAGTGCGTAAAGGGCATCATCAACTGCCTGCCCATCCTCCCGCATCTTCTTAACCTATGGTTAGAAAATAGACAAGCTGATCATCTTATGTACTCAATATATTTAAAAAACTAACAGTGCAATTCAAAAGCTTACATGGCTCTTGAACCATTTCGCAAATCCTGCCATAACCAGTTTGTCAATGTTTCTTGGATTTTGCGGCAGTAACTCCTTTTTGTAGATGTTGCACAACATAGTGATCGCGTCAAACATCTAAATATATAAGAATGTGCTGCAAGTTTAGTAGATTACGATGTATAAGCTGCAGTACTTAGCACTTACTTGATATAAGGTAGTATCTCAGGACAGTTATTCAACACATACCAAACCATTTTGTCCAAATCTTTAGGTTTGTCCTCTTGTCGACTCTTCCCTGTAACTCGAACAGAATAATCGAAAACATTGAGCCCGGGATTGTCTTCACCCACCTCTTTGCTAAGCTGATCAGCTGTTTCAATGTATTTTGAGCAGAATGTCAACGCTTCTGTAGCAATGTAGGCCTCTGCAATGGAACCCTCGGGTCTAGCTCTATTCCTAACATAACCCTTGAAAGTGCCTAGCCGCCTTTCAATAGGGTACATCCAGCCATACTGTACTGGACCTCTAAGTAGTGCCTCATCAGGTAGATGAACAGCCAAATGCACCATCACATCAAAGAAGGCTGGAGGATATATCTTCTCAAGGTCGCATAGGATAGTTGGTATCTTGTCTCTAAGACGCTCCAAAGCATCTACCCTGATATTTCTACTGTAGAGTTCCCTGAAGAATTGTCTCAACTCTGCAACTGCTCTGTATAAGTCAGGGCGGCCCAATCCTCTAAGGATAACAGGTAAAACCCTTTGAAGTAGGACGTGGCAGTCATGAGTTTTCAACCCTTGTACCTTGTTTCCATCTGTACTGACTCTCCTTTCAGGGTTGGAAGCAAATCCATGTGGGAATCTCACATGTGACAGGACCTCGCAGGATTCTTTTCTTTTTACCTTGTCCAAGACGTACACAGCTGGTGCCATATCCCATGGTTTACCTTCATCTTGCACCTGCAAATCCTGTCTGATACCCAGGTGTGTCAAATCAATCCTAGATTTTAAGGTATCTTTCATCTTGCCTTCAATATTAAGAAGTGTGCCGATAATGTTGTCACATATATTTTTCTCGATGTGCATCACATCAAGATTATGCCGCAGATCCAAATCTTTCCAATACTCCAAGTCCTACAAAGTGGACCTGTGGGTAAACAATAATCTCTCTTTTGCCCTGCCACGCTTCCTTTTCCCGCTACCATTACCAGGATGGTTTCCTGGTGCAATATGCATGACCTTCTCTAATTCCACTTGCAACTCATCGGCGGTGAGCCTCTTTGGCGCATCACGGTTTTCATGCTCTGCATTGAACACAAGTCTTCGGTATTTTGTAGGACGTGGCTGTCCTTGGCAAGGAAACGATGGTGTCCAATGTAACAGATCTTGCTAAGTATTGCGTATGACAACGGATTCCTGTCACAGCGAACACATGCATTGTAAGCATGTGTCGTTCGCCCTGACATAGTGCCCAAAGCCGGATAATCATGGATGCACCAAATTATAACAGCACGCAGAAAGAAATCAGCTGGTGGGTTTCTATATAGGTCTCGAGTGAGAACACCCCTCCATAGTTGTTGAAGTTCCTCCACAAGAGGCTCCATGAATAAATCAAAATCCTTTCCAAGACTTTTTGGACCTGGGATGAGCAAGGCCATCATGTAGTTTGATTCTTTGGTGCAGACATTTGGAGGCATGTTGTAAGGGATAGCAAGCACTGGCCACATGCTATATGTGGCGCTCTGGTGGCCAAATGGGTTAAATCCATCTGAAGCTAAGCCAAGTCTAATGTTTCTCGGGTCAGCATCAAACTTTTTGTGTTTCTGATTGAAGCTTTTCCACTCACTACCATGATATGGCTGGCTCATTACATTCTGATCTCTGTACTCCTGCTTCCTAGAATGCCACAGTACATCCTCTCTTGTTTCAGCATCATGAAACAACCTCTGCAATCTTGGTGTAATTGGAAAATGTCTCAGAAC
The DNA here is from genome assembly GCF_018294505.1 of Triticum aestivum. Lineage (NCBI taxonomy): Eukaryota > Viridiplantae > Streptophyta > Magnoliopsida > Poales > Poaceae > Triticum > Triticum aestivum. The sequence goes on along the minus strand of NC_057799.1, from coordinate 406,051,014 downwards.
ATTATGAGGAATCCTCTTCACAGCATCGCCATATTTCCATCTTGATGATTTGCATTTCGGGCATTCACTTAAGTTGGCATAATCCTTTCGGAACAGAACACAGTTATTCTTACAAACATGGATCATATCATATCCAATTCCAACTACACGAAGGAAATTCTTCATTTTACTGTAGGTGTGTGGCAGCTCAGATGCATCTGGGAAAGCTTTGCGGAAAGCATCCAACATTGCATCGAATGATTTGTTGGTCATCCACTCACATGTCTTCACCTGAAGAAAGGTGACCATAGCTGAGGATACTGACAGCTTATTTCCTAGGGTGACAGTTCACGAAATGCACAAGCATTTTGTAGCATTGTTCAATGTTGGTCAAACTCACTGGCTCCGCCACCACCACCTCCTCCTCCTCTTCCACCTGAGCATCAGGCAGATCATATCTGTTTCTTCCACATAGTCAGTAACATTGACGTTCACAGCTTCACCATGATGAACTCACCTAGTATATGTGACCGACATCCCATACAAGTGTAGATGATTTTGCAGAGTTTACTGGGGTCTTGTAACTGAATTCATACAACTGCTACATGGGCAGAGCACATCTGATTTCGGACCACCATACTCAGCCCTGATATAGTTCATGAAGTTTTCAACCCCCTCGACATATGCAGCGGAAGTTATCCAAGTCTTGTCCATCTGTTAGACATACAAATTAGTTCTTCTACTAGATATTATAGGAAAAACATATATGCTTTTTTACGAAGTCCAGAAAAATACCTAGGTCGATATCTAAAGCTATGGCAAGATATTTGGACGAGCAGATCTAAGTAACGAAATATATTTAAAGCTAATTCAGCAAACATATTTGAGTGCTAAATTATGGCAGGCTGTTTCAGCAGTCAATGAGGCCGAGCACACAACCATCGAACTATCGAAGGCCATCGCAGCAACAAAGATCGAGTATAAAACGGTGTAGAGCTATTTCACCTAATAGATTGGCTACTAGACCATGGCAATGTACGTCACAATAAATATATGGCAGGATATTTTAGCAACTAATCGGGCTTGGCATGCCATCTTAGCTAAGCAGATTGAGTGCAGAATAGGGCAAGGAAGTTTCTTAAGCAGAGCATATTGACTGTAAACTACTTCGGCAAAAAATGACATTGACAGCGTCTATCAGCTAACATTCAGCGCTACACCGACATGCACGGGGCCTCAGTCAAGAATGCACATACCGTGGGAGAAGCTGACCGCTGTGCGTCTCCACACGAACGTTGCCAGTGGTGGCGGCGCTGACCGCCGTGCGCCTCCACAAGAACGTCGCCAGCGGTGGCGGCACGGCTAGAGGACGGCAGTCTACGAGAGCGTACTGTGGGAGCAAGAGGATCGCTGTGCGTCCCCTCGACGAACCGCGGCGCCGACGTATCGGCGCAGCGGGGAGGGCGGCTTTGGTGGAGCGAATGGAGTGGATGGGGACGGGGGGAGGGGGTTTGGGGAATATTATTGGCTAGTTGGCCGAAGGGCGGTTGAATTTGGGATTTGGGGGGAATTTTTTGGGGGGGGATTTTCGCGCGGTGGGCGAGGGGAGTTTGGCGCATGGTCGGATTCTCTAAGTGCAGTCCCACGTGTCAGTGAAGAGGCAAGCCGAAGCGCGTTCCGTTTGCGCGAGCCGTGTGCAGGATCGAACGTGTGTGGGGTGCAATGCGACCGCGACAGGGGTGCTGTGAGTGTACCGCCTTTTTTCCTTTTAAACTAGGTGCTTCGCCCCTCAAAAAAAAACTTGGTGCTTCGCGCGATCCGTCGATACTACTACTAGTAATACGGTAATCCCGACTAAAATGATGCGGCCGGGTCTTTTCCCGCGCGATATGCTTGGAGGTTGGCTTAGTTGGGTTTTTTAGGACGAGTAATGCTACACCTACGTAATCCCAGTTACGTAATTAACGTAATGTGAAACGTGTGAGCTGTCGATTGTAGATTGGGGGGAGGGAGGGGCCCACCACCATGAAAATTAGGGAGGAGAGAGAGAGAGAGGCGATTTACGTTAACCCTTTCGTAGGTTCCCGTAGATGTAGAAAGATGTGAAATGCTTGAATGTTTAGTGGACGTACTATTGGAGTGCCTAAGATAAATTGTGTATGTAGACCCTATGTGTTGATTTACTTCGCATGTTAGCTTTGTCTCGGTTCAATAAAAAGTAGAGATGGTGATGACGGTGTGCCTGCCATCCCGCAATATAGGCCGTCCGATCTATATCTAACGGACAGGAAGGAAACTATGACAATTTACCCGCACTCCTCTCCACATTTGCCGATAAGGCGTTCCCTCGTTCATCCTTTTCTCCCACAAGATCTTGATGTTCCGTGCAACGCACGGGCATCTTGCTAGTATTCCTACAATATACTATATTATTGTGAAAGTTCATATACACCGGCCGAGATTAATGCAAACACGGTAGATTTTCATTCCATTTCGAACTTTTATAGGACAGAAAAATAAAACAAACCCGACCCTAAACCTATTCTACGGCGGCGACCGACGTCCTCCATCTGCGATCTCCATTTACGGGGGCGGGATTCAAGACGAAGGTGCGGTCTCCGGCGAGGAAGAGTAGAACATGAGAGACGGACCGGCCAGTTGGCACGCCATGCCCTGCCGCCTCCCATGCCCTACTCATCCTCGGAGGAGTCCCCGACCTCGGCGGTGCCAGATGTTGGACGGCGGCAAGTAGGACGCGTGGCTGACGGTGCTCCCGTCGTCGGCCGCCATCATGGTCACCGCTTGTGCGGTCACGTCCGCGTCCGGCTACGCCCCTATTGCATTGCGAGCAACTACTTGAGCGAGGGCGGCGACCTCGAGCTTCATCCCCAAAGACAAAGCTCTCCCGCAGAGCGTTCGCGCTCGCGGTCATGGCAGATGTGGTGCCAGGTAGTAGGACGATGCGCTATGGTGTGGAGGTTAGTTGGGCATTGCCGCTTTAAGTAGCGCATTCCGGTGAGGCCAAAGCGTCCGGGCGCGTCATTAAGTCGCCGGAGTTGGTTGCTCGGGCACCAAGCCCCTGAACAACGGCATACAGACGGACGACATGAATGCGGGCAGCTGGCGCCGGCTGGGAACACACCGCGCGACGGTGCGAGGGACGAGGGTTTTTGGTGTGCCAGGGTAGTCACCTGCGGTCGTGGCAACGATGGAGATGCCCTTTGCTCACATGCGACCCCACATGTCATTGAAAAAGCAAGATGACCCGGCATGGTCTCAGGTCCTGGGGATGCAGTTGGCCGTACTACACCACTCCGCGGACGCGTAACGGCACGCGCGCACGTCGGCGCCCCGTGCATTCTCGACGAGCCGGGTGTTGATCTGCTGGTCGTGCCACAATGCTAACGCCACCCTCGGCACACTGAAACCGACCGTGTTCAGCAACGATGAGCGTGTCGCTCACCGCGGTCGCCCTGTCCAGAGGCGGTGCTGGAGCTGCGCCACGTTGCTGGCCCCCACGACCCACATAAACGGTTGCCGGTGGCGAGGAGGTCATGGGCCAGCTCCTCCATTGGACTAGTCTGCGCCACGTCATCCCGACAGGTGTGCCCCACATGTCGGTTTCCCTGTTTTCCCGGCCATATTCAAGCGTCAGTGCTCTGCGTTGCGCATTATGCGCAGTACAGGTGGTTTTTGTGCCCTGGTTCAAATGTGGTACCGTACCAAGTTGTTACCCAAGCCCCAAGTGTGGTGGTTTTGGGTACGGTACCACCCTTTTCCTTTTCAAGTAGTGAAGTGTAACACTTGATTAAGTAGCCGGATGGTGTGCTAAATGTAGGTGTCCGACTGTTTGAAAGAATAATTGAGGTGTGCCCAGTCTGTGCCCGCATTTAGGGGCCCAACTTACCATGTTCCGGCAGTAGTAACTATACTAGTCCCTGCATACTCCCTCTATTTTTATTTACTCCGCATTTTAGCTTTGCTCATAGTCAAACTTTGTAAACTTTGACAAAGTTCATAGACAGAAATAATAACATATACAATAACAAATCAATACCATTAGATTCATTATTGAATTTACTTTCACATCATATATATTTGCTACTGTAAATGTTCATATTTCTACTCTTACTAGCAAGATGCCCGTGTGTTGCACGTAACATCAAGATGCATTTGTATGACTAGTTTATCTTATGAGAGAAAAGGATGAACGAGGGAAGGCCTTATTTGCAAATGTGGAGAGGTGTGTGGGTACCTTTTTGCAAAATTGCCATAGTTTCCTTCCTATCCGCCAGATATAAATCGAACGGCCTATATTGCAGGATGGCATGCACACCATCATCACCAACTCTGTTTTCTATAAGAGTGCGTCCGATTTATATCTGACAGATAGGAAGGAAACTATGGCAATTTTGCAAAAAGATACCCACACCCCTCTCCACATTGCAAATAAGGCCTTCCCTCATTCATCCTTTTATCCCACAAGATAAACTACTCATACAAATGCATCTTGATGTTCCGTGCAACACACGGGCATCTTGCTAGTGTAGATAAGAAGAAGAGCTGGTGATGATGGTGTGCCTACCATCCTGCAATATAGGCCGTCCGATCTATATCTAACGGATAGGAAGGAAACTATGACAATTTACCCGCACCACTCTCCACATTTGCAGATAAGGCCTTCCCTCGTTCATCCTTTTCTCCCAAAAGATCTTGATGTTTCATGCAAGGCACGGGCATCTTGCTAGTTTTCTATAAATTTGGTCAAATTTTATGAAGTTTGACTTCAGTCAAACCTAATATGCAGAGTAAATAAAACAGAGGGAGTATCTTACTCCGTGACCAAGACGGAAGGGAAAACGAGACAACTTATTGTTTATTGAGTTGTTCAAGCATAATCATGCGGTGTTGCTTATTTCTCATTCCTCTCCAACCATCTTCTCCATCGATCATGCCGCGCTCCGGTCGAGTCCATCCTCCCGCATGCCTCATTTGAACATTCCGCCGAGTATCATTCGCATGTGGGCCTATACCATGCTTGTATTTCTAATGTTGTAATTTGTCCGACATGCATACAAACAAACGGTTCATTTAAAGTTTCACTTTGCCTCCACTACGTGTCGCTTCCCGTCTTAGTTCTGACATCCCATTCGGTTCATGCCCCGACACATCTTGATGAGATCGATTGATGTTGAGAGATCAATTGCGTGTCGTGCAAGGAGATAAAGGTTTGCTCTGTTTCTATGATAGAAATGACGCACGGGGGGGGGGGGTCTGTGGGGATCGGAGGGAGTATATTGTACGTTCATAAGCAAAACGAACGTATTATACCCACCCTAGTCCTCTTTCAATCGATCTCCTGACCCCGAGATGAAATCGAGAGAAAACGAGTGGGTGCATGTGTGACACCTAAGGCGGATTCAAAATATTGAACCGGTGATCATAGCATCCGCAAATCATATATAAAGGGTATTCAATGTTCGTTTCGCTTTTGAATGTACAATATACTCCCTCCGATCCTTTCTAGTTTACATATAAGTTTTATGTGTAGTCAAAGTATCTCTACTTTGATCAAAGTTACAGAAAAAGTATCAACATTCAACAACGCCCAATCAATATTGTTAGATTCGTACGTACTCCTAGATTTGTATTCAAACAGAGATGGTTTCCAATTTGTTTTCAACCACGTGAATGTGCCAGTCCAATAATAACTTTTTTAAGCTCCCTGTCCAATAGTACTAGTGGAGTACTGACAACATCTGTAGTAGAGTATGCAGTGCTCATAGTACTCCCTCCTTCCATTTGTATAGGTCCTAAGAGCAAGTCTAATAAGGCCTAGTCAGCAGGCTATAAGACTTGTCATGTCATTAAAATCCTACTTGGAGGAGTGAGAAGAGAGGAGAGAGAGTGAAGCGGGATCTTATTCTACAGCCCGGCTATAACACATAGATCAAGAAAAAATAGTATGCATGCAACTCTCTTCCAATCATATACCTTGCTCATGCAAATATTAAATGCTTAAAGCCAACCTAATAACCATTCTAAGAGACAACTTACATGGAACTTTTGCCTATGTGGAGGAGAGAGATGTGAAATAGTAAGGGGAGTGAGCTCTCATGCAAGAGCCTAGCTATATACGCATTCCTAGGTAAATAAAATAAATATAAAGAAAGAGATAGAGAGGAGATGGAAAAAAGTACTAATACAATAGCCAACCTTATATATTTTTTACGGGAAATAGCCAACCTTATAGCCCACACTATTGTATGAGTTCATATAGATGATGGCTATAGATGACATGGCAGTTCCTTATAGCCATCGGCTGGCTATATTATTAACCATGCTCTAATGTGTTTTTCAAAACCGCCTTTGACTATTGACAAGATTAATAGTACATGAGATGTATAATGTGAAAATTATATCATTGGAAGCTCCTTTCACATACGAATTTGACCATATGCTTTGTGTAAGTTGCATGTCATATATTATTACTCTAACATTTGGTCAAAGTTAGCCTCGAAAAACGCATTAGGCCCTGTAGATGGAAGGAGGGAGTAGTAGTGGAAGTGGATCCTCTAACGTAGGTATCCCTGCCTTACCCTCCCTTTCGGTCACTTACTAGCAGACCCCATGCCTGCTAGGCCCCACATGTCAGTTACTCAATGGGTTCAGCCACGTCAGGGGATCCTCATCCGTAGTATACTCCCTCTGTTTTTATTTACTCCGCATAAAATGGAGGGAGTGGTAGTATAAATTACGCGGGCAGGGGAGGGGGACGGACGTCGGTTTGCTCTCAACTGCGGTCCCACAAGCGAGCGAAAACGCAAGACGAAGCGCATTCCATTCGGTGTGCGACGTGGAGGGTTCAGCATGCCGGGGTGCAACGCGAACGCGACAAGAGCGATGTACAGTCAAAACCGATTGACCGGTCATCACCGGAACCACTATTCACACCAGAACCTTCGCTGCTCGGCCTACGCCAGCCACTGCCCCAAAACCACACCTCCTCTCCAGCCCATTCCCCCACCTTTCGATCCCCTAGCCCGCATCAAGCGTCCCCTAGTTCGCCGGAAAGCCATGGTGCGCCGCAAGATCACGTACTACAAGATGCTGACGCCAGAGCGCCGCGCAGAAATCACGGCGGCGGTCGGCGCCACAGACCTTCGTTCCCAAGCTCGCTTTGCGGCGGGCCAATCCTGGAGTTCTCTGGAGCCAAGCTACGAGGAGGAGGAAGCCAATTCAATGTTCATGGCGGAGTTCGCGGCACAGAAGGCCCCCGATGGGTATGAGACGATGGACGTCGACTTCGTGCTGGTGTCCGGGTCCCCCATGGTGCAGGCGGACCAGCGGTTCAACCTGGCGATACTAAAGGAGGACCGGGAGGCAGAGGCTCAACTCGACGTGGAGCGCGCGCATGCCACTGCCATCGAGGCTCTCCTGCAGGCAGAACCGGATGTCATGGATATGAACCGGGCGGCGGAGGCTCAACTTGATGCGGAGCGCACGGATGCCGCTGCCATCGAGGCCCTCTTGCAGGCGGAACCAGACGTCCTGGACTTGAACCGGGCGGTGGAGGCTCAACTCGACGCGGAGCGCGTGGATGCCGCTGCCATCGAGGCCCTCCTGTAGGCGGAACCGGACGTCCTGGACTTGAACCGGGCGGCAGAGGCTCAACTCGACACGGAGTGTGCGGATGCCGCTGCCATCGAGGCCCTCCTGCAGGCGGAACCGGACGTCCCAGACTTGAACCGGGCAGTGCTCTCGTCCGTGCAGAGCGCGCGCACGCTCCGCGTGAACAAGTAGCTGGAGGCCAAGGACAACCACGGAGCGGAGACACACATCGGCAGCTACGGCTGGTTCGCGCTGGCAGCCAAAGACGACGAGGCCGTTTCGTTCCCCGAGCAGTGATAGTTTTTCTTTATGTTGTTGTTTTTAGGGATCTTTTGCTGTGTAAAAACATATATTGTTATGCAAGTCGCCTGACTTCCATCATTTGGGTCAGTCTACCATTTCAGGCGGTTGGATGAATATCCTATGTCTCCTAACCCTTCTTCCTCACCTCTTCTTCTTCCCCAACAGACCACCGCACGGGTCATACGGATCCTCCCCAACATGCGGTCGGATAAACATATTGTATGGACGAAAATTATGTGTCAGCGGTAGGATGGTTGAGTTTGGTTTGTTCACATGCGGTAGCACATGTCAGTGAGGGTGCATTCCCTTGGTTGGGTTTGCGGCGTGCAGGAGCGACCGTGTGAGGGTGCGGTGCGACTGCGGCGTGCAGGAGCGACTGTGTGAGGGTGCGGTGCGACCGCGACAGCTGTGCGCAAGTGTACCTCCTTTTCATTTTGAAAACTTTAGGCAAGCTTGGCAAAAATGTGTGGCGTAGTATGGCAATGAAAGGCCTAGACCCAAACATGATACAAGTACGTACGTACTAGGAGTACTAGTGTTAAAAAAGAAATGTGGGGTTTTCCTTCGCAGGATTAATCGATACAAATCCTCGTTTGACGTGTCAATTAATGCGTATTTTTTCTCCAAAGCCCAAAGAGCTAACCATCTCACTCCTCATCGCTTGATTAATGCAGCGCCATGCAAACCAACCTTCTCACGTCCGCATGCATGCAAGGGTATATTAATGTCCTTGGTTGCTAGTACGAGGCAAACCCCATCAATTTTGCCTCGATTAGTGTTAGTGGCCTTTTGCAAATTGTAATTTTGATATACTGGCCTTGTGTACAAAAAAATGGAGGTAGTAACTATTTGACTTCCTTCCCCATTGCGGTGACGTCGACCATATCTCGAACGTTGTGGTTTGGCGAAGTGCGTTCGACGGAGAACACCATTGAGGGAGACCACGGTAAGTCATTCACAAGTGCTGTCTGCAAGCCGAGACAACCGCCTTATTTGCATCCAGGAAGTCCATTGAACCAAAGGACCCGTAAATGTACTAGTATGATACGTCTCCATCGTATCTACTTTTCCAAACACTTTTGCCTTTGTTTTGGACTCTAACTTGCATGATTTGAATGGAACTAACCCGGACTGACGCTGTTTTCAGCAGAATTGCCATGGTGTTATTTTTGTGCAGAAATAAAAGTTCTCGGAATGACCTGAAACTTCACGGAGAATATTTTTGGAATTAATAAAAAATACTGGCGAAAGAATCAAGGCCAGGGGGCCCACACCTTGTCCACGAGGGTGGGGGCGCGCCCCTGCCTCGTGGGCCCCCTGGAGCTCCACCGACCTCAACTCCAACTCTATATATTCACGTTCGGGGAGAGAAAAAAAATCAGAGAGAAGGATTCATCACGTTTTACGATACGGAGCCGCCGCCAAGCCCTAATCTCTCTCGGGAGGGCTGATCTGGAGTCCGTTCGGGGCTCCGGAGAGGGGAATCCATCACCATCGTCATCATCAACCTTCCTCCATCACCAATTTCATGATGCTCACCACCGTGCGTGAGTAATTCCATCGTAGGCTTGCTGGACGGTGATGGGTTGGATGAGATTTACCATGTAATCGAGTTAGTTTTGTTAGGGTTTGATCCCTAGTATCCACTATGTTCTGAGATTGATGTTGCTATGACTTTGCTATGCTTAATGCTTGTCACTAGGGCCCGAGTGCCATGATTTCAGATCTGAACCTATTATGTTTCCATGAATATATGTGAGTTCTTGATCCTATCTTGCAAGTCTATACTCACCTATTATGTGTTATGATCCGTTAACCCCGAAGTGACAATAATCGGGATACTTACCGGTGATGACCGTAGTTTGAGGAGTTCATGTATTCACTAAGTGTTAATGCTTTGGTCCGGTACTCTATTAAAAGGAGGCCTTAATATCCCTTAGTTTCCAATAGGACCCCGCTGCCACGGGAGGGTAGGACCAAAGATGTCATGCAGGTTCTTTCCATAAGCACAAATGACTATATTTAGAATACATGCCTACATTACATTGATGAATTGGAGCTAGTTCTGTGTCACCCTATGTTATAACTATTGCATGAGGAATCGCATACGGCATAATTCTCCATCACCGATCCAATGCCTACGAGCTTTTCACATATTGATCTTTGCTTAGTTACTTTTCCGTTACCACTGTTACAGTCACTACTAGAAAAAAGGCTGTTAGTGGCGCACCAGTTTTGCTATTAATGGCGCACTATAGGTGCGCCACTATTAACACGCCACTAGTAACAAATAGTAATGGCGCACCTCATAGTGCGCCATTACTATGTCCAACAGTGCGCCATTACTATGCCTCCTAGGGGGCCATATTTACCTTCACGTATGCCCCCAAGTGCGCCATTACTATGCCCCATAATGCGCCACTGGTATTTAGCCTTGGTGCGCCACTAATGCTCAATATGGTGCGCCACTACTGGGGGCCATATTTGCCTTCACCTATGCCCCAAGTGCGCCATTACTATGCCCGATAATGCGCCACTGGTATTTATCTTGGTGCGCCACTAATTCTCAATATGGTGCGCCACTACTATGAATATTAGGAATTATTACTTTTTGCTTTTCTGGTATTTGCACAGGCTACAAAATACGTTACAACACAGAATATAAACATCACACAATAGAACTCATCATATTAGTCTCCAAATTCGAAATAGCGAACAAAGTTCAAACATTAGCCAAGTTTAGGTCTCGAGACATTAGCAAAGTTCATCATATTAGCCGAGTTTGTCGTCACATTACAAAGTCGATATCGATCATCTAAACTACCATCACATAAAAGAGAGCTGCGGTCACGATGAGCATCATCGCGATGAAACTGGTCTTCATCCGGTTCCTCCTTCGCTCCCTCCTCTCTCCTGCTAGATAGCGCACGTATCTAGCTTCCGCCTCCGCCCTAGTGGTGTACCCTTTGTAACTGTTACCGCCGAAACGGTGAACCTGTCTCCGACACTCCTCCAGTCGTCGTAGACTCCGGGAACCTTACCCTTGTACACGACATACGACGGCATCTCTATGCACTAGACAAACAAAATGTTAGTAGCAATTCACAGGTAATATATAAGCAATATATAAGTATGCAACAAAAGGATCGGAAGAGAAAAGCAACACATTAATAACATGATTCATGGTCCTACTAATAAATAGCATCGATTACATATAAGTTGAACGACTGGCCAAACTAAAGAGACATACAAGTTTATTAAAGTTTAATTACAACATGAGCTAATCGATATTTCAGAACTACATAGCATCAATACTTTCGACTTGACTCAGGGACCGGAGCGTGGATGAAGCCGCCGTCTTTCGTGATGGTCATGAATGTGCGGTCGTTGTCAGCCTGCATTTGTAGCGTTGTCTCTATTTCACTGTTGGACGGTTGATATTTGAGGTAGAACTGCCCTGAGGTACGAAGGACATCTTGATAGATGATTTCCGCAAACTCCGACTGGATGCGAAAGAATTCTTGTCTGATATCCTCGTCCTGGATTGCCGACAAGCGTGCGGCCCATTCTTTGAGATTATTTGGTAGCATAAGGTGATTATGGTCCCGTACGATCGCCCGCATGTGATGGAGGGCGTAGTAGGCATCCTTCTGACTGCCAGGCGGCTGCTTAACGCAGGGGAACGTCGTTACGTGGGTGAACATGTGCTTGCCGTACCTACAAATTAGCCTCCTAAAGGTGCCTCCAGATTTGGCGTAGCCGGGGAGAGCATCATCAAGAACTTTCTTCATATTTCTGTAGTCTTTCTTCGACTAACGGTCCGAGTCGAAATACGTGGCCATGGAATATTTCGGGCTTAAGAGGATGAGTGTGCAATGTGTGTCACTGCACAAAACACGGAATGTTAGAAAAAAAAGAACGATCGAAATCTAAGAAATCATATGTTACGGGGCGGTGAGGGGATGACTTACTCGGAAAAGTAAGGCACGAGGAAGTTATCCTTATCTGGGTTCGCCAGAATGACGCTTTCGAGGTATGAACTCGCGACTTGCCGGTCCCCAGCGTTGCCCAAGATCTTGGCACGCATGTAGAAGGGGTCGACTATCACGATGTCCAGGGTCTTGTCTCTAATGATCCGCATCTCCATACTGAGCGAAAATAGCCGAATGAAGGTGTAGTGCAGCGGATGAAGGTTAAACATAGCGAAGATGTCATCAAACCGCAGGACGATCATACGCCCGATGGTGCTATCGACAAAGCCCTTGCCCTCTGGCACCTTGGCCACGAAAACCGGATATACCACATCATTCTCGGAGAGACGCCGCTTCTCCATAGAAAGAACACTGTCATGCAGACTCCGAATAGCACCGGTTGCAGCATTGGGCAGATTAGTCGGTAGCATCGGCCTACCCGCCACATGCACCCTCCTCGAGATATCCTTAGGTATTGGTGGCCCGTCCTGAGCACGGATCGTACTCGGTGTCGGCTGGCTCGCACCCTTGTTATTTTTTCTTTTCCGTCCCTTCTGCTTCTTCTGCTATAATGGGATCGAGTTCTGCTCAGTGACCACCTTCTTGAGTGTGTTGGGGCTGATAATATTTCGCACCTTGGCTATTTGAGTCTCGGTGAAGGTGGCAGCTGGAGGCGTCTCCTGAGAACTGAATGCCAGACGATGCCTATTGCAATTGGGTTTCTCCGCGGTACCAGCTAGATCGCGATCGTCTTTTGCAGGGTCAGGTTCTTGAGAAGGAGGCCCCAAGAATTCGTCACCGTACCCATGTTCATTGAAGTACTTATCGACATTGGAAAATGTACCGTCGTCGTCGTCTGGATCCTGTGCCATATGCATGTCCGAATCAGCTGACGGCGGTAGCGTTGCGGCGGTCTTGCCATGGTTTGGCGCCGGCACGACTGGCGGTGTTGTCTGTGGGGTGGTGTCCCCCGCCCCCAAACGAATCTGGCTCTTCGGCCAAAGCATGGACCAGCCTAAGCAGGCACCGAGGGTCATCACATCATCTTCGTCGGCCCCAGGGGGTCGATACGGAGGTAACAAGTCGTCGCAGCCCCGCAGCACCCGAACCAGTTGAACCCTATACACAGTGGGTGGCATCGGATTACCGTGGAACACGCGGTTGCCCGGTTCAACGATTTTGGCCTTGGCGACATCAATCAACTCGCCGTCCACAAAGTGCAGGAGAGTGCATGGAACTTTGGCGGCGCCCTGCGAAAACATGTAGGGCGTCAGGGATGCCCAGTCAAAGGCAAGGAGATGAAGTCATCGGCGGAGGCTTAGTTACCGTGATGGCATCGAGCTCGGCTAATGTCGAGGCACCGCCAACGGCGGGCATGCAAGTGACGGAGGGGCCGCTTGCTGCCGAGGTGCCGGCCGGCGTATTCTTCCCACACTCGGCTGCATTAAGCTCCAATGCCGGCGCCGACGCCGAAGACACCAATGCTGCCTCCGCCGGAGAAACCAATGCCGACGCGTTGTGCGAGTTGCTGCCCGTGAAGCTGGGAATCGGGGGCGGCCCCTGTTGGCTGCCCGCAATCCACCCCCGCAGCCCCTCAAGAAAGGTAGGCATAATGGCGGTGATCATCGCTCCCACTTGGTCTCGCACTTGCTCTTGGACTAACTCCAGAATCCCGCTTGTGCCTTGAGTTCTTTAACCTCGCGCTCCTGGCTTTCCGAGCTGGTCTTTCTCTCCTTTCGCCCAGCGTTATAGTATTCCAACCATTTCGTGGGCAAGCCTTTGCCGGCCACATGACCAGCTAACGACGGCTTACTGAACTTATGCTTGTGTTTCATTACGTCAACGCCCTATTTAAAGTGGTGTCCCAAGGGGCAGACGGGGAGCTCTGAGACCCCGCGCTACTGCTTTCAGTTTCCTACGGAAGGAACGTGAACCATTTAGAAATTTGGCTTCATTAATTAGAATGCAACCATATGGAGCTAATTACACGGGGGTGTATTCCTTACCAGAACAAGCTCAAGCGCCTTCACCTTCGGATCCGTGGTAAGCTCCTTTGTTACCGGGTCCACCTTGTACCGGGCCTTGACATAGTTCCTGGTCTGCTTTTCATGGTATTTATCAAAGAGGGGCGGTAGGCCTTGCTCGGCACGCTCCGCGTCCTCCTTGTCCCATATAGGTTCCGCCACTCTGTAACCGCCGGGACCGAGTTTGTGGACCCCTAAGTTCAAGTCCCGCATATCTTTCCCCCACTGACTTGATTCCGTGGATGGGTTGCTCTCGCACTTGATCTTGAACTCTAGGTAGTCAGCTTCGCTGATCGAAGGATTTGTCTCCTTGATCTTCTCATAACTATCACCACTTAGAATCCTTCTCTTCACCGCGGCTCTCCAAGTAGCCAGGGCCGTGCTCATCTTCGTGAGGGCGGCACTGTTCACTTTATTCACTGAGAGGCGTGTGTTTGCGAAGTCACCGGGGAACTTGTATCGTTCGTGCAGCTTCGTGAAGAGGAGGTTGCGCAAATTCCCTCGGTCACGATGCCTTAGGTTCTCGGTGTTGATCGAGACGGTGGTCCGGATAATGCACCCGAGTTGTCCCGCGTACCCACTGACTAATTCTTTGGGCGCCGTTGGATGCCCACTGGAGGGACACTTCAGTAAATTCCTCCTTGACGGTGCCGAGCACGTTCGGGCGCCGGTCCTTCCGTTGCCTCTTCGGTTGGCTGCCATCTGTGCGTTCGCTGCCACCATCAGTGGTGGCATCCCCGGCGGCACCATCAGTGGTGTCATCCCCGATGCCACTAGGGGTTGTGTCGTCGGGATCAGTGTCTTCCGCGGCGTCCTCATAGCGGTGAGGTTCTTCCTCCATCTCCTGGGACAGCTCCCAGAATGGCTTGCCCGAACCGTCGGCCTCATCATTGTCGGCCATGTTCGCTCTAAATAGGAAAAAAGGCTACTAGAGTTATTGGATGAGATCAGGGTAGTATCTATTCTTCTCAGATTTAGAGGAATATTTCCGTTTCGGTTGAGAATCAGGCACCTTCTAGGTCAAGAAAATTGGGCATGACCTTTGCTAATTTTCTTGACCTAGGAGTGCCCCATTCTCAACCGAAACGGAAATTAATCAACACTTCAGGAGAAAAGGGTAACTATTTGTCCCTGCACAAAATATTGAACTGAAGGAGCCTTAGTTCAGTTGTAGCTGGCACGTAGCTACAACCTATGCCATACAATCCCCCAAAGGGAAGACAGGACAATATTCAGCAGGAAATAACAACAACATTTTTTAGTACTTCATATCTCATTGGGAGATTGCACAAGAACTACTGAGAAAGCCAGAATGTGTGAATGGATAACAGATTTCCAATGATATTTCAAGCGTCATCAAGTGAGCAAGCAGTCAGTCAGAATGCCGAGGCATGTTAGCTCCTAAGACTGATTCAGACTAAATGCATGTCCAAAAGGACGGGCCATTCCCAAGCATTTCAATACACTTTGACTAAACATAACAACCTCATGCAGTAACAACATTGAGCATCTAAAACAGAAGTGGCATGGACAAAGAATCAATTATTTACCTCACCAGGTGTCTATCATAGCAATACAAATTCATCTTATTCGGTGACAATGGACCAAAAGATGCCTGATTACATACCTAAAAATGGCAGAAATTTGCTACTAGCACCCAAATACTCATGGTAAAATCACTGAGTTGAACATACACCATATTATTGCATCTAATCAGAAGACACTGGTGTGTAATGGCTACATGGTATTGATATACAAGAGTATGGCTAAGCACGAAAAGAGTAAAACTATCTACTACTTTATTTGCTCCCCAAAATGCAAGAAGCCAAGGCACTAAAAAGAGGGAAGAAACTACAATCTTCCTGGTCTAAACATCATCTAATAAAAGAAGGTAGTCTAGGTCGAGGGCAAGCTCTACTACTTGCTTCCGGGCATCAGTTCCATCAGCTCTTACTACCACTACATATACTGGCTGGCCATGGACGAACAAAATTGTAGCAATACATGGAGCTCAATTGGCAGAGGTCATTGACACACGACACGCACGGGCAGCTGAGTGGGTTGACGCGCGTACCTTGGCGGGGTTCCAGGTGTTGGCGACGGTGAGGGGCCCGTGGTCGGCGAGGATCTGGCGGAGGCAGCCGGAGATGGCCACGGCCTCGTCCTTGGGCACCTTGGGGTTGAGCCGCTGCTGCTCCTCAACGAGGTGGACGCGCTGCTGCTCCTCGGCGAGGTGGACGCGCTGCTGCTCCTCGGCGAGGTGGACGTGCTGCTGCTTCTCCTTGTCGGTGTGTGTCGACGTCGTTGCTGCTCCTTGCGCAGCGGACGGAGCTGCAGCTCCTGGAAGGGTGGTGCGCAGCGGGCTAGAGGGATGTGGCGCGATGGAGGGCCAGCGGACGGGCGGCGGCATAGTGGGTCGGGGCGGCGGCGCAGTGGGTCTGGGCGGCGGCGCACGTAGGGGGGCGGCGGCGCAGTGGGTCGGGACGGCAGTGCAGGTTGGGGGCAGCAGGTCGAGGGCTGAGAGAGGTGTGAGATTGGGGATTGGGGATTTGGGATCGAAGGTTTTTTATCTTTGTCTTTTTTCTACTATGGGGGGAGGGTTAGCAATGGCGCACCTTTTAGGGGTGCGCCATTAAAATTGGTATATCAATGGCGCACCTTTTAGGGGTGCGCCATAAGCACCGTGATAGCAATGGCGCACCTTCTCCTGGTGCGCCATTACTAACTTTTTTTATTTTTTTGGATTTTTAGTTGCATGTAATAATTTAAGATTTGAGATAAAAGAAAAGGAAAATGCAAATGGAGTGATAAAACCATTGTGCAAAGATTTAGAATTAGATGACATGCTTGAAATCAAGTGATACATGTAATAATTTAGTTGCATGTAATAATTGAGCTTGCCACTGACACACACACGCGGCCGACACGCCGTGATTCGATCTTAGCTATATTTTCACAATCTTCTTTCCCTTCTTTCTCGCGGTTGAATAATTTAGCCCCGGAACCCCTTGAATTGATCTTCTCTTGAACGGACATCCTTTAGGTAGCGTGGTCCTGCTTCTTCTTGTGGTGTATGGTACTTCATCATCGTCGTCATCTTCCATCTTCGGGTCGCCGTACTTGTCGAAGTCTTACTCATTGGCGACTCCATCCATTACAATGATGTTCCTTTTGCCTCTCCTCACGACAACACGACTGGGCTTTGACGGGTCGGTAATGAAGAAGCATTGGTCCACTTGGGAAGCCAGTACCCATGGCTCATTTTTCGCGGTGACGTTTGCGCCCGCGGTCTTGGATTTGGCTTCGGGTATAACCATGGTGGTGAAATACTGGTCTTCTTTTAGGACGCTCTTGGCCCATCTGACACGGAACATCGGGACCTTCTCTCTAGCGTAGCTCAGCTCCCAGATCTCCTCGATCCTTCTGTAGTATCTGTCCTTGTCATTACCGGTGTAGGATTCCATCGTTACCCCAGAGTTCTCATAATTGCTCTTCATGTCCTTTTCCTCGGTGTAGAATGTGTAGCCGTTGATATCGTACGCCTCATAGGTCATCAGGTTGTGCTCGGTGCCCTGTGACAAGGCGAATATGAGTTTTTCTTCCTCGGAAGAATCCTCATGTAAAGGGTACGACAGAAGCTTCTCCTTGAACCAACACGTGAAACATGAGTTGTGCTCTTTGATTATATCTCCGTCCGTCCTCTGTTGGCCTCGGTCATTGTACGTCTTCTCAATAAAGGTTTTGTGCTCTACCACCCAAGGATCGACCACGTCTATGTGTTGTAGCGCGACTAGGTTTGCTCTTTCAAAGTCGGCGAGTCGACCCTTGAAGTCGACATGCATTTTGCGGCGACCCTCTCGGTGACCCCATCCAGCGAGCCTGCCGAGGTGCCTGTTGACGGGCAGACCAACGGGGTTCTCGATGCCTAGATAATTCGTGCAATAGGAGATGCACTCTTCGGTCAGAAAGCCCTTGGCTATGCTTCCATCTGGACGTGCCCTGTTGTGAACGTATCCTTTGATGACACCATTCATCCTTTCAAAACGGCATCATGCTGTGTAGGAACATCGGCCCGAGTTGGATGATATCCTCCACGATATGGACCAGCAAATGCACCGTCACGTCGAAGAATGAGGGCGGGAAGTAGATCTCAAGCTCGCATAGTATCACCACGACCTCTTCCTGTAGCCTTCTGAGTTGCCTCACGCCAACCGACTTCCGAGAGATGACGTCGAAAAAGTTGCATAGGCCAAATAGCATTTCACGGACGTGCGCGTCCATGATCCCATGGATTGCAACTGGAAGTATCTGCGTCATCAGCACGTGACAGTCGTGAGACTTCATCCTGCTGAACTTCTGCTTCGCTGAGTCTAGGTATCTGCTTATCTTCCCCGCGTAACCGTAAGGAAGTTTTACTCCTACGAGGCAGGTGAAAAACTGCTCGATCTCCTTCTGACTTAGAGTGAAGCACGCGGGAGGGCAGTCATATTCGATCTTCTTGGCCTTTTTGCCTTTGCGACGACTTTCCGTGTCCTTCGCCTCATCATCATCATCATCATCATTAGGGCGTTTTGCGTGAAGCTCCTCCCTGATGCCCATTGATTGCAAGTCTGCCCTTGCTTTCGGCCCATCTTTGGTCCTCTCTGGCATGTTGAGCAGGGTACCAAGCAGACTCTCGCACACGTTCTTCGTGATATGCATGACATCAAGGCTGTGAGGCACACGGAGGATCTTCCAGTACGGCAAGTCCCAGAAAACAGACCTTGTTTTCCATACCTTCAGCAGCGGCTCTGGCGCCTTTCGCTTCTTTCCTTGCGATGGGCACTCTTTCCAGTTTTTCAACAGCTCGTCTATTTCCTCACAGCTCCTCGTACGCGGGCGTCTTCGGGGTTCGGTTTCACCATCGAATAGATCCTTACATTTTCTCCATGCGTCATCGTCGCGAAGCCACCTTCGATGTCCCATGAACACGGTTTTCAAAGACCCGGCATCTCTATCTAGCTGGCGATACATTGTGTCATCCATGCACCAGACGCATGCACAAAATCTGTGGACCACCTGCCCCGCGACATATTCGTAACCGAGATAGTCGTGCACCATCGTGAGCACTGCGGCTCTCATAGGGAAATATTCTTTCGCTGCGGCATCCCACGTATTGGCTGGCGTTTTCCACAGCGTGTCTAGCTCCTCTTTCAG
This sequence comes from Triticum aestivum, assembly GCF_018294505.1. Classification (NCBI taxonomy): domain Eukaryota; kingdom Viridiplantae; phylum Streptophyta; class Magnoliopsida; order Poales; family Poaceae; genus Triticum; species Triticum aestivum. Next base: position 406,031,930 of record NC_057799.1, on the reverse strand, counting down.
CAGCCCCAGATACAGATTGATGTCATTCCCTGGTTGTTTCGGCCCTTCTATTAGCATACTCATGTGAATGTACTTCCTGTTCATGCACATCCAGGGGGAAGGTTGTACATCCACACAAACACAGGCCAGGTGCTATGTGTGCTTCTCTGGCTGCCAAACGGATTGACTCCATCGGTGCTCGCGCCCAGCACGATGTTCCTTGGATCGTCCCCAAATTCTGGGTGTTCGAAGTTCAACGCTTGCCACTGGCTCGCATCCTTAGGGTGACTCAGCATCTTGTCTTTTTATTTGTCTTCGGATCATTTCCGTCATCTTCTCGCTTCTTCTCCTCCCTATCCGCGTGCCAACGTAGGAGCTTTGCTAGCTTAGGGTCCGCGAAATACCGCTGCAGACGAGGAGTGATCGGAAAGTACCACACCACTTTTCGAGGAGCTTTCTTCCTCTTCTTGTATCGAGTGGCGCCGCACACCGGACATATGGTAGACTCCGCGTGCTCGTCCTGATAAATGATGCAATCGTTCATGCACACATGGTATTTCACGTGCGGTAAATCCAGAGGATACACGATTTTCTTCGCCTCCTCGAAACTGGTCAGGCACTTGTTCCCCTTGGGAAGACGGTCATGCCAGAATGACATGTTCTTGTCGAAGCATGCGTCGGTCATTTTGTGTTTTACCTTCATCTCCAGAGCCATGAGCGTTACTTTCAGGCGGGTATCCTCGGGCCTGCAAATCCTTCATACAATGGAGTAACCGCGTCTATCGCCAGTTGATCCAACTTGGCTTTCTCTCGGGCGGCAGCTCTTGCGTTACCCGTCTGCTTGAGAAGCAGCTCTTGAATATGAGGGTCCTGCACCCAACCCATCGATGGTCCATCGTTGTCTGCTCCGACATCTTCATCTTCATGATCATGCCCTTCGTCTTGATCTTCCTCATCATCATGTCCGGCATCTTCTACATGATGACTGTGTCCTGCATCTACTTTGTGATCATGTCCTGGAGATTCTTCGTCTTCTCGCCCGCCCTCGCCGCTATTGTCTTGCTGCCCTTCCTTATTTCTTGCCCAACCCCCATGGATGACTTCATAATCATCTTCATCACCTTGCCACCGATAGCCATCCATGAAACCACGCAAGAGCAGGTGGTCCCGCACCTGTCTGGAATCCGGGTCCATAAGGCTCTTCAGCTTGCATCTTCGACACAGACATCTTATCTCCGTCTCGTTCTTTTGAAGCATCTCGGCCTTCGCGGAGCTCAAAAACCTATTCACGATGCCTTCGGTCATCGTGCGGGCCATGGTCGCCTGCGGGGTAGAGCAAAACGATATTTTAGAACCAATTTTTTTTGGCATGACTTTGCCTAAAAATAGGACCGAAAAGAATGCATAGTACCAAATTCTCGCCGAAACAGAAACGAATCAACATTCCGGCAAAATATTGGCAACTATCACATTTCAAATACCGGTACCTGCAAACACAAACATATGTAACCCCACAAACATACGTAGATCTAGGCCATAAAAAGTGTGTACGTTGTTGGAGGGAGAAAAAAGTAGATCTAGAACATACAGAAAGCTTTCCCCTTACTTACCTACAAAAAAAGGAAATTTAACCACTTAATTTGGGTGAATCTATGGTGCAATGAGGTGAGGAGGAGGAGGCAGCCGAGACCAAGCTTGGTAGAGGTGGATAGAATGAAGTGGGGAAAGTGACTGTGGTAGGTGGCAGTCAAAAATATCTAGCTGATCTAGAATGAAGTGGCGCATTCTTAGGAGGTGCGCCATTGGTAACCAGGGTTACTAATGGCGCACCTGGTGTGTGGTGCTCCATTACTAGTTTTGAAAAAAAATTGAAAAAAATTGTTAGTAGTGGCGCACCGTGGGTGTGGTGCGCCATTACTAGTTAAAACTAGTAATGGCGCACCAAACCACGGTGCACCACTGGTAAGTCTGGGGAGGGGGGTGTGCCCAGGAGAAACTTAGCGGTGGCGCACCACACACAAGGTGCACCATTAGTAATATAAACATTCGTGGCGCACCACATACATAGTGCGCCACTAATGTCTATATTAGCTATAGCCCTTTTTCTAGTAGTGAGTTACTACAAAACTGCTACTGTTACTTTTGCTACCGTTACCGTTACTTCCATACTACTTTGCTACTAAATACTTTGCTACAGATATTAAGTTTTCTAGGTGTGGTTGAATTGACAACTCAACTGCTAATACTTGAGAATATTCTTTGGCTCCCCTTGTGTCGAATCAATAAATTTGGGTTGAATACTCTACCCTCGAAAACTGTTGCGATCCCCTATACTTGTGGGTTATCAAGACTATTTTCTGGCACCGTTGCCGGGGAGCATAGCTCTATTCTTTGAGTCACTTGGGATTTATATCTGCTGGTCAATATGAGGAACTTGAAAGACAAAATAACTAAGATTTTTCCCTCAACTATGAGGGGAGGTAAGGAACTGCCATCTAGCTCTGCACTTGATTCACCTTCTGTTTTGAGTAAGCTTGCGACACCTAAACCTGCTTCTGCTATTAATTCTGACATGTCGCATGTCATTGATGATGCCACTTCTGCTATGCATGATACTTATGATGAAACTACTTCTATGCTTGATACTACTGTGCCACTAGGTGAATTTCTTGATGAACAACTTGGTAGGGCTAGAGAGAATGAAATTATTGAAACTGATAATATTGATGAAAGTGATGATGAAGATTCTCCCCCTAGATATGAATTGCCTGTTGTGCCTGAGGGTTATGTTATGGATGAAGAAACTGCTAGAGACTTTCTTGCTTGCAATGATAGGAATGATCTTAAGAAATTATTAGCTAAGCTGAAAGAAAAATCTCTGAATGCTAGAATGAAATATGACCCTGCTTTTGCTACTTCACCTATCTGTGTTACTAATAAGGATTATGATTTCTCTGTTGATCCTGAGATAATTACTTTGGTTGAATCTGATCCTTTTTATGGCTATGAATCTGAAATTGTTGTGGCACATCTTACTAAATTAAATGGTATAGCCACCCTATTCACTAATGATGAGAAAATTCGCTACTACTATATCCTTAAATTATTTCTGTTCTCATTAAAGGGTGATGCTAAAACATGGTCTAATTCTCTTGATCCTGGTTGTGTGCGTAGTCCCCAGGATATGATTTATTAATTCTTTGCTAAATATTTCCCCGCTCATAAGAAACAAGCTGCTTTAAGGGAAATATATAATTTTGTGCAAATTGAAGAAGAGAGTCTCCCACAAGCTTGGGGGAGGCTTCTCCAATTACTTAATGCTTTGCCTAATCATCCTCTCAAGAAAAATGAAATACTTGATATCTTTTATAATGAACTAACCGATGCTTCCAGAGACCACCTGGATAGTTGTGCTAGTTGTGTTTTCAGGGAAAGAACAGTTGATCAAGCTGAATTGCTATTGGATAATATGTTGACTATTGAAAATAATTGGACACTTCCTGAACCAACTCCTAAGCCAACTCCGAAGAAAAGGGGTATTCTATTTCTCAGTCCTGAAGATATGCAAGAGGCAAAGAAATCTATGAAAGAAAAAGGTATTAAAACTGAGGATGTTAAGAATTTACCTCCTATTGAAGAAATACAAGGTCTTAATTTGCCGCCTGTTGAAGAAATACATGGTCTTGATAACCCGACACAGGTAGTAAAGGTAAATTCTCTCTATAGATTTGATGAAGGTGATATTCCTCGTTATAAGTCTGCTAGCCAGTGCTTAGATGAGTTCGATAATTTTATTGTCAAACAAGAAAATTTCAATGCTTATTTTGGTAGACAATTGAAACGTAATGCTTATATGATTGAACACTAGAGTGATTATACGTCTAGAGTTAAGGGTGAACTTAAACTCATTACTAAACATGCTTCTATGGTTACCACTCAAGTAGAACAAGTGCTTAAAGCTCAAAATGATTTGCTCAATGAATTAAATAATAAGAAGAATGATAATGCTGTTAGAATTATGACTAGAGGGGGTAAGATGACTCAGGAACCTTTGTATCCTGAGGGCCACCCTAAGAGAATTGAGCAAGATTCTCAGAGAACTAATGTTGATGCACCTAGTCCTTCTAAGAGGAAGAAAAAGAAAAATGATAGGACTTTGCATGCTTCTAGTGAACCTGTTGTTGACACACCTGAGAATCCCAATAATATTTCTATCTCTTATGCTGAAACACAATCTGGTGATGAACATGAACCTAGTGATAATGCTAATGATGATGTTCATGTTGATGCTCAACCTAGCAATAACAATGATGTAGAGATTGAACCTGCTGTTGATCTTGATAACCCACAATCAAAGAATCAACGTTATGATAAGAGAGACTTTGTTGCTAGGAAGCACGGTAAAGAAAGAGAACCATGGGTTCAGAAACCCATGCCTTTTCCCCCTAAACCATCCAAGAAAAAGGATGATGAGGATTTTGAGCGCTTTGCTGAAATGATTAGACCTATCTTTTTGCGTATGCGTTTGACTGATATGCTTAAAATGAATCCTTATGCTAAGTACATGAAAGATATTGTCACAAATAAGAGAAAGATATCGAAAGCTGAAATTTCCACCATGCTTGCTAATTATACTTTTAAGGGTGGAATACCTAAGAAACTAGGAGATCCAGGAGTACCAACTATACCATGCTCCATTAAAAGAAACTATGTTAGAACTGCTTTATGTGATCTTGGAGCCGGTGTTAGTGTTATGCCTCTCTCTTTATATCGTAGACTTGATTTGAATAAGTTGACACCTACGGAAATATCTTTGCAAATGGCTGATAAATCAACCGCTATACCTGTCGGTGTTTGTGAGGATGTGCCTGTTGTGGTTGCAAACGTTACTATTTTAACGGACTTTGTTATTCTTGATATTCCCGAGGACGATAGTATGTCGATTATCCTTGGTAAACCCTTTTTGAATGCTGCAGGGGTTGTTATTGATTGCAATAAAGGCAATGTCACTTTTCATGTTAATGGAAATGAGCATACGGTACACTTTCCGAGGAAACAACCTCAAGTCCACAGTATCAATTCTATTGGAAAAATTCCATCGATTATTATTGGAGGTTTTGAATTTCCTCTTCCTACTGCCAAGAAGAAATATGATATTCTTATTGTTGGGGATGTGCATATCCCCGTTGAGGTAACATAGTGTTATTCGAAATTTCTCCGGTTCCATGTTATTCGGAATGGGTTTGTTAACAAGACTTGATCAACCTTGTTAGTGGATTCCTTTTGATGAGCATGAGATGGATGAAGTTAGAAAGCACAACCTTCTGTACCCTCCTCTTACTTTCTATTATTTAGATTAAATAAAGCAAAAATAGTATTTTTCGGTCAGTTTTCTGAATTATCTGTGCAATAAAAATACCCCCAAAATAAAAGTTCTCCAAATGCCCCGAAAATGAAATATGATTTTTTCTAGAATATTTGAGAATATCTGGCACTGAGAACACATCAGGGGAGCAAGCACCTGGCCACGAGGGTCCAGGGCGCGCCCCCTGCCTCGTGGGCCCCTGGTGGCTCCCCTCCACTTATTCCAGCCACCACACACTCCTTCTTCCTCCCCAAAAAATCACCAACCAGCTCAAGCACGAGTTGTAGCTCATATTGCTGCCATTTTCGATCTCCTTGCTCAAAGCTCCACTCACAAAACTGCTTTGGGGGATTGTTCTTTGGTATGTGACTCCTCCAATGGTCCAATTAGTTTTTGTTCTAGTGCTTTATTCATTGCAAATTTTTGCTGCCTAGGTGACCCTGTTCTTGAGCTTGCATGTCAAATTTATATGGTCCCAAGTAGTTCTAATGCATGTTATAGTTTCTAGGCACTTGTGGGAGTAGTTGCTATCAATTTTGTTGAGTTGGGTTCACTTTTATTTTAAGTTACTAAAAATTTCAGAAATTTTCAAAAATTGATGAAGAGATTTTTGAGGGGCTCTTCGAGCCGAAGCTCGAAGAATAAACAAAGTGAAGAGGATAAGAGGCCTGAATATAATCTCCCTCGCACCACGGAGGTTCACCCGTGTGAATGGCCTTTTGATGAGTTCTTGAGAGCAGCCGGGATTCGTGATGATTTTTATTATTTGGCTGAGAATGCGGGCCTCACCGACTTCCTCCGCGACCAACGCGAATAGTATATCCTACTCACTAATATTTTTGTGCAAAATTTTCATTTCCATGGTAGGAGATTACCACCCTCGGTGGATTTTTATTTATATGATGAGTATAAGGAGATGTCCCTTTTTGATTTCTGCCGGGTCTGTAAGATACCCTTTATGGGAAGCATAGATGAACCACATCGTAATGATGTGGAAGGGTTTATTGATATGATTGCTGTAGGGGAAACGAGGAAAGTTTCCGATGCAAGAATTATTAGCATACATTTTCCGGTTCTGTGTTACTTTGCAATATTTGCTAGTAGATGTTTAATTGGTCGCGGAAATTGTGGAAACCTTAGTGCCCCTGATATTGTTATTTTGTGCCATGCCTTGTTTCGTGACAACACGTTTAGTATAGGCGCTATTATTGCAAAGCGGTTAAATCTGAACCACACGAAGGGTCCCATCTTGGGATGTATCTTCGCCTCGCACCTCGCCGCACACTTTAACATACCTATTAGGCATTATGAGAAAGAAGAAAAGTTATTGCCTCCTGTTTTTCTAGATTATAAGAGTATGGTAGCACATGACTTTATTGTTAAGAATAAGAAAAGGATGCTTAACTACAGACTAATATTTGATAAAAATCACCCTGAGACTATTACTTTGCCCGCTCCTTCTTTGTTTAAATTATCTTCAGGCAAGTATCTTATTCTGCCGGAGGCATTTCATGCCTACTAGAGCCTCACACAAGCTCCAGAGCCAGAGCCGGAACCACAACTTGATCCTCCACGTTAGTCTGTTTACCAGTGGGATCCGGAGGAGATTGCCAATCAGTGGTACCCCGAGGCTCCATCTCAGTACGACCCCAACTACAACTTTGATCCATGGGCATAAACCAACTTAGGCCAAAAGCCTAAGCTTGGGGGAGTACGTATCTCTCACCGACATTACATTCATGTTCACACACTCATGCTAGTTGTCGGTGCTCATACTTTTTCATTGTAATATCCATGCTAGTTTATTTTCTTTTCTAGTTTTCTTCTTGTGTGTTTGAAAAACCTTAAGAAAAACCAAAAAATTAGTTATGGCTTTTAGCTAGTTTACTTTTCATGCTTGTAGTAGTAATAATTAAAAGAAAACCCAAAAAGATTTCTCGTGCTTCTTTTGCTTGTTGGGAGCTTTCACGTGTAAATAGTTTTATTTCTTTTCTTTTCTTTGGGGGTCGAGAGGAGAAGACCATAATGAAAATGTTGAAGTGGCTCTTATATGCATTATTGTTGATTTAACCAAGAGCCCATATTATCTTGTCTTCTCCTTTGTATTGAATACCTGCAGATTCTAGCTTAGTCCAATGCACGTGCTCTATTATTATTATCCACATCGTTCGGTCGTGCAAGTGAAAGGCAATAATGACGATATATGATGGACTGATTGAGATGAGAGAAGCTGGTATGAACTCAACCTCTCTTGTTTTTGTAAATATGATTAGTTCATCGTTCCTGATTCAGCCTATTATGAATGAAACATGTTTGCAATGACAATTAGAGATTATAGTTGCCCATGCCATGCTTAATTTGCTAGGAGTTTATAATGGTTTACCTTGCGTGCCGACATGCTATTAAAATGGTTGTGATGTGGCATGATAGGGTGGTATCCTCCTTTGAATGATTCGAGTGACTTGACTTGGCACATGTTCACACATGTAGTTGAAACAAAATCAACATAGCCTCCACGATATTTATGTTCATGGTAGATTATATCCTACTCATGCTTGCACTCAATGTTTATTAATTTTAATGCATGTTCATGACTGTTGTCGTTCTCTAGTTGGTCGCTTCCCAGTCTTTTTCTAGCCTTCACTTGTACTAAGCGGGAATACTGCTTGTGCATCCACTTCCATAAACCCCAAAGTTATTCCATATGATTCCACCATACCTTCCTATATGCGGTATCTACCTTCCGTTCCAAGTAAATTTGTTTGTGCCAAACTCTAAACCTTCAAATGAAATTCTGTTTTGGATGCTCGAATAGCTCATGTATCAACCAGGGCTGTCTGTATCTTCCATGCTAGGCGGGTTATTCTCAAGAGGAGTGGACTCCGCTCCTCACTCACGAGAAAATGGCTGGTAACTGGGATGCCCAGTCCCATGCTCTAAGCAACTCAAATCGAAATAATTGCAAACAAAACTCCCCCAGGGCCGTTGCTAGTTGGAGGCACTCGTTGTTTCGAGCAAGCCATGGATTGATGGTTGTTGGTGGTGGGGGGTATAAACTTTACCATTCTGCTTGGGAACCGCATATAATATGTGTAGCATGGAAGATATCGAGATCTCTCGGTTGTTATGTTGACAATGAAAGTATGCCGCTCAAAATATTATTCATCTCTATTTCAAAATCGAGCTCTGGCACCTCTACAAATCCCTGCTTCCTCTGCGAAGGGCCTATCTATTTACTTTTATGTTGACTCATCACCCTCTTATTAAAAAGCACCAGTTGGAGAGCACCGCTGTCATTTGCATCCATTACTATTAATTTATACTGAGTATGACTATGACTGGATCTCTTTTACCATGAATTACAATGTTTAGTCAGTCCTAGATCTTCAGAGGTGCTCTGCATTTATGTTTTGCGGTCTCAGAAAGGGCTAGCGAGATACCATCTTGGTATATCATATTATGATTGTTTTGAGAAAGTGTTGTCATCCGAGATTTATTATTATTGCTCGCTAGTTGATTATGCCATTGATATGAGTAGACATGAGATCTAAATGTTATTGTGAATATGGTTAGTTCATAATCTTTGCTGAAAACTTGAATGCTGGCTTTACATATTTACAACAACAAGAGCAAACAGAGTTTGTAAAAAAATTTCTTTATCACTTTCAGTTTGTCAACTCAATTGCTTGAGGACAAGCAAAGGTTTAAGCTTGGGGGAGTTGATACGTGTCGGTGTCAAAGCCGGCGGATCTCGAGTAGGGGGTCCCGAAATGTGCGTCTAAGGCGGATGGTAACAGGAGGCGGGGGACACAATGTTTACCCAGGTTCGGGCCCTCTCGATGGAGGTAATACCCTACTTCCTGCTTGATTGATCTTGATGATATGAGTATTACAAGAGTTGATCTACCACGAGATCGTAGAGGCTAAACCCTAGAAGCTAGCCTATGGTATGATTGTTGTTGTCCTATGGACTAAACCCTCCGATTTATATAGACACCGGAGGGGGCTAGGGTTACACAGAGTCGGTTACAAGGGAGGAGATCTACATATCCATATTGCCAAGCTTGCCTTCCACGCCAAGGAGAGTCCTATCTGGACACGGGATGAAGTCTTCAATCTTGTATATTCATAGTCCAACAGTCCGGCCGAAGGATATAGTCCGGCTGTCCGAGGACCCCCTAATCCAGGACTCCCTCAGTAGCCCCTGAACCAGGCTTCAATGACGATGAGTCCGGCGCGCAGATTGTCTTCGGCATTGCAAGGCGGGTTCCTCCTCCGAATACTCCACAGAAGTTTTTGAACACAAGGATAGTGTCCGGCTCTGCAAAACAAATTCCACATACCACTGTAGAGAGAATAATATTTCCACAAATCTAATCTGCTGACAGCTTTTCATAACGTGACGTACTGCCATGGTCTGGTCATGATGAACCGTTTTTCTGAGCCTGCCACTACACGAGTTGTGAGGCGGTTTTTATTGGCACGCCCTGTCGAAGCAGAGATCGTGTCCCTTTTTCCATGGGATTCTCATCAATACGGGTATGGTAACCCAATCGTGCCCGTTGGTATGACTCCTCAATTTTAGGCAAGTCCCAAACGGCCACGCGGAGGACGCTTGATATTCATCCTCTTTATAAAGGGCCCTAGGCCTGTCCCCTTCTTCTCGCGCTCAATCGAATCCTTCCCCCACCTCGAGTTCCAACACCCAAGGTTCAGGCTAGGCGCTTCGAACCTACAATCATGTCCGGATCCAACCTTCAAGGTCGGTGGATGCCCTCCTCTGTCACAGAGGAGGACATCAAGAAGGTAAGAGAACCTAGGTATTTGACCGGCGAAATCCCGCACAGGCTGCCTGCTCGAGGGCAGGTCATTCCCGCTCTCGAACCTGGCGAGAGTGTCGTATTCGTTTCCCACTTCCTCCGAGGGCTAGGTTTTAGTTTAGATCCCTTTGTCAGAGGGCTCATGTTCTACTACGGGCTCGATTTCCATGATCTGCCTCCGGATTCCATCCTTCACATCTCGTCGGTCATCGTCGTGTGTGAAGCCTTCCTCCGCATTACCCCACACTTCGGCTTATGGCTCAAGACCTTCAATGTGGAGCCGAAGATGATCGAGGGGCGACACGCAGAGTGCGGAGGTGCCATAATAAGCAAAGGCGTCGATGTTCCATGGCCAAAGGGTTCCTTCCCGGTGGTGTCCAGTTTATGGCAACGGGAGTGGTTTTATATCACAGCTCCCCGGGGTACTAAGTGGGTAGCCGCCCCCGCCTTCCGCTCGAGCCCCCCGCCACAACTGGCATCATGGGTCAACAAGGGGCTGGACTGGGGGCCAGTAAATGATGTGCCGACATTGCAGAGTCGCATCTGCGATCTCCTCGAGAGAGATGTCTGCCTTGTTAAGGTACTACAAGTCATGCTAGTTCGTCGAGCCCTGCCTTGTAAACGTCGACCTCTTCGTATGTGGGAGTTCAACCCGGAAGGACCGTGAACTATTTAGCACTTCTTCGGCATGATGCTCGAAGAGATGTACAGATCATTCTTCGGATCACAAATAGAGTGTCCGGACACCTTCGAGGATGCGGGTCTGAACTGCAATCGTCCAGACACTCAAGTAAGTAATTCCGCGGCCGAACACGTTGTCTTTTAATTTATCACAACATCATTTTGAAAAGTCGCCTTTTGACCAGGACTGGATAAAAAAGGTGAAGATGATGAGGTGTCCGGCCCCCCTTGCCGAAGGCTCACCGGATCATGTACTAGCCAGGATGCTTGAGCTTGCGCCTTATCAAGCGCCATTAGGGGAAGATAAAGGGAGGAACAAAGAAGCCAAGAGCGAGCCTGACTCACTATTCATCCACACCGGGGGAATTAGTGCCTCCGCGAAGGAGGATAACCGGGGGGAAGAATCTAAAATTCCCTCTCCCCAGGGAAGGAAGAGGATCGCCTCCGAAGACTTGGAAGTAATGGTCTCCAAGCGAGGGAAGAATCCTTCGTCAAAGGGTCCTACCCCGGAGGGCATCCTTACCGTACAGTACCCGCAAGGGGACCAGCCCTCCGCTGAGCTGTGAGTAAACAAAAGTACTTTCGATAAATATATCCTGCTTCATTTTTGAGAATGATAACCGAGACATATGTCTTGCAGTCCGTATCGTAGCCCTTCTCGACACAGTTCGTCTTCGGGGGATCTTCTTCCGGAGATGATGGAGAGCGAAACGCCTCCCCATGCCTCCCCGCCACATGAAGCGGATGACCCTGAGGTGTCGTCACGAAGGGTTTCTCCTGATCCGCCAAGGCCAAAAGGTAACCCTTCGGCCACCCGAAGTCCGGAGTATCCGGTTCCTAAGGAGAGCAACCGAAAGAGTCCGGGATCGTCCGGTGCGCGACCAGACGCACTGATGAATCTTCTGGAGCGAGCGGCTATCTCTGAAGCACATCGTACGCTAGTGGGTACGGTGGTTGAGAGGATTTCATCCGCCGAAAGCGGGTTGCATGAAGCTTTTATGAGCCTGCTGAGGGGCTTTGAGGTACGCAAAGTAATATATATTTTGACGGTACCGCACACGCTAGGTGTGCCCTATGTAGATAGTAGCCCCTGAGACTCTGGTTGCTGTCGAACGAGACGGCAACTAGAGGATCATAGTCCCAGGTAATAACCGTGCTGCCTTGACGTGCAGGCGGCCGAGGGTTCGGTGGCTAGCCGGACTGGTGAATTTGCCGAACTGAAGCAGCAACTTGATGCGTCAGATGCCGACATCGTGCTTGTAAACAAGCGGCTTGATGAGGCACAGGGCATGTATTCTCCTATGATCAACCCATATTAAGAGGAGCATGATGCTAGTATCTATAATATGTTGTGACTGCAGATGGAGCTGTCGCCGTGGAGACCCTTCGGGCAGAACTTGCCTGGGCCAAGGAACAAGCCAGGAAGAGTGATGCGGCCGCCCTGAAGGCGGTCGAAGAGCTAAGGGCCGAACAGGCTTTGCATTGCCAGAGCAAAGAGAAAATAGCCAAGATGGCTGTTGAGCTGAAAGACGCCGCCGGCCGGTATGAGCTTCTTGAAAAGGAAAGCCAAGCGAAGGCGGCGGACCTGAAGGAGGCCATGGAAGCGGCCAAGGAAACCCGCTCGCAAGTCAGAGCGACGAAGGAGGAACTCCGTCAAGCCGGAGATATCATGGTTGGGGAGCCCTTTTTGTTGCGGACGAGGTTTGGAGACCCGAAGTATGCCCCTCTGGATAAATTATGGAGTTCTGCAGACGCGTACTTGGATTTAGCAGCGAGTGCCGCTGATGCGACCAAGTTTTTCAAAGATCAGAAAGATCATGTAGTGGAAAGGTTGTTTTGGTCACAGTTCAGCACTCCAACGCGTCCGTTGTTGTTAAATGAACAAATGGCCGAGTGGGCCGAGCTCCATAGGTTGTCCGGACTTGCTATGAGGTCAGTCGTGGATCACCTTTGGCCGGAGGGACCAAAGCCGAATAGTTATTTTGGCTTAGTGCAACAATTCCTTGGTGCTTTGCCGCATATCGACACTGTGAAGAGGTCGGCGTGCATAGAGGGTGCGCGGATGGCTCTTGCCCGTGTCAAGACATACTGGGCAGAGATGGAGGACACTGCTATTGCAACCCGAGGCCCGGCCGCAGGCCAGGTCCCGGCCGAGCACTATTTTGAAGAAGTCCTAGAAGGCGCTCGTGTAATAGAGGCTCAGTGCTCGAAGAGTATCATGTTCAAGTGACATGTATCCCGATTGTAAAAACAATGCTATTAAATTATAAAGGTTGTGTTTATACTTTTGCCTGAAAGTATACCATTTATGTATATATGTATATAACCTGAAAGTTTGCAGTCGTCGACTTCAGCCCCCACGCATATAATGCGGGGGTGTTCGCAAAAATGCCTATTCACACTTGATCCAACGTCTTGGTCTCGTAAGGAGGTGATAGCGCAGCGAACGAGGCAATCGGACTATATTGCTTTAACACTTTCACTTAGCCATAGGAGTTTGACGGTGGGACTACTATATAGCCCCTGGTACTTCCGCGCTCATCCGAATACAGGGCGCGTACATACATGACCGGGAAACGGCCCTTCGTTAATGCGGAGGAATCCCGAAGATTCCGCTAAGTCATCGAGTGGTTGACCAGTCTCGCGCTTTATCATGATAGTCAGTTTTCGGCTTTCTCTACTGAGGTGCTCGTCCGGATGAACCAGGGCACAATCGCAGTAGTTCTCCTGGTGCCACCTTAGCCGATAGAACGGAACGTAAGGGAGCAAAACGCGGGAGCCGGGCAAACCCAATATTTGACCAAAGACATGATTCGGAGCTGATGCATATAAGGCCAAACTCGCGACGCCGAACACTCCCTAAGGTATTCGGTCTTCACAACATATACCGGGCTGAATAACACCCTTTATAATGATCCCTGAGTGTCCAGGTACGTGCATCATTCTGATGTGGCGAAATGCCAATAACGTCAGCATCGCTCTCGGTTATGCTGAGTATTCGGAGGATGTGAAGCAACAAGAGACAGTAAAAAAGGTTGACGCGGGGTCTTAATCTAAAAAGAAACCTTTGAGCGGGGCCCTGCTGCACGTCTGCGCCTGTGTCTCCGTTGTGCTGTATCCTGGAAGGGTGTAGCACGATTACCATCTATAAAAGAGAAGAACTTAGGTTAAAGTTGTCGTGTGAAAAAATGGTTATTCTCAATAAACCATTAGAAATCAAGATAAGTAAGGTCGAGCCGAACTGTAGTCCTTTTACATGCGGGAAGCCCCTGGTACCGCCTATGGGGGTATATCCATCAAACCAACCTTAGGTTTATCGACGCTGTTACAGCTATTGATACGCCGGACTCGTCTAGCCGTGTCCGTGGTCTTGATGACCGATCATTTGTTCTGGTTGGAGAGGCCGTTTAGTGTTCGGCTGCGAAAGCCGCCACACGTTCTTCCGCACGTAAGGAACGCTCAACATTTCCGCTAACTGTGATGATGCCACGTGGACCGGGCATCTTGAGCTTAAGAGAAGCGTAGTGCGGTACTACATTAAAACGAGTGAAAGCTGTTCTTCCGAGTAGTGCTTGATAGCCGCTTCGGAATGGAGCGATGTCGAAGGTTAACTTTTCACTTCGGAAGTTGTCGGGAGAACCGAATACAACTTCTAGTACTATGGAGCCCGTACAGTGGGCCTCTGGGCCTGGTATTACTCCTTTAAAAGTAGTATTACTGTGGCTGATTCTTGTTGGGTCTATCCCCATTTTGCGGACTGTGTCATGATATATCAGATTAAGACTACTGCCGCCGTCCATGAGGACTTGGGTGAGATGGTATCCGTCGATAATTGGGTCTAGCACCAAGGCAGCCAATCCTCCGTGCCGGATACTTGTCAGGTGATCCCTACGATCAAAAGTTATCGGGTAAGCCAACCAGGGTTGAACTTAGGGGTGACGGGCTCTACAGCGCGTGTGTCTCGGAGTGCATGTTTGCTTCTCCTCTTCGTCACGTGAATCATGTTCACTGTTTTGACCTCTGGTGGGAATTTTTCTGTCCTCCAGTGCTTTGCTGGCGAGGCTCGTCCTCGTCTTCACTTGGTGTCTCCCCCCTTGTGTTCGGCGTTTAGCTTACCTGCCTGCTTGAAGACCCAGCATTCTCTATGGGTGTGATTTGCAGGTTTATCGGGGGTGCCATGAATCTGACATAATTTGTCTAGAATCTTGTTTAGGCTGGACGGTCCATCTCTACTGCCTTTGAAAGACTTTTTCCGCTGACCGGGTCGAGAGCCCCTGAATCCGGCGTTTACCGCCGTGTTGTCTGGGCTGTCTTCGTTATTTCGACGCTTGCTTTTACTGCGTCGTGGTTTTCCATTGCCATCCCTGACTTCGGATGTGCCTGGGTCGCTGGTGCTACTACGGGCTAGCCAGCTATCTTCGCCCGTGCAAAAGCGGGTCATGAGGCTTGTTAGGGCTGCCATTGTTCTCGGTTTTTCTTGGCCGAGGTGTCTGGCCAGCCATTCGTCTCGGACGCTGTGTTTGAAAGCTGCTAAGGCTTCGGCGTCTGGGCAGTCGACGATTTGATTCTTCTTGGTGAGAAATCTGTTCCAAAGCTTTCGGGCTGACTCTCCGGGCTATTGAATTATATTACTTAAATCGTCTGCATCCGGTGGTCGGACATAGGTCCCTTGAAAATTAGCCCTAAAAGCATCCTCAAGCTCCTCCCAGCTTCCGATTGAATTTTCAGGGAGGCTCTTTAGCCAGTGCCGAGCTGGTCCTTTCAGCTTGAGGGGCAAGTACTTGATGGCGTGGAGATCATCTCTGTGAGCCATGTGGATATGGAGGATAAAGTCCTCAATCCAGACCCCAGGGTCTATCGTTCCGTCGTACGCCTCTATGTTCACGGGTTTGAATCCCTCTGGAAATTCGTGATCCAGCACCTCATCGGTGAAACATAGGGGATGTGCGGCACCCCTGTATTTGGATGTGTCATGGCGTTCTGACGGTTGTAGTATTCGGTTTTGGTTGTGCACTGGAGCACGCTTCCTAGTATTCGGTTTCCGCTAACTGTGATGATGCCACGTGAATCATGCGCTGACTTATGTGCGGCCTTGTTAGCCGCTCTATCGCGGCCACGAGGTGGTCGATCCGACCGGTCGGCCGTTTTGTTTTTCGGCTGTCTGGGCTCTAAGGCCTCATCATCGAATTCAGGCGACAGCTTGCGCTTTGGATAGCTCTTTATGTGGTAACTACCACCATACTTTTCTTCAGTGTCGAGCACTTTGTTCCATCTACTGTTCGGCGTATTCTGCGCGGCCTTAAGCCTTTGCTTCTGCTTCTTCGGACTCCTCGCGGTGGCAATAAGCCTTCTGCGGAGGTTCTCTTGTTCCAAGTGCCCTTCCAGGATGATGTGTGCATCGTCGTCCGGACTGTTTTCCTCTCCGGAGAGAGGTGGATTAGCTTTATCCTCAGCATCTTACTATGTTCGCCATTCGCTGGTTCGTCCTGCTCTATCGCTGGGTCCGTGTGGTCGTCGTTTCCTCTGGAGTCGACCGGGGTGTTATTTTTTCTTGCGCTGTTATTGCTGTTTTTGCTGAGGCGGGATTTGGAACAGCGCCTACGCCGTCGCTTTGGTTGCTTCTCGAGGGAGCTATCCTTCGCTACATCCTTCCGTTCCTCGTCATTGTTTTCTTTGGGTGTATCCACCATGTATATGTCATGTGATGAAGTGG
This sequence comes from Triticum aestivum, assembly GCF_018294505.1. Classification (NCBI taxonomy): domain Eukaryota; kingdom Viridiplantae; phylum Streptophyta; class Magnoliopsida; order Poales; family Poaceae; genus Triticum; species Triticum aestivum. Next base: position 406,015,372 of record NC_057799.1, on the reverse strand, counting down.
CTGTCCAGCGCCCTGTGGGCGATGGTTCCTGTTCCTCTCCTGCATCGTCGTCCATACCGTCGATGTCCTCGGAGTCGAAATCGAGCATGTCGGTTAAATCGTCGACAGTGGCTACTGAGTGGGTGGTGGGTGGGGAGCGAATTTCTTCGTCGTTCGCATCCCATTCTAGCCGGATATAGTTCGGCCAAGGTTCTCCTGACAAGGAGAGAGACCTTAATGAATTTTGCACATCGCCAAAAGGCGAGTGCTGAAAGATATCCGTGGAGGTAAACTCCATGATCGGCGCCCAATCGGATTCAATAGGCACGGACGCGGGCAACTTGGAGCCCATGGCCGGGGACGAATCCAGTAGTTCGGCCGCACGGGTCTCGTAGGAGGTGAAGTCGGTATTCGGCTCTATCGCCACCGAGTGTGCGGCCTCCATGGCGGGGTCCATCCACCCGTCCTCGGATAGTGCAGTTTGTTCCGGATAGAGGGCTGGAGTAGTTGCAGGTGTGATCTCCCAAACACTGTTCGACGGCAGAGCTAAATCATGCTCGTCGTGATCGTGCGCCGCACCTGACATGGGCTCGAATCTGTCGAAGATCAAGTCTCCGCGGATGTCGGCAGTATAGTTCAAGTTTCCAAATCTGACCTGATGGCCAGGGGCATAGCTTTCGATCTGCTCCAGATGGCCAAGCGAATTGGCCCGCAGAACGAAGCCGCCGAATACAAAGATCTGTCCGGGGAGGAAAACCTCACCCTGGATCGCATCGTTGCCGATGACCGAAAGAGCCATGAAGCCTTATGGTGAAGGCACAGTGGAGCTCTCAATGAAAGCACCAATGTCGGTGTCAAAACCGGCGGATCTCGGGTAGGGGGTCCCGAACTTTGCGTCTAAGGCGGATGGTAACAGGAGGCGGGGGACACAATGTTTACCCAGGTTCGGGCCCTCTCGATTGAGGTAATACCCTACTTCCTGCTTGATTGATCTTGATGATATGAGTATTACAAGAGTTGATCTACCACAAGATCATAGAGGCTAAACCCTAGAAGCTAGCCTATGGTATGATTGTTGTTGTCCTACGGACTAAACCCTCCGATTTATAGACACCGGAGGGGGCTAGGGTTACACAAAGTCGGTTACAAGGGAGGAGATCTACATATCCGTATTGCCAAGCTTGCCTTCCACGCCAAGGAGAGTCCTATCCGGACACGGGACGAAGTCTTCAATCTTGTATCTTCATAGTCCAACAGTCCAGCTGTCCGAGGACCCCCTAATCCAGGACTCCCTCAATATGTCTCCATCGTATCTACTTTTCCAAACACTTTTGTCCTTGTTTTGGACTCTAACTTGCATGATTTGAATGGAACTAACCCGGACTGACGTTGTTTTCAGCAGAATTGCCATGGTGTTATTTTTGTGCAGAAATAAAAGTTCTCGGAATGACCTGAAACTTCACGGAGAATATTTTTGGAATTAATAAAAAATATTGGCGAAAGAATCAAGGCCAGGGGGCCCACACCCTGTCCACGAGGGTGGGAGGCGCACCTACCCCCTGGGCGCGCCCCTGCCTCGTGGGCCCCCTGGAGCTCCACCGACCTCAACTCCAACTCTATATATTCACGTTCGGGGAGAAAAAAATCAGAGAGAAGGATTCATCGCGTTTTACGATACGGAGCCGCCGCCAAGCCCTAATCTCTCTCGGGAGGGCTGATCCGGAGTCCGTTCGGGGCTCCGGAGAGGGGAATCCGTCACCATCGTCATCATCAACCTTCCTCCATCACCAATTTCATGATGCTCACCGACGTGCATGAGTAATTCCATCGTAGGCTTGCTGGACGGTGATGGGCTGGATGAGATTTACCATGTAATCGAGTTAGTTTTGTTAGGGTTTGATCCCTAGTATCCACTATGTTCTGAGATTGATGTTGCTATGACTTTGCTATGATTAATGCTTGTCACTAGGGCCCGAGTGCCATGATTTCAGATCTGAACCTATTATGTTCCCGTGAATATATGTGAGTTCTTGATCCTGTCTTGCAAGTCTATAGTCACCTATTATGTGTTATGATCCGTTAACCCCAAAGTGACATTAATCGGGATACTTACCGGTGATGACCGTAGTTTGAGGAGTTCATGTATTCACTAAGTGTTAATGCTTTGGTCCGGTACTCTATTAAAAGGAGGCCTTAATATCCCTTAGTTTCCAATAGGACCCCGCTGCCACGGGAGGGTAGGACGAAAGATGTCATGCAAGTTCTTTCCATAAGCACGTATGACTATATTCAGAATACATGCCTACATTACATTGATGAATTGGCGCTAGTTCTGTGTCACCCTATGTTATAACTATTGCATGAGGAATCACATCCGGCATAATTCTCCATCACCGATCCAATGCCTAGGAGCTTTTCACATATTGATCTTTGCTTAGTTACTTTTCCGTTACCACTGTTATAGTTACTACAAAACTGCTACTATTACTTTTGCTACCGTTACCGTTACTTCCATACGACTTTGCTACTAAATACTTCGCTGCAGATATTAAGTTTTCCAGGTGTGGTTGAGTTGACAACTCAACTGCTAATACTTGAGAATATTCTTTGGCTCCCCTTGTGTCGAATCAATAAATTTGGGTTGAATACTCTACCCTCGAAAACTGTTGCGATCCCCTATACTTGTGGGTTATCATAGTACTACTAGTAGTAAACACCAGCATCGTCCGTCCAGCTTAGTGCGGTGAGGTGGTTTCTCGAAGAAGACGATGGAGAAGCGGAGTCAGCGAAGAGTGAAATGATGGTTGCTTCATCCATGCTTTGTGACTTGATGCCTCACTGCTTTGTGATTTGTGATAGAAGGGACAGGGGAGTAGACTCTGTGCTCTATACTGTACATGTGTCCAAGCACGGGAGAAAGAGGAGAGACGTTGCATTTTTCTATTCCTTCATTCAATCAATCAGGGAGCTTCGGTTCCATCTTTTTGGCTTTGGCAGCACCGTCCACAATGGTTTCCATCGATGCCAAAAGCTATTTTCACATTTGGCTACACATTGTGGATGCCCTTAACCGTACCACTTGGTTTTGCTCCTGTGTGCTATCTATACAAATCTCAATTATATTGATCTAAAAAATTATAGAATCAAGATTAGTAAAAAGGAGGTGATTTTGTCGCGCGGATGGTGGGGAGGTTTATTATTTTTAGAGGACGTTGGCCTGGCGGTTTGCTAACATGCGGTCCCATGTCTTAGTGCTTTACCAAGCCGATCTGCGTCCCACATGAGGCAGAACAACGGCAGAAGCAACACGTGGTTAACTTGAAGAAGATGATGGAGAAGCGAATTCAGCAACGAGTGAAATGATGGTTGCTTCGTCCCTCCAACTTCTTTTTCTAGCATTATTACTTCGTCCCTCCAACTTAACTGCGGGAAAGGTGCAGCTTTGTGATTTGACGCCTCATTGCTCATTACTACGACGGCGCCATGTCTGGGGTGCTTCACCCCTGCTGCTCTGCACTGTATTTCGGTATGGCACATGGACCCGATAGCTTGATGTCCCACATGTCGGTGAAAGGGTCTAGAACATTTATGGAAGCGAGCACGCCACTCTTACGACGGAGGAGGACACGACACGGCGGCCCACTGAATTGTTACTTGTACTGTATATAGTACTATAGTACTATGGCTTTGCTGTTTCACACGATCCATCGATACAAACCCGATTAAACAGAAAAGGGCGGGATTTTTCCCGCGTGGTAGATGATACTAGCTATACATTTCAAAGGAAATTTTAATGTATGCAAACTGAATAATTAAGTAACAATATGATATCTAGTATAACTAAAAAGACATATGATATATTGTGTTAGAGTGTAGTAGTAGTGCTATATTGCATAGTTGTTAGATGCAACATGTGAGAACGTGTAGAGATGTAGTTTTGGAGGGCCTACAGTTAGAAAAGCGTAATACGGTCACCGAACTTCAGAATACGCTCATTACGGTCACTATATACGTTTTGCGGTGATTATACGGTCAGTTGCTCACCGTTCAGCATCGGATTGCACTCTGTTGACCGGCCAAATACTCTGTGTGGCACCATGTTGAGTAGTTAAATTGACCACGTTCCTTGTGGGTCCCACCTGTCAGTTCACATAGGAAAAAGGTCAGATAAACACAAATTTACGCAGACGCGACAAGACTCCAACCCATGCGCGGGAATCACCTAGTTGTGTATGTGTCTGTCAAGGCCTGATGTGTGCACATGCACGTGTAGGTTGAGCACTTGAGCGTGGGAGTGTGTGTTGGTCGTGTGGTGTGTGGATGCATGCGTGCGTGTGTGCGTGTGAGTGTTGCATGCGTGCGTGGCTGCGTGTGTACGTGTGAGTGTTGCATGCGTGCGTGGCTGCATGTGTTCGTGTGAGTGTTGCGTGCGTGCAGTTCGTGTGCATGTGTGTGTGTGTGTATAATCACCACAGCAGCTCCTATGTGTTAAAACAGACGGCTCAGCATACCAATACAAGGCCACCATGTCCGCTGTGCCCGCGGTCATGACTTCGAACCACCGTCCAATATTTTTTTATCGTTTGTTTTCATTCTTACTAGCAAGATGCCCGTGCGTTGCACGTAACATCAAGATGCATTTGTATGACTAGTTTATCTTGTGAGAGAAAAGGATGAACGAGGGAAGGCCTTATTTGTAAATGTGGTGAGGTGTGTGGGTACCTATTTGCAAAATTGCCATAGTTTCCTTCCTATCCGTCAGATATAAATCGGACGGCCTATATTGCAGGATGGCAGGCACACCATCATCACCAACTCTGTTTTTATAAGAGTGTAGAGTAGATACAAGCTGACAGGTGGGCCCAATGGTAGTGAGATAATGTGATGCAACACTAGAGGTGCCACATGGAGCATTTAACTGGTCAAGTAGTCGTGTCTTGAGCAAATACAGAGCTGTATTGTGAGCCCGTGACTGTATAATAACCACAAAACATAAATGGTGACCGTAATGAGTGGATTCTGAAGTCCAATGTACGTATCGTGCTTTCACTTCAAATACAATGATCGTCACTGTATATATCGCGAGAGAAAGATGAAACATGCGTGAATGTGCTGGGGGCTTACTTTTAGAGGACCTGGAGATAGTTTGTGTGCGTACGTGAAAGGGGCGTAGAGGGGGTGTATGCGATGGAGAGAGAGATGCTCTTCGTTTCTCTTTATTATGACTAACTTTATATATAGTATAAAAATATAAAAATTCACAGTGCGGAATAAATATCATTGTGGGCACCATGCAATGCAAATTAACGTTCATACTCCTCCATATAACTTTGTAATGTTGTATATATGTAGAAATTCTAAAATATTTTTTGGCCACACTTTATTCAAAAGGAATGTTGTATGCGAAATAAACGTGAAGAGAGGGCTTTTTAGATCAATGGGGTACGTGATGTAACATGTGTGAATGTGTAGTTGATGTATTTGGCAGGGCCTAGAGAGGTATGTGTGTGTATTACGTATTCGAGAGAGGCATGGATAGAGGGGCCGGCGGGGGAGGGGGGCGTGGGAGAGATAGCACGAGAAATGAGAGAGGTCTAGAGAGAGAGAGACGAATATGATGTCACGGCGAGAGATTCCCTTGAGTGTGTATATGCAAGGGGGAGGGGATAGAGGCACGAGGAGAATTTTTTTGTGTGGTGTCTGTGTTGGTATGTGTGGGTGTGAGAAGATAACGAGACCTGGGGGCAGATGGTGTGTGTCACCGCGTGAGGTCCGGTGGGTCGAGGTGAGGCCCTTGGTTCGGTTCCGTCCTGCGCCACATTAGTTGGCCCGTGACGCATTTAGGGAGACCCATGGATGACTAGTCATACAAGACAAAGATATCAAAATCGTGAAGGACTCTGTGTCCACTAACAAAGCTGGCAAGGATTTTTTAACCCTAGGTCCTCGGACTAAGGTAACCCCTTATCTCTGATATTACTATTCATCCAACCTAACTTTAAGGGGCATCCTACAGAATGCTCTGCTAGAATCATACTCGTCGATTAGGAAGAGAGGTGTGAGACAATGCGTGAGAGACAGGCCTAAAGATAATGTGCGTATAGGAGACACGTAGGCAGGTCTATGTATATAGAAAGGGTCGATGGGGATTGTGCGTGTGTATGCTTGTGAGAGGAAGAGTGCTTGTGATAAAGATTAGTGATAACAGTCGTAAATGGTTACGAGAGGGAGGGAGGGTTATATCGAGAGCATGTCTGCGAGAAAGACACCTCGGGAGAGAGTGTGTGAGCATGTGTGAGAGACCACCGATGGAGAGTGAAACTAAAGGTAAAAGACTGATGTACACATTGATTAAAGATATAAATTGTATCCAAATATTAGGGTGGGATCATGATATTTGCAATTCGCGTAAGGAATGGTCATTGATCCATCAGACATCTAGATTTTATCGAATTTGAGCATGTCTATGTTATTATTCGACATAATTGATCCACATAGTTAGTATTTTGAACTCCAGACAATGCATCGCTTTAGCAATCGGATATAAACGTGAGTATAGTTCATGTTGTGTGTGTAAAGCACATTATACACACGAAAGTTACACAATGAACATTATAAATAGCTAGATATGAGCTAGCATACATTTGAATTCAACTTAAGGTGGTTTAAAAAATTCAAATTCAACATGAAGTCCATTCAATTATTTGAATTCGATATCATGGGATTTGTAAATCATACCTAAATTATGGGGGCACCAATCTTTGCTCTGATTTTGTACATAATAGCATATATAGTCGTGTACAAAATAGATTCAAATTTAGCTCCTCCATTCCAAAATAGTCATAGTTATAGGATTTTCAAGTGTCAAAATTTCAAAAAGAAGCGGATAAGATAATGAGGTTCTCAAACGTACAAGGTCAAATTTAACGTTGTCTATTTAGGTCAATCCTCAAAGTTCAAGAGTACTCTAAACATGAATGCTTCTGTTTCAAGATTTTGAACGAAGCGCCAAAAGAGCCTCTACTCGCCCGAAACCGCGTGAGACCAATGTTCGGTAGTATAAGGAAATTACTTTTCTAACTCCGACCCATGAAACCTACCGGCCCGACGTCCAAAGGTCTAAACCGGGGTAGGTTTGTAGCTTCATCTAGATGCCACGCAACCACCTCCGAAAAACATTCATACACAATGGCCGCCTAAGCACACATGCGCGCGGGCGAAATCGCTCCCGCCCACTATTTGGGACACCTGGGATTACCATCCTACCCCCGACCCGCAGTAGGTTCGAAATTTAAGAGAGGGGCAAAGTTTGTACTTTCCCCAAATTTCAAACAAGTGCGTCCCATCTGTTCAAAAAAGCCAAAAACAAGCGCGTCCCAGACCGAAACATGGTTCTCCCTTAGCTCCCCCTGCCCCCTCGTCCGATTCCCCATTCGTACTCCATGGGTGTGACGCCCCCGATTCAATCGTACACTAATCATACACGCAAACATGTATGATCAAGATCAGGGACTCACGGGAAGATATCACAACACAACTCCAAAAATAAAATAATTCATACAAGCATCATAATACAAGCCAGGGGCCTCGAGGGCTCGAATACAAGTGCTCGATCATAGACGAGTCAGCGGAAGCAACAATATCTGAGTACAGACATAAGTCAAACAAGTTGCCATAAGATGGCTAGCACAAACTGGGATACAGGTCGAAAGAGGCGCAGGCCTCCTGCCTGGGATCCTCCTAAACTACTCCTGGTCATTGTTAGCGGCCTACACGTAATAGTAGGCACCTCCGGTGTAGTAGGAGTCATCGTCGACGGTGGCGTCAACCTCCTGGGCTCCAAGATCTGGTTGCGACAACCAGGTAGAATGGAAAGGGGGAAAAGAGGGAGAAAAGCAACCGTGAGTACTCATCCAAAGTACTCGCAAGCAAGGATCTACACTACATATGCATGGGTATCTATGTAAAGGGGCAATATCGATGGACCGAACTGCAGAATGCCAGAATAAGAGGGGGATAGCTAGTCCTGTCGAAGACTACGCTTCTGGCAGCCTCCATCTTGCAGCATGTAGAAGAGAGTAGATGGTAAGTTCACCAAGTATCATCGCATAGCATAATCCTACCCGGCGATCCCCTCCTTGTCGCCCTGTTAGAGAGCGATCACCGGGTTATATCTGGCACTTGGAAGGGTGTGTTTTATTAAGTATCCGGTTCTAGTTGTCATAAGGTCAAGGTACAACTCCGGGTCGTCCTATTACCAAGGGACACGGCTATTCGAATAGATAAACTTCTCTGCAGGGGTGCACCACATAACCCAACACGCTCGATCCCATTTGGCCGGACACACTTTCATGGGTCATGCCCGGCCTCGGAAGATCAACACGTCGCAGCCCTACCTAGGCACAACAGAGAGGTCAGCACGCCGGTCTAAATCCTATGGCGCAGGGGTTTGGGCCCATCGCCCATTGCACACCTGCACGTTGCGAGGGTGGCCGGAAGCAGACCTAGCAACCTCCATTACAAAGGAAGTCACGTTAGGCGGTCCAATCTGGCGCGCGCCGCTCAGTCGCTGACGTCACGAAGGCTTCGGCTGATACCACGACGTCGAGGGCCCATATCTTTCCTACGTAGTTGGTTAGTACGTATAGACCAAATGGCCAGACTCAGATCAAATACCAAGATCTCGTTAAGCGTGTTAATTCGAAGTATCCGCGAACGCCGACCAGGGCCAGGCCCACCTCTCTCCTAGGTGGTCTCAACCTGCCCTGTCGCTCCGCCACAAAGTAACAGTCGGGAGCCGTCGGGAACCCAGGCACACCTCTACTGGGATGGAGCCACCTGCCCCTTCAGCCCCCATCTCCGAACAGTATCATAAGTAATGTAACAGTATAAAGTATATAACATATGCCCGTGATCACCTCCCGAAGTGATCACGGCCCAGTAGTATAGCATGGCAGACGGACAAGAGTGTAGGGCCACTGATGGAATACTAGCATCCTATACTAAGCATTTAGGATTGCAGGTAAGGGTAACAACTATAGCAACAATGACAGGCTATGCAGCAGAATAGGATTAACCGAAAGCAGTAACATGCTACACTACTCTAATGCCAGAAGTAGAGAGAAGGAATGGGCGATATCTGGTGATCAAGGGGGGGGGGGCTTGCCTGGTTGCTCTGGCAAGAAGGAAGGGTTGTGAACACCGTAGTCGAACTGGGGGTCGCCGGCAGTCTCAGGGTCTACCGGAAAGAAGTAACGGAGGGGGACACGATAAATAACAGAGCAATTAAAGCATCACAAAGCGTAACATGGCAATACTCGGTGCTAGAGGTGACCTATCACAGTGCTCGGTGATACAGGTGAAGAGGGATAACATCCGGGAAAGTATTCCCGGTATTTGGCATTTTTGGACAGATGAAACGGAGGGGAAAAGTTGCGTGTTTGCTATGTTAGGGATGTGTGGCGGACGAACGGACCGCATATTCGGATTTGTCTCGTCGTTCTGAGAAACTTTCATGTACAATGTTTTTCCATCCGAGCTACGGATTTTATATTAATTTTTAAAGTTTTACTAATATTCTAAAATTCTGGATTTATTATTAATTCGAAATTATTAACTGAAATTGCTAAGTGCACCCAGAGGAGTGCACCTAGGAATGCGTGTTAGAGGCTGACAGTGGGGCAAGGGTCAAAGTCAACAGCCCAATCAGCGTTGACTGGGCAAAGGTGAGGTATGGCCCACATGTCATGGGCATCTAAATTAAAATAGTGTCTAGATTAAAATGGGGCCACATGTCTGGTTATTAGGCTAATCTAGCACTAAATTAATACTAACTAAACAACGAAATAATCCTAGAACTAATCTAGCTAATTAATTTACACCTAAACTAATTTGGGCCAGCCCCACACACACGTGCACACACACACACACTACACTCACACACGGCCATGGCCAGCAGCAAAGCAGCACATCTTAGCAGATTAGCAGCTAGCGGAGCAGCAGCAGCTAGGAGCGGCTGCAAGCAGGAGCAAGCAGCATCGGCAGTAACAGTAGGCAGAGCAGGCAGCAGCAGTGCGTGAGCAGCAAGCACGCAGCAGCAGAGAAGGCACGGGGCTAGGCGAAGGCATGCAACGGCAGCGGGCGCAAGCAGCATGCGGGCCGGTGGGCGCGTGGCCGCGGTGCTATGCGACCAGGGCCGGCGGCTGGACGACAGCAGGCAGGGCGGGCGCAGCCAGCGCGGGTGTGGCACGCAGCTGGCGCGCAGCGGGTAGGCGTGGCGTGACGCGACAGAAAGGGGCGGCGAGGGCGAGCAGCAGAGGAGCCACAATGGTGAACATCAGCAGGACAGGGGAGGGGCTGCGGGCACACGCGCAGGTCATGGCCAGGGTGAAGGCGGACACGGGAAGGAGCGGACAGAGGCGCATGGGACGCAGTCACGGCCGCGATGAGCATGGGGCGGAGAGGTAGCGACCGCGAGCTCGGGTGCGGCAGGACAACACTAAACGGCGGCATAATCGAGGGCAAAACAAAGGGGACAGGAAGAGGAGCTAACCGGGAGGGCACATGGTGTCCCGTTGATGGTTTAGGAGCAGCAGAATATCCGCAATCATCGCAGACGCGTCGATGGCCGAAGGTAGAAGATGACGATGGAACCGGCGAGGTAGGGGCTCCCAGCATGAACTCGAAGGTGTTGACGCCGCAGCGGACGATGGCGGAGCCCTTGGACACGTCCTTATGGCGTGGGGGTGAGAGTGGCCGCGGGATCGACGAGGTTCATGGAGATGGATCTTCGGCCGAGGGTTACGGGAAAGAAAAGGTAAACGTTTGCGTTCGGCGCGCAGGCCGAACGCTCCGCCGGTCGCGAGCGAGTCGCATGATTTCTTTCAATCAAACGGCGCCTGGTTTGCCCACATGCCCACATCTTTAGTGCAGCCCACCTGGCCCACCACCGCTCATCCCTTTCTTTTCCTTATCCCCTGCAGGAGGCTCTGCTCCACTCATCCACTCCTTCCCCTACCTCTCGTTTCTTGTTGGCAGCGAGCGCCCAGATCAAAAACACCAGAGAAATCACCTCTGCTTCCATCACTCCCATGCGCCGCCCGATTTTTTCATATCGATCGCGATGAGACGGGGCTCGTAGTCGGCCGCCTCCGCTGCCAACGAGAGCACTCAGGAGGCTACTGTCGTCGTGCTGGGGACTGGCCGTGGGATTCACTTCAACCCGGCGACAATGGTGTTGGGCGGCAATGGCGGTGGACGCCATCGATTTTTGCTACATCATTTTTTTGCTGGAAACTTTTTTCGTTTTGCGACAATCTGAGAGAGATTGTGGTGTGTCGCTGCCATGATTTTTTTGCTACATCGATTTTTTTTGCTGGAACCACTTTTGTATTTTGCTGCAATGAGCGAAGATGTTTGTGGGCGGCGACGGCAGTGCTAGCCATGAATTTTCTGCTGGAACCTCTTTAGATTTTTGCTGGAACCGTTTTTTAATTTTGCTGCAATTCAAGAGGATGGTGGTGCCACCACTGCCATGATTTTTGCTACATCTAATCTTTGCTGGAACCTCTTTTCGTTTTTGCTACAACCGGCAATCACAAAAGCTACAAGCGGTGATCAATTTTGCTTCAATGATGACGGGGTGGCGGCATCCACGAGCTATTTTGCTGGAACCAGCATAATTTTTTGCTACTACCGGCGGGCATTTTTGTTGCTACCAGCAAATCCGAAGGTGAGTCCTTTTTCGCGAGCTCGTCGCCGGGGTGTTGCGACCGGCGACCGGCGCTACTCGGACCTGTGGCCGTCCAACCGGAGCTGCCATCGCCAGTGAGGGAGCTGCAACGGCGGGCGAAAATTGCTGCATGCGTGGACCCGACAAGGAATACATGAGACGACGACGGCGAGGCCGGCGACCGGAGGCGAGGCCGGTGATCGGCAGCCATGGCGAGCCACCGGCGGTGCAGGCAGTGGGTGTAGGTTGATACAGACGCGCGGCCAGCCACAGGCAACGCGGGTTGTGGCAGACGGCGACGGCGGCCAGAGTCAACTATTCGTTTTCCCTCTGTTTTTCTAGCGAAGCGGGGTGAAGAAGTTACACATCGAGTGGTTTAAAACAGGCTAATCATACGGCGTAGGTTGGACCGGCCCAAATCCTGGCCGGCGCACCGGCGCGTAGCAGCGCCCGAAAGAAAATGACGTGATGGGAGGGGAATGGGAGGAGCGAGGGCTAGGGTTTGACCTGGGGGTCGGGCGCGTGCTTATCTACGACGGGAGGTACCGGCGGATGGCCGCCACGAGACCGGGGCACCATGGATGGCCGCCACGATCCCCTGCCTTTCTCCTGTAGCGAGAGGAGGGGGACAAGTGGGGATGTGGGCTGGGCCTTCCATTTTGCTACCTGGGCCATAGTGCTCAGTAGATTAGGTCCTTCTCTTTTTATTTCCTTTTCTTTTAGGTTTTAGTTTTAGTTTTTTTTAACCTATAATTGATTTTAGTTAAAAAAACAATAATAGTCCCTAAATTAGTATTACTAAATATTCCACTGCCACAAATAATTTGGCACACTAATTAAAGTAGTTTGTATTTGTTTATCAATTTAACAGTATATAAATAATAGTTTTACCATTGTTTTATTTATTATAGTGCATTTAACTACTTTATAAAAGTGTGATTTCTCCACCAGTATTTATTATGATTTACTTGCCACATTCCGAACACTTTAATTTAATGTTTGAAAACTTTTACCGTTTGACTTTATTTTAAATTTGAAATTTAAACTAGGTTTTGAACCGACGCGAGTTTATCAATAGTAATCGCGGTGACGTGGCATCATCAACAGGGAATTACTGTAGCCTAATTATCCGGGAGTCACAATTCTCCTCCACTACAAGAAATCTCGTCCCGAGATTTAGGAGCGGTTATAAGGGGGAAGGGATTTGTTTACAAAATTCTAACGATTCTTCTCGGTCATAGCTGCTCTTCTCGAAGAGGTCGATCCATTACATTGATGTCTTCAGTCCTCTGCTTCAGGTCATCATGATGAAGTTGTCGTCCTTTCTTTGGGAACTCCATCGTACTGACAAAAGAATAGGGGGGGTATCCGGGAGAATGGACCTCTGCAAGGTTGTCTATCTGGTATATAACATCGGGGGAGGTGGCGGAAAGTAACTCTCAAATTGAAACTTAATAATATATCGAGAGCAAAGTATGAAGGTCACATGAGAAGTTCCGAGCGGGCATGCAATCGCTCGTTGCCAAAAACGGAGTGTTAAAAGGGGTTCAGAGCAACGAGAATAAGTATTGCGTCTGATACCAGAATAGATCACTAGGAAGGTGGCCCGCGAATTACCTACGAAACCAAGAGCAAGGGATAACTTTGTCAACAAGGTGTACAGGAGAGTCAGGTTTCGATCCTGTGGAACTGTGGGTTATGGGCCCACCATCTGGGTTAAAAGTAGGGAGGGTGGTGACATCTTGCACGATCATGTAAGCAAGGCATGTCAGAGTATAGCCTGTCAGTTGTGTCGGCAACAACATCGATACCAAGGGCGAGGGACGAAGAGAACCATTTTCCTGCTCATAGAACAAGGCGGACCATTAGGCAAGGTTCTCGTCCATCGGTAGCTATCGGAATGTCATCAACAATGGTAACAGGGTCTTGCTGACAGAATTGTACACCGAGGTGTTTACATAAGCAGGAGAATGTTACTGCTTAGATCATATAGATCACAAGAAACGTTAAACCAACCAATGGAAAGGAAAATATGATTATCAGATTAAACAGAACAATGGAAAGGAAAATGTGTTTAAACACATATTTCAAGGGTATATCCTTCCCAAGGACAAGCAGAGCATGATATCCATGACAGGATATAATGTAGAAAACTCTTTAGGTAGGGGAGAGAAATTTCATGACATTACCCATACAACGGTGTTTGGATAATTGAGCAGGAAACATTTAGCATTGGCTTCAAATGTTCTTGTTGAAAATCGGAGTACCATAGACATGCTTTGAAATAGCATTGACATGGTCATCAGGTGAAGATCAGACTTTGGAAACACAAAGGATCCATCAGGAATAACTTGTAGTATAAGTCTTACAATTTCCTCATGGAAGAATGGATAACCTTGCTGAAAAGGAATATATAACAGTAAGGCCTCCGGCCAGGTGTGCTAGGCACGACATCACCTTACCGGGTCACATAAAGACCAATGTTATAACTATTGGAAATATGTTCCAACCATCATATCTGACCGAGATTCAGATCTGATTGGTGTCAGGACACCTCGGACTCGGGATGCCTGAGAAGAAAAAAAAAGTGCAACACAAATTGACGAGATGACAATGTAAGATCCTCGGGAAATGAAGTATGGAAGCGATTTCCGAAACAAGAATTCATCATTAAACCAAGGAGAGGATGAGGAGGTGGCGGATGGACTTGGCGACAACCCATTGAGATTTCCAAAAAGATGGATCTCCTCAATAATGTAAACAAGGAGATAACATTTGTCAGATCAAATGATATAATGATGTATGCCTAAGGAGAACATACGCAAGTAAAAATTGATTGAAAAGGTGCACCCGAAAGATGGGCTTAGGTAGCATGATCAACGTTAGAATGGTGGTTCAACAACAAGTAGTCTAAGAATGAACTATCGACCATCAACTTCAAAGCAACGGGGATGCTAGAAGTACAGAATCCAAACAGCACCGTTCACTTGTTGGTATCCCGATTAGAATCAACCAAGAACCAAGAAAGAATGGTGATGGTGAGCAGTATCACTATTTCAAGAATTCTCAAGAGGTGGAGCAATCCTCACAACATCCTTGATGCAAAAAGATGGTAATACTCCAAGGTAGAACATAACATAAGCTGGATAGCAAGGAACTCAAGGTAGTACATGAAACATGAACAAGTTTGTGTTGGAGGGAGGGCAATAAATATGCCGATGATAGCACAAATCATCGAGGGGCAAGGATGGCATTTCTCATCAAGAATTCAATAGATATCCCGAAAGAACCCAAAAGGTTGATGATGATCATGACAACTTTTGTTGAGAGGTTTCATGAAGATGTAATCGATCAACGACGACATCAAGCAAAAGCAATGGTGAAGCGAAGGGTTATTGGAACCACGGATACGACACAAAATCGGAATCAAACTTGATGTTCAAGGTGAAATGATATGACGAGGAAGATCGATGTAAGTTCAGCTCATCGTCGAAAATTGTGCTCCGGGAATAAGGGCCGGGTGGCACAGTTAAAATTTAGCAAGATAATGATATAGCCAATCAGGCTAGGAATGACTTGAAGGATTATTAAACTCGTAAGCAACAAAAATTACTTAGAGTTATTGAATCAGAGTGCGGAATTGATTCACTTATCGGTGTCCTTGAGGGGTTCTAACAACTCAGAACCCGTTGGAAAAATGGAATCGGCAAGAATATTAGTTGATGAAGAACTCATAAGAAGTTATGTAGTTCCTTGGCATTCTCGAGATACCAGGGGGTAATACTCGATGACAGACCAAAGTAGAGGTTGGGCTGGGGTATCGCTCTGTAGAGGACAAGTGCTTAAACTTGCACGAGAAATGGTATTTAAAGGAGAACATGGTCAGAACCACGATTGCAAAAGGCCAGATCCCAGATATAAGTTGAACTTATACCCAGGGAATAATTAATTTAAGAGAAGCTTTAATGATAAGATCTACATCGTGTCCATGGGCATGAACACAAAGTTCAAGGTCGACTCCCACTTCTCCAATGCATAACCTTTCATTCACTTCTCGTCCTCGAAGAAGTTGTATGGTAGAAAATTATCTGGTAAAACACCAGAAGGGTATGACTTGTGAAAACTGTCAGGTTCATATGTTTTTTTGAAGGTATAGGTTCAACCCATCGGGGCATCTTAGTAACATATACCTGAAGCTTCAAGAGTAAATATCACCAGCTCGAAAGCAGAGCATCGTTGGCCAAATCAGAGAATAGGATTTACCAATGGCATTATGTATCAGGGAAAGAACTTCCAAAATGATTGTATATGAAGGACGCTGTCGGATAAAATCCAACAAAGGATCCGGCGGACCGCAAAGAATGTGATGTGAGTATCAATGTCCACAAGAATAAGAAATAATGCAAAGGCATCAGATTATAGAAATATCTAGATAATTCCACGGCTTAAATGCAAAGGAATTATGATTTCTAAATCAAGGGATCAGAAGCAAATGCTCTGATTAAGGATTGATAATTTGAGTAGGCTTAGGGGTACAATCGACGGCAATTTGATTGGTTGAGATCCAACTAGTGTTTAAAATGACGTCTGAGCCGGAAGGGTGAATTATAGGATCTGACTGAGGTTTGCGAGCCTTTGCAACTTATTGAATCAATGGACTCAAAATGATAGTGACAAAGGATGCCAATAAGATTGCCATACTTATGGGATTAACCATAATGCAAGCAAGCAAGAATTTCAAGAGCAATAAGTTGTTGAGGATTTTCGGAAGATCGAGTGGTATTTTGAAGACTTTTGTGAAACACATGAACAACTGGGGATGAGCGGATACTCTACAAGTGCGAGGATTTATTTGTAGTGGTATTCATGTGGCAAATAACTGCAAGGCAGTAGGCACAAAGTATTCTCGGAACAATAGAGAAAACTTTGGGGTATCTTGTAATAACAAGATCAACGGGGGATGATTGTATGAATGGCAAGTGTAAGTAGTTATCCATACGGATTTATCGATGGTCGGGAATAGCAAAAGTGGTGGGCACAAAGTCTCGAGAGAATATCAAAGAGTATCTTCAGAATCTTCTGGTGAAGCAGGCCATCATCTGGAATGAAGGGGCTCTCCGGGATAAAATATTTATGAGAACCTAGAGTTAGAGTTAGCAAAACCATTTAACCTGAATAGAAGAGAGATCAGAGTCCTAGAGTATAGGTCGACGAAAAAAAGATCCTAATACCACCCAATGGCGACGTGGGCCCGTAAGCCACACAACCATGTTAGTAAAAGTTTTGCAATGACTAGATTCGACTTCGGCAAAGGAGTTTGGAAAGGGGATTTGTACAGGCAGTCGGCTCTGATACCAACTTGTGACGCCCCCGATTCAATCATACACGCAAACGTGTACGATCAAGATCAGGGACTCACGGGAAGATATCACAACACAACTCTAAAAATAAAATAAGTCATACAAGCATCATAATACAAGCCAGGGGCCTCGAGGGCTCGAATACAAGTGCTCGATCATAGACGAGTCAGCGGAAGCAACAATATCTGAGCACAGACATAAGTCAAACAAGTTGCCATAAGATGGCTAGCACAAACTGGGATACAGATCGAAAGAGGCGCAGGCCTCCTGCCTGGGATCCTCCTAAACTACTCCTGGTCGTTGTCAGCGGCCTACACGTAATAGTAGGCACCTCCGGTGTAGTAGGAGTCGTCGTCGACGGTGGCGTCAAGCTCCTGGGCTCCAGCATCTGGTTGCGACAACCAGGTAGAATGGAAAGGGGGAAAAGAGGCAGAAAAGCAACCGTGAGTACTCATCCAAAGTGCTCGCAAGCAAGGATCTACACTAAATATGCATGGGTATCTGTGTAAAGGGGCAATATCGATGGACTGAACTGCAGAATGCCAGAATAAGAGGGGGATAGCTAGTCCTGTCGAAGACTATGCTTCTGGCAGCCTCCATCTTGCAGCATGTAGAAGAGAGTAGATGGTAAGTTCACCAAGTATCATCGCATAGCATAATCCTACCCGGTGATCCCCTCCTCGTCGCCCTATTAGAGAGCGATCACCGGGTTATATCTGGCACTTGGAAGGGTGTGTTTTATTAAGTATCCGGTTCTAGTTCTCATAAGGTCAAGGTACAACTCCGGGTCGTCCTTTTACAGAGGGACACAGCTATTCGAATAGATAAACTTCCCTGCAGGGGTGCACCACATAACCCAACACGCTCGATCCCATTTGGCCGGACACACTTTCCTGGGTCATGCCCGGCCTCGGAAGATCAACACGCCGCAGCCCTACCTAGGCACAACAGAGAGGTCAGCACGCCGGTTTAATCCTATGGCGCAGGGGTCTGGGCCCATCGCCCATTGCACACCTGCATGTTGCGAGGGCGGCCGGAAGCAGACCTAGCAACCTCCATTACAAAGGAAGTCACGTTACGCGGTCCAATCTGGTGCGCGCCGCTCAGTCGCTGACGTCACGAAGGCTTCGGCTGATACCACGACGTCGAGTGCCCATATCTTTCCCACGTAGTTGGTTAGTGCGTATAGACCAAATGGCCAGACTCAGATCAAATACCAAGATCTCGTTAAGCGTGTTAATTCGAAGTATCCGCGAACGCCGACCAGGGCCAGGCCCACCTCTCTCCTAGGTGGTCTCTACCTACCCTGTCGCTCCACCACAAAGTAACAGTCGGGGGCCGTCGGGAACCCAGGCCCACCTCTACCGGGATGGAGCCACCTGCCCCTTTAGCCCCCATCTCCGAACAGTATCATAAGTAATGTAACAGTATAAAGTATATAACATATGCCCGTGATCACCTCCCGAAGTGATCATGGCCCAGTAGTATAGCATGGCAGACGGACAAGAGTGTAGGGCCACTGATGGAATACTAGCATCCTATACTAAGCATTTAGGATTGCTGGTAAGGGTAACAACTGTAGCAACAATGACAGGCTATGCAGCAGAATAGGATTAACCAAAAGCAGTAACATGCTACACTACTCTAATGCAAGCAGTAGAGAGAAGGAATAGGCGATATCTGGTGATCAAGGGGGGGGGAGCTTGCCTGGTTGCTCTGGCAAGAAGGAAGGGTCGTCAACACAGTAGTCGAACTGGGGGTCGCCGGCAGTCTCAGGGTCTACCGGAAAGAAGTAACGGAGGCGGGACACAAAAAATAACAGAGCAATCAAAGCATCACAAAGCGTAACATGGCAATGCTCGGTGCTAGAGGTGACCTATCGGAGTGCTCGGTGATACAGGTGAAGAGGGATAACATCCGGGAAAGTATTCCCGGTGTTTGGCATTTTCGGACAGATGAAACGGAGGGGAAAAGTTGCGTGTTTGCTATGTTAGGGATATGTGGCGGACGAACGGACCGCGTATTCGGATTCGTCTCGTCGTTCTGAGCAACTTTAATGTACAAAGTTTTTCCATCCGGGCTACGGATTATTTTATATTAATTTTTAAAGTTTTACTAATATTCTAAAATTCTGGATTTATTATTAATTCGAAATTATTAACTGAAATTGCTAAGTGCACCCAGAGGAGTGCACCTAGGAATGCGTGTTAGAGGCTGCCAGTGGGGCAAGGGTCAAAGTCAACAGCCCAGTCAGCGTTGACTGGGCAAAGGTGAGGTATGGCCCACATGTCATGGGCATCTAAATTAAAATCGTGTCTAGATTAAAATGGGACCACATGTCTGGCTATTAGGCTAATGTAGCACTAAATTAATACTAACTAAACAGCAAAATAATCCTAGAACTAATCTAGCTAATGAATTTACACCTAAACTAATTTGGGCCAGCCCCACACACACGTGCACACACACACTACACTCACACACGGCCATGGCCAGCAGCAAAGCAGCGCATCTTAGCAGATTAGTAGCTAGCGGAGCAGCAGCAGCTAGGAGCGGCTGCAAGCAGGAGCAAGCAGCATCGGCAGTAGCAGTAGGCAGAGCAGGCAGCAGCAGTGCGTGAGCAGCAAGCACGCAGCAGCAGAGAAGGCACGGGGCTGGGCGAAGGCATGCAACGGCAGCGGCCGCAAGCAGCGTGCAGGCCGGTGGGCGCGTGGCCGCGATGCTATGCGACTAGGGCGCGCGGGCACGAGGCAGTGGAGCGGCCGGCGGCTGGACGGCAGCATGCAGGGCGGGCGCAGCCAGCGCGGGTGTGGTGCGCAGCAGGCGCGCAGCAGGTAGGCGTGGCGTGCGGTGACAGAAAGGGACGGCGAGGGTGAGCAGCGAAGGAGCCGGAACGGCGAACAGCAGCAGGACAGGGGAGGGGCTGCGGGCACACGCGCAGGTCACGGCCAGGGTGAAGGCGGACACGGGAAGGACCGGACAGAGGCGCACGGGACACAGTCGCGGCCGCGATGAGCATGGGCGGAGAGGTAGCGACCGCGAGCTAGGGTGCGGCGGGACGACACTAAACGGCGACAGAATCGAGGGCAAAACGAAGGGGACGGGAAGAGGAGCTCACCGGGAGGGCACATGGTGGCCCGTTGATGATTTAGGAGCAGCAGAATATCCGCAATCGTTGCAGACGCATCGAAGGTAGAAGACAACGATGGAACCGGCGAGGTAGGGGCTCCCAGCATGAACTCGAGGGTGTGGACGATGGCGGAGCCCTTGGACACGTCCTTATGGCGTGGGGGTGAGAGTGGCCGCGGGATCGACTAGGTTCATGGAGATGGATCTTCGGCCGAGGGTTACGGGAAAGAAAAGGTAAACGTTTGCGTTCGGCGCGCCGGCCGAACGCTCCGCCGGTCGCGAGCGAGTCGCATGATTTCTTTCAATCAAACGGCGCCTGGTTTGCCCACATGCCCACATCTTTAGTGCAGCCCACCTGGCCCACCACCGCTCATCCCTTTCTTTTCCTTATCCCCTGCAGGAGGCTCTGCTCCACTCATCCACTCCTTCCCCTACCTCTCGTTTCTTGTTGGCAGCGAGCGCCCAGATCAAAAACACCAGAGAAATCACCTCTGCTTCCATCACTCCCATGCGCCGCCCGATTTTTTCATATCGATCGCGATGAGACGGGGCTCGTAGTCGGCCGCCTCCGCTGCCAACGAGAGCACTCAGGAGGCTACTGTCGTCGTGCTGGGGACTGGCCGTGGGATTCACTTCAACCCGGCGACAATGGTGTTGGGCGGCAATGGCGGTGGACGCCATCGATTTTTGCTACATCATTTTTTTGCTGGAAACTTTTTTCGTTTTGCGACAATCTGAGAGAGATTGTGGTGTGTCGCTGCCATGATTTTTTTGCTACATCGATTTTTTTTGCTGGAACCACTTTTGTATTTTGCTGGAACAACTTTTGTATTTTGCTGCAATGAGCGAAGATGTTTGTGGGTGGCGACGGCAGTGCTAGCCATGAATTTTTTGCTAGAACCTCTTTAGATTTTTGCTGGAACCGTTTTTTAATTTTGCTGCAATTCAAGAGGATGGTGGTGCCGCCACTGCCATGATTTTTGCTACATCTAATTTTTGCTGGAACCTCTTTTCGTTTTTGCTACAACCGGCAAGCACAAAAGCTACAAGCGGTGATCAATTTTACTACAATGATGACGGGGTGGCGGCATCCACGAGCTATTTTTCTGGAACCAGCATAATTTTTTGCTACTACCGGCGGGCATTTTTGTTGCTACCGGCAAATCCGAAGGTGAGTCCTTTTTCGCGCGCTCGTCGCCGGGGTGTTGCGACCGGCGACCGGTGCTACTCGGACCTGTGGTCGTCCAACCGGAGCTGCCATCGCCAGTGAGGAAGCTGCAACGGCGGGCGGAAATTGCTGCATGCGTGGACCCGACAAGGAATACATGAGACGACGACGGCGAGGCCGGCGACCGGAGGCGAGGCCGGTGACCGGCGGCCATGGCGAGCCACCGGCGGTGTAGGCAGTGGGTGCAGGTTGTTACAGACGCGCGGCCAGCCACTGGCAACGCGGGTTGTGGCAGACGGCGACGGCGGCCAGAGTCAACTATTCGTTTTCCCTCTGTTTTTCTAGCGAAGCGGGTTGAAGAAGTTACACATCGAGCGGTTTAAAACAGGCTAATCGTACGGCGTAGGTTGGACCGGCCCAAATCCTGGCCGGCGCACCGGCGCGTAGCAGCGCCCGAAAGAAAATGACGTGATGGGAGGGGAATGGGAGAAGCGAGGGCTAGGGTTTGACTTGGGGGTCGGGCGCGTACTTATCTACGACGGGAGGTACCGGCGGATGGCCGCCACGAGACCGGGGCACCATGGATGGCCGCCACGATCCCCTGCCTTTCTCCTGTAGCGAGAGGAGGGGGACAAGTGGGGATGTGGGCTGGGCCTTCCATTTTGCTACCTGGGCCATAGTGCTCAGTAGATTAGGTCCTTCTCTTTTTATTTCCTTTTCTTTTAGGTTTTAGTTTTAGTTTTTATTTATTTTCTTTTTTCTTTTAACCTATAATTGATTTTAGTTTAAAAAAAATAATAGTCCCTAAATTAGTATTACTAAATATTCCACTGCCACAAATAATTTGGCACACTAATTAAAGTAGTTTGTATTTGTTTATCAATTTAAGAGTATATAAATAATAGTTTTACCACGGTTTTATTTATTATAGTGCATTTAACTACTTTATAATAGTGTGATTTCTCCACCAGTATTTATTATGATTTACTTGCCACATTCCGAACACTTTAGTTTAATGTTTGAAAACTTTTACCGTTTGACTTTATTTTAAATTTGAAATTTAAACTAGATTTTGAACCGACGCGAGTTTATCAATAGTAATCGTGGTGACGTGGCATCATCTACAGGGAATTACTGTTGCCTAATAATCCGGGCGTCACAATGGGCGGCAAAACTACCTCTCCACCAGCCACGAAACCCCGGCGTCCTCCGTCCGCCACCCCATCCCACCCATCAACCGCCGCCATCCTCCATCACGCCTTAGCCGATACCCCGACATCATCGTCCACCACAACCTCAACCACAACACCCTCCACCGCTAGTAGTTGAAGCCGAGGCCGAGCCGTCCGTACCCGAGCCAGTTCAACCACGCCGTCCTGCACCTCACCGCTGCCGCTCCAACTTCGCCACCGTCCACCGCACCGAAGTTGTTCCTGCTACGTCATCCTTCGCCCCCTCGAATCTGCTTCCCCTCCACCGACATACGACAACGGCAACACAGTCAACAATTTGGCCATGGGTTCGTCCAAGGCCGCACCCTCCTCCAAAACATCGGTTCCCCCGGCAAAAAGAAGAAGATCGCTGCGACATATGGAGGACACCACACTTGCAACCGGAAATGGTACTCCTCTTCCCTTATTCGTGCAAATCTTACGTGTCTGCTTGCACGGTATTCATCCCACAGAAGACACTAGTTGACCGCTTCTTCTTGATACTAGATTTTCCTAGTAACTCGCGATGCACAAGGTTTCTCCTCATATACTATTTCACCTTAGCTAGAGGTATGTCGCCCCTGGATTTTAATTCCTGGTTAGTTGATTCCCAATTAACGGAAGCATTCCCCAGCGTAACAGGCGCTAGTCCGCCTATTACGCCGGGGAAGCAGCGCCTCGGTGTTTATCTTAGGGGCGTGTGGGGCCTAGAGCTGCTAGCGCCCAATCTGGAGGTCAGCCAGGATTAAAGGGATGGCCTGGGGGCGCTGCCAAGCACGGCGATGGTGTGAGGTCGAGGGGAGGACGGGCGGCGGAGGCAGGGATCTGGGCCGGTGGTCGCTGGCGGTTGAAGAAAGATCGGCAATAGTGACTGGCGGGAGGTAGACGAAGGCCATCTGCCCGTTCCTTATATATCGGACGGTTCATCAGAAAATCGACTGACCTATTTATTTTTAGTTGACTGTTATTTTGATAGGACCACATGTGGTGGTGTGCTGGAGGAGTACCTGCATTTCCCAGCCATCCCTGTGCTCATATATTACAAAATCATACAGAGTAGAATCTAATTTTGTTTGCCATGCAATGTTGTAGAGCTATCATATGTCTCATGTCATTTATTTTTCAGCCACCTGCTATCTGCTACTTTTACAGTGCACTAGTTCTGCACACACTTCACCCATACTCTCACTATTGTGTTTTTATGCAAGGGTATTTCAGACGCTGCCTTGACAGAAGCGGAAAAGAAAAGAGAGAAGTCGCTCCAGCTTCGTATGCGGCTAGGCCAGACACGTTTCAGCACTTTAAAGGGTGTAGTGTCAACAGATGGAGATGGTAAACGTAGCTCTGAAGTTGATGACCTCACTCGCAATGAACCACCATCCCATGTGCTTGCTTTAACTTCGTGGTGTCATATGTGGTTGCATGTTGCATATGGTGTCTAGCTTGTATTCGAAAGGCCGAAGTCGGTCTTTATTAAGATAAGGAAAGATATTTTTTACATGAACCACCATCCCGTGAGCACCAGAAGACAAATAGCTAGTCAGGGCACTGGCCGAGCCAGTGACAAGCCCAGCACAGACATGCATCACCTCGAGGCCAACTAAAAAGCCACGATGGTGGCGAAGCAGCCCGCCTCCCACCAGGCTCTCAGGTCCTAGATGATCATGCTCACCACTCCACCCGGATGTCTAGCTTGTATTGCTTCCAATTTGGTTAAATTGCATCTGCTTAGCTTACACATTATACCTTTGAATATGACATGCCTTCATGTTTTTGGTACATACTAGTACATCTGTCTATTAACCATGTTCTTACATCAAACTAATGTTCTTGTGTATCCCTCATCAATCACTTATGATGAGGCAGTCAGGCCAGTGGACTACTGTGAGTAAAGATCCTCATTTAAAGAATGCAGCGTCAGCCTCCCGACATGATTCTCAAGAAACAGCAAGGCTAGATGAAGATAGTGAACGTAGCTCTGTAGTTGATTACCGCATTTCCCCTACACTAGCATCGCAGGTGCTTGCTCTAACTTGGCAGCGTGATATGTGGTTGCATGTTGCATATGGTGTCTAGATTGTAATTCTTCCAATCTGGTTAAATTGCATGTGCTATTCTGCTTAGTTTATACATTATACCTGTTAATGTGACATGCCTTCCTGTTTTTAGTACATAGTACATCTGTCTATTAAGCATGTCCTTACATAAAACTATTGTTTTTTGTATCCCGCATCAATCAATATGACGAGACACCTTTAGTATATGCAGTGCGATATTAGTTGCATCTTTCATATGATTTATAGCATGCGCTGCTTCTAATTTGTTGAAATGCCATTTATGATGGGACGCTTTTAACTTGGCAGAGTCATATTGGTTGCATCTTTCATGTGGTGTCTAGCTTGCATTGCTTCTTATTTGTTGGAATGGTTTCTGCTTAGTTTACACAAACAGTTGTGAATATGCCATGCCGTCCTGTTTTTCGTACATATTCCATCCTGGTATCATGTGTTTGCCTTACATCAAAGTAGTGATTGTCAGTATCATGCATGAATGAGTTCTGAAGAGTGAATTTTATTGCTTTTTCTTGTCGGTTTTACTTGACAATTCAAAATCAATAAAGCAGAAGGAAGTTAGCAAGGCAACGGATAAAGGTGCCCCTTCCAAACGGAGGCCCTCTACAGATTCTACTCCTCCATCCCCCAAGATGATTTGCAAGACAACACATGCATAGACACTCAACGTAGCTGTGTTGATGATGAGCACGTCTCCCCTAGTGCACCATCACAGGTGCTCCCTCTAACTTGGCACTGTTATATGTGGTTGCATGTTATGTATGATGTCTAGCTTGTATTGCTTCTAATTTTGTTGAATTCCATCTGCTTACTTTACACATTATACTTGTGAATAAGACACGTGTTCCTGTTTCTAGAACATACAATATCTATCTATCACACCATGTTCTTACATCAAAGTACTACTGTTGTGTAACCTGCAACAATCACTTATCATAAGACACGTTTGACTTGGGAGTGTGATATAGGTTACATCTCACATTCTTTTCTAGCTTGTACTACTTCTAATTTGTTGAAATGGCACTTATGACGAGACAGTTTTAACTTGGTAGAGTGATATTCGTTGCATCTT
This sequence comes from Triticum aestivum, assembly GCF_018294505.1. Taxonomy (NCBI): domain Eukaryota; kingdom Viridiplantae; phylum Streptophyta; class Magnoliopsida; order Poales; family Poaceae; genus Triticum; species Triticum aestivum. Next base: position 405,989,650 of record NC_057799.1, on the reverse strand, counting down.
TCATATGGTGTCTAGCTTTCATTGCTTCTAATTTGTTGAAATGCCTTCTCCTTAGTTTACACATCATAAGTTGTGAATATGCAATGCTGTGAATATGTAACGGCACTAATGACGAGAGACCTATAACTTGGTAGTGTGAAGTTGTTTGCATCTTGCATATGATTTATTTCTTGTACTGCTTCACATTTGTTTAAACGCCATTTATGATGAGACACTGTTAACTTGGCAGAGCGATATTTGTAGCATCTTTCATATGGTGTCTACCTTCCATTGCATTGCTTCTAATTTAGTGAAATGTCTTCTGCTTAGTTTACACATCATAGTTCTGGTTATCTCATGTCGTCCTGTTTTTCGTACATATTACATTCTCCTATCATGTGGTTGTCTAACATCAAAGTTTAGTTCGTCTGTATCACGCATCAATTTGTTCTGAAGAACTAAATTGTCATTCGTTTTTCTTGTCAGCTTGACTTAGCATGGCACAAAGAAAGAGGAAGCAACACAGAATGACAAGGAAAGGGAAGCGGAAGAATCCTGCAGATTCTGCTGGTACTGATGGTGCAATAGAAGGTCAAAGTCCAGCGGAAAATTGTACAAATAGGGTATCCCATGCTACACGAGCTGCAGAACAAGCCAAACAGAAACAAATAGCTGCCACCAAACAAGCAGAGACAACCCTAGTTGTTGCAACACCTTCCACAGTACCACCAGCTGCACGAGTTACTCGTTGGTCAACTCAGCTAGCAGCACGTTCCCAAGCTCCCTTGCCACCTGACACTACTTCTGAAGCACTCTTGACACAAGATGAGTTGGCAATATCAGATGAACTTTGTGAGCTTCAACAGCAAGAAGGTAGTTGCTGGAGTCAAGTTACAGTTGCATGTTTCTTTATATGTAGTCTCACAGTTTGATGTACACTAACACTTCCTATGTTCGTTGTTGGACTAGCACCTAGGCGCAAGAGGAAACAAACATCAGGGATAATGCTCGATAGGTTAACTAAATCTAGAGGAGGAAGAATGGAGATCCGTTTTGAGGCAGGTTTAAAAAGGCCACGTGATGCTACAGAGTCAGCCAAGTTAGTATCAGAGGCAGCGGTTGCCGTTAGGTGTCATGTACGTATCCTCCCAACATGGATTCAGTACAGGAATGACAAAGACGAAACCCAGTTCAACACCTTCCTCGACCATTTATCTGTAAGTATGGTTATGTATGGAAACTAGTAATATCGTCTTGCTCTGTCCCATACTTTCTAGGTTGCTGATAATGAGACTCCCATAATTTTCAACAGATGAGGTTCAAGTTGGATAGCCAAGATGATGCAACCAGACAAGCTTGCACCCATGTTTTCAAGTCTGCTCTGCGACAGTATCGGTATAACTTGAGGAAAACTCACTTTGAAGGCAAGGCTAACAGTGAACTTGCCCAAACATCTCCAGTGGAAAATATATCGGATGAAGACTGGAGAGGCCTCGTTAAACACTGGTCTGATCCGAAGTATCAGGTACATTATATATGTGATCAGATCACATGTTGAAGTCCTATTTACGCATGTGCCACACAAATCTATCTTCTTGTAGGTGAACTGTTCAAAGAACAAGGCCAACCATACGAAAGTGAAATTCCAACAGACGACAGGATCTCGTAGCTATATTGCACACTGCGAGGCTCTTGTAATTAGCTGTTGTTTCACTCTTTTCGCTTTACCATATTATCAGATCTATATTGACTTGTTCCAAATGCAGAGGAAAGCCCGCAAGGACCAAAAAGTACCTGAACCAAATGTTGTGGAAATCTTCAAGGACTGTCACACCAGCAAGACGAAGGGCATGACTACACCAGTCAAAGCCGCTGTCGTAAGTCCTTAATCCTCATGCCTTTTAACTACTACTTACTCTGACTTGTGCCTTGAACTGCATGGTTTGCAGCCAATGTCTATTACTCTTTTCAATTTTATACACAATTGTCTTAGCGTATCATTGCACCTTACAAGGTTTAAAAGAGAGGAGTGATGTTCCTTTGATCTTGACCTGTAATCTAGTTCCGTGCTGGACTTGCCCACACAACGTTACAATTGCCTGTTTGTCTGTTCTCAGTTGTTTGTTATATGAATGATGTCATACTATGCTTACCGTATTATAAACTTTGTCTCTTTATCCTTAGCTGTCAATACAATGTGAAGAAATAGACAATACATTAGCCATGGTACATGGTCATATGTTTGGAACCTGGTTTTATTATGTACTTTGCAGTAAAATACAACTAATATTTTACATGGGTTCACCAGAATAAGTTCTGTATATAGACCAAAGCTATTTTGTTTGGTTTTGCTGCCTCCTTAATATCTTCTGTTCTTGTACTACTAATGTAAAAACTCAACTTTTCAGCAAGCTATGGAAAAAATGGTGGAACCGCCACCTTCTGAAGGTGGCGAGGCAACTATAACCGCAATGTTAGCTCTTGCTGCAGTGGATCAGTACCTGTCCACTAACAGTGCCAAAAGCACGTTCCTGCATAATACTGGGTTGGTTGTTAAGGCAATCTCGTCCAAACTGCCTCATGATCAAGATATGCAAGCTCAAAACAATGTTATATCTGCGCTCCAGACACAAGTCCATTCCCTAACAGAGACCCTTTGTGAAACAAGGACAAACATTGTTCGATGTCGTCAAGATATGCATGGTTTTGAAACCAGACTATCAGACATTTGCTATGTTGTTCAGGAGCCTAGGAGAAATGAAGGCGAAGGTTATGGTGCTCCATCAGACAATACAACAAGAAAACGTAACAGTCAGGTCAAATGAACTGAGCTTCTGAACTTCTGGTGGTGCATTTATCTGCCAGACTGTTAACTTTTATGCCAACCTTCCTTTTGTTTTATAGTTGTAATTTGTTTTGTTGCGATATAAAATTTGTTCTTAACGTGCAGCCACCGGCTGAAGAAAATAGCAAGCCATTTTTGTATAGTGTAGGGTGTTCCCTATATTTGCACTGGTGGCGATCTTTGATGCCCAGTGGATGTAATCTGTGCAATCGCCTTAATAGCCTAGCGTTAGTTTCGGGCTTATTTTTTTCCTAGTCTTCTTTTCCCTGGTTTGCTAGTGGCCGCAACAACCATGGGCCATATACATACCGTGGTAACCTAGACCCTGCTATGGGCCATAGGATCCATGGGCCTCCTACAGGCCGTTGATAAATGGGCCTCCAACAGGGCCGTAGAATCGGTGGGCCTCAGGCCGTCGGATAAATGGGTCTACATGGGCCGCAAACGAGCGTAATTGGTATCGGCCCAGCACGGTAACGGGTCGTTAACATGCCGGAGGACAACAAAGGCTTAATTCTATCACAGGCATAACGGGTCATTAATGGGCCAGAATATAGGACGGGCTGGAAATGGCACAACGGGTTAACATGCCAGAAACGGGCCGACTCTTGCCACGGGCCGAATTTGGCCCATTAGGGGAACAGGCTAGTAATGGGCCGGAAGTAATCAAGGACAGGAAAGGAGCCCAAGAACATATGGGCCGTCAGTAGACCGAAAGCTAACACGGGCTGGAAACGGCCCATGTGAATCATGGGTCGTTAACGAGTACAAGGAAATTTACTGTTCATTATGGGCTAGAGTCACCGTGGGCCTCTAAAGGGCCTAAAGATACAAAGGCCTCATATGGGCCGAAAGACGTCATGGGCCATACATGGGCCGAAAGTGAAACGGGCTGCTGTTATATCAGACGGCCCACATGACGTTGTTGGGCCGATTTCGGGTAGGCCCTAACGGGCTGTGAGTTACCGGGCCGTAAAATGGGCTATTTGCAAAGAGACCGTTAATAGGCTTTTCATGGGCAAGCCCGCTAACTTTTGACCAAGTCAAACGGGTCGGCCTTTGTAAGCTAAATGGCCCAGTGGTGGGCCGTCGCACGTGTCAACATATCATAGGCGCCTATCTGACCCACTGACGAGCTGACACGTGTTTCCTCCGGCCAATCAGAATTTTACACGTGGAAATTTCCAATTGGTCCGGGCTGTTAACGGGTTATCGGATCCAAAACCGGACCCGATAGCTTAACGGCGACCCGTTATGGTGGATGCCACGTGTCGGTCACCCTTGATGAAAGCACTTCTGTGACGCGCGATTTATCGTCATGGAAGTGGACACTTCCGTGATGATAATTTTGGTAATGTCATGGAACACTTCTACGACAGCACAGGTATGACTATCTTGATTCTGTCATAAAATCTTCATGGATGTACATGCATGACAAAAAATGTGACGTACTATGACAAACAGGCATCATCACGGAAGTGTATTTTTTTTGTAGTGATGGTTAAGGTTTCCTAACCATGGACATGAGTTGTCATTTTATAACGGGATCACATCATTAGGAGTGATGTGATGGACAAGACCCATCCGTTAGCTTAGCATATTGATCGTTCAGTTTGATTGCTATTGCTTTCTTCATGTCAAATACATATTCCTTCGACTATGAGATTATGCAACTCACGGATACCGGAGGAATACCTTTTGTGCTATCAAACGTCACAACGTAACTGTATGATTATAAAGATCCTCTACAGGTATCTCCAAAGGTGTTTTTTTGGGTTGGCATAGATCGAGATTAGGATTTTGTCACTCCGAGTATCGGAGAGGTATCTCTGGGCCCTCTCGGTAATGCACATCATAAGAAGTCTTGCAATCGTGACTAATGAGTTCGTTACAAGATGATGTATTATGGAATGAGTAAAGAGACTTGCCTGTAACGAGATTGAACTAGGTATGTGGATACCGACGATCGAATCTCGGGCAAGTAACATACCGATGACAAAGGGAATGACGTATGTTGTCATAACCGTTCGACCGATAAAGATCTTCGTAGAATATGTAGGAGCCAATATGAGCATCCATGTTTCACTATTGGTTATTGACCGGAGAGGTGTCTCGGTCATGTCTACATAGTTCTCGAACTCGTAGGGTCCGCACGCTTAACGTTCGATGGCGATTTAGTATTATATGAGTTATGTGATTTGGTGACTGAATGTTGTTCGGAGTCCTGGATGAGATCACGGACATGACGAGGTGTCTCGAAATGGTCGAGAGGTAACTATTGATATATAGGATGATAGTATTCGAACATCGGAAGTGTTCCGGAGTGTATCAGGTAGTTATCGGATTACCGTGGGGGTTACCGGAACCCCCGGGGAAAAGATATGGGTCATATGGGCCATCGGAGGGGATCACACCAGCCCACAAGGGGTGGTGCCCCCCCCCAAGGAAGGAGGCCGAGTGAGAGAAGGGAAAGAGGGGGTTCGCCCCCCTTTCCTTATCTCCTTCCTCTTCCCTTTTTCCCCCTCCGGCAGATATGGAAGCAGGAAGGCCGAATTGGGGAGGACCCCAAGTAGGATTCCTCCTACTTGGGGTGCACCCTTGCTGCTCCCCTTGTCGGTGTCAAAACCGGCGGATCTCGGGTAGGGGGTCCCGAACTGTGCGTCTAAGGTCGATGGTAACAGGAGACAGGGGACACAATGTTTACCCAGGTTCGGGCCCTCTCTATGGAGGTAATATCCTACTTCCTGCTTGATTAATCTTGATGAATATGAGTATTACAAGAGTTGATCTACCACGAGATCATAATGGCTAAACCCTAAAAGCCTAACCTAGCCTGTATGACTATGGTAATGTATCTCCCCTCTCTGGACTAAGTCCTCCGGTTTATATAGACACCGGGGGAATCTAGGGTTACACAAGGTCGGTTACAAAGAAAGGAATCTACATATTTGGTCGCCAAGCTTGCCTTCCATGCCAAGGAGAGTCCCATCCGGACACGGGTGCAGTCTTCGGTCTTCGTGTTCTTCACAGCCCATCAGTCCGGCCCATGGCTAACAGGCCGGATGCCCGAGGACCCCTTAGTACAGGACTCCCTGAGGAGCCCCTGAACCTGGCTTCAATGACAAGGTATCCGGCTCGTAGATCTGTCTTCGGCATTGCAAGGCAGGTTCCTCCTTCCGAACCCCAAGATAGTCTTCGGACGTATTGAACATGTCCGGACCTGTAACACACACAGCACACACCACCGCAGAGAGAATATAATATTCCACGAATCCAATCCGCTGACAACTTTTGGTAACATGACATCACGTCTGCCCGGTCATAATTTTGAACCGTTTTTCGTCTGCCGCTCCATGTTTCGAGACGCAGTTTCCATTGGCACGTCTTGTCAAAGCACAGGTCGTGTCCCCTTATTGCGGGATTCTCATCAATACGGGCGTGGGTAACCCAATCGTGCCGTTTACACAATCCTTGGGAATGGGCGAGTTTTAAGGCAAGTGGGGAGGCGTTCAATATTCACGACCTTTATAAGGAGATTAGGATTCCCCTCCTTCACCCACTCCTTCTCTTTCCTCTCTATCCTTCCCTTCTCGAGCTCCAGCGCCCAAGTTCCCATCTTCTCCATCTCCAGGAAGCACTCAATCATGTCCGGTCTGGAGGCCAAGGGAAGTGGATGGTCTCCTCCATCAAGGAGAAGGACATCACCCAGCTCCGGGTGGCGGGGTACCTGGCGAAAGGAATCCCCCACCGTCAGCCCACCAAGGGGCAAGTCATTCCCACCTCGAAGCCTACTGACAGGGTAGTTTTCCTCCCTCACTTCGTCTGCGGATTGGGGTTTCCACTTCACCCCTTTGTCCGTGGACTGATGTACTATTACGGGCTAGATTTCCATGATCTAGACCCGAACTCCTTCCTCAACATCTCGGCATTCATTGTCGTGTGCAAGGCCTTCCTCCGCATCCACCCCCACTTCAGCCTATGGCTCAAGATTTTCAATGTGAAGCCAAAGGTGGTGGATGGTCAGCACGCGGAGTGCGGAGGCGCCATGGTGAGCAAGATGCCCAACGTCACTTGGCCCACGGGCACTTTCGTGGAGACTGTCAAGGAGTGGCAGAAGTAGTGGTTCTACACCACAGAGCCACGCGACGCCACTTGGGCGGCGGCTCCCGAGTTTAAGGCCGGAGCTCCAATGCGGCTCACCTCCTGGACGGAGAAGGGCCCCAACTAGTCTGTGTCGGACGAGCTGATAGCGCTGCAAACGCGCATTTAGAGCATGGTGGATAAAAACATCAAGCTCGTTAACGTGATCCAGGTGATGCTGGTTCGCCGGATTCTCCCCTGCCAACGCCGAAGCTTCCCTTTATGGGAATTCGATCTGGAGAAGCACCCGACCCTGGGAGGGCTCTTCGGAACTACTCACGAAGATGCCTGGAAGTTGCTCTTCAAGGGCAACGAAAAGCCGCCGGTCATAGATTCGGACCGGGGGCACGATCACACCCATCCCGCCAGTGAGGTAAGTTCTTTAAAGCGTACCTTCCACTTGTTTGTTCAAGGAGGATGCCTAACCTTTGCTGTATTATTTCAGGCGTGGACGGAGAGAGCGGGGTGGATCCATAGTTCGGCTCCGCTGCCTGAAGAGCCAGTCATCCGGTCCTGGCGAAGATGCTGGTTCCGGCACCCTATAGGCCACCAGAAAAGAAGGCCAAGAAGAATGCCAAGGGGGCCAAAGTTGGCCCCCGTCGCAAGGGTGCTTCGGACGTGATGTCCGAAGACGAAGTGACCCTTTCCTCCGCCGCCAAGGATGACGACGAGGAGGAGGAGGAGGAGAACAACCCTCCCGCAGATGAGGGAAAGAAGAAGAGGGCGGCCTCCATGAACCTGGAGGTGGAGACGTCCAAGAAAGGGAAGGGCTCCCTCGTGGATAACTCCGCGTGGGACGTCGACAGCAGTCCGGAGCGACGCCCCCTCACTAAGCCTCGGGCTGCATCGTAAGTGCTAGGACTCATACATGCCCATAAATCTAGCCCCTCCTCTTCGTTGTATTGACATGATTAGTTATGCTATTGCAGTCCGGCCCACGACAGCTCCCAGCGATCCTCGTCACGAGGTTCGTTGGATTCAAAGGCGATGTCCAGCGAGTCACTGCCGACCGCTCACTCCCCCAAGGCCAAGGATGACGCTGAGGTGCTGTCCCGAAGGACTTTCCCAGGCTGGGGAGAGGCTCAGGAGGCGCCAGGAGGCGAAGCCTCCGTCGCCGGACACCAGGGGAACCGATCCCCATGGAGACTGGCGATGAGGGCTGTACTCAGTTCGGCCCTCAGCCGGATTCGATTCCGGAGACTGATACGGCTCCGGAATCCGGCGTGCAACCTCCTTCGAAAGAAGGGGGTATGCCTATTCCGCCGGTGACCCCTGTCCAACCAGGGGCACCGGATAATCTGCTAGAAGCGCTGCGAGGTGCTTCCATTGTGGATGAGAACCGTGTTCTTATGGGCACGGTAATTGAAAGGGTTCAGTCCGCCAAGAGCGGACTAACCGAAGGCTGCAGCAGCCTGCTGACAGGTTTTGAGGTAAGCGACGCGAAAAAAGAAAATCCCAATATAGACAGTAGCTCCTGAGACACTATCCGGTGTTCGGAAAGAAAAAGCCGGACAGAGGATCAATCCCTTTTTGCAGGAAACTAACTAAATTTGTCTAAAATGAATACGCGGGCGTCGCTGTTGGCCGAGGAGGAGCTCAGCCAGGTGGCTCCAAGAAAAACAAGGTATGTAATAACCTGTTATATGTTCGAAAAAGGTAAAATGATATGCATTGACCGAAGTGTCATAATATGTATAGAAGCGACGACCGAGGTCGAGGCCCTGAGAAAGGCCCTGGCAGAAGCCAAGGGGAAGGCTGTCAAGGAGCAGGCCGCCCGTAAGAAGCTCAAGGCCCGGGTCAACGAGGTCCAACAGGAGCTCTAGGATGCGGTGAAGAAGTGCGAGACCTTGGAACGCGATGCGTTGGCTCAAGAGACCGAACTCGCCAAGGCTCGTCAGAGTGCGCAGATGGTCCGGAGTGAGGCCCAGGGTGCCCTCAAGGAGATCCAGGAGGCCAGGAAGATCGCGACGGGTAAGGCATTCAGTATGCAAAGCAAATGTGTAAAGAGGAAGTATCTTTTACTAACCCGGATTCGGAGTTCTCCAAGGGCTGATCTGCCACGTAGTGTGTCCGACGCCATGGAGTTCTTCCGAGCCGAAGAAGGGAGCTCCGTAGAGAAGCTATTCTGATCGCGATATCTTGTGCCAGAACATCCGGTGCCCTTCACCGATCAGCTAAAACAGCTGGTCGAGCTGCACAGGGTGGCCGAACTGGCCATGAAGGATTTAATAATCCGGCTTTTGCCAGCCGAAGCTATGCCCAGCAGTTACTTCGGCCTCGTGAAGCGGCTGGTGGATGCCTGTCCTCGGCTGGACGTTGTCAAGTGGTCCGTCTGCATCGAGAGCGCGTGCCTGGCCTTCTCCTATGTCAAGGTGTGGTGGGCGAAGATGGACGCGTCAAGCTAGCGACCGAAGGGCTGCCCGAGGGCAAGGAGCACCGCACACTCGAGCGATATTTTGGAGACGTCCTGGAGGGGTCCCGCGTTGTTGCGAAGCAGTGTGTGAAAGACGTGATCTTTGAATGAATACATTCGTATTTTGTCTCGCCCTGTATGATGAAACAAAGACAATTTATGTAATATAATGCTTTGTGTTAGATTTTTACCTTCTGTGCGGCCGTTTTTATTAAATCTAAGGGTTGGCCAGTCATCGGCTTTAACCCCCACGTAGGTAATACAGGTGTGTTCGGGATGGAATCTAAACACTCTTGATCCAATTATATGGTCCTTGAAGGAGTTGTTTAGCGCAACGAACCAGGCAATCAGACTATGTGGCTTTAACGCCCTCACTTAGCCATAGGAGTTTGACAATAAAAAAAATGTTGGTGCAGCCCCTAGTATTCGGACTAGAGTGCTATAAGCGCCTGATCGGGAAGTACCGATCCTTTGCATAATGCGGAAGAAATCTCCAACGATTTGCAACCTCCGAAGAGCTGACTAGCTCTCGCCGCATCATGATAGTCACTTTTCGGCTTTCTCTACTGAGGTGCTCATTTGGGTAAACCAAGGCACAATCGCAGTAGTTCTCCCTTTACTACCTAAGTCGATATAGCGGAACATAAGGTAGCAAGCACAGGAGCCGGGCAACCCAACTATTGACCAAAGACATGATTCGGAGCCGATGCATATAGTGCTAAATTCGGGGTGCCGAACTATACTATAAAAAGTGTTCGGACTTTTGTTGCCGTAGTGCGGGGTGCTATGAAGCCCCTAGCAAATATGAAACGTACCAAAGTGTACGGGTGCTATCTGATAAGGTTACCCACGGGAGGGAAAAAAGGGAAGGGAAAACAGACATGGTGCAAAGATAATAAGCTAGGGCCCTAAAGCTCGGGCCGCAAACTGTTTCCATTGTAATTTGATTAATATGTCAAGGCGCATTTGATACAAGTAGTGTGATGAGCAACATGCTATTTAACATGCCCAAAACCAAGGGAGAGCTGCATGTGGGTCCTGAAAAACAGGTAGAGTGATCGTGAACGAAACCACCTAGAAATTCCCCCATATGTCTGCGTTTCTCACCGTCTTGGTGTGTCTATCCTTCAAGAGGACTGGTGATCAGGCCAGCCGATGGGGCCTGCGAGATTGAAACCTGGAAGGGAAAGGAATGAAAGTGAAAGTATGTGTGTATCTGGTGTCGGTTGAGCCGTACTGTGGATCACCAGCTAGCTATGCCTCCGTCGATGCCCATGGAATTTTGAGTGCGTAGTTATGTACGCGCGACACGAATGCCACCGCTTGATCGGGACCGGGACGGAGGCCGGATTGCTAGTCGAGCTCCTGACGAGCCGAGCTGTCCTGCTGCAGGGTAGTTCGGACCCTCTTAATGGTGTCCGTGGGCTCGGCAGCCGAATTAAGGTTCTGCTCGAGAAGGCCGCTCTGTACTTCTGCTGCTAAGGCAGCTGTGTGCTCTTCTGTACGGAGGGAGCGTTCCATATTTCCATTGACTATTATGACGCCGCGTGGACCGGGCATCTTGAGCTTGAGATAAGCGTAGTGTGGTACTGCATTGAATCGAGCGAATGCGGTTCATCCGAGCAGTGCGTGATAGCCGCTGTGAAAGGGGACGATGTCGAAGATTAACTCCTCACGTCGGAAATTGTCCGGAGATCCGAAGAAAACCTCTAGCGTGATTGAGCCGGTACAACGGGCCTCTACACCTAGTATGACTCCTTTGAAGGTAGTCTTTGTGGGCTTGATCTGTGACGGATTAATGCCCATTTTCTGCACTGTATCCTGATAGAGAAGATTGAGGCTGCTACCTCCGTCCATAAGGACGCGCGTCAGGTGAAATCCATCAATGATTGGGTCGAGGACTAGTGCGGCTGAACCGCCATGACGGATACTAGTCGGATGATCCTGTCGATCGAAGGTGATCGGGAATGACGACCATGGATTGAACTTTGGGGCGACTGGCTCTATCGCGTAGACGTCCCTTAGTGCGCGTTTGCGCTCCCTTTTGGGGATGTGTGTAGCATATATCATGTTCACTGTTTTAACTTGAGGGGGAAACTTCTTCTGTCCCCCTGTGTTCGGTTGCCGGGGCTCCTCGTCATCGTCCTCGCTTTGCGATCCCTTTTCCCTGTTCTCGGCGTTTAATTTGCCGGCCTGTTTAAAAACCCAACAATCTCTGTTGGTATGATTGGCTGGTTTGTCTGGGGTGCCATGTATTTGGCATGGGCGATCGAGTATGCTGTCCAGGCTGGATGGTCCCTGATTGTTTCTTTTGTACGGCTTCTTCCGCTGGCCGGACTTGGAGCCGCTGAATCCGGCGTTGACTGTAGTGTCATCGGTATTATCACCATTGCTTCGGCCTTTGTGTCTGTTGCGTTGGAGCTTGCCATTGCTGTTTTGACCTCGGAGGGTCCTGCCTCGCTGGCTGTGTTTTTACTATGAGCCAGCCAACTATCCTCACCCGCGCAGAAGCGGGTCATGAGTGCCGTGAGGGCTGCCATGGATTTTGGCTTTTCTTGACCGAGGTGGCGGGTGAGCCATTCATCGCGGATGCTATGTTTAAAGGCCGCTAGGGCTTCGGCATTTGGACAGTCGACGATCTGGTTCTTTTTAGTTAGGAACCTAGTCCAAAACTTCCTGGCTGACTCCCTAGGCTGTTGAACTATGTGGGTCAAGTCATTGGCGTCTGGTGGCCGGACATATGTACCTTGGAAGTTGTCGAGGAAGGCCTCTTCCAAGTCCTCCCCCTGCCAATAGAATTTCCAGGCAGACTATTTAACCAGTGCCGAGCTGGCCCTTTGAGCTTTAGTGGGAGGTATTTGATGGCGTGAAGGTCGTCCCCGCGGGCCATGTGGATGTGGCGAATAAAAATCCCCGATCCATACCGCGGGATCGGTTGTTCCATTGTATGATTCAATGTTTACGGGTTTGAACCCTTCTGGGAATTCATGATCCATTACTTCGTCAGTGAAGCAAAGAGGGTGTGCGGCACCTCTATATCGGGCCGCATCGCGACATAGCTTCGGTGGAGTCCGTCTGCGGTTTTCGGCCCGGGCGTGACTAGGTTTGTCACGTCCGAATAGATAGCTGTCCTCGTGTGTCAAGGCACGTCCTCGCGATCCGTAGATCAATCTTGTATATCCTGCTCTACTGCCCAGGTCTTGACGAAGGTCATATGTATAGCCCCGAGCTGTCTTATCCATGCCTTTACGGTGAGGTGGGACAGTCTGGTTTTCGGCTCGAATTGACGTTTTATCCCGACCGCGAGGTGGCCGATCAACCGCATTGCGTGATGCTGGTGCGGGCTCTGGCGCCTCGTCATCGAACTGAGGTAGCAATTTGCGCTTCGGGTAACTTTTGGCTGGGCGTTTAAGGCTGTATTCCTCGTCTACTAGGACATCGGTCCATCTGTCGTTGAGCAGATCTTGATCAGCTTGAAGCTGCTGGTGCTTCTTTTTCAGGCTCCTCCCAGTGGCTATTAGCTGAAGCTTGAAGCGCTCTAGCTCGAGAGGTTCCTCAGGCACGATGAAGTCTTCGTTGCCGAGGCTCACCTCCTCCTTGGAGGGCGAATGATAACTGCCGTCCTCCGAGTCTTCTTCTATGGCTTGTTCGTCAGGGCTGACTTGCCCATCTTCCCGATTGTCTTGTTCGGCAGTTTGTTCATCGGGTTCCTCTTTGTCTTCGACACCATCTGGAGTGTTGTCGTCTCCTATGCCGGTGTTGCTGTCTCTGCTGCAGTGCGATTTAGAGCGGCTCCGCTGACGCCGACGCTTTGGTTGTGTCTTAGGAGAGTCACTCTTCTCCGGTTTTTCCTTGTCGTCGCCGCTATTATCTTTTGGTGTATCCACCATGTATACGTCATATGAGGAAGTGTCCGTCCATTGTCCCATGAATGGCGGGTTTTGGGCCTCCTCTTCTCCGGCATCGTCATCCATACCGTCGATGTCCTCGGCGTCATAGTCAAGCGTGTCGGTTAGGTCTTCGACAGTGGCTATGAAGTGGGCGGTGGGTGGGAAACGAGATTCTCCATCATCAGCCTCCAGTTTGAACCGGATACAATTCGGCTGTGAGTCCTCTGACAAGGACAGGTTCTTTAATGAGTTTAGCACATCGCCGAAGGGTGAGCGTTGGAAGATGTCTGCGGTGCTGAACTCGAAGATCGATAAACGATCAAGTTCGTCATCCGCAGTTTCGCATGGTTCAGAACTTAGAGCCAGAGACGAGTTCGAGGTTCCGATGACACAGGCCTCACCCGAGGTTAGGTCTGTGTGCGGTTCCATCGCCGTAGAGTCTGCAGCCTCCGTGGCGGGGTTGAGCTTCCCATCCTCAGACGGCGCGATTTGCTCCAGATCTAGGGCCAGAGTAGTCATAGGTGCGATTTCCAGAGCATGGACCGGCGACAGATTTAACTCATGTTCACCGTGGGGACCGGGAGTGGCTGTCGTGGTCTCGAAGTTGTCGAAGATCAAGTCTACACGGATATCCGCGACATAATTCAAGCTCCCAAATCTGACCTGATGGCCGCGGGCGTAGCTATCGATCTGCTCCGGATGGCCAAGTGAGTTGGCCCGCAGTGCGAAGCTGCCGAACACAAAGATTTGTCCGGGGAGGAAAGTTTCTCCTTGGACAGCGTCATTGTTGACGATTGAAGGGGCCATCAAACCTTTTAGGGACGACACAGTGGAACTCTCAATGAAAGCACCAATGTCGGTGTCAAAACCGGCGGATCTCGGGTAGGGGGTCCCGAACTGTGCGTCTAAGGTCGATGGTAACAGGAGACAGGGGACACGATGTTTACCCAGGTTCGGGCCCTCTCTATGGAGGTAATACCCTACTTCCTGCTTGATTAATCTTGATGAATATGAGTATTACAAGAGTTGATCTATCACGAGATCGTAATGGTTAAACACTAAAAGCCTAACCTAGCCTGTATGACTATGGTAATGTATCTCCCCTCTCCGGACTAAGTCCTCCGGTTTATATAGACACCGGGGGAATCTAGGGTTACGCAAGGTCGGTTACAAAGAAAGGAATCTACATATTTGGTCGCCAAGCTTTCCTTCCACGCCAAGGAGAGTCCCATCCGGACACGGGTGCAGTCTTCGGTCTTCGTGTTCTTCACAGCCCATCAGTCCGGCCCATGGCTAACAGGCCGGACGCTCGAGGACCCCTTAGTCCAGGACTCCCTCACCCCTCACCACCCATATATATATATATATATATATATATATATATATATATATATATATATATATATATATATATATATATGTGGGGAGGGGGCCTAGAACACACAACATCAATTGTTAGCCATGTGCGGCGCCCCCCTCCACAGTTTAGATCCCCGGTCATATTATCGCGGTGCGTAGGCGAAGCCCTGCGCGGATCACTTCACCATCACCGTCACCATGCCGTCGTGTTGATGGAACTCATCTACTTCCTCGACACCTTTCTGGATTAAGAAGGCGAGGGACGTCATCGCGCTGATCGTGTGCAGAACTCGGAGGTGCCATACGTTCGGTGCTTGATCTGCCGGAGCTAGAAGAAGTTTGACTACATCAACCGCGTTGTCAAACGCTTCCGCTTTCGATCTACGAGGGTACATAGACACACTCTCCCCCTCGTTTCTATGCATCTCCTAGATAGATCTTGCGTGAGCGTAGGATTTTTTTGGAAATTGCATGCTATGTTTCCCAACATTTCAATCCTTATGACTTAGCAAGACTTCGACCCAAGTGGTTTTGGACTGCCAGCCAAATGAACTTCTATTCATCACTCCTGTTTGACAAGGATAAGGTATTTGAGAACTGTCGTGGAATTGTCACGGCAGATGTCCTAGTGAAAGGACTTAGTTATGGAGCCATGGCGACGAGGTTAGCTTAAAGGGGTTAAAACGGGACAAAGGACATGAGGAGTTGTACTGGTTCGACCCCTTGCGGTGAAGGTAAAAGCCTAATCCAGTTAAGGTGGTATTGCTAGGGTTTCGTTTACCAGGGATCGAATATGCTTTGCTTGGCTTTCAATCTATTGTTTCTTGCCCTAAGTCGTCGCCGGGTCGTCCCTTTATATACACAGGTCGAGGCCCCGACGGTTTACAAAGTCCCGGCCGGCTGATAAACAACGTGTCCCGCTCGGTAACTAACTGCACAGGCCTTATACTACAAGTTACATACATATGAAGGTTTACAATTGTCTGGGCCTTAAGTCGCCTTAAGCGTCTTCATGGGCTTTGTCTTGATAAACTGCCGGGGACTTAACTCGGCCCCTCCTGGGCGGGTTAACCCAATGATACGTCTCCAACGTATCTACTTTTCCAAACACTTTTGCCCTTGTTTTGGACTCTAACTTGCATGATTTGAATGGAACTAACCCGGGCTGACGCTGTTTTCAGCAGAATTGCCATTGTGTTATTTTTGTGCAGAAATAAAAGTTTTCGGAATGACCTGAAACTTCACGGAGAATATTTTTGGAATTAATAAAAAATACTGGCAACAGAATCAAGACCAGGGGGCCCACACCCTGTCCACGAGGGTGGGGGCGCGCCCCCCTGTCTCGTGGGCCCCCTGAAGCTCCACCGACCTCAACTCCAACTCTATATATTCACGTTCGGGGAGAGAAAAAATCAGAGAGAAGGATTCATCGCGTTTTACGATATAGAGCCGCCGCCAAGCCCTAAACTCTCTCGGGAGGGCTGATCTGGAGTCCGTTCGGGGCTCCGGAGAGGGGAATCCGTCGCCGTCGTCATCATCAACCATCCTCCATCACCAGTTTCATGATGCTCACCGCCGTGCATGAGTAATTCCATCGTAGGCTTGCTGGACGGTGATGGGTTGGATGAGATTTATCATGTAATCGAGTTAGTTTTGTTAGGGTTTGATCCCTAGTATCCATATGTTCTGAGATTGATGTTGCTATGACTTTGCTATGCTTAATGCTTGTCACTAGGGCCCGAGTGCCATGATTTCATATCTGAACCTATTATGTTTTCATGAATACATGTGAGTTCTTGATCCTATCTTGCAAGTCAACAGTCACCTACTATGTGTTATGATCCAGCAACCCCGAAGTGACAATAATCAGGACCACTCCCGGTGATGACCGTAGTTTGAGGAGTTCATGTATTCACTAAGTGTTAATGCTTTGGTCCGGTGCTCTATTAAAAGGAGGCCTTAATATCCCTTAGTTTCCAATAGGACCCCGCTGCCATGGGAGGGTAGGACAAAAGATGCCATGCAAGTTCTTTTCCATAAGCACGTATGACTATATTCGAAATACATGCCTACATTACATTGATGAATTGGAGCTAGTTCTGTGTCACCCTATGTTATAACTATTGCATGAGGAATCACATCCGAGATAATTATCCATCACTGATCCAATGCCTACGAGCTTTTCACATATTGATCTTTGCTTAGTTACTTTTCCGTTGCCACTGTTACAATTACTACAAAACTTCTACTGTTACCTTAGCCACCGTTACCGTTACTTCCATACTACTTTGCTACTAAATACTTTGCTGCAGATATTAAGTTTTCTAGGTGTGGTTGAATTGACAACTCAACTGCTAATACTTGAGAATATTCTTTGGCTCCCCTTGTGTCGAATCAATAAATTTGGGTTGAATACTCTACCCTTGAAAACTGTTGCGATCCGCTATACTTGTGGGTTATAACCCAATAGTTATATCCCCAACATTAGGCCCCAAGTTGATTTGAACTTGTTCATATCAATCTTCCACACTTAGAAAAATTCCTTCCTCATTACTCTTGCAAAATCTTGTAAATCGCCATGACGTCATCTTCTTGGTTCTTGATAACCCGCCGTGACGTCATCTGTCATTAATATTTGCAAAAGGCCCAACTCTTAATAAATCTTTTCTTTAATGAATCTCCAAAAAAACATGCCATCTACGTCTGTCATATCCACTTTTTGGCCTCCTCAATCCCCGTGCATGTCACTCATCCGTTGGCCTTATAAATAGTGTCGGGGGAAATCGACACCTATGGAATCACTGGGATCCCTTCTACGGTTGGCGGGCGCGGGGTTGTGCAAAGAGCGGGTCTGACCGGAAGCACACGGATCGTTTACCTAGGTTCGGGCCGTGAAGATGCGTAATACCCTAGTCCTGCTTTGGTGGATGTATTCGAGTGTTCTTGTGTTCTTGAGCTAGCTACGGGGTGCAACTTGCCCAAAAGATCCAAATCCTCCTCCTGGTCACCTCAGGCCTCCTTTTATAGGCAAAAGGGGCTGCCACAGTGGCACACAGGAGGTGGAAAGGTGTACAATGGATGAGTCTATCCTCTGGCACTGTCGGACAAACGCATTTAATGCGCTGCCGACGTGCCCCTCTCGCTTTATCGGGGACGGCAAGGAAGCACGTCCCAGCTGTCGCTGCCTCGCCTGGCTTCGACGCGCGTCCGAGCTGACAAGGCATCGTGGCGCCACGTTGGCTGGCTGCTTGGTTGGCGCGGTGGTGGAGCCTTCACGAAGACCTGCATGCCACCACACTGGTGCTTGCTGTGTTTGTCGTGGAGGCCGCTCGTTGCCACGCAGGTGCCTGCTCTGCTGGTTGAGCTGGCAGCTGCATGGGGACGGCAGTGGAGCCTTGGCAGACGCGGGCCTGGCCGTGGCCCAGTAAGTGTCTTTGGCAAGGGCCTTGCCGGGGACCCGGCAAGGGTCTTGCCACGGCACCGTGGTCGTCCCCGGCAAGGGTCTTGCCGGGGGTCTCGTGGATCTCCTCGGCAAGGATCTCGCCGAGGGTCGTCGTCTTCTGGTCCTCATCTAATCTTGTGTGTTCATGATCTTGACGAAGACCTGCATGCCACCACAGAGGTGCCTCCCGAGCCTTGGTTCCAATGTAGTTGGTTGATGGTGTTGGAACCCGCGGGCTCAAGGGTGGCTTGCTCTGCTGGCATCGGGCAAGTTGCCCCGGCAAGGCTCTTGCTGGGGCTGTGGAGGCTGCCCTGGCAAGGGTCTTGCCGGGGGATTCCACTCTGCCCTCTTGCTCTTTGGTGTTTCTTGGTCTTGGCGTTGCCTTTGGTCGCCTTGTGCTTCGGCTTCCTTCCTCTACCCTGCTTAGTGTGGCCACGGGCGTGGCTCCGACTGCCCGTGCACAAGTAAAGGGGTAAAAAAGGAGTGCCCCTACTTTAGTACATCGACAAATAGGGCCGGGGGTACCTTTCTCTTCTTCCCCTGTGCCTCTTTGTCTTTGTCTTCCACCTCTCGACCTTCGCTTCTTCTCCAACATTGGCCACTACATCAACCTGTTCGGATCAGATTTTCTTCCGCGCATCTCTGCTGTTCAGCTGCCCTGGTTAGTTCTCCTTCTTCCTCTCTTCATAGATCCGCTAGGGTTTGAACAGAGTTCATCGAAGCTCGTCCTTGTTCTTGGTTGTAACATTCATTTTTGATCCAAACTCGGTACTCCTCCTACACCGCGGTAGTCATAGCAATCCCTTTTACTATTTGGAATATTTCCTCCGTATTAGGAAACAAATCCGGACCATGAACTGCCCAAGCACTAATATTTTAGATCTGAATATTTTTTGTATTAACTGAAACGTGGTAGATCCAAAATCATAGCATCAATCTGCGAAAACTGTTTTTCTCAATACTTAGCAATTTCTCCATCTCCAGATCTTCCCTTTCAATATCTGTATGGCCGGCTTAACTCAGAAATAGTAACCCGCAAGGTATCATTAGTCCCCTTGCAAGCCGTCAATGGTTCCTCGTAAGTTTGCGATGCAAATCTCCGGCTTAGTGCCTATGCATGTTTCATTTATCGTTTCCCTGTTAACCATAGGCCGGCTTACCCATGTCATATTGAACTGGCATAACCTTTCTTTCAGATTACTGATAAGATGGCCAAGACATACACGTCTTGCAACTGGGTCAAATCCCGGGTTACTGAAGAAGATTTGAACAACTTTGTCGCCACTGGCGCTTTAGCCAAGAAGGAGATCATCCATTGGAGAGCTCCTACTGGGGAAGTTCCTCCTCAACCAAAAGATGGAGAAATAATCGTTTTTGCTGACCACTTAGGCCGAGGATTCAGTCCACCCGGCTCAAAGTTTTTCCGTGATGTACTGCACTTCCTCCAACTTCACCTCCAAGACATCGGACCCAACTCGGTGTCCAATATCTGCAACTTCCAAGTATTTTGCGAAGCTTATCTTCAAGAGGAGCCCATTGTTGACCTATTCAGAGAATTTTGTTACCTGAACCGCCAAAACGAATTTGTTGATGGGCCGTGTCAAGAACTTGGTGAGTCTCTATTCAGAAAAGGAAGGATGTCAGCTTTCCCCATGCTAAACTGCACAGTCACCCCAAAGACTGGAACCAAACTTGGTTTTATTGTCAAGATACATCTCCAGATGGTGAGAATCCTCTGCCGGGTTACCGTGAACACCGGCTTAGCAACACACATCCGCTCCCCTAGCGGCTCAGCTTAAGGGAAAGAGCCAAATACTCACCAGCCTTTTCAAAGCTTAGAGCCTTTATGGCAAACGGCTTAATGGCGTCGACTTTTCCCGGTGCTGGATATCTTGGAGTATCTTGCCGTTAAGCCGCCGCCCCGGCTTAATGTGTGAATATACTGGTGACATAAATCATCCTCAACGCCATTGTAACATTTAGCTGTCTGATGCGGAAATCACTGAAGCCACTAAGAAGCTGCTGAATGAACCTGTAAAAGAGTGCACAAAACCGGACTTAGTCTGTTCTGTTCTTTCAACCGGCCGCCAGCTGTAAGAATTTCCCCTCTTATGCTTAATCCATATTTTGATATCTACTTACGATCTTCTCAATCTTCACAGGCTGATGATCCATTTTGGAATAAGAGAACACAGGATAAGCCGGCAAAACCGGCTCGCGTGAAAACCAAGGCTCACAAGAAGCCCACCAAGAAGAAGATTACCGAGTCCGCCGACTTAAACATTGATGATGATGACAATGATGACGATCATGAGTCAGAGGTAGAACTTGATTCTCTTGGATCCTTTTTTATACACCTCATTGACAATGATTGTTATCAGTACGATGCAGAAGCTAGCTGTGCCGGTGACGCAGAGGTAATTATTCTTTCTTCCGGCTCAGAACCTTTGCCAACACCAAAAACCCGACAAGCAAGCCGGAAAGTAAGCTTTTCTCACCCTCTAGCTCACTTGGATCCAGACTTTCTTTTGAAGGAACAACATCATGAAGCTCGCCGCACGACCCGGCATAGCGGCAATGTGATAACTTCTGCCGGCTTACCAAACACTCCGCTTCCCAAATGTCGTCCAGAGGTCTTATATATTTCTGACATACTTTACCCAAAGGCAGGTTAATTTCTACAACCTCTTAACCCGTCTGATTCGAACTACCAGGGGACTTCTCATTCCTCCTCTGGCGAGTCAACATGAACACAAATTCCAGCTTTCAAGACTGTACCTGGGTAAGATCATTTTCAATTATTCCAACTTTTATACTTGATCATCACCTTGACTTCCTTTTACTTTTTATTTTCAGGGGCCAAGCTAAGCCCAGCAAGAAGGCCAGGCTAGCTAAGCCGGCGGACGATCTTAATCTGTCTGAACCGGAGAAGCAGCCAGAGTCTTCGTATCCTCAACAAACTGCGGAGATCACCATTGATAACTCGCCTCCGGAAGATCGTGAAGCTTCCATGGACCATGTGGATGTTTAACCGACTACCTCCAAGCCGCCAAGCCCAATCAAACCTTCCGAAGAGAGGATTGATGATGTTGTTGTCACCGGCTTTGGTTTCACAGCTCCGGGTCAGCCTAACATTTTATCCAAGCACAACACTAAGGAGGAAATTGTTGCTGAAGACAAAGGCAAGTGGAAAACAGACTTGGAGAGCTATAGTCATTTCAGCACCCAAGATCTCCATTCTGGCTTTTTAAATCGCCTTTACACAAGCCGTGATTTTGAAGCCGGCTTAGTGAATCTGATGAAGGAGCGATATGAGGTAAATATTGCAATCTCTTGTTACATAAATATCCTTCCCCTTAGCCGCCAAGTTTATTGAACATGATAGAATAACATGTGTTGTAAACTTCAATAATTGCATAGATCAACTCCTTGTAGCCCCCAAGGGCCGGCTTAATAAATATGTTGAGCCGGGACTTCTTAACCTAGCAATAATTAACATTGCGTCCGTAGCCCCCAAGGGTCGGGTTAACAAAATATGTTAAGTTGAGACTAAGCATTCTCTAGAAATCCATAATTCCAGTCATAGCCTTCATAAGCCGTTTCATCCCCATTTAGTCGGGTCAGCAAATAAATCCATGTTCTTAAAGAGCAATATGCATTAGCCCCATGTGCCAAGTGTAATACTTGTATTGTACTTGGGACTTCAAATAACTCCTTTGCCATCTTATGTATTGTTTACCTTTTGCAGACTGAACTTAGTAGCAAAGAATCCCAAGTCGCCAACCTCCAAGAAAATATTAAGTCGCAACAAGCAGAAACCTCCAAGGCCAAGGATGAGCTGACTAGTACCTTGGCTACCATGGAAAAAATGAAGGAAAACTTCAAGGCGGAACAAACAGGTTGGGAAACAGAGAAGGCAGCTCTGCTGAAAAGGGCTGAAGATGCTGAAGCGGCCCTTGAGCCGGTATCTTTAGAGCTTGCCGGCTTAAAACAGAAAATTAATGCCATGACTACTGCTGTCTTTGGTAAAATAATTTCTTCTTATTATTTGAACATTTGTTTATCCATCATGCTCCCGGCTTACAAACATCCCGAATACCGCAGGATCCCGGGTTACCCATCTGGGCTCAGATATGCAGATGAAGCTGAAGGCTGCTTATACACTCATAGAGCAACTCTATACGGGTGCACAACGAGCCATCTGCACAGCCGCTCACAACAAACCGGCTCCAACCCTTATCAAGGATACATTGGACAAATTATCTATGCTGCCTGCACAGATTGGGGAATTGAAAAAATCAGCCTCCAGAGCCGGTGCCCTTACTGCACTAACCCGGGCCAAAGCGTGGCTAGTCGATCTTGAGCCGGCAGACTTAGCCAACGGCTGTCCAAGCATAAAAGAAGATGGATCACCCTTTACTGCAGATGACTTCGCCGCTCTTACTAGAGAAATGCGCACTTTGGCTAGCAAACTGGCTGAAGAAACTGATCTGACCCATGATCAGCCGGTTTATGATGCCAATAATAAGAAGGTGAAGGCGTCGACTCATGATGCTCCGGACCTGAATCCTCCAATCTGTAAGAACACTTATGCCCCTGATGTTGATCCATCCACACTTATAAGTGATGAAGCTGTCTTCAGAGCATTAATGGGGATCGACTGGTCGACCACTAACTTCCAGCCATTGGGTGAAGAGGAGGCAGATGAACCGGAAAAGGATGATCCAAAGCCCTCAAGTCAGCAAGGCCAAGAAGAGTGAACCGCCGGGCAGTTTATCTATTGGATCCTTTTAAAAACACTTTGATGCTATTTGGCTCATGGAGCCAGGTAATAGGGTAGTGAAACTTTAATCTGCCATGCCATCGTGCATGTTTATGTTTTGCACAATACTACGGATCCGCCAGTTTAAGAAAATTTCACTTTATGCTTATGATAGTCTTGATTTATGGAGATCAGATTGATCATTGCCCTGCACATAAACAGATCACAAGTACCTTGTGGTGTATGTTTAAACTGTCGGCTTATGCAGTTAGAGTGTTTAGAGCTATAACTCGAAACATAAAGGTTTTATCCTCTGGCGACTTAGAGTCTGCCATCCTGACGGATTGCAGAGACCCAAAAGATGCTTCAAATATGAGCCATAAGTAGGGCAGCTTGGCCCGATTGTAAAAACCAGATGGCAAAAAAGAGATCATATAAAGAAAAGAAATAAGAAATCAAAAAATTCGAGGCTTTTGCAGGCTGCCAAGCCAAAGTTTCTTCTTCAATGAAACTAGCCTGAGCCACTGGAAGGTACGTGCTTTCCGTGAGCCGGCACTCACATTACCCAATCGTCATTTGAACCCTGATAAGTTCAGGTCTTATTTAAAGATAGACTTATCAGGAGTACGCGGGGTCAGAGTAGCAGCATGCCTCATGGGCCGATTTATCCAAGTTTCAAGGAAGGCGGCTTATGAAGCCTGGATCTATCCTAACTATCTGTAAGCCGTGCTCTCACATGACAAACCGGCGTTTTAACCTTAACAAGCTCAGGATCTTTGGTGAATACACTGTAAAAGATTGATTGTTAAGAGTTCGACGGGTCAATCGGGATTACCCGATGGAGTTGAAGCAGCTGGTTACAGGTAGGATGACCCGGAAAGGTTATGTTCTCTTTGGTCGAATACGCCTATGTTTGAACAAGATAATTTGGTCAAGAGGGTAGTCACGCTATGTTCTCTTTGGTCGAATACGCCTATGTTTGAACAGGAAGCCCCCAAGTGACATACTTACGAATTGTGCTCGTCGGGGACCTATGTTTGAGCTGTGCTGTGCATCGAACTCTCTTTGGTCCCTGTAGTTTGGGCGTCAAGCCTCTTAAATGAACATGTAAGAAGATGATAAAGACTCTGCTTCGAAGAAGTGAAACGACAGAGGCCCTGAATTATCAGGTATACCAGCTTTATTATACTGTTTATAATATATACACCATCAGACTATGTACATCATGAGAGCCGGTGGCTCAAGTATAGTAGGGCCGAAGATGAGCAATATTCCACGGCCTATGGGTCTCCTCCTCCGACTTACGTGAGTCCTTGTGGTCTTGAACGTCGATAAGATAGTATGACCCATTATGCAGATTCTTGCTGACCACAAAAGGTCCTTCCCAAGGCGGTGATAGCTTATGCATATCTGTCTGATCCTGGATGAGCCGGAGCACTAAGTCGCCTTCTTGAAAGGTTCTGGTTTTGATCCGGCGGCTGTGATAACGACATAGGTCTTGTTGATAAATCGCCGAACGAGCCACCGCGAGATCACGCTCCTCATCCAACAAGTCAAGTGCATCCTGACGCGCCTTTTCATTATCAGCTTCAACATAAGCCGCCACGCGGGGTGAATCGTGATGGATGTCACTAGGGAGAACTGCCTCTGCCCCATAAACCATGAAAAAAGGTGTGTAACCCGTAGACTTGTTGGGGGTTGTATTTATACTCCATAACACCGAAGGCAACTCCTCCACCCAACACCCCGGCGTTCTTTGCAAAGGAACCATAAGCCGGGGCTTGATACCTCACAGAATCTTTTGATTAGCTCGTTCCACTTGACCATTGGATTGAGGATGAGCCACAGAGGAAACGTCAAGCCGAATATGCTCCCGTTGACAAAATTCTTTCATATCGCCTTTAGAGAGATTAGTACCATTATTTGTTATAATGCTGTGTGGAAAGCCAAAACAGAAGATCACCTTCTTAATGAATTGAACCACCGTTGCTGCATCACACTTACTAACCGGCTCTGCTTCAACCCACTTAGTAAACTTATCAACTGCCACCAAAAGGTGGGTCTTCTTATCCTTGGACCTCTTGAAAAGGCCCAACCATATCAAGCCCCCAAGTCGCAAAAGACCAAGTAATTGGAATCATCCTCAATTCTTGAGCCAGCACATGAGCTCGTCGCGAAAACTTCTGACAACCTTCACATTTACTGACCAAATCCTCAGCATCAGCATGAGCCGTCAACCAATAAAACCCATGACGGAAAGCCTTGGCTATAAGAGATTTAGAGCCGGCATGATGACCACAATCTCCTTCGTGAATCTCTCGCAGAATCTCACATCATTCTTTAGCAGAGACACAACATTGAAACGCCCCTGTGACACTGCGATGGTGCAACTCCCCATTGACAATCGACATTGACTTAGACCGCCGGGTTATCTGTCTGGCCAAGGTCTCATCCTCAGGCAACTCACCCTGGGTCATGTAAGCCAGATACGTTACTGTCCAGTCAGGAATGGCATGAAGAGCCGCCACCAATTGTACCTCCGGGTCAGGGATAGCAAGATCCTCCTCTGTAGGTAATTTGATAGAAGGGTTAAGCATAATATCTAGGAACGTGTTAGGTGGCACCGGCTTATGCTGAGACCCTAACCGGCTTAAAGTATCAGCCGCCTCATTCTTCCTGTGATCAATATGTTCAACTTGATAACCCTTGAAGTGACCCGCAATAGCATCTACCTCTCGGCGATAAGCCGCCATGAGTGGATCCTTAGAATCCCAGGTACCAGAAACTTGTTGAGCTACCAGATCTGAATCGTCGAAGCACCTCACCCGACTTAAGTTCATCTCTTTAGCCATCCGAAGACCGTGGAGCAAGGCCTCATACTCAGTTGCATTGTTAGTACAAGGGAACATTAACCGGAGAACATTAGAAAATTTATCACCTTGTGGGGAAGTTAAGACAACTCCAGCCCCCGAGCCTTCCAACTGCCTGGATCCATCAAAGTGAATAGTCCAATATGTGTTATCTGGCTTTTCCTCAGGCGTTTGGAACTCCGTCCAATCATTGATAAAATCCATGAGTGCTTGTGACTTGATGGCCGTATGAGGCACATACTTCAAACCATGGGGTCCAAGCTCAATGGCCCACTTGGCAACCCGGCCTGTGGCTCCTCTGTTTTGGATGATGTCCCCCAAAGGAGCAGAGCTAACCACAGTAATGGGATGACCCAAAAAATATTGCTTAAGCTTCCGGCTTTCCATGAAGACCCCATACACAAGCTTTTGCCAGTGCGGATACCTCTGCTTGGACTCAATAAGTACCTCACTGATGTAGTAAACCGACCGTTGAACCGGGTACTCCTTGCCTGCCTCTTTCCTTTCCACCACAATAGCTACACTGACGGCCGGCCATTGGCACCCACATATAACAACAGAGTCTCCTTATCAATAGGGGAAGCAAGAACCGGCGGCTCAACCAGTTGCTTCTTAAGCGCCTCAAACGCTTCATTAGCCGCATCACTCCAGACGAAATTATCTGTCTTCTTCATCATCTGATACAGAGGAATAGCTTTTTCTCCCAGACGGCTTATGAATCGGCTCAAAGCCGCTTTCTGACCCTCCAAGCGTTGGACTTCATTAACACACTTTGGCTTAGCCAGGGAAGTAATGGCCTTGATTTTTCCGGGTTAGCTTCAATACCTCGGTTTGAAACCAAAAAGACCCAAAAGCTTGCCCGCCGGCACACCGAAAACACACTTGGCCGGGTTAAGCATCATCTTATACACTCGGAGATTGTCAAACGTCTCCTTCAAATCATCAATCAGGGTCTCATTCTTTCTGGATTTCACCACAATGTCATCTACATAAGCATGGACATTACGCCCGATCTGATTATGAAGGCAATTCTGCACACACCGCTGGTAAGTCGCCTGGGCACTCTTCAGCCCAAAAGGCATAGACACATAGCAGAAGGCTCCAAATGGAGTAATGAACGTTGTCTTCTCCTGGTCCTTAACCGCCATCTTGATCTGATGATAACCAGAATAAGCATCCAAAAAACTCAAACGCTCACAACCCGCCATAGCATCGATGATTTGATCAATACGAGGGAGAGCAAACGGATCAGCCAGACAAGCCTTGTTTAAGTCCATGTAGTCCACACACATTCGCCAAGTGCCATTCTTCTTAAGCACCAACACCGGGTTAGCCAACCACTCGGGATGAAAAACTTCAATGATAAACCCGGCCGCTAAGAGCCGGGCCACTTCTTCACCGATGGCCTTCCGCCTCTCCTTGTTAAAATGACAGAGGAATTGCTTGACCGGCTTAAATTTCGGATCAGTATTAAGAGTGTGCTCAGCGAGTTCCCTCGGTACACCCGGCATGTCTGAAGGCTTCCATGCAAAGATGTCTCGGTTCTCATGGATGAACTTGATGAGCGCGCTTTCCTATTTCGGATCCAGATTGGCACTGATGCTGAACTGCTTGGATGAGTCGCCAGGAACAAAATCAACCAACTTAGTGTCATCTGCCGATTTAAACTTGAACGCAGGATCGTGCTCCGTGGTTGGCTTCTTCAAGGATGTCATGTCCACCGGGTCAACATTGTCTTTGTAAAATTTCAGCTCTTCTGTTGCACAAACTGATTCAGCATAAGCAGCATCACCTTCTTCACACTCCAGGGCCACCTTGCGACTCCCATGCACTGTAATGGTGCCCTTGTAACCCGTCATCTTAAGCTGCAAGTAAACATAACAAGG
The DNA here is from genome assembly GCF_018294505.1 of Triticum aestivum. Classification (NCBI taxonomy): domain Eukaryota; kingdom Viridiplantae; phylum Streptophyta; class Magnoliopsida; order Poales; family Poaceae; genus Triticum; species Triticum aestivum. The sequence continues at coordinate 405,962,064 of NC_057799.1, read as the reverse complement.
CCTTGCCATGAATTTAGCATAAGCCGGCCGCCCAAATAGAGCATGATAAGGGCTCTTGATCTTGACTACTTCGAAGGTCAGAGTTTCAGATCTGGAATCATGCTCATCTCCAAAGGCCACTTCCAAAGATATCTTACCCACTGGATATGCTGACTTACCCGGCACCACACCATGGAACACAATGTTTGATGGCTTAAGATTTTTGTCAGTCAGTCCCATGCGACAGAAAGTTTCATAATAAAGTATATTAATGATGCTGCCTCCATCCATGAGTACCTTAGTAAATTTATAGCCCCCAACTTGAGGTGCCACCACCAGAGCCAGGTGACCCATATTATCAACCCGGGGCGGATGATCCTCACAACTCCACACAATTGGCTGCTCTAACTACCGTAAATAACGTGGCACCGCCGGCTCAATAGCATTCATTGCCCTCTTATGAAGCTTCTGATCCCGCTTACACAGGCTGGTGGTGAAGACGTGGTACTGTCCACTATTCAATTGCTTCGGGTTGCTCTGATAACCAGACTGTTGCTGTTGCTGATTTCCTTGATTATTCTACTGGTTGTAACCACCTTGATTGCCTTGGCTGTGAAACCCGGAATTTGAGCCGCCGCCCCCATGACCCGGACCATGAGAGCCGGACCCTGAACCGCTGTTCGGGCCACGGTTATGCTGCACAGACTCCCTGAAGTGTCTCATGATACTGCAGTCCTTCCACAGATGGGTAGCTGGCCTCTCCTCCGTTCCGTGCTTCGGACATGGCTGATTCAATATTGCTTCAAGGTCAAATTTTTTCCCTTGAGTTGGCCTCCCCTTATGACGCTGGTTATAACTCCGTGCACCGGTGTTAGCCACAAAATCATCAGCCTTGCGCTTACCGTTGCCGCCCTGATTGGCTGGGTTGTACCGTTGTCCCTTCATGCCGCTACTCCTCTTTCCCTTTCCCGATCTTTCATCCTCAGAGTCGGGGTCCTTGGTACCATCAGAGTCGGCATACTTGACAAGAGCCGCCATAAGCTCCCCCATGTCGTTGCAATGACGCTTAAGCCGCCCAAGCTTCTGCTTGAGTGGAATGAAACGGCATTTTTTCTCCAACATTAGAACCGCTGAGCCAACGTTGATGTTATCTGAAGAATGTATGATAGTCGAGACCCGGCGCAACTAGCTGGTCGTTGACTCGCCCTCAGCTTGAACACAAGAAACTAAATCCATGATCGACATAGGCTGCTTGCACGTATCTTTGAAATTCTAGATAAACCGGGCCTTTGGCTCTGCCCATGATCCGATGGAGTTGGCCGGCAGCCCCTTCAACCAGGTACGAGCCGTCCCTTCCAACATCATGGTGAAGTACTTAGCGTATGCAGCCTCACTAACATCCAGCATTTCCATAGCCATCTCATAACTCTCCACCCAATCCTCAGGGGGCTGATCCGCTGTGTAATTAGGCACTTTACGAGGGCCTTTGAAGTCCTTGGGCAGACGCTCGTTTTGTAGAGCCGTTGTTAAACATGGCACACCCAAAGCTCTCGAAGTTACACCCGCCTCATTTGAAGCCGTCGGGTAAACCGACGCGTGCTAATGAGCTGCCAGCTGAGCCGCCAGCTCGGCCTCCCGGCGCGCTCTGCCCTGGTCCACCAAATCCTGTGCATTGGCACCATTGCACGCCGGGTCATGTCCATGAGGTTGGTTATGGTGTTTCTCCGTACTCGAGACTGCTGGCGAGTCAATGTGCCTGCTGTAGCTCCGTCTTGGACGAGGGGTCAAATGAATCCGGTCACGACTATAGGAATAAGCCTGTTGTTGTATCAGAGTTGTTTGAAGAAGCTCCCTGGCCCTTCGGGTTTCAACCGTCGTCGGAGTCTCGCCCTCGGCTGGCAGAGCCACCAATCGCATAGCTGCAACAATCATATTGTCTAAAGGGGTGGAGTAATGACCCGGCGGCGTCACCACGTGCTGAGGCGGGTGTTATTCATATGCGGATAACCTGTCACGTGCGGCTGACCTGGCGTTCCACCCCCTCGTGCTTCAACCGTCTGGTTTATCACCGGTGGGTTACTGGCCCCTGCTCCAGGTGTATTGAAGAGGTTCCTCGTCTCGTAAACCAAGGGCAGACGACTCCGGTATTTTCTCCTCAAGAATTCATTTGACGCGTTCTGATCCACCGTGAGCTGGTATGAATCTGCTTGAATCCGCTGTGCTTGGGCATTTAAGACGGCCCGCTCTGCAGCCATCCTAGCATTTTCTGCTGCCAATTCTGCCTTAGCTTGCACTATCTCATCACGCAACTTAGCCACTTATACCTGATGCTGCTCCTGGTTGTCTGGGGTTACATCAACCACCATCAGAGTCGCCAGAGCTTCCAACAGATCTGTTAAAACTTGAGTCAGCGGGCGCGCTGAACCGCCAGCACCCGCTGCTGTTACCGCCGCTGCACTGGAAGTCATGGCCACGGCGGCTGTCGAACCAAGAACCAGCTAGGTGCCAGCCATGAAGATCGCCACCCTGTTCGGCGGCTCATGGGGGTCCAAAATACTGTCGCCATCAGAGCAGCCCCCAAGCCGTCCGTCTTGTAGTTGATACATTGAGTTGGTCTCGCCCGTGGACGACTCACCATCAGAGTAGATGGCCGTCTCACCGCCAGATACAGATCCTTCCCGTTCAGCCCCGTGGATAAATCCAACAAAGGCACGCTTCACGGCGGGTTGAACCTGGGCGGGTCGTGCACGCTGAGCTGTCTCGATGATGTCGGTGCAAATGTCCGGCTCATGGCCCGGTTCGCCGATCTTGCCGATGAAGACGTGGATTCCGCCGAAGGGGACCCGTTACCCGTACTCAATTGAGCAGGCCTCGGGGCCCCAGCCTGCATCGTCGATATAGAGCTTGCCGCGACGACTCTTGGTCATCCGGCCCATGGCGTATCCCTTGATCCCTTCGAAGCTGCCCTTCAAGAACTCAAAACCACCGTTCGCGGGCCCCACGGTGGGCGCCAACTGTTGTGGAATTGTCACGGCAGATGTCCTAGTGAAAGGACTTAGTTGTGGAGCCATGGCGACGAGGTTAGCTTAAAGGGGTTAAAATGGGACAAAGGACACAAGGAGTTATACTCATTCGGCCCCTTGCGGTGAAGGTAAAAGCCTAGCCCAGTTGAGGTGGTATTGCTAGGGTTTCGATTACCAGGGAGCGAATACGCTTTGCCTGGCTTTCGATCTGTTGTTTCTTGCCCTAAGTCACCACCGGGTCGTCCCTTTATATACACAGGTCGAGGCCCCGGCGGTTTACAGAATCCCGGACGGCTCATAAACAACGTGTCCGGCTCGGTAACTAACTGCACATGCCTTATACTACAAGTTACATACATATGACAGTTTACAATTGTCTGGGCCTTAAGTCGCCTTAAGCGTTTTCATGGGCTTTGTCTTGATAAACCGCCAGGGACTTAACCCAGCCCCTCCTGGGCGGGTTAACCCAATAGTTATATCCCCAACAAGAACCGTCAAATTCCTCATGTTGACATGGAGTCCATCCCTTGCTTCCAACCAGTTCTGAATGTTCCTCATGAAGCTGGGCTACTAAATTTCTACACTGACATCTACAATTTGAATGAAGAACTAATTCTTTAGCTCTATGCCACTCTGCACCTCACTGGAAATGTGGCTGATGTGAATTCATGGGTGCTTGACTGGATGACTGAAAATACTCATTACAAAGCCCCGGCCTCTGAATTGCTTCATGTCATTCTAGTCTGTCCTCCATCTGAAGGCGCAAGGCTCATGTATGAGGAACCTGAACTGAAAAATCATATGATGCAAGTGCTCATGAAGCCTTTGAAGCCAGGCCAAGCTCCAAGAACCACATTCCTCGTGAATTAATTGCTATATGTGCCAAGGACGATCTACCGCACTCTAACCAAAACCCTCAGTCCAATTAAAGGCCACAACTCTAAAGAAGAAGAGGTTGTTGGCATCATGAAGAATCTGCTGTTGAACACAATACATGGCATTCCCATCAACTACCATGATTTCTTCATGAGGACTTTGGCTAATGCTGCTTTGTCACCTTTTGAGTTGAACCCTTATGCTCCCTGGATTATGAAATTCATCAGATCAAGGTCTTCAATTCATTACATGGCAGATTGTCAGAATCACCTCAGTTATTTGCCTCCTATTGAAGTCCTCAAAAGGACCATTTCCTCAGCTGATGAGAAAGGCAAAGTTGTTGTTATTGATGAAGGCACTCGTCCATTGGATGGTCAGTTTCGCAAAGCTGCATCGTATTCCACCAATGATGACTCTGCAACCCAAGACTCTGCCGCAAAAGCTTCACAGCCTATTCCTCAAGCCACTGCTCCACGAGTGATGACCGATTGTGAGCTTCTCCTAAGTATTCATCAGAAGGTCGATCGTAATCACAAGTGGGTCAAGCGTCAATTTGGCTCAATTCTTCAGAACATGACTGTCACGCAAAACACTATGAAGAAGAATCACTACTATGCTCATGAAATCTTCGACCGCACTTGGGCCATATTGTCTCACCTCTATGGTGATGAAGACCTCAAGCAGATGGGATTTCAACAGGACTTTGAATGGTCTTAGCCTCCTTCGAAGAAATTCAAGAAGTTCAAAGTTCCTCAGCTTGTCACAAGTTCATATTCTTCATTGCGTGAGACGGATGAAGCTGAAGACCTCAACGATAATGCGGTAGGCCCTACCTCAATGGATGACCCCAACAATGCTGGTGCTCCTCCATCGACATCGTGATGATATTCTTCAGGGGTGTTAGTCCTCATTTTTCGTCCCTTTTGGTCATTCGATGACAAAGGGGGGAAATTTGAGTTAGTCTTCAAGCGGGTCTTATATATGGGCGTTTTTCCTGTTAAGTTACAACTCTTTGAAGGAAATATGCCCTAGAGGCGATAATAAAGTTGATATTTATATTTCCTTATATCATGATAAATGTTTATTATTCATGCTAGAATTGTATTAACCGGAAACTTCGTACATGTGTGAATACATAGACAAAACAGAATGTCCCTAGTATGCCTCTACTTGACTAGCTCGTTAATTAAAGATGGTTAAGTTTCCTGACCATAGACATGTGTTGTCATTTGATGAACGGGATCACATCATTAGGAGAATTATGTGATGGACAAGACCCAACCATTAGCTTAGCATAATGATCGTTAAGTTTTATTGCTATTGCTTTCTTCATGACTTATACATATTCCTCTGACTATGAGATTATGCAACTCCTGAATACTGGAGGAACACTTTCTATGCTATCAAACGTCATGATACGTCTTGAGAGTATCTATAATTTTTTATTGTTCCATGCTATATTATATTCTATTTTGGATGTTTAATGGGCTTTATTATACACTTTCATATTATTTTTGGGACTAACCTATTAACTGGAGGCCCAGCCCGAATTGCTGTTTTTTGCCTATTTCAGTGTTTCGCAGAAAAAGAATATCAAACGGAGTCCAAACGGAATGAAACCTTCGGGAACGTGATTTTCGAAACAAACGTGATCTAGAGGACTTGGAGTCTACGTAAAGAAATCAATGAGGAGAGCACGAGGCAGGGGGCGCGCCTACCCCCCCCCCCGGCACGCCCTCCACCCTCGTGGGGCCCACGTTGCTCCACCGACGTACTTCTTCCTCCTATATATACCCATGTACCCTGGAAAAATCAGAGACGGAGCCAAAACCCTATTTCCACCGGCGCAACCTTCTGTACCAGTGAGATCCCATCTTGGGGCCTTTTCCGGTGCTCCGCCGGAGGGGGCATTGATCACGGAGGGCTTCTACATCAACACCATAGCCTCTCCGATGATGTGTGAGTAGTTTACCTCAGACCTTCGGGTCCATAGTTCTTATCTAGATGGCTTCTTCTCTCTCTTTGGATCTCAATACAAAGTTCTCCTCTATTCTCTTGGAGATCTATTCAATGTAATCTTCTTTTACGGTGTGTTTGTAGAGATCCGATGAATTGTGGGTTTATGATCAAGTTTATCTATGAAAAATATTTGAATCTCCGCTGAATTATTTTATGTACGATTGGTTATTATGCTCTTGAGAGAAGCCACTAGTGAAACCTATGGCCCGCGGGTCTATTTTCCATCATATTAATCTTCCAACACTTAGCTATTTCTATTGCCGTTTATTTTACTTTGCATCTTTATTTCTCTTTATCATAAAAATACCAAAAATATTATCTTATCATATCTATCAGATCTCACTCTCGTAAGTGACAGTCAAGGGATTGACAACCCCTTTATCGCGTTGGTTGCGAGGTTCTTATTTGTTTGTGTAGGTGCGTGGGACTCGAGCGTGATCTCCTACTGGATTGATACCTTGGTTCTCAAAAACTGAGGGAAATACTTGTGCTACTTTACTGCATCACCCTTTCCTCTTCAAGGGAAAACCAACGCAGTGCTCAAGAGGTAGCAAGAAGGATTTCTGGTGCCGTTGCCGGGGAGATTCACGCCAAGTCAAGTCAAGACATACCAAGTACCCATCACAAACTCTTATCGCTCACATTACATTATTTGCCATTTGCTTCTCGTTTTCCTCTCCCCAACTTCACCCTTGTCGTTTTATTCGCCCTCTCTTTTTTGCTCGCTTCTTGTTTGCTCGTGTGTTGGATTGCTTGTTTGTCACGATGGCTCAAGACAATACTAAATTGTGTCACTTTACCAATACCAACAACAATGATTTTCTTAGCACTCCGATTGCTCCTCTTACCGATGCTGAATCTTGTGAAATTAATGCCGCTTTGTTGAATCTTGTCATGAAAGATCAATTCGTCGGCCTTCCTAGTGAAGATGCCGCTACCCATCTAAATAGCTTTGTTGATTTGTGTGATAAGCAAAAGAAGAAAGATGTGGACAATGATATTGTTAAACTGAAGCTGTTTCCTTTTTCGCTTAGAGATCGTGCTAAAGCTTGATTTTCATCTTTGCCTAAAAATAGTATTGATTCATGGAATAAGTGCAAAGATGCTTTTATTTCTAAGTATTTTCCTCCCGCTAAAATCATCTCTCTTAGAAATGATATCATGAATTTTAAGCAACTTGATCATGAACATGTTGCAAAAGCTTGGGAGAGGATGAAATTAATGATACGTAATTGCCCTACACATAGTTTGAATCTTTGGATGATTATACAAAATTTTTATGCCGGATTGAATTTCACTTCTAGAAATCTTTTAGATTCGACCGCGGGAGGCACTTTTATGGAAATCACTTTAGGAGAAGCTACTAAACTCCTAGATAATATTATGGTTAATTATTCTCAATGGCACACCGAAAGATCTACTAATAAAAAAGTGCATGCGATAGAAGAAATTAATGTTTTGACTGGAAAGATGGATGAACTTATGAAATTATTTGCTATTAAAACTGTTTCTTCTGATATTAATGATATGCCTTTGTCTACTTTGATTGAGAATAATAAAGAATCTATGGATGTGAATTTTGTTGGTAGGAATAATTTTGGTAACAACGCGTATAGAGGAAACTTTAATCATAGGCCATTCCCTAGTAATCCTCTAATAATTATGGTAATTCCTACAACAATTCTTATGGAAATTTTAATAATATACCCTCTAAATTTGAGACTAGTGTTAAGGAGTTTATGAATTCACAAAAGAATTTCAATGCTTTGCTTGAAGAAAAATTGCTTAAGGTTGATGAATTGGCTAGGAACGTTGATAGAATTTATCTTGATGTTGATTCTTTGAAACTTAGATCTATTCCACCTAAGCATGATATCAATGAGTCTCTCAAAGCCATGAGAATTTCCATTGATGAGTGCAAAGAAAGAACCGCTAGGATGCGTGCTAAGAAAGATTGCTTTGTGAAAGCGTGTTCTTCTAGTTTCTATAAAAATAAAGATGAAGATCTAAAAGTTATTGATGTGTCCCCTATTAAATATTTGTTTTGCAATATGAATCTTCATAATGATGGGACTTAATATGAGCCACCTTTACCTAGAAGGCGTTCCAAAAATTCAGAGTCTTTAAATCTTGATGCGAAATTTGGTAAAAGTGGGATTGAAGAAGTCAAAACTTTAGATATCAATGAACCCACTATCTGGGATTTCAAGGAATTTAATTATGATAATTGCTCTTTGATAGATTGTATTTCCTTGTTGCAATCCGTGCTAAATTCTCCTCATTCTTATAGTCAAAATAAAGCTTTTACTAAACATATCGTTGATGCTTTGATGCAATCTTATGAAGAAAAACTTGAGTTGGAAGTTTCTATCCCTAGAAAACTTTATGATGAGTGGGAACCTACTATTAAAATTAAATTAAAGATCATGAATGCTATGCTTTGTGTGATTTGGGTGCTAGTGTTTCCACGATCCCAAAAACTTTGTGTGATTTGCTAGGATTCCATGAATTTGATGATTGTTCTTTGAACTTGCACCTTGCGGATTCCACCATTAAGAAACCTATGGGAAGGATTAATGATGTGCCCATAGATTTCATTGTTCTTGATATAGATTTCAATCCTTCATGTCCTATTATTCTTGGTAGACCTTTCCTTAGAACGATTGGTGCAATTATTGATATGAAGGAATGGAATATTAGATTCGACTTTCCCTTAAGGAAAGGCATGGAACACTTCCCTAGAAAGAAAATAAAATAACCTTATGGATCCATTATGAGAGCCACTTATGAATTGCAAACCAAAGATGGCAATACCTAGATCTATCCTTGCTTTTATGCCTAGCTAGGGGCGTTAAACGATAGCACTTGTTGGGAGGCAACCCAATTTTATTTTATTTTTTTGCCTTTTGCTTCTGTTTAGGAATAAATATTTGATCTAGGTTTAGGAATAAATATTTGATCTAGCCTCTGGTTAGATTTATTTTTATGTTTTAATTAGTGTTTGTGCCAAGTTAAACCTATAAGAGCTTCTTGGATGATACTTATTTGATCTTGCAGAAAATTCCAGAAACTTTCTGTTCACGAAAACAATTGTTAAAAATCACCAGAACGTGATAAAATACTGATTCCAATTGCAGTAGATCAATAAACAAATTATCTAGGTCTTACTATTTTGGTAGAGTTTTTTGAGTTCCAGAAGTTTGCGTTAGTTACAGATTACTACAGACTGTTCTGTTTTTGACAGATTCTGTTTTTCGTGTGTTGTTTGCTTATTTTGATGAATCTATGGGTAGTAAAAGAGCTTATAAACCATAGAGAAGTTGGAATACAGTAGGTTTAACACCAATATAAATAAAGAATAAGTTCATTACAGTACCTTGAAGTGGTGTTTTGTTTTGTTTCGCTAACGGAGCTCACGAGATTTTCTGCTAAGTTTTGTGTTGTGAAGTTTTCAAGTTTTGCGTAAAAGATTTGATGGATTATGGAACAAGGAGTGGCAAGAGCCTAAGATTGGGGATGCCCATGGCACCCAAAGATAATCTAAGGACACCAAAAAGCCAAAGCTTGGGGATGCCCCGGAAGGCATCTCCTCTTTCGTCTTCGTCCATCGGTAACTTTACTTGGAGCTATATTTTTATTCACCACATGATATGTGTTTAGCTTGGAGCGTCTTGTATAATTTGAGTCTTTTCTTTTTAGTTTACCACAATCATCCTTGCTGTACATACCTTTTGAGAGAGACACACATGATTCGGAATTTATTAGAATACTCTATGTGCTTCACTTATATCTTTTGAGCTATATAGTTTTTGCTCTAGTGCTTCACTTATATCTTTTAGAGCACGGTGGTGGATTTGTTTTATATAAACTATTTTTCTCTCATGCTTCACTTATATCATCTTGAGAGTCCTACAAAACAGCATGGTAATTTGCTTTAATTATGATAGGCATCCAAGATTAGTAAAAAAAATCTTATGAGTGTGTTGAATACTATGAGAAGTTTGATGCTTGATTGTTGTTTTGAGATATGAAGATGGTGATATTAGAGTCATGCTAGTTGAGTAGTTGTGAATTTGAGAAATACTTGTGTTAAAGTTTGTGATTCCCGTAGCATGCACGTATGGTGAACCGTTATGTGATGAAGTCGGAGCATGATTTATTTATTGATTGCCTTCCTTATGAGTGGCGGTCGGGGATGAGCGATGGTCTTTTCCTACCAATCTTTCCCCCTAGGAGCATGCGCGTAATACTTTGCTTTGATAACTTGTAGATTTTTGCAACAAGTATATGCGTTCTTTATGACTAATGTTGAGTCCATGGATTATACGCACTCTCATCCTTCCACCATTGCTAGCCTCTCTAATACCGCGCACTTTTCGCCTGTATCATACACCCACCATATACCTTCCTCAAAACAGCCACCATACCTACCGATCATGGCATTTCCATAGCCATTCTGAGATATATTGCCATGCAACTTACCACTGTTTCGTTTAGTATGACACGCTTCATCATTGTCATATTGCTTTGCATGATCATGTAGTTGACATCGTATTTGTGGCAAAGCCACCATTCATAATTCTTTCATACATGTCACTCTTGATTCATTGCATATCTCGGTACACCGCCGGAGTCATCCACATAGAGTCATATTTTGTTCTGAGTTTTGAGTTGTAATTCTTGAGTTGTAAAGAAAATAAAAGTGTGATGATCATCATTATTAGAGCATTGTCCCAAGTGAGGAAAGGATGATGGAGAAAATGATTCCCCCACAAGTCGGGATGAGACTCCAGACGAAAAAGAAAAAAGAAAGAAAAAAAGAGGCCATAAAAAAAGAGAAATGGCCCAAATAAAAAAAGAGAGAAAAAGAGAGAAGGGACAATGTTACTATCCTTTTACCACGCTTGTGCTTCAAAAGTAGCAACATGATCTTCGTGATAGAGAGTCTCCTATGTTATCACTTTCATATACTAGTGGGAATTTGACATTATAGAACTTGGCTTCTATATTCCAATGATGGGCTTCCTCAAAATGCCCTAGGTCTTCGTGAGCAAGCGAGTTGGATGCACACCCACTTAGTTTCTTTTGTTGAGCTTTCATATACTTATAGCTCTAGTGCATCCATTGCATGGCAATCCCTACTCACTCACATTGATATCTATTAATGGGCATCTCCATAGCCCGTTGATACGCCTAGTTGATGTGAGACTATCTTCTCCTTCTTTTGTCTTCTCCACAACCACCATTCTATTCCACATATAGTGCTATGTCCATGGCTCACGCTCATGTATTCCGTGAAGATTGAAAAGTTTGAGAACACCAAAAGTATGAAACAATTGCTTGGCTTGTCATCGGGGTTGTGCATGATTAAATACTTTGTGTGATGAAGATAGAGCATAGCCAGACTATATGATTTTGTAGGGATAACTTTCTTTGGCCATGTTATTTTGAGAAGACATAATTGCTTAGTTAGTATGCTTGAAGTATTATTATTTTTATGTCAATATTAGACTTTTATCTTGAATCATTCGGATCTGAACATTCATACCACAATTAAGAGAATTACATTGAAAATTATGCCAAGTAGCATTCCACATCAAAAAATTTGTTTTTATCATTTACCTACTCGAGGACGAGCATGAATTAAGCTTGGGGATGCTTGATACGTCTCCAACGTATCTATAATTTTTTATTGTTCCATGCTATATTATATTCTGTTTTGGATGTTTAATGGGCTTTATTATACACTTTTATATTATTTTTGGGACTAACCTATTAACCGGAGGCCTAGCCCGAATTGTGGTTTTTTGCCTATTTTAGTGTTTCGCAGAAAAAAGAATATCAAACGGAGTCCAAAGGGAATGAAACCTTCGGGAACGTGATTTTCGGAACAAACGTGATCCAGAGGACTTGAAATCTACGTAAAGAAATCAACGAGGAGAGCACGAGGCAAGGGGCGCGCCTAACCCCCCCCCCTAGGAGCGCCCTCCACCCTCGTCGAGCCCACGTTGCTCCACCGACATACTTCTTCCTCCTATATATACCCATGTACCCTGGAAACATCAGAGATGGAGCCAAAACCCTATTTCCACCGCCGCAACCTTCTGTACCCATGAGATCCCATCTTGGGGCCTTTTCCGGCGCTCCGCCGGAGGGGGCATTGATCACGGAGGGCTTCTACATCAACACCATAGCCTCTCTGATGATGTGTGAGTAGTTTACCTCAGACCTTCGGGTCCACAGTTATTAGCTAGATGGCTTCTTCTCTCTCTTTGGATCTCAATACGAAGTTCTCCTCGATTCTCTTGGAGATCTATTCGATGTAATCTTCTTTTGTGGTGTGTTTGTCGAGATCCGATGAATTGTGGGTTTATGATCAAGTTTATCTATGAACAATATTTGAATCTCCTCTGAATTCTTTTATGTATGATTGGTTATCTTTGCAAGCCTCTTCGAATTATCAGTTTGGTTTGGCCTACTAGATTGATCTTTCTTGCAATGGGAGAAGTGCTTAGCTTTGGGCTCAATCTTGCGGTGCTCGATCCCAGTGACGGAAAGGGAAACGACACGTATTGTATTGTTGCCATTGAGGATAAAAAGATGAGGTTTATATCATATTGCATGAGTTTATCCCTCTACATCGTGTCATCTTGCTTAAAGCGTTACTCCGTTCTTATGAACTTAATAGTCTAGATGCATGCTGGATAGCGGTCGATGTGTGGAGTAATAGTAGTAGATGCAGGCAGGAGTCGGTCTACTTGTCACGGACGTGATGCCTATATACATGATCATACCTAGATATTATCATAACGATGCTCAATTCTATCAATTGCTCGACAGTAATTTGTTCACCCACCGTAATACTTATGCTCTTGAGAGAAGCCACTAGTGAAACCTATGGCCCCTGGGTCTATTTTCCATCATATTAATCTTCCAACACTTAGCTATTTCTATTGCCGTTTATTTTACTTTGCATCTTTATTTCTCTTTATCATAAAAATACCAAAAATATTATCTTATCATATCTATCAGATCTCACTCTCCTAAGTGACCATGAAGGGATTGACAACCCCTTTATCGCGTTCATTGCGAGGTTCTTATTTGTTTGTGTAGGTGCGTGGGACTCGAGCGTGATCTCCTACTGGATTGATACCTTGGTTCTCAAAAACTGAGGGAAATACTTACGCTACTTTACTGCATCACCCTTTCCTCTTCAAGGGAAAACCAACACAGTGCTCAAGAGGTAGCACGTCACAACGTAACTGGGTGATTATAAAGATGCTCTACAGGTGTCTCCGAAGGTGTTTGTTGGGTTGGCATAGATCAAGATTAGGATTTGTCTCTCCGTGTATCGGAGAGGTATATCTGTGACCTCTCGGTAATGCACATCACTATAAGCCTTGCAAGCAATGTGACTAATGAGTTAGTTGCGGGATGATGCATTATGGAACGAGTAAATAGACTTGCCGGTAATGAGATTGAACTAGGTATGAGGATACCGACGATCGAATCTCGGGCAAGTAACATACCGATGACAAAAGGAATGACGTATGTTGTTATGCGGTTTGACCGATAAAGATCTTCGTAGAATATGTAGGAACCAATATGAGCATCCAGGTTCCACTATTGGTTATTGACTGGAGATGTGTCTCGGTCATGTCTACATAGTTCTCGAACCCGTAGGGTCCACACGCTTAACGTTCGATGATGATTTGTATTATGAGTTATGTGTTTTGGTTACCGAAGTTTGTTCGGAGTCCCGGATGAGATTACGGACATAACGAGGAGTCTCGAAATGGTCGGGAGGTAAAGATTCATATATAGGACGATAGTATTCGTACACCGGAAGTATTCTGGGGGTACCGGTACGTATCGGGTCACCGGAAGGGGTTCCGGGCACCCCCCCCCCCCCCCCCCCGCAAAGATATGGGCCTTATTGGGCCAAGGGCGGGACAGACTAGCCCCTAGTGGGCTGGTGCGCCCAATATATACCAAATAGGAGGAGAAGGAAGGAGGGGAAGAGAGAAAGGAAAGGGGAGGATTCGGCCTCCCCTTCCCTTCTCTCCCCCCTCTCTTTCCTTCCCCCTCCAGCACTTTTGGAAGGGGGGAGGCCGAATTGGACAAGGCCTGATTCCTCCTACTTGGTCGCGCCCTTGCTGCTCCCCTCCCCCTCCCACCTATATATATGTGGGGAGGGGGTGCCTAGAAGACACACCAATAACTGTTAGCCGTGTGCGGCGCCCCCTCCACAATTTACGCCTTCGGTCCTATTCACGTAGTGCTTAGGCGAAGCCGTGTGCGGATCACTTCACCATCACCGTCACCACACCGTCGTGCTGACGGAACTCTCCCTCGACACTTTGCTGGATCAAGAGTTCGAGGGACGTCACCGAGCTGAACGTGTGCAGATCGCGGAGGTGCCGTGCGTTCGGTACTTGGATCGGTTGGATCGCGAAGACGTTTGACTACATCAACCGCGTTACTAAACGCTTTCGCTTTCGGTCTACGAGGGTACGTGGAGACACTCTCCCCGCTCGTTGCTATGCTTCTCCTAGATAGATCTTGCGTGATCGTAGGATTTTTTTTGAAATACTACATTCCACAATAGTGGCATCCGAGCCAGGTCTATGCGTAGATGTTATATGCACGAGTAGAACACAAAGAGTTGTGGGTGATACTAGTCATAATGCTTACCAGCATGTCATACTTTGATTCGGCGGTATTGTTGGATGAAGCGGCCCAGACCGACATTACATGTACGCGTTCATGAGACCGGTTCTACCACCGTGCTTCGCACATAGGTGGCTAGTGGGTGTCTGTTTCTCCAGCTTTAGTTGAATTGAGTGTGACTACGCCCGGTCCTTGTTGAAGGTTAAAACAACACACTTGACAAAAAATCGTTGTGGTTTTGATGCGTAGGTAAGAACGGTTCTTGCTAGAAGCCCGTAGCAGCCACGTAAAACTTGCAACAACAAAGTAGATGACGTCTAACTTGTTTTTGCAGGGCTTGATGTGATGTGATATGGTCAAGACGTGATGATATATAAATTATTGTATGAGATGATCATGTTTTGTAACAGTTATCGGCAACTGGTAGGAGCCATATGGTTGTCGCTTTATTGTATGAAATGCAATCGCCATGTAATTGCTTTACTTTATCACTAAGCGGTAGCGATAGTCGTAGTAGCAATAGTTGGCAATACGACAACGATGCTTCGATGGAGATCAAGGTGTCAAGCCGGTGATGATGGTGATCATGGCGGTTCTTTGGAGATGGAGATCAAAGGCACAAGATGATGATGGCCATATCATATCACTTATATTGATTGCATGTGATGTTTATCCTTTATGCATCTTATTTTGCTTAGTTCGGCGGTAGCATTATAAGGTGATCTCTCACTAAATTTCAAGGTATACATGTTCTCCCTGAGTATGCACCGTTGCGACAGGTCGTCGTGCCGATACACCACGTGATGATCGGGTGTGATAAGCTCTACGTTCACATACAACGGGTGGAAGCCAGTTTTGCACACGCAGAATACTCGGGTTAAACTAGACGAGCCTAGGATATGCAGATATGGCCTCGGAACACTGAGACCGAAAGGTCGAGCATGAATCATATAGTAGATATGATCAACATAGTGATGTTCACCATTGAAAACTACTCCATCTCACGTGATGATCGGACATGGTTTAGTTGATATGGATCACTGATATGTCTCCAACGTATCTATAATTTTTGATTGCTCCATGCTATATTATCTTCTGTTTTGGACATTATTGGGCTTTATTATACACTTTTATATTATTTTTGGGACTAACCTATTAACCGGAGGCCCAGCCCAGAATTGCTGTTTTTTGCCTATTTCAGAGTTTCGCACAAAAAGAATATCGAACGGAGTCCAAACGGAATGAAACCTTTGGAAATGTGATTTTCAGAACGAACGTGATCCAGAGGACTTGGACCCTACGTCAAGAAAGCTACCAGGAAGCCACGAGGTAGGGGGCGCGCCTACCCCCCTGGGCGCGCCCTCCACCCTCGTGGGCCCCATGTTGCTCCACCGACGTACTCCTTCATCCTATATATACCTACGTACCCCCAAACTACCAGATACGGAGCCAAAAACCAAAGTCCACAACCGCAACCTTCTGTACCCGTGAGATCCCATCTTGGGGCCTGTTCCGGAGCTCCGCCGGAGGGGGCATCGATCACGGAGGGCTTCTACGTCAACACCATAGCCTCTCCGATGGAGTGTGAGTAGTTTACCTCAGACCTTCGGGTCCATAGTTATTAGCTAGATGGCTTCCTCTGTCTTTTTGGATCTCAATACAATGTTCTCCCCTCTCTTGTGGAGATCTATTCGATGTAATCTTCTTTTGCGGTGTGTTTGTTGAGACCGATGAATTGTGGGTTTATGATCAAGTTTATCTATGAACAATATTTGAATCTTCTGAATTCTTTTATGTATGATTGGTTATCTTTGCAAGTCCCTTTGAATTATCAGTTTGGTTTGGCCTACTAGATTGATCTTTCTTGCAATGGGAGAAGTGCTTAGCTTTGGGTTCAATCTTGCGGTGTCCTTTCCCAGTGACAGTAGGGGCAGCAAGGCACATATTGTATTGTTGCCATCGAGGATAACAAGATGGGGTTTATATCATATTGCATGAGTTTATCCCTCTACATCATGTCATCTTGCTTAAAGCGTTACAATGTTCTTATGAACTTAATACTCTAGATGCATGCTGGATAGCGGTTGATGTGTGGAGTAATAGTAGTAGATGCAGGCAGGAGTCGGGCTACTTGTTTCGGACGTGATGCCTATATACATGATCATGCCTAGATATTCTCATAACTATGCTCAATTCTGTCAATTGCTCAACAGTAATTTGTTCACCCACCGTAAATACTTACGCTCTCGAGAGAAGCCACTAGTGAAACCTATGGCCCCCGGGTCTATTTTCCATCATATTAATCTTCCAACACTTAGCTATTTTCGTTGCCTTTTAATTTACTTTGCATCTTTATCACAAAAATACCAAAAATATTATATTATCATATCTATCAGATCTCACTCTCGTAAGTGACCGTGTAGGGATTGACAACCCCTTATCGCGTTGGTTGCGAGGTTCTTATTTGTTTGTGTAGGTGCGAGGGACTCGTGTGTAGCCTCCTACTGGATTGATACCTTGGTTCTCAAAAAACGAGGGAAATACTTACGCTACTTTGCTGCATCACCCTTTCCTCTTCAAGGGAAAACCAACGCAGTGCTCAAGAGGGAGCAATCACGTGATCACTTAGATGATTAGAGGGATGTCTATCTAAGTGGGAGTTCTTAAGTAATATGATTAATTGAACTATAATTTATCATGAACTTAGTCCTTATAGTATTTGCATAACTATGTTGTAGATCAATAGCTCGCGATGTAGCTCCCCGTTTATTTTTGATATGTTCCTAGAGAAAAACTATGTTGAAAGATGTTAATAGCAATGATGCAGACTAGGTCCATGATCTGAGGATTATCCTCATTGCTGCACAGAAGAATTATGTCCTTGATGCACCGCTAGGTGACGGACCTATTGCAGGAGCTAGCATATGCAGATGTTATGAACGTTTGGCAAGCTCGGTATGATAACTACTTGATAGTTTAGTGCGCCATGCTTTACGGCTTAGAACCGGGACTTCAAAAACGTTTTGAACGCCACGGAGCATATAAGATGTTCCAAGAGCTGAAATTGGTATTTCAGACTCATGCCCGAGTCGAGAGGTATGAGACCTCTGACAAGTACTTTGCCTACAAGATGGAGGAGAATGGCTCAACCAGTGAGCATGTGCTCGGATTGTCTGAGTACTACAATCGCTTGAATCAAGTGGGAGTTAACCTTCCAGATACAATAGTGATTGACAGAGTTCTCTACTCACTATCACCAAGTTACTGGAACTTCATGATGAACTATAATATGCAAGGGATGTCGAAAACGATTCCCGAGCTCTTCGTGATGCTAAAATCGACGAAGGTAGAAATCAAGAAAAGCATCAAATGTTGATGGTTGACAAGACCACTAGTTTCAAGTAAAACGGCGAGGGAAAGAAAGGGAACTTCAAGAAGAATGGCAAGCAAGTTGCCACTCCCAGCCCAAAGCTAGACCCAAGCATGGAACTGAGTGCTTCTACTACGAAGGAAATGGTCACTGGAAGCGGAACTGCCCCAAATACTTGGCGGATAAGAAGGATGGCAAAGTGAACAAAAGTATATATGATATACATGTTATTGATGTGTACTTTACTAGTGTTCATAGTAAGCCCCTAGGTATTTGATACTAGTTCAGTTGCTATGATTAGTAACTCGAAGCAGGAGTTACAAAATGAACAAAGACTAGTTGAGGGCAAGGTGACGATGTGTGTTGGAAGTGATTCCAAAGTTGATAAGATCACCATCGCACACTCCCTTTACCTTCGGGATTAGTGTTGAACCTAAAATACATGTTATTTGGTGTTTGCGTTGAGAACAATATGATTAGATCATGTTTATTGCAATACGGTTATTCATTTAAGTCAAAGAATAATTGTTATTTTGTTTACATGAATAAAACCTTCTGTGGTCATACACCCAAGGTGAATTGTTTATTGAATCTTGATTGTAGTGATACACATATTCATAATATTGATGCCAAAAGATGCAAAGTTGATAATGATAGTGCAACATATTTGTGGCACTGCCGTTTAGGTCATATTGGTGTAAAGCACATGAAGAAACTCCATGCTGATGGGCTTTTGGAATCACTTGATTATGAATCACTTGATGCTTGCGAACCATGCCTCATGGGCAAGATGACTAGGACTCCGTTCTCCGGAACAATGGAGCGAGCCACTGACTTATTGGAAATAATACATACCGATGTATGCGGTCCGATGAGTGTTGAGACTCGCGGCGGGTATCATTATTTTCTGACCTTCACAAATGATTAGAGAAGATATGGGTATATCTCCTTGATGAAACATAAGTCTGAAACATTTGAAAAGTTCAAAGAATTTCAGAGTGAAGTGGAAATCATTGTAACAAGAAAATAAAGTTTCTACGATCTGATCGCGGAGACAAATATTTGAGTTACGAGTTTGGTCTTCATTTGAAACAATGTGGAATAGTTTCGCAACTCACGCCACCTGGAACACCACAGCGTAATGGTGTGTCCGAACGTCGTAACCGTACTTTATTAGATATGGTGCGATCTATGATGTCTCTTACTGAATTACCGCTATCGTTTTGGGGTTATGCATTAGAGACAGTTGCATTCATGTTAAATAGGGCACCATCTAAATCTATTGAGACAACACCATATGAATTGTGGTTTCGCAAGAAACCTAAGCTGTCATTTTTTAAAGTTTGGGGTTGCGATGCTTATATGTGAAAAGTTTCAGCCTGATAAGTTCAAACCCAAATCGGAGAAGTGCGTCTTCATAGGATACCCAAAAGAAACTGTTGGGTAAACCTTCTATCACAGATCCGAAGGCAAGATCTTTGTTGCTAAGAGTGGATCCTTTCTAGAGAAGGAGTTTCTCTCGAAAGAAGTGAGTGGGAGGAAAGTAGAACCTGGTGAGGTAATTGTACCTTCTCTCGAATTGGAAAGTAGCTCATCACTGAAATCAGTTCCAGTGATGCCTACACCAATTAGTAAAGAAGTTAATGATGATGATCATGAAACTTCAGATCAAGTTACTACCGAACCTCGTAGGTCAACCAGAGTACGATCCGCACCAGAGTGGTACGGTAATCCTGTTCTGGAAGTCATGTTGCTAGACCATGATGAACCTACGAACTATGATGTGACGCTTGGATAGTTAAGCTACAGTAATCCTCTGCTAATGGCGCCTTGTCATCACATTACTATTGCTAATCCTTGCATGATTCAAATCCCCGTTCAAATTCAATTTAAAAATAAAGTCAAAGAAATTATTTCTTCAAGCAGCAAAACTAAAATGTTCAAAGTGTGGCAAATAATCCCTTGATATTTGTAATGTTGGAACCAACCTCTTTTGAATTCCCAAAATGCCCCTGGGAATTAATTTGTGGTCTGGCAGCTTTTAAAATTGGCCTTTTCAATTTCTAAAAATGGTTAGGCAACTCCTTTTGACCTCAAACTTTTTGTCTCTCCTAGAAATAATGTGCTTGATTTATGTGACAAGTCTCATCTCTAGCAAAACTCATTTAGTTTTACAATTAAAGAGAAAACAGTAAAGAAAATAAGAAACAGAAAAGGAATGTGTTAAAAGGCTAATCTAGTGCTACAATGGCCAAGCCCACCCAACCTACAGTGAGGCCCAACCCGACTCCCCCATCATCTTCTTTCTCTGTTCACAGGAACGTCGTGGCAGGCATCCGACGGCGACATGGCCGTGCTTGGCCACGTGCCGGCCATCCGGCTCCTCCCCGTTGTCCTACAAGAAGCCGTCCGCGGCCCCGACAACCCTAGCCACTTTCCCTTTCCCCTCGCGCCGCTTCCTTCTTCCCCGAGCAAAGCCGCCGCCGCCGCTCACCAAGGCCATGGTCACCGGCCAGCCCTCTCCGACCTGAGGTGTCCAGGGGGACCCTCGTCTTGAACCACGTCGCCTGCGCCCCTGGATCGAGGCGGGGGAACCACTGAACGTCTCCTTCGACCCACTCTTCTCTGCCCCGGCCACCGCGACGTCGTCGTCGATCTGCCACACCTCGACCTCCCCGGCCTTCCCGTGCTTCTCCCCGGCAACGCTGTGAGCCACCGCCCATTCCCCCTTCTCCTTTTCCTTCTTCCCATTGCTGTAGGACGTCACCACCGACGCGCCCGGACCTCTCCGTCCGCTGCCGTGCGCCCGCACTCGCGCCGCCGAGCCCATACCACTCGCCTGCCCCGCTCCTTGCCCTGCGCCGCCACCTGTCGCCGCCCGCACCTACAGCTGTTGCGGCTCGGCTGTGCTCGTTCGCCGCTGCCGCTGCTCGGCACCCGCCACGCCCGTCGTCGCCCACGCTCCTACGCTGCTTCGCTGCTGTGCTGCTCCCCTGCCCGCTGCTTGCTTGCTGCTTTGCTTAGCTGCTCGCTCCTACAGCCGCCCCGCGCTCGCCCGCCTGGCTGGCCGCGGGTGCTGCGCCCACGGCCGAGCCTTCTGCTCGTGTGCGTGCGAGCTCAGCCATGAAGGCTGGCTTGTGTCACTGCCAAATGGGCCCAACAATTTGATTAGGATTAATCCTAGATTATTTAACCTTAAGACCAATATTAGTGCTAGTCTTATATGCTAACTAGAGTAAGACATATGAACCCCACATGTTAGTTGGAGTAGTCAACCCAGTCAATAGTTTGACTGTTGACTGCTGAGTCAGCAGTTGACCGGTCCCACATGTCTTGCACATGCACACACTGCTGGGTACACTTCTGTGTACCCATAGCAGTTTCTGTATTTATTATTTTCGATTTAAAAGAATTTCAGAAATTGCAAAATATGTTTAAAACTTTGAAAAATTATAGTAAAATAACCGTAGCTCGGATGAAAATGTTTTGTACATGAAAGTTGCTCAGAACGACGAGACAAATCCGAATACGCTCTCCGTTCATTTGCCACATGCCCCTAGCATAGCGAACATGCAACTTTTCCCCTCTGTCTCATCTGTTCAAAAATGTCGGACTTCGGGAAAATTTTCTCGGATGTTCTCCCCCTTCGCCGATATCGTACAACACTGCGTTAGATCACCCCTAGCTCTGTTTGTTGACTTGTCATGCATCTGTTTGCTTTATATTTACTATTTCTTCCCCCTCTTCTCTCCAGTAGACCCCGACACCGCTGCTGATGCCCCTGTGATCAACTACGTCGACGACGACCCTTCTTCCCTTTCATCGGAGCTTCCAGGCAAGCCCCCCGTTTGATCATCCCAATATCACCATTCCATTCTCTCATGATCGCATTAGATTTTGCTACTGTAATTGATTGCTCCTATTCTGATGCATAGCCTGCTTTTGTAACCTGCTTATTGTTACTTACCTGCTTATCCTAAATTGCTTAGTATAGGTTGGTTAGTGATCCATCAGTGACCCCCACCTTGTCCTTGTTGCC
Organism: Triticum aestivum; assembly: GCF_018294505.1. Lineage (NCBI taxonomy): Eukaryota > Viridiplantae > Streptophyta > Magnoliopsida > Poales > Poaceae > Triticum > Triticum aestivum. The sequence goes on along the minus strand of NC_057799.1, from coordinate 405,940,088 downwards.
CCTGCTTCATCTTCGACGACTCGATCAACGTGATCGATGACCAGAGCCTGACACCTCACATCACATCACGCCCCTTTAGTTGCTTGACTCTGCAGAGCTAATATCGAGTGCCGAGGGTGATCCCTCATAACGCACTCTTGATGATAATTATGTAGTGTAGCTATTCGGTCGTGGTCATCGAGGGTGATTTCCTCTTTCACCATTCCCGATACGGCTCTGTCGTGCAACACCTCAAGTGTAAACCTCGAGGGTGGTCCCTCTTACGTTCACCTTGATGATTACATTGAGTGGAATCCATCGGGGCTGATTCCTTGGATTTTCCCCTTGATGTTTGGACACACGGTTACCTTGACTTTACTTGAGACCTTTGTTGAAGTCGGGTCGGCCCTGAGGGGTACCCGCGAGTTGATGTGAAAGTCGGGCGGGCCCGTGGAGCACCCGCGAGTTTTCTATGTGGCACGACCGGGCAGTCTGGGCCCTTGCCGTAAGTCCATGAGACGGGACGACGGGGTCACATTATCATGAGTCTCTTCTCGTCTCCGCGAGCCCCCAATGCACTAACAGGTTTGGGTTTTGTTCTGAGTTGGCCTTTGGCCTTTACGCACTAACCACCACGCGAGAATAGATATGGGCCTCGACGTCGTGGTATCAGCCGAAGCTTTGTCAGACATCCAGTTCAGCATTGCGGCACGGTCGGATCGTGTTGGCCATCCGAGGCGGTGCTAGTATTCACCCTGCTCGCAACGACCTGGAGTCCAACGGGCGATGGGCCCAAGACCCCGGGGCACTTAGGATGTAGACCGGCGGGGACTTCTCTGCTGAGCCTAGGTAGGGCTGCGATGAGTTGATCTTCTGAGGCCGGGCATTGACCCTAGAAAGGTGTGTCCTGCCAGAGTGATCGAGCGTGTTGGGTAACGTGGTGCACCCCTGCAGGGAAGATATATATTCGAATACCGTGTCCACGGTAATGGACGTTCAAACTTGTATCCGGATCTTATATAACTAGAAATGGATACTTAAGATATGTGATGGATATGTGGCTCCGGGATTGCTTTCTCGTAGGGAGTGGAGGAAGGATCTCTAGGCGTTGTTACTACAACATGCTTGATAATTAAACTGCTATTCTATACTCTTCTACATGCTGCAAGACGCTTGGAGCTGCTTGAAGATGCTAGTCTTCGATAGGCTAGGCCTTCCCCTCTATTCTGGCATTTTGCAGTTCAGTCCACAGATACAGCCCTTCCATTTGATACCAATGCATACTTAGTATAGATCTGATGCTTGCGAGTACTTTGGATGAGTACTCACGGTTGCTTTGCTCCCCCTTTTCCCCCTTCCTTCTCCTTTCCGGTTGATGCAACCAGATGGTGGATCCCTGGAGCTAGATGCCACCGCTGACGGATACTGCTACATGGAGGCCGCCGAAGATCAGGAGTAGTTAGGAGGTCCCAGGCAGGAGGCCTTGCCTCTTCGACCGTTGTTGCTTTTGTGTTTGCCTTCTTAAGGCAGTCTTGTTTAACTAATGTCTGTACTCAGATATTGTTGCTTCCGCTGACTCTTGTGTATCGAGCTTGTATTCGAGCCCTCGAGGCCCCTGGCTTGTAATATAAAGCTTGTATTATTTTGATTTGTGTCTAGAGTTGTGTTGTGATATCTTCCCGTGAGTCCCTGATCTTGATCGTACACATTTGCATGTATGATTAGTGTACGGTCGAATCGGGGGCGTCACAAGTTGGTACCAGAGCCGACTGCCTGTAGGATCCCCCTTTCCAACTCCTTGGCCGAAGTTCAGTCTAGTCAATGAAAAACTGTTTTACTAACATGGTTGTGTGGCTTATGGGCCCACGTCGCCATTGGGTGGTATTAGGACCTTTTATTCCTCGTCTATACTCTGGGACTCTGACCTCTCTTCTATTCGGGTTAAATGATTTTGTTAACTCTAACTCTAGGTTCTCGTAAATACTTTCTCCCGGAGAGCCCCTCACTCTAGATGATTGCTTGGTGCACCAGAAGATTCTGAAGATACTCTCCGATGTTTTCTCGAGACCCTTGTACCCTTCGCCGTTGCGATCCCTACCACCGATAAATCCTTATGTGTAACTACTTACGTTGTCATTCATACCTTCATCCCCAGTTGCTCTTGTTATGACAACATGTCCTGAAATACTCTCTGATGTTCCGAGGATCCTTATGCTTACTGCCCTGCAGTTCCTTGCCGCATGAATACTCCTATGAATAATTCCTCACACTTATCGAGGATTTGTTCATTCCTAGTTGATCAAGTGATTCACAAGATACTTTGAAGTACTATCTGATAATCCTCTCCAACTATTGCTCTACAAATACTTGTCTGCTTGCATTATGGTTACTTCTATATGTCTGGCAATATTCAGTAGTATCCTTTGTCATGTTCATTTTGAGCATTTGATTCGATATGTTTTTGAATGCTCGCAATCATCAATCAAAATTAGAATTCTTCCCATCGGCTGAGACGTCACCCCTGGACATGAGCTGGTGTTCGGCAAAATCAAACCTTGATTGATTGTTGATCTATGTCTATTCAACTTACTTGTCTTTGATTAGAGCCTCTTCTTCTGATCCACCGTTTTGGAAATCATAATTCCTTTGCATTTGAGCTTTGAATTAGTCAGTTGTTTCTATAATCTGATATCCTTGCATTCTTTCTTCTTCTGGGTGAGTACCGATACTCACATCAGATCCCTTGTGGACCACAAGGTCCTTTGTTGGATTTTATCCGACAAAGTCCTCCATTTCAAATAACCATGTGAGCCTTTGCTCGGATACATGATGCCTTTGGTAAATCGTATCCTCCCCTCTTGTCAACCATACTCTGCTTCCGAGCTTGAGTTATTTACTTGTGAAGTTTGTGGCATATATTTCTAAGCTACCCCTATGGGTTGAATCTATGTCTTCCCTAAATCTGTGTGAACCCGGCAACTTCTACGAGTCATACTCTATTGGTGTTATGCTAGATAAAACCTGAACACTACGGCTTCATCAAAATGAGAAGTGAATGAAAGGTTATGCATTGGAGAAGTGGGAGTCGACCTTGAACTTTGTGTTCATGCCCATGGAAACGATGTAGATCCTATCATGGAAGCTTCTTGTAATAATAAATATTTCCTTGATATAATATCATCTGGTATCTGTGAATTGGTCCTTTGCAACCGTGGTTTCGACCATATTGTTCTTCTTTGATCCCATTTCTCGGACAAGTTGAGTACTTGTCTTCTGCAGATCTTTTCACATGTCCAACCTCTATTATGTTCTACCTTTGAGTATTACCCTCTGGTATCTCGAGAATATCACGGAACTATATAACTTCTTATGAGTTGTTCATCTACTATTATTTCTCGCCGACTCAAATTTTCCACGGGTTCTGAGTTGTTAGACACTCGAGAACGCTGATAACTTATTCGAGTCTACACTTTCCTTTCCATTGTTTGGTTTAGACTTTCTTGTAACCTAACATAACTGAGGAGTGGTAATTCCCTGCTTATGTAAACACCTCGATGTACAAACTCTTGTAGAAAGAACTTGTTACTATTGTTGATGACATTCCGGTAGCCACCGATGGATGAGAACTTTGCCTATTGGTACGCCTCGCCTTGCGAGCAGGAAAATGGTTCTCTTCGTCCCTCGCCCTTGGTACCAAAATTGTTGCCAGCATAATTGACAGGCTATCCTCTGACTTGCCTTGCTATCATGACCATGCAAAATGATTAGCGCCTTCCTGCTGTTAACCCACATGGTGAGCCCATAACCCACAGTTCCAAAGGATCGAAACCTGACTCCCCTGTACATCCTTGTCTTCCAAAATTGTTCCACACGCTTGGCTTCGTATATAATTCACGAGCCACCTTCTTGCGATCTGTTCTGGTATCAGATGCAATACTTATTCTCGATGCTCTGAACCCCTTTCACACTCTGTTTCAGGCATCGATCAATTGCCTACCCGGTTGAAGCTTCTTATTGCACCTTCTTACCTTGCTCTCGTTGACTTTCATCAATTTCAACTTGAGAGATGCCTCTATGCCACGTTCACTGAGATAGCCCCCAGGTACCTATCTTGTGTCGAGCTCCGTCCTTCTCGAGTCTTTCCCCTTACTCCACCCCTTAAATCTCGGGACGAGATTTCTTGTAGTGGAGGAGAATTGTGACGCCCGGATAGTTAAGCTACAGTAATCCTCTGCTTATGGTGCCTTGTCATCACATTACTATTACTAATCCTCGCTTGATTCAAATCCCCGTTCAAATTCAATTTCAAAATAAAGTCAAAGAAATTATTTCTTCAAGCTGCAAAACTAAAATGTTCAAAGTGTGGCAAATAATCCCTTGATATTTGTCATGTTGGAACCAACCTCTTTTGAATTCCCAAAATGCCCCTAGGAATTAATTTGTGGTCCAGCAGCTTTTAAAATTGGCCTTTTCAATTTCTAAAAATGGTTAGCCGACTCCTTTTGACCTCAAACTTTTTGTCTCTCCTAGAAATAATGTGCTTGATTTATGTGACAAGTCTCATCTCTAGCAAAACTCATTTAGTTTTACAATTAAATAGAAAATAGTAAAGAAAATAAGAAACAGAAAAGGAATGTGTTAAAAGGCTAACCTAGTGCTACAATGGCCAAGCTCACCCAACCTACAGTGAGGCCCAGCCCGACTCCCCCCTCATCTTCTTTCTCTGTTCACAGGAACGCCGTGGCAGGCATCCGGCGGCGACATGGCCGTGCTTGGCCACGTGCCAGCCATCCGGCTCCTCCCCGTTGTCCTACAAGAAGCCGTCCGCGGCGCCGACAACCCTAGCCACTTTCCCTTTCCCCCTCGCGCCGCTTCTTTCTTCCCCGAGCAAAGCCACCGCCACCGCTCACCAAGGCCATGGTCACCGGCCAGCACTCTCCGACCCGAGGTGTCCAGGGGGACCCTCGTCTCCAACCACGTCGCCTGCGCCCCTGGATCGAGGCGGGGGAACCACTGAACGTCTCCTTCAACCCACTCTTCTCCGCCCCGGCCACCGCGACGTCGTCATCGATCTGCCGTACCTCGACCTCCCCAGCCTTCCCGTGCTTCTCCCCGGCAACGCTGTGAGCCGCCGCCCATTCCCCCTTCTCCTTTTCCTTCTTCCCATTGTCGTAGGACGTCACCACTGACGCGCCCGAACCTCTCCGTCCGCTGCCGTGCGCCCGCACTCGCGCCGCCGAACCCGTCCCGCTCGCCTGCCCCGCTCCTTGCCCTGCACTGTCGCCTTTCGCCGCCCGCACCTACAGCCGCTGTGGCTCGGCTGTGCTCGTTCACCGCTGCCGCTGCTCGACACCCGCCGTGCCCGTCGTCGCCCGCGCTCCTGCGCTGCTTCGCTGCTGTGCTGCTCCCTTTCCCGCTGCTTGCTTGCTGCTTTGCTTAGCTGCTGCTGCTGCTCCTACAGCCGCCCCATGCTCGCCCGCCTGGCTGGCCGCGGGTCGTCCCACGCGTGCTGCGCCCATGGCCGAGCCTTCTGCTCGTGTGCGTGCGAGCTCAACCACGAAGGCTGGCTTGTGTCACTGCCAAATGGGCCCAACAATTTGATTAGGATTAATCCTAGATTATTTAACCTTAAAACCAATATTAGTGCTAGTCTTATATGCTAACTAGAGTATGACATATGGACCCCACATGTTAGTTGGAGTAGTCAACCCAGTCAATAGTTGGACTGCTGAGTCAGCAGTTGACCGGTCCCACCTGTCTTGCACATGCACACACTGCTGGGTACACTTCTGTGTACCCATAGCAGTTTCTGTATTTATTATTTTCGATTTAAAAGAATTTCAGAAATTGCAAAATATGTTTAAAACATTGAAAAATCATAGTAAAATAACCGTAGCTCGGATGAAAATGTTTTGTACATGAAAGTTGCTTAGAACGACGAGACGAATCCGAATGCGCTCTCCGTTCAACTGCCGCATGCCCCTAGCATAGCAAACATGCAACTTTTCCCCTCTGTCTCATCTGTTCGAAAATGTCGGACTTCGGGAAAATTTTCTCGGATGTTCTCCCCCTTCGCCGATATCGTGGAACACTGCGTTAGATCACCCCTAGCTCTGTTTGTTGACTTGTCATGCATCTGTTTGCTTTATATTTATTGTTTCTTCCCCCTCTTCTCTCCGGTAGACCCTGAGACCACTGTTGATGCCCCTGTGATCAACTACGTCGACGACGACCCTTCTTCCCTTTCATCGGAGCTTCCAGGCAAGCCCCCCTTTTATCATCCCGATATCTCCCATTTCATTCTCTCATGCTTGCATTAGATTTTGCTACTGTAATTGATTACTCCTATTCTGATGCATAGCCTGCTTATTGTTACCTACCTGCTTATCCTAAACTGCTTAGTATAGGTTGGTTACTGATCCATCAGTGACCCCCACCTTGTCCTTGTTGCCCCTGCTTCATCTTCGACAACTTGATCAACGTGATCGATGACCAGAGCCTGACACCTCACATCACATCACGCCCCTTTAGTTGCTTGACTCTGCAGAGCTAATATCGAGTGCCGAGGGTGATCCCTCATAACGCACTCTTGATGATAATTCTGTAGTGTAGCTATTCGGTTGTGGTCATCGAGGGTGATTTCCTCTTTCACCATTCCCGATACGGTTCTGTCGTGCAACACCTCAAGTGTGAACCTCGAGGGTGGTCCCTCTTACGTTCACCTTGATGATTACATTGAGTGGAATCCACTGGGGGTGATTCCTCGGGTTTTCCCCTTGATGTTTGGACACACGGTTACCTTGACTTTACTTGAGACCTTTGTTGAAGTCGGGTCGGCCCTGAGGGGTACCTGCGAGTTGATGTGAAAGTAGGGCGGGCCCGTGGAGCAACCACGAGTTTTCTACGTGTCACGGCCGGGCAGTCTGGGCCCTTGCCGTAAGTCCATGAGACGGGGCGATGGGGTCACATTATCGTGAGTCTCTGCTCGTCTCCGCGAGCCCCCAATGCACTAACAGGTTTGGGTATTTGTTCTGAGTTGGCCTTTACGCACTAACCACCATGCAAGAATACATATGGGCCTCGACGTCGTGGTATCAGCCGAAGCTTTGTCAGACGTCCAGTTCAGCATTGCGGCACGGCCGGATCGTGCTGGCCATCCGAGGCGGTGCTGGTATTCACCCTGCTCGCAATGACCCGGAGTGCAATGGGCGATGGGCCCAAGACCCCGGGGCACTTAGGATGTAGACCAGCGGGGACCTCTCTGCTGAGCCTAGGTAGGGCTGCGACGTGTTGATCTTCCGAGGCCGGGCATTGACCCTAGAAAGGTGTGTCCGGCCAGAGTGATCGAGCGTGTTGGGTAACGTGGTGCACCCCTGCAGGGAAGATATATATTCGAATACCCTGTCCACGGTAATGGACGTTCAGACTTGTATCCGGTTCTTATATAACTAGAAATGGATACTTAAGATATGTGATGGATATGTGGCTCCGGGATTGCTTTCTCGTAGGGAGTCGAGGAAGGATCTCTGGGCGTTGTTACTACAACATGCTTGATAATTAAACTGCTATTCTATACTCTTCTACATGCTGCAAGACGCTTCGAGCTGCTTGAAGATGCTAGTCTTCGATAGGCTAGGCCTTCCCCTCTATTCTGGCATTCTGCAGTTCAGTCCATAGATACAGCCCTTCCATTTGATACCAATGCATACTTAGTATAGATCTGATGCTTGCGAGTACTTTAGATCAGTACTCACGGTTGCTTTGCTCCCCCTTTTCCCCTTCCTTCTCCTTTTCGGTTGATGCAACCAGATGGTGGATCCCTGGAGCTAGATGCCACCGCTAACGGATACTGCTACATGGAGGCCGCCGAAGATCAGGAGTTGTTAGGAGGTCCCAGGCAGGAGGCCTTGCCTCTTCGATCGTTGTTGCTTTTGTGTTTGCCTTCTTAAGGTAGTCTTGTTTAACTAATGTCTGTACTCAGATATTGTTGCTTCCGCTGACTCTTGTGTATCGAGCTTGTATTCGAGCCCTCGAGGCCCCTGGCTTGTAATATAAAGCTTGTATTATTTTGATCTGTGTCTAGAGTTGTGTTGTGATATCTTCCCGTGAGTCCCTGATCTTGATCGTACACGTTTGCGTGTATGATTAGTGTACGGTCGAATCGGGGGCGTCACATATGAGGAAGTGATGATGAGCCCAGATTTCGCAAAATGGCTTGAGGCCATGAAATCTGAGATAGGATCCATGTATGAAGAACAAAGTATGGACTTTGGTTGACTTGCCTGATGATCGGCAAGCCATTGAAGAATAAATGGATCTTCAAGAGGAAGACGGACGCTGATAGTAGTGTTACTATCTACAAAGCTCGAATTGTCGCAAAAGTTTTTCGACAAGTTCAAGGTGTTGACTACGATAAGATTTTCTCACTCTTAGCGATGCTTAAGTCTGTCCGAATCATGTTAGCAATTGCCGCATTTTATGAAATTCGGCATATGGATATCAAAACTGCATTCCTTAATGGATTTCTTAAAGAAGAGTTGTATATGATACAACCAGAAGGTTTTGTCAATCCGAAAGGTACTAACAAAATCTGCAAGCTCCAGCGATCCATCTATGGACTGGTGCAAGCATCTCGGAAGTTGGAATATACGCTTTGATGAGTTGATCAAAGCATATATTTTTATACAGACTTGCGGTGAAGCCTGTATTTACGAGAAAGTGAGTGGGAGCACTACAACCTTTCTGATAAGTATATGTGAGTGACATATTGTTAATCAGAAATGATGTAGAATTTTTTGGAAAGCATAAAGGAGTGTTTGAAAGGAGTTTTTCAAAGAAATACCTCGGTGAAGCTGCTTACACATTGAGCATCAAGATCTATAGAAATAGATCAAGACGCTTGATAAGTTTTTCAATGAGTATATACCTTGACAAGATTTTGAAGTAATTCAAAATGGAATAGTCAAAGAAGGAATTCTTGCCTGTGTTGCAAGGTGTAAAGTTGAGTAAAACCCGACCACGGCAGAAAATAGAAAGAGAATGAAAGTCATTCCCTATGCCTTAGCCATAGGTTCTATAAAGTATGCTATGTTGTGTACCAGACCTATTATGTACCTTGTCATGATTTTGTGAATGGGGTTCGATAGTGATCCAGGAGTGGATCACTCGACAGTGGTCAAAGTTATCCTTAGTTACCTAAGAGGACCAAGGAAATATTTCTCGGTTATGGAGGTGACAAAAAGTTCGTCGTAAAGGGTTACGTTGATGCAAGCTTTGACACTAATCCGGATGACTCTAAGTCTTAATCTGGATACATATTGAAAGTGGGAGCGATTAGCTAGAAGTAGCTCCGTGCAGAGCATTGTAGACATAGAAAATTTGCAAAATACATACGGCTCTGAATGTTGCAGACCCGTTGACTAAACTTCTCTCACAAAGCAAAACATGATCACTCTTTGGGTGTTAATCACATAGCGATGTGAACTAGACTATTGACTCTAGTAAACCCTTTGGGTATTAGTCACATGGAGATGTGAACTAATCACATAAAGATGTGAACTATTGGTGTTAAATCACATGACGATGTGAACTAGATTATTGACTCTATTGCAAGTGGGAGACTGAAGGAAATATGCCCTAGAGGCAATAATAAAGTTGTTATTTATATTTCCTTATATCATGATAAATGTTTATTATTCATGCTAGAATTGTATTAACCGAAAACTTAGTACATGTGTGAATACATAGACAAAACAGGATGTCCCTAGTAGGCCTCTACTTGACTAGCTCGTTAATGAAAGATGGTTAAGTTTCCTGAACATAGACATGTGTTGTCATTTGATGAATGGGATCACATCATTAGGAGAATGATGTGATGGACAAGACCCATCCATTATCTTAGCATAATGATCGTTAAGTTTTATTACTATTGCTTTCTTCATGACTTATACATATTCCTCTGACTATGAGATTATGCAACTCCGGAATACCGGAGGAACACTTTGTGTGCTATCAAACGTCACAACGTAACTGGGTGATTATAAAGATGCTCTACAGGTGTCTCCGAAGGTGTTTGTTGGGTTGGCATAGATCAAGATTAGGATTTGTCTCTCCGTGTATCGGAGAGGTATATCTGTGACCTCTCGGTAATGCACATCACTATAAGCCTTGCAAGCAATGTGACTAATGAGTTAGTTGCGGGATGATGCATTATGGAACGAGTAAATAGACTTGCCGGTAATGAGATTGAACTAGGTATGAGGATACCGACGATCGAATCTCGGGCAAGTAACATACCGATGACAAAAGGAATGACGTATGTTGTTATGCGGTTTGACCGATAAAGATCTTCGTAGAATATGTAGGAACCAATATGAGCATCCAGGTTCCACTATTAGTTATTGACTGGAGATGTGTCTCGGTCATGTCTACATAGTTCTCGAACACGTAGGGTCCGCACGCTTAACGTTCGATGACGATTTGTATTATGAGTTATGTGTTTTGGTGACCGAAGTTTGTTCGGAGTCCCCAATGATATTACGGACATGACGAGGAGTCTTGAAATGGTCGAGAGTTAAAGATTCATATATAGGACGATAGTATTCGGACACCGGAAGTGTTCTGGGGGTACCGGGTACGTATCGGGTCACCGGAAGGGGTTCCGGGCACCCCCCCCCCCCCGGCAAAGATATGGGCCTTATTGGGCCAAGGGCGGGATAGACCTGCCCCTAGTGGGCTGGTGCGCCCCATATATGCCAAATAGGAGGAGAAGGAAGGAGGGGAAGAGGGAAAGGAAAGGGGAGGATTTGGCCTCCCCTTCCCTTCTCCCCCCCTCTCTCTTTCCTTCCCCCTCCAACACTTCATAGTTGACTTGATTCTGTGCAAAAACAGAAACTTTTGCGTCCAGTACAGAAATTCCTATGTTTTACTGGAACATGGAAAATCTCTGATTTTTTTTACAGTTGATTGGTATACAAATTGTTGACGTTGTCCTATTTTTTTCAGAATTTTTGACAAATTCTGTTTTTGCTGCATAGTTTGCTTGTTTTCTAGTTTCTATGGGTTATATTGCTCAATATAAATTGTAGAAATTATAGGGTACAGTAGGCATCATGTGAGAAGAATTATGAATCCTGTCTTGACAGTACCAAAGTGAATGATTTGTTTTATCATATATACTAACCCATCTCACGAAGTTCCGTTAAGTTTTGTGTGATTGAAGTTTTCAAGTTTTGGGCGAGATATCGATATGAGGAGAATAAGGAGTGATAAGACCCTAAGCTTAGGGATGCCCAAGGCACCCCAAGGTAATATTCAAGGAAGATCCAAGCAACTAAGCTTGGGGATGCCCCGGAAGGCATCCCTTCATTCGTCTTCAACATTATCGGTAACCTTACTTGGAGCTATATTTTTTTCGTCACATGATATGAGTTTTGCTTGGAGCGTCATTTCCTTTTATTAGGACTTGCTTGCTGTTATTTAGAATAATGCTTTGTATCTTTTAGTTCAATAAAAAGGTCAAGTATAGCCTTTACCATGCTTATTTTGCATGTCTATATGTTGCTATTTTGAAAATAGAAAGTTTTCTATCATTGTCTGAACTCTTATGGAAAGCCGGAACGTGGTAAAATCTTGAAATTTTTACACAATGAGAAACAAAAAAAATTTATACAGCATAGTAATTTTTCAGAATTTTTGGAGTTAGGGAAATATGAGTACAATTGCACTTTTTACTGACTGCCCTGTTTTGACAGATTGCTGTTATGTTTGCATTGTTTGCATACGTTTGCCTATTTAATGATTCTATTTGAGGATAGGAGTATTAAATATGCAGATGCATTTAGTATGCAATGTTAAATAATTTTAGTGATTTTCTACAGTAGAGAATGATAAGGTTGTGCATTTGATTTATACTAACTTTTCTCACGAGTTCTTGTTGATTTTTGTGTGCATGAAGTTTTTAAGATTCCGGGAAACTATGATATAAGAGGAATTAAGGAGACACAAAAGCTCAAGCTTGGGGATGCCCAAGGCATCCCTAGTTAATATTTCAATAAGTGTCAAGCATCTAAGCTTGGGGTGCCCCGATAGGCATCCCACCTTTCTTCATTAAGACTTATCGATTAGTATCGGTTGAGCCTAAGTTTTTGCTTCTTCACAAATGTGTTCTATTTTTAGAATGTCATTTTATTTTGTTTTCCTTGCTGTTAGAATAAAGTACTTAAGATCTGAAATTCTTTTATGTTAGAGAGTCTTCACATAGTTACATAATTATTTGACTACTCATTGATCTTCACTTACATCTTTTGGAGTAGTTTGTCAGTTGCTCTAGTGCTTCACTTATACCTTTTTAGAGCAGAACAGTGGCTTTATTTTGAAGAAATTGATGAACTCTCATGCTTCACTTATATTATTTTGAGAGTACTGAAACAACATGGTAATTTGCTTTGGTTATGAATTTAGTCCTAATATGATGGATATCCAAGAGGGATATAATAAAAACTTTCATATAAAGTGCATTGAATACTATGAGAAGTTTGATTCCTTATGATTGTTTTGAGATATGAGGATGGTGATATTAGAGTCATGCTAGTGAGTAATTGTGGATTGTAGAAATACTTGTGTTGAAGATTGTGATTCCCGAAGCATGCACGTATGGTGAACCATTATGTGACGAAGTCGGAGCATGATTTATTTATTGATTGTCTTCCTTATGAGTGGCGGTCGGGGACGAGCGATGATCTTTTCCTACCAATCTGTCCCCTAAGAGCATGCGTGTAGTACTTTGTTTCGATAGCTAATAGACTTTTGCAATAAGTATGTGAGTTCTTTATGACTAATGTTGAGTCCATGGATTATACACACTCTCACCCTTCCACCATTGCTAGCCTCTCTAGTACCACGCAACTTTCGCCGGTGCATTAAACCCACCATATACCCTTCCTCAAAACAGACACCATACCTACCTATTATGGCATTTCCATAGCCATTTCGAGATATATTGCCATGCAACTTTCCACCATTCCGTCTATTATGATACGCTTCATCATTGTCATATTGCTTTGCATGATCATGTAGTTGACATCGTATTTGTGGCAAAGCCACCTTTCATAATTCTTTCATACATGCCACTCTTGATTCATTGCACATCTCGGTACACCGTCGGAGGCATTCATATAGAGTCATATTTTGTTCTAAGTATCGAGTTGTAATTCTTGAGTTGTAAGTAAATAAAAGTGTGATGGTTTTCATTATTATAGCATTGTCCCATGTGAGGAAAGGATGATTGAGACTATGATTCCCCCACAAGTCAGGATGAGACTTCGGGCGAAAAATAAAATAAAATAAAAGAGGCCAAAAAATGAGAAGGCCCAACAAAAAAATGAGAGAAAAGAGAGAAGGGGCAATGTTACTATCCTTTTACCACACTTGTGCTTCAAAGTAGCACCATGATCTTCATGATAGAGAGTCTCCTATGTTGTCACTTTCATATACTAGTGGGAATTTTTCATTATAGAACTTGGCATGTATATTCCGATGATGGGCTTCCTCAAATTGCCCTAGGTCTTCGTGAGCATGCGAGTTGGATGCACACCCACTTAGTTTCTTTTTGAGCTTTCATAAACTTATAGCTATAGTGCATCCGTTGCATGGAAATCCCTACTCACTCACATTGATATCTATTGATGGGCATCTCCATAGCCCGTTGATACACCTAGTTGATGTGAGACTATCTCCTTCTTTTTGTCTTCTACACAACCACCATATTCTATCCCACCTATAGTGCTATATCCATGGCTCACGCTCATGTATTGCATAAAAGTTGAAAAGGTTTGAGAACATCAAAAGTATGAAACAATTGCTTGGCTTGTCATCGGGGTTGTGCATGATTTGAATACTTTGTCTGATGAAGATGGAGCATAGCCATACTATATGATTTTGTAGGGATTACTTTCTTTGGCCATGTTATTTTGAGAAGACATGATTGCCTTATTAGTATGCTTGAAGTATTATTGTTTTTATGTCAACATTAAACTTTTGTTTTGAATCTTATGGATCTGAACATTGATGCCACAATAAAGAAAATTACATTGATAAATATGTTAGGTAGCATTCCACATCAAAAATTCTGTTTTTATCATTTACCTACTCGAGGACGAGCAGGAATTAAGCTTGGGGATGCTTGATATGTCTCCAACGTATCTATAATTTTTTATTGTTCCATGCTATTATATTATCCATATTGGATGTTTTATATGCATTTATATGCTATTTTATATGATTTTTGGGACTAACCTATTAAACTAGAGCCCAGTGCGAGTTTCTATTTTTCCTTGTTTTTGAGTTTCACAGAAAAGGAATATCAAACGGAGTCCAATTGAGCTTAAAACTTACGGTGATTTTTTATGGACCAGAAGAAGCCCCCGAAGCAAAAGAGTTGAGCCAAAACAGCCACGAGGCCTCCACAAGGGTGGAGGGCGCGCCCTACCCCCCAGGGCGCGCCCTCCGGTCTTGTTGGCTCCTCGTGGACATTCCTGACTTGTTCTCGACGCCAAAAATTCCTATAAATATAGAAACCCCCAGAAATAAACCTTGATTGGGAGTTTCGCCGCCGAAGCATCTATAGCCACGAAAAACCAATCGGGAGCCCGTTCCGGCACCGGTGGCCATCTTCATCATCCCGGCGCTCTCCATGACAAGGAGGGAGTAGTTCACCCTCGGGGCTGGGGGTATGTACTAGTAGCCATGTGTTTGATCTCTCTCTCTCGTGTTCTTGATTTTGCACGATCTTGATGTACCGCGATCTTTGCTATTATAGTTTTATCTTATGGTGTTTCTCCCCCTCTAACTTCTTGTGATGAATTGAGTCTTGCTCTTTGAGGCTTCATTATGTTCGATTGAGTACTGGATTTTGAGAACACTTGATGTATGTCTTGCGATGGGATATCTGTGGTGACAATGGGATGTTCTGTTGATTCACTTGATGTATGTTTGGGCACTCAACTTGCGGATTCTCGAGGTGAAATTGGGGTAATCTATGCATAGGGGTTGATGCATGTTTTCGTCCTACGTTCTCTGATAGAAACATTGGAGTGATTCTTTGTTGCACGTTGAGGGAATGCCATCACTACAAAAAAAAGACACATCCATGATATTTTGGGCTGAACGAAAAAAAATTCTGTCATACTTATGACACTTCTATGATGATAATTGTGACAAAACCCGGTATCATCATAGATGTGGTGGGCTCCTACTTCTATGACAACAAATCATGACAGAAAATGGGCTTTTCATCCTGGGCGGGCCGGAGAAGCAGCTGCATGACATTCTTTGGGCCGTCCATGACGGAAAAAACTGTGGTAGAAGCAAGGGCTAGGAAAATATCGGGGTGTTCCCGATTACGGTGGGTGGTCGGGGCCGAGCGATGCACGGAGGTTTGCGCGTTTCTCTCGTACACACACGCGCGTGGGTGCGAGGCGTTGGGCTCTAACTGAACCCGAGCGAGGCGTTCGCCTACTGAACCCGAGCGATTGCACTGCAGGCTACGCGTTACTGGACCCGAGCGATCGATCGATGGCTGTTAACTGAACCCGATCGAGCGATTCCTTCGCTACTGCTGCTAACTGAAGCCGATCGATGGTACCTCTAGATGAATAGTGAGTGTTGCTGGGGGTTTGGATGGACAGTTCCCGGTGGGGGTGGATGAACAGGACCCCGTGGTGTTGCCTCTGGATGAACAGGACCCCGATCGACCGAGCCGGTTGGGGCTGGATGAACAAGACCCCGTGGAGGGCTGGATGAACAGGACCACCCCGTGGAGGGCTGGATGAACAGTAGACGGTGGAGGGCTGGATGAAAAGTAGCCCGTGGAGGGGTGGTTGAACAAGAGCCCGTGGAGAGGGCTGGTTGAACAGTAGCCGGGGGAGTATGCTACCTCTTGAGCACTGTGTTGGTTTTCCCTTGAAGAGGAAAGGGTAATGCAGCAAAGTAGCGTAAGTATTTCCCTCAGTTTTTGAGAACCAAGGTATCAATCCAGTAGGAGGCTACGCGCGAGTCCCTCGCACCTACACAACACAAATAAATCCTCGCAACCAACGCGATAAGGGGTTGTCAATCCCTACACGGTCACTTACGAGAGTGAGATCTGATAGATATGATAAGATAATATTTTTGGTATTTTTGTGATAGAGATGCAAAGTAAAATAAAAGCAAAGTAAAAAAGCAACGGAAATAACGAAGTGTTGGAAGATTAATATGATGAAGATAGACCCGGGGGGCATAGGTTTCACTAGTGGCTTCTCTCAAGAGCATAAGTATTTTACGGTGGGTGAACAAATTACTATTGAGCAATTGAAAGAATTGAGCATAGTTATGAGAATATCTAGGTATGATCATGTATATAGGCATCACGTCCGAGACAAGTAGACCGAATCCTCCCTGCATCTACTACTATTACTCCACACATCGACCGCTATCCAGCATGCATCTAGAGTATTAAGTTCATAAGAATAGAGTAACGCTTTAAGCAAGATGACATGATGTAGAGGGATAAATTCATGCAATATGATAAAAAACATCTTGTTATCCTCGATGGCAACAATACAATACGTGCCTTGCTGCCCCTCCTGTCACTGGGAAAGGACACCGCAAGATTGAACCCAAAGCTAAGCACTTCTCCCATTGCAAGAAAGATCAATCTAGTAGGCCAAACCAAACTGATAATTCGAAGAGACTTGCAAAGATAACCAATCATACATAAAAGAATTCAGAGAAGATTCAAATATTGTTCATAGATAAACTTGATCATAAACCCACAATTCATCGGTCTCAACAAACACATCGCAAAAGAAGATTACATCGAATAGATCTCCATGAGAGAGGGGGAGAACATTGTATTGAGATCCAAAAAGAGAGAAGAAGCCATCTAGCTAATAACTATGGACCCGAAGGTCAGAGGTAAACTACTCACACTTCATCGGAGAGGCTATGGTGTTGATGTAGAAGCCCTCCGTGATTTATGCCCCCTCCGGCGGAGCTTCGGAACAGGCCCCAAGATGGGATCTCGTGGGTACAGAAGGTTGCGGTGGTGGAATTAGGTTTTTGGCTACGTATCTGATCGTTTGGGGGTACGTAGGTATATATAGGAGGAAGGAGTACGTCGGTGGAGCAACATGAGGCCCACGAGGGTGGAGGGCGCGCCCTGGGGGGTAGGAGCGCCCCCTACCTCGTGGCTACCTGCTTTGTTTCTTAACGTAGGGTCCAAGTCTCCTGGATCATGTTCGTTCCAAAAATCACGTTCCCGAAGGTTTCATTCCGTTTGGACTCCGTTTGATATTCTTTTTCTGCGAAACTCTGAAATAGGCAAAAAACAGCAATTCTGGGCTCGGCCTCCAGTTAATAGGTTAGTCCCAAAAATAATATAAAAGTGAATAATAAAGCCCAATAATGTCCAAAACAGAAGATAATATAGCATGGAGCAATCAAAAATTATAGATACGTTGGAGACGTATCAAGCATCCCCAAGCTTAATTCCTGCTCGTCCTCGAGTAGGTAAATGATAAAAACAGAATTTTTGATGAGGAATGCTACTTGGCATAATTTCAAAGTAATTCTTGTTAGTATGGCATGAATGTTCAGATTTGATATGATTCAAGATAAAAGTTTAATATTGACATAAAAACAATAATACTTCAAGCATACTAACTAAGCAATTATGTCTTATCAAAATAACATAGCCAAAGCAAGTTATCCCTACAAAATCATATAGTCTGGCTATGCTCCATCTTCCCCACACAAAATATTCATATCATGTACGACCCCGGTTTTAGCCAAGCAATTGGTTCATACTTTTAACGTGCTTCAGCCTTTTCAACTCTTACGCAATACATGAGTGCAAGCCATGGATATAGCACTATGGTGGAATAAGGTATAATGGTAGGGGTTATGTGGGAAGACAAAAAAGGATAAAGTCTCACATCAACGAGGCTAATCAACGGGCTATGGAGATTCCCATCAATTGATGTTAATGTGAGGAGTAGGGATTGCCATGCAACAGATGCACTAGAGCTATAAGTGTATGAAAGCTCAAAAAGAAACTAAGTGGGTGTGCATCCAACTTGCTTGCTCACGAAGACCTCGGGCATTTGAGGAAGCCCATCATTGGAATATACAAGCCAAGTTCTATAATGAAATTTCCCACTAATATATGAAAGTGACAAAATGAGAGACTCTCTATTATGAAGATCACGGTGCTACTTTGAAGCACAAGTGTGGTAAAAGGATAGTAACATTGTCCCTTCGCTCTTTTTCTCTCATTTTTTTATTTCGGCCTTTTTTCTCTTTCTTTTTTCATGGCCTCTTTTTTTTATTTATTTAGTCCGGAGTCTCATCCCGACTTGTGGGGGAATCATAGTCTCCATCATCCTTTCCTCACTTGGGACAATGCTCTAATAATGATGATCATCACACTTTTATTTACTTACAACTCATGAATTACAGATCAATACTTAGAACAAAATATGACTCTATATGAATGCCTCCGGCGGTGTACCGGGATATGCAATGAATCACAAGCGACATGTATGAAAGAATTATGAACGGTGGCTTTGCCACAAATACAATGTCAACTACATGATCATGCAAAGCAATATCACAATAGTGGAGTATGTCATGATAAACGAAATGGTGGAAAGTTGCATGGCAATATATCTCGGAATGGCTATGGAAATGCCATGATAGGTAGGTATGGTGGCTGTTTTGAAGAAGATATAAGGAGGTTTATGTGTGATAGAGCGTATCATATCACGGGGTTTGGATGCACCGGCGAAGTTTGCACCAACTTTCAAGGTGAGAAAGGGCAATGCGCGGTACCGAAGAGGCTAGAAAATTGCGGAAAGGTAAGTGTGCGTATAATCCATGGACTCACATTAGTCATAAAGAACTCATATACTTATTGCAAAAATTTATTAGCCCTTGAAGCAAAGTACTACTACGCATGCTCCTAGGGGAAGGGTTGGTAGGAGTTAACCATCGCGCGATCCCGACCGCCACACAAAGGAAGACAATCAACAAATACTTCCTGCTCCGACTTTGTTACATAACGGTTCACCATACGTGCATGCTACGGGAATCACAAACTCCAACACATGTATTTTTCAATTCCACAATTACTCAACTAGCACAACTGTGATATTACCACCTTTATATCTCAAAACAATTATCAAGCATCAAATTTCTCATGATATTAATTAAAGCAAATTGCCATGCTATTTTAAGACCCTCAAAATAGTATAAGTGAAGCATGAGAGATAAATAGTTTCTATAAAACAAATCCACCACCGTGCTCTAAAAGATATAAGTGAAGTACTAGAGCAAAACTATATAGCTCAAAAGATATAAGTGAAGCACATAGAGTATTCTAATAAATTCCGAATCATGTGTGTCTCTATCAAAAGGTGTGTACAGCAAGGATGATTGTGGTAAACTAAAAAGCAAAGACTCAAATCATACAAGATGCTCCAAGCAAAACACATATCATGTGGTGAATAAAAATATAGCTCCAAGTAAAGTTACCGATGGAAGTAGACGAAAGAGGGGATGCCTTCCGGGGCATCCCCAAGCTTTGGCTTTATAGTGTCCTTAGATTATCTTGGGGGTTCCATGGGCATCCCCAAGCTTAGGCTCTTGCCACTCCTTGTTCCATAATCCATCAAATCTTACACCCAAAACTTGAAAACTTCACAACACGAAACTTAGCAGAAAATCTCGTGAGCTCCGTTAGCGAAAGAAAACAAAAGACCCCTTCAAGGTACTGTAATGAACTCATTCTTTATTTATATTGGTGTTAAACCTACTGTATTCCAACTTCTATATGGTTTATAAACTCTTTTACTAGCCATAGATTCATCAAAATAAGCAAACAACACATGAAAAACAGAATCTGTCAAAAACAGAACAGTCTGTAGTAATCTGTAACTAACGCAAACTTCTAAAACTCCAAAAAATCATAAAAAATAGGAAGACCTAGGAAATTTGTTTATTGATCAGAAGCAATTTGAATCAATATTTTATCACGTTCTGGTGATTTTTAACAATTATTTTCGTGAACAGAAAGTTTCTGGAATTTTCTGCAAGATCAAATAACTATCATCCAAGAAGATCCTATAGGTTTAACTTGGCACAAACACTAATTAAAACATAAAAACACATCTAAACAGAGGCTAGAACAAATATTTATCCTAAACAGAAGCAAAAAGAAAAAAACTAAAAATAAAATTGGGTTGCCTCCAAACAAGCGCTATCGTTTAACGCCCCTAGCTAGGCATAAAAGCAAGGATAGATCTAGGTATTGCCATCTTTGGTAGGCAATCCATAAGTGGCTCTCATAATAGATTCATATGGTAACTTTATTTTATTCCTAGGGAAGTGTTCCATGCCTTTCTTTAATGGAAATTGGAATCTAATATTCCCTTCCTTCATATCAATAATTGCACCAATCGTTCTAAGGAAAGGTCTACCAAGAATAATAGGACATGAAGGATTGCAATCTATATCAAGAACAATAAAATCTACAGGCACATAGTTCCTATTTGCACTAATAAGAACATCATTAATTCTTCCCATAGGTTTCTTAATAGTGGAATCCGCAAGGTGCAAGTTTAAAGAGCAATCATCAAAATCACAGAAACCTAGCAAATCGCACAAAGTTTTTGGAATCGTGAAAACACTAGCACCCAAATCACACAAAGCATAGCATTCATGATCTTTAATCTTAATTTTAATAGTAGGTTCCCACTTATCATAAAGTTTTCTAGGGATAGAAAGTTCCAACTCAAGCTTTTCTTCATAAGATTGCATCAAGGCATCAACGATATGTTTGGTAAAAACTTTATTTTGACTATAAGCATGAGGAGAATTTAGCACGGATTGCAACAAGGAAATACAATCTATCAAAGAGCAATTATCATAATTAAATTCCTTGGAATTCAAAATAGTGGGTTCATTAACATCTAGTGTTTTGATCTCTTCAATCCCTCTTTTATCAATTTTAGCATCAAGATCTAAAAACTCCGAATTTTTGGAACGCCTTCTAGGTAAAGGTGGATCATATTCAGTCCCATCATTATCAAGATTCATATTGCAAAACAAAGATTTAATAGGGGACACATCAATAACTTTTAGATCTTCATCTTTATTTTCATATAAATCCGGTTTAGCGGCCATCTTATTAACTAAGGTAGCCTGCTTATCCGATATTTCAGCTATCAACTTCTCAAGACGAGCAATTTGGGATCTCAAACCACCAAATTCTTTAGACATATCATCGAGCTCTTTATTCATATAACTCATAAAGCTTTTTTGTTCCTTAAGATCGTTTCTGAAGAAATTATTATGCTCAAATTGCAAAACCATAAAACTCCTGACGTTGCTTTCGATCTCTTCTAAACTTTTAAGGTGGAGATCACCAAATCTAGGTAGAGCCATCGTGACAAACTAGCAATCCAACACACGAGCAAACAAGAGACGGGCAAAAAGAGGCAAACGGAAAAGAGAGGGCGAATAAAACGGCAAGGGTGAAGTGGGGGAGAGGAAAACGAGAGGCAAATGGCAAATAATGTAATGCGGGAGATAAGGGTTTGTGATGGGTACTTGGTATGTTGAGTTTTGCGTAGACCTCCCCGGCAACGGCGCCAGAAATCCTTCTTGCTACCTCTTGAGCACTGCGTTGGTTTTCCCTTGAAGAGGAAAGGGTGATGGAGCAAAGTAGCGTAAGTATTTCCCTTAGTTTTTGAGAACCAAGGTATCAATCCAGTAGGAAGCCACGCGCGAGTCCCTCGCACCTACACAAAACAAATAAATCCTCGCAACCAACACGATAAGGGGTTGTCAATCCCTACACGGTCACTTACGAGAGTGAGATCTGATAGATATGATAAGATAATATTTTTGGTATTTTTGTGATGGAGATGCAAAGTAAAATAAAAGCAAAGTAAAAAGCAACAGAAATAACTAAGTGTTGGAAGATTAATATGATGAAGATAGACCCGGGGGCCATAGGTTTCACTAGTGGCTTCTCTCAAGAGAATAAGTATTTTACGGTGGGTGAACAAATTACTATTGAGCAATTGACAGAATTGAGCATAGTTATGAGAATATCTAGGTATGATCATGTATATAGGCATCACATCCGGGACAAGTAGACCGACTCCTGCCTCCATCTACTACTATTACTCCACACATCGACCGCTATCCAGCATGCACCAAGAGTATTAAGTTCATAAGAACAGAGTAACGCTTTAAGCAAGATGACATGATGTAGAGGTATAAATTCATGCAATATGATAAAAACCCCATCTTGTTATCCTCGATGGCAACAATACAGTACGTGCCTTGCTACCCCTACTGTCACTGGGAAAGGACACCGCAAGATTGAACCCAAAGCTAAGAACTTCTCCCATTGCAAAAAAGATCAATCTAGTAGGCCAAACCAAACTGATAATTCGAAGAGACTTGCAAAGATAACCAATCATACATAAAAGAATTCAGAGAAGATTCAAATATTGTTCATAGATAAACTTGATCATAAACCCACAATTCATCGGTCTCAACAAACACACCGCAAAAGAAGATTATCGAATAGATCTCCACGAGAGAGGGGGAGAACATTGTATTGAGAGCCAAAAAGAGAGAAGAAGCCATCTAGCTAATAACTATGGACCTGAAGGTCTGAGGTAAACTACTCACACTTCATCGGAGAGGCTATGGTGCTGATGTAGAAGCCCTCTGTGATTGATGCCCCTCCGGCGGAGCTCCGGAACAGGCCCCAAGATGGGATCTCGTGGGTACAGAAGGTTGCGGTGGTGGAATTAGGTTTTTGGCTCCGTATCTGATCGTTTGGGGGTACGTAGGTATATATAGGAGGAAGGATTATGTCGGTGGAGCAACGTGGGGCCCACGAGGGTGGAGGGCGCGCCCTGGGGGGGAAATGTTTTTTTCATGAAATAAAGTGGCCCGTCCAGTCGGTCCCTACTGTCAGGTGGAGGAATAATTATTTTGTGCGTAATAAGGAGGCACTTCCTTGCGGCCGCCGTGGACCAGCTGTCAGCCTCTCCACGTACAGTACTCTTCCGATGGAAGTCGTTCCTTGACCACGTTGACCACGCCGCGCCGAGAGCACCAGGGCGGTGGACGACGACGAGGCCTAGGAATGGGACGACGCGGAGCCGGGGAAGACGCGGCAGTGGATGCCCACGCGGAGAGGAGTACCAGGGTTCACTGGTTCGCCTGCGATGTGAGGCTGCCGTCACCGCAGAATAACAGGGGGTGTGGGTGAGTAGAGGGATGCCCTGGCCAGCGGTGGGAGTAGTAGGGGGCGGTTAGGCCGGCGCGGCAGCACAGCCGGCCACGGGAGGCAGGAGCAGGCGGCACGACCGGCGCTGCTTTGGGCGGCTGGAGCAGGAAGACCAGAGGTTGAAGAAGCACGATGGCCGTTGGATGGACATCGTACGGTCACTGCAGCTAGAATCATTTATATTGACTAAGTTGACAAACCCTCGGTACACGTCAACTTAGTAGGCCCACAGGTCAGCTTCCGAAACGGTGTGCCCCAGATGTCAGGGGGAGGAATCATTTTTTGGGCGGGTGAAGCTAGAATATCTGAGATTGGAGAAGAAGCACGGCATCCGTTGGATGGACATCCAACAGCCACTGCTGCTAGAACCGTGTGTTGACTATAAGTTGACAAGGCCTTGCATACGTGTCAACTCTCTTTTTTAGGGGACGCGTCAACTTAGTAAGGCCACAAGTGTGTGGCAGAGAACTTATAGCCCATTTGAGATTTGTAAGAATGTGCAGCCAATTTTTGAATTCTAATGGAATTTACTACAGCCCATTTACAGTTTGTTAAAAGTACAACCCATTTCAACCAACCGTTCAAAACAGAATTCAATAAAATTTCCCACATTTTGATGGGATCCGAAATATTTTTATCCCGAAATTTCTAGTCAGATTAAATACAATTTCAATATAAATTTATATTACATAAAAATCCAACGAAACATTGCGCTCGCAACAATTAATGAAATTAAAATTTTCAATATCCAAAAATAATATTTTATAAAGTAATTACGTGTTTGGTGCATTTTTTATAGTTACTGCCCAGTTTTTATAATTACATCCCATTTATTATTTCTTAAAGCCCATTTTCTTGTTAAGCCTAATGCATCCCTCCTAGGAAAGATTTGCAGCCCAGCGGGGCGGAGAATAACAACTTGACCTTGCCTGGGTATTCCTAAAAAAATAGTATAGCTGGGCTAGCCATTTTCAGCTTGAAAAAAATTAATATCTGGGCTGGATATCTAGCCTGGGCTAGACGGGCCATAGCCCGCCCACTTAATACCTGCAGCGATGTTTTCGTTGTTGTTCAGAGGAGAAAAATTAATATCTGGGCTAAACATCGCTCAAGAAAAACTCTGCAGTGCTCACACCTCAAAAACACAAATACTGCTCGAGCTGCTTGGTCCCAGCTGTCGGCCGCTTCTTGTGCAATTCTCTTGTTTATTGACTACATAGGTTGACAATGGTGTGGGACCGTGATGTATGGAAACCAGGAGGAAGCAAAAAAATATAGTTTTATATACTAATAAGGAGGCACTTGCGTACGTGCAGCTATGGCCCTGGTGGGCCTCACTGTCATCCTCTCCAAGTAAAGTCATCTACTCATCCTCATGTCCGTTGACCATGTTGACAACGCGAGACGGCGGCACCACGGCGAGCGCAACAACTCGAAGGACGACGGAGAGGGCCTCGCGGGCCCTACGGATGGTCTGATACAGCGCCCGATGCTCATTCGCGAAGCCAGGATCATGGGGCCACATGTCCGCGACGGCATTGTCGTTCGCTTGTTCACCGGTGCTCATTGAGGAGACGGAGGTTGCAGCGTAGGTCCTCCTGCGCTGGTAGCTCTTCCGCCATTAGGGCGTCGAAGTGCGGCCGCACCTGCTCTATGGTGAACACGGCATGAACCGGCTTCGACAGTGGCGCCGGTTCCTGGTCGGAAGCTACGTCCATCGTCTGATTGTCGTCGCTCAGCTCGGCGAGCTAGCTGGCGAGCCAGCATGTCCGGCTGCTGGACCGACCCGCTGCCAAGCACGAGTCTGACTGCCCTGGCCCACCCAGACTGCCTCCCTCGCCCGCGCGCGCTTTCCACCCGAAACGGTCAGCGCCGCCCGCCCCACTTCCTGGTGCAGGCGATTGCTCCGCCTTCAAACGACACAAGTGTCGTCCGTCCGTCCTTCTGCCGCCCACATTAATGATACGCGGTTGCCGAGGCGGCTACTCCGGCGCCACACGTACGTCCCTCCGCCGCCCACCATTGCTATATAAACTATTGCGCCGGCCATAGCCGCAGTCATCCGCATCCGTTCCCTTTCTCCTGTCCACACCACTACTGCCCACCATGGCTTCCTCGCGCTCCAGCGCTCTTCGGGACGGGCGGACGACGGACCACAAGGAGATGGCAGCAATTGCTGCCGACTGGCTGGCCGGAAGGCAGCCGGAGGACGACGACGTCCCAATGGAGAACATGGTAGTCGACGATCCGGCGCCAACCCCCTCCTCCGCGCCATCCTCGTCAGTGCATTGCACCATGACCATCGGCGAGGCCCGTGCCCAATATATGGACATAGTGAGGCAGAAGCGTGAGGAGCAGTTCCGGGAGGTGCAGGCCAACGCCGCCTACAACCACCATCTCCTCCAGGAGCACCTGCAGGTGGAGGAGCAGATCGCCGCGGAGCAGGAGGCGCTGCTCGACTCGTACCGCTCCGCCCGCGAGGGCCGCCTCGAGCGCTGGTGGTACCGCATGCGGGTGGCGGAGGCTGCGGCTGCCTACAAAGAGGGCGATGAAGCGGGCGAGGCGTTGTTTGGCGAGACTGAGGACGAGGCAGAGGACAACGCCGGCTCCGACGAGTCCCCGCTCCGCTGGCGTCGACGAGGCCCTACTCCGCCGAGGCCCCACGGCACCAACAACGAGGCATAGGACACCGCCGGCTCCGCCAAGGCCCCACCCTGCCAGCAACGAGAGGGAGGATTTCCCCCGCTCCGCCGAGGCGCCGCCCGCCGGCAACGAGACAGAGGACATCGCCGGCTCTGCCAAGGCCCCGCCCCGCTGCCAACGAGGCCGCGCCACACAGAAAACGAGGAAGAGTAGAACATGGTAGGTCGCCGCCGCTCAGATCCAAGTAAGGCCACCGCTGCTACCCTCCGGTTGAAGCCAAGCTAGGCGGGTTGACCACTGACGGCCGGTTAGCTTCTTGGCGACGACGTGGAGTCGGAGAGCTATGTTGGAGAAGGACGCTGCTTCTACTTAACTGCTGGTGCAGTTGGCTGACTGACACGTGGCCCAACAGGCATCTGGGCCACATGTCAGTTATGCAACTGCACATGCAGTTAAGTCACTGAAGCTTCTGTTCGGCTCAGCCGGACACAGGTGGGTAGCTTCGGTTCACTAATTATACCTCCAGCGCATCCCTTTTTAGTTGAAGAATGTATGAAATGTAATGAAATCCGGCATGTTTATATGAAATCCGACTATGTATGAATGAATTTATTTTGATTAGTTCGAATTCTTGTATCACTGGCATTGGATGAACATGCAAAACAATACGTACTAGCATTATTCCCAGGGTGATCACCTCGTTTGCAGCAGTTTCACATGTACTCCCTCTGGTCCTTTCTAGTCTGCATACAAGTTTTGTCTGCAATCAAAGTATCTCTACTTTGACCAATCTTATAGAAAAAAGTATGCACTTTCACAATGTGCGAAGTAAAAAGGAACAGAAGGAGTACAAAGAGTTTGAGCAGCTTTTTAGCGTTCCTGTACATTGCAATCAAACACACAGGCCTGGCAATTCATAGAGAACATTCAAAACAATCGATGATTATGCATCTCAGCGATTCACATGTCAGAGCCAATATTTACTTCACAACTAAAGAATAAAGAAAAAAATGGATCGACGCTGCTGACAGCAAAGGGCGTCCCATTCGAAAATATCAAACGCATGTCTTCTTGCTAAAATCAATGAGCAAAATTTGACAAGGTTGTCCCATTCCAAAATATCAAATGCCTACGATTGTGGAATGGGCAGGGTTTGCCATCAGTTCGGACATTGACATGGCACCTCGTGCTAAATAAACCAGCTGTTCTTTTTGTGCAGTTCCACCAAAATCAACCAAATTCGCGCGTAGCTTGTATGATTTCGCCCTTATATGTTGCAATGCCTTGAACTTATCGGCACCTCCTTTCTTGTGGTGGAAATGAATGATTCGATGTATTCATGAACATTTTGTGCAGTTCCCATTGAAATCAAGCTGAGCACCCCTGTTTGCACAAATACAAAAAAGTGATTAGTATAAAGCAAACTGTACTATGAATTGACAGTTTAAACAGGCACCTACATGGTCCATGTAGAGCACACTTTTAGAAAAATGGAACTCACCGGAAAGAATCCTAGAACAACATTGTACTCGCGCATCACAGCAAGAAAATGGAGATTTGTCAGTCCTTCTGAGCTGAAGTTAGTTTGGTCTTGTGGGGAGTAATGTAACCATCCTTCAACTGCTCCTTCTGATGAGAAGATAGACAGGGCTTCTTCATCCTGGCATAATCGGAACTAGTCACTTCACGTACTCCATATTCTTCTTCAGAGGAGGATGATCCTGTTGTGCAAAGACAAGAGGACAACTAAATGCTAGCATCCCTGTTTGCTCGAAAAAAGGAAAGGAAATATTTAAAACAACACAGATGAAGCACTTCTCAAGGACAATACCACTTTTTCATGACAGTATCTAAACAGTAGCACAACACCAATAGAGATGACAAAGCTCAATCATATGGATGAAATCAGTGGGCGAGTACCAACCTTTGTCAGGAGGCTTATTGTGTAGAGCATACAGATGAAGCACTTCTCCGGAACCATCTGTTGCTATCTACTGTGGTGGCCATGCTTACTATATACTCCTCGATTAGTTTAATGTTTCCAACATCTTCTTGTGCAGTTCCACTAAAATATATGGTATCTTCAAAGAAGATCCCTGTTTGCACAAGTAGAGATAATTACGTATTACATTAAGAGTGGCATCAAATCAGTGGCAAAACAATTGCTCGTTCCAGCCATAGCAATAAATTAAGATGCAAAACTATATCATTACTTGTGTCATCACAGTTCCAGTGCTTCATTACAGCACCGGGAGTTGATTTTTGTTTTTCTTCCGCTTGTTCTTCCCCTTCATCACTTGGTTCAATAACAGACAAGCTTCGCCTTCAATGTAAGATTTGGCATGTCAATTAGGTTGCACAAGTATAGCACTAAACAATGACATTAATTTTCTGATGAAAGTGGCAAAATACAGGCCAACAGTTGTGAAATATCCTTATCTTACCTCAATGGGATATTACGGTGCACATACAGATTGGAAGTCTTGTCTCCATTTGTGCAGTTCACTAAAATCAAGCAACATTACCATTACCGTACAAGTAGCACAACATATGAAAGCACACTGCAGAATCATGTGAAAGAAGGCTAGTACTGACCTCTCATGACGCGGAATTCAAACAACTCACAAGAAGAAGATCTGAACCAAATTTGCCAACACGGATAGGAAGTAAGATCTCCTCTTGTGCAGTTCCACTAAGATCAAGCAATCAAGCAACGTTGTCGGTGTGACATTTTGGTTGAACTGCACAAAACACTCTTAAAACAAAAGTGTTTTGTGCAGTGCAACAAAAGGTCACAATGGCAACGAGGTGAAGTAGATAACCCTGTTTACACAGAGGTGCAAAGGAAACAACTAGTGGTCAATAACGGTGGATGACACAGAAGCCAACAAAAAGAAGCATCTACCTTATCTAAATGGGAAAGAAAGCAAGACAGTAGCATTTCTCAAACGGTGGCATTGATTAATATTAACAGAGAGATTATATTAACAATAAAATTCGTTAAACATGTAATTTGCTTTTAACTGTGGCATTGCATCAATTTTCCAGCGGCATTATTAGAGGGTGTCTGTTTACATGGACATTTTGGTGGAGGGACTAAAAAAACTCCGTGTCAGTCCCATCTAAACCAAACATGAGGGACTTTTAGGGACTAAAAGTGGGCATTTGGGACTAAAGAAAGAAGACCCCGAGGGAGAGTCTTTTTGGGACTTTTTCCAACAGTTGCCCCTGCCACGCATCGCACCTTGTCTCTATTAGTTCATTACTAGGGGTAACATGGTCTTTTAGCATGTCATTTAATAACCTCTAGTCCATGTTTAGTCCCTAGAACCAAGTAGGTAGGGACTAGGGAGTTTTTAACCAAACATGGCCTTAGATTAACAACAGCTAAAGAGTTGCACGGGACAGTGGACAACACCATGTGCATCTACCGATGTACTGGGGTGATGCACAGTCTGTTGCAACAAAGAACAAACAACCAAGGAGCATATTTGTGTTGGTCCCAGTTTTGTTATCTTTAGACACCTTTCCCTATGTGAGCGCAGCAAATCTAGTCCTGCTCAAACTCTACAGCCTTGTCCCCCAAAACAAAAGATCAGTTCGTTACAGATGTGCGTACTGCATTTGTCATTGTTTTCCCTTTTCGACCAACGTAGGTGCTGGATAGCCAGTCTGTACTAGTACTTTCCCCCCTTCCTTTCCTCTTTGAACCACGTCCTAGATTTATGCTATACAACTTTCCCCGCCACTTTCCCCCATTCCTTTCCTCTTTGAACCACGTCTTAGATTCATGCGATACAACTTTCCCCACAACTTTCCCCCTTCCTTTCCTTTTTGAACCACATCCTAGATTCATGCTATACAACTTTTCCCACTACTTTCCCACATTCCTTTCCTCTTTGAACCACGTCCTAGATTCATGGTATACAACTTTCCCCACTACTTTCCTGTTTGATCCAACACCAAGATTCGAGTGCAGAAGCGGAAAAAGCCCACATGCAGCTAGAGCAATGCATGTGGAATAAGTAAATTATACCTTCAGGTTCTTGGGGTGTGGTTCGGTGGGCGACCGGAGGCCGTTCGACCCACACTATGTACGGCGGCAAAGAAGAAGGGGTCAGAGGCCCTCCCGCGCCGCCGCTGGGTGAAAGTGAACAGCTGCGCCGATAGTGGATTCCCTCCCTCGCCGACGGCGACAGCGTTAAGCCTCCTTCCCTTCTCGGCGGACGGATCCTGCTGGCTCTTTGACCAGCAGTGAGGGGAGAGAGAGAGGCCAATGAAGTCTTGTTTAGATCTGGAGAGGGTGAGAGAGTGTCAAGAGAGCAACTACAAGCAGACCAGCAGTGAGGGGAGAGAGAGAGGCCAACGAAGTCTTGTTTAGATCTGGAGAGGATGAGAGAGTGTGAAGAGAGCAACTACAAGCGCTGAGGCTCCAGCGTGTATATATATACTGGAGAGAGTGTGAAGAGTGCAAACCCTAGAAAACAAGCACCGAGGCTGCAGCTTATACATGATGAGGTGATTATACGGTCACTACGAGATCGTATAGCTCCGTATCCATCCATTTTGACCAGTCAAAGAATCCTCCTGGCATGAATTATGCTCAAGTGTAGTTATCGAACCCGAGACCTCAAGTTTGATGAGCAAATAGGCTAACCAGCTACACAACCCTCTCGTTATGTTCAACGAGAGGAAAATAACCTTTTATACATTCCTGCATTCATGTGACAAGCATGCCGTGTTTTTTGTGTGTGAGAGAGTCATTGGGATTTAAATCATAATCGTGCCATGTGGCTTTGGTGGTAAGATTATCCACAGTGGTGCAGAAATAATGTAGCCTTAGTCACCTTACCTCTCTCCACGTAGTACGTTGGGTTCCACCAGTCAGAGGGTGAAACAAACAAATTAATAAGAAAAATTAAAAGCGCCAGTGGTGTATCTTACCTCACACATCTCGCTCCTGCTCGGGAACACTGTCCAATTGATCCCTCTGCTCGCTCACGTACTATTTTAAGTGAATCCTTATTATAACATGCACACAATTTTGGGCACTTGTATTCGACCTAAGTCAGTGTGCCACCGTATCTCGTACGACTCCCTCTGTCTAGGTGTAATAAGTCACGTTAGAAGGTGCAGCGGGACCAAGGTGCAAGCAGATTGGAGGAGAAGGAGAAACTTGACCGGTCATTCCTCCTATCAAAGCCCTGATTTCTGTCTCTAAACGCAACAATTTTAACAGTTCCAAACTAGCAAGGTTTTTCTAGCCCACCCAAGCTAGCTGGCCCACAAAAGCTAACATATTTTAACAGTTCCAAATGCCTAACCTTGCCCGGCTATGCTATAAGCTGTTCTTGCTAAGGATCCAAACGCTCCCTAAGTAACAACGCTCGCTAGCAACGAGGCCAGGAGGGGATTGAGATGCGAAGTTAATGGACGAGGCCTAAACATTTTGGGAATATCTGATCTCCGTAAGATGGCTTAACACCTAGACGGAGGGAGTACTACTCCTCAGTCCAGGCTTGATGGAATATTCGTCACCTCTTCTCTTCTTGTACGTACTCCATTTGTATCTAACTTCCTGTGGCTTCGCACTCGCACGATTTTCCTATTCTATGAACATGTGTGTGCGTGTGTGTGTGTGTGTGTGTGTGTTTAACAACATGTGTGTGTTAGAGAGAGCGACAGATCGACCTACTCCTACAGAGAGATGGTGTGTAGTGTACGATTTTAGCCGCGAGAGTCGGTGCATCCTCTTGTTTTCGGGCGTCCGGTAGGGACAGGCGGACAGCTGCCACGTCCGCTGCTGACCAGCCTGGCCCACCCAAAGCCCCTCCATCACCTGCGCGCGCTTCCCACCCGAAACATTCAGCGCCGCTCCAAAGAATCGATGCCGCATTCATGCCCAGGCAGAGCGGACATGACCTCTCACTGGCGCCTGCGTTGAAGGGAGAAGCGGATTCAAGAGTGATGGTTGCTTCGTTCGTCCAACTTACTGCTGGGTCTATGTGATTTGACGGCTCATTGGTAATTATTACTGAGGTGGTAGGACTGCTGGATGTCCCATGCTTTCGGCGAAAGGATGTACGACTAGATTACAATTTTCTCCATTCTTACGGCGGAGGAGTGCAAGAGCAGTGAAAACACGCCTGCTCAGTGATTACATGGCCCACCTCACACTATCACCATATTTTCTGGACACCGTGCGACACCTAACTCTTTACATAGTACTCCCTCCGTTCCTAAATATAAGTCTTTGTAGAGATTCCACTAGGTGGACTACATACGGAACAAAATGAATGAATCTACACTTAAAATGCATCTATATACATCCGTATGTGGTTCATGGTGAAATCTCGACAAAGACTTATATTTAGGAACGGAGGAAGTACTGGTATAGTACGTACTGTAATTTATCAGCGAGATAGTACAATGCTATGAAGCTTCCAGCTTCTGTTACATGTATCTTGCGTCCAAGGTTGCCCGTTGCAACATTTCATCAAATACAAAGGAGACTAACATGCATGCTATTGCATCTCAATGATTGACAGATCATAGCAAATATCGGTTCCTCAAAAAGATCATAGCAAATATGTACTCCCTCCGTTCCAAAATAAGTGTCTCAACTTTATGCATGGGGTGTTTGTTTCCAGGGACTTTTTAGTGTAGGGACTAGAAAAAGTCCCTCTTAGAGACTTTTTAACCAAACAGGAGGGACTACTAGGGACTAAAACTTGCTTTTTGGGACTTAATGAAGAAGACTCTCAAGGAGAGTCTTTTTTGGGACTTTTCCAACAATGCCCCTCCCTGCACCCATTGCCCCGCCGCCCCACGGTGTTGTTTGGTTGTATTTTTCTGTATACTGGGGGTAACATGGTCATTCAATAACCTCTAGGGAGGGACTAGGGACTTTTTAGTCCCTGAAAACAAACAGGGAGGGACTTTTTAAGGAGTAGGGACTTTTTAGTTGGTACTAGAAAAAGTCCTAGGACATATGAACCAAACAGGGCCTCAATATGGACTACATACGAAGCAAAATGAGTGAATCTACACTCTAAAATACGTCTATATACATCAGTGTTTGGAGTATGTACTAGTAGTTCATATTGAAATCTACTAAAGGACATATATATTCCAAACAATATCATAATTTCTCTAACCAAGGTAGTAGGGACGAGGAGTAAACGGAGGGAGTAGTAAAATTTTCTCCTCGTCCTGCGAGCCACCGCGCGCGTGGGCGAGGGAGCGAGCGTAAGGTGTATAGTACTACTACTAGTAAGCAAGCTTCAGCTCATCCTCCGAGCCACCGCGCCCGTGGGCGGGGGAGACGGCGTACTAAGCAAGCTTCTCCTCATTCTGCGAGTTGACGGGACACATCCAAAGTACTCCAGTGTATAGAGCCTTGCCTCTAAGGTAGGCCCCACATGGTTTGCCTCTTTTTTAACATAATGCGTCAAGTCGCAATTTGTTTGTTCACCCGTGGTAGATGATCCTCCCTGCATCAAGTAGACAACCAGTACACGTGTTAAATTACCACGTGGGCTGCCTTTTTCATACAGAAATGAGCTCCACCGTGTACCCGCGTGGGTGTGGTTGGGAAAGAGACGGGAGTACGTGCGCAGTGCGTGCACCTCTTCTCTTCGTGCACGTCCCCCACCTACATGGGTGTGTGTGAGAGTGTAACGCCCCGGATCCGATGCGCCAGGTGTCTGCCAGTTATTCGCTGTCGTTACCATGTCATCTGCTTGCGTGTTGCATTTTTTTGTTCATGTCATGCATCCCATATCATGTCATCATGTGCATTGCATTTGCATACGTGTTCGTCTCATGCATCCGAGCATTTTCCCCGTTGTCCGTTTTGCAATCCGACACTTCCACCTCCTCCGGCGCACCCCTCTTGCTTCTTTTCGTGAGCGGGTGTTGAACGTTCTCGGAATGGACCGAGTCTTGTCAAGTGGCCTTGGTATACCACCGGTAGACCACCGGTCAAGTTTCGTTCCATTTGGAGGTCGTTTGGTACTCCAACGGTTATCCGGGCATCCACAAAGTCCTTTTGTGTGTTGCAGCAAACCCCCACTTCAAACAGCCCCAAAACCCCTCTAAGTCTCCTCCATTCTCTCGGTCGTTCGATCACGATCGCGTGGGCGAAAACCGCACCCCGTTTGGACTCTCCTAGCTCCCTCTACCTATATATTTGCCCTCTCCCCCGAAAATTCGCGGATGAACCCTAGCTTCTTCCTCCTCGCGCCACCGGACACGTCCACCGCCCGCGCCGGACATGTCCGCTTCGCCGCCCGCGCCCAATCCCCCGCCGCCACGTGGCGCGCCGTCCCCCGCCGCCGCGGCCCACGGAGCCCATCCGGGGCCCACGCGGGCCCGAGCCGCCGCCGCCGCCCGCGGTCGCCGCGCCCGCACCTCCTCCCCGCCGCCTCGCCGCCCTCCGCCGTGCCCCGCCACCGGCCATCGCCGCCGACGCCCGAGCTCCGTACCCCGCGCCGTGCCCCGCCGCCTCGTCGCTCCTCCGCCGTCGTGCCGCCTCTCCGGCCTCCTCCCTCCTCTCCCCGCCGGCGCGCCTCTGCCGCCGTCCTCCGGCCAGAGCCGGCCCGAGCTCGGCTCGATCTGGATCCAAATCCCGCGTGCGTTGAGTTTCTCTTCCCCCCCCCCCCGAAATGTCTGTCCCAGATTTTCATAATTTTTTCCCATGTTCATAGCATCATAACTCCTTGCATGTAGCTCCGTTTCGCGCGTGTAATATATCGAAATGTTCGCCTCGTGATGCTCTTCATTTTGTTCCATTGCACCTTGTTCATTAGAGTCCATATTGTTCCCCAAATCATCGTTGCAAGAGTGCTAGTTGCTGTTATCTGCTGGTCCTTATCAGAACTTGGTGATTTGTTATTTTTGTTGCATTTAATCTGTGCATCGTATGAGTATGAGCTCTACATATGTTTTGTTGTATGCCATGCCATCTTTCCAGTGGTGTATGACATTTATTTTTGTAATCTCTGTGGTGACTAGCACAAGCATGCAAACTAGGCCCCGTAATGTTTCTGATTTCAGAGACTTAGTGTTTTCTCTAAGTCTGTCTGCTGTTATTTTGTTGCCATGTAAACTTGATGCTACAGAGAGATCCATGCATATTTTGGAGATGTTCAGTAAGGATGTTTTGTAGATATTATTGTAATTGATCCATTACTACCCTTTTTTGCAATTATGGAGTGCCATAGCATGACCCAATCTTGCTCTACTTTTGCTATAAAATATTTCTGGAAGATTCTTAACATGATATGCAATTTTGCCAAGCTTGTTGTAGTGGTTTCATACATGCTATTCTTTTGTTCTTGCCATGGATAGCTTCATAAACATGCCATCTTGTTGTAGGTATACTTTTTTTGTCATGCATTGCTTTGTGGTGAGTGCATCAAGCTCACCAAGATGCCTTCATATTATAGTTTCTGCCATGCTCTGTTTTCTGCAAAGGCTAAACCTGTTAACGAAACTTGCTATGTTTACATGGTTACCATCATATCTTCTTGTCCTTTTTGGCTTATGGTCAGTAAGGGATTTTTGTCATATGCATTTAGTAGATTCATGTCATGCCTTGTTTTTCCATGTTAAGATCCTGTAGCATGTTGATTTCGTGCTCTGAACATTGCTACCTGATGCTATTTCTGTCATGTCCAGTAATTCTGCCAAGTCTATGAACCTGTTATTATTTGCAATCTTGCCATGTCATTTTGAGCATGTTCTAATAATTTCTGGAGATATCTCAGTGTTCATGTTTTGTTGTGCTTTACCTGTACATCATGCCCATGCCTTTTGTTTTTCATATTAAGGTGCTGTAGCATATTGTGTTGATGCTTGCTAGATGTCTAGTTGTTTTGGACAGATTGTCGCTATGTCTTGTTTGGAGTGTATGTGTTGCACCGTTGCTCCGTTTCGAGCATGCTCTATATGAAACTTGCTTAGTTTTGCATGTAGTCTCATATTATCATGTTGCATCCTTGTTTTGAGGTGTTTGCTTGATGGTTGTATGCATTTTGCATCAATGCCATGTTTAACTTGTTTTGCTCATATCTTCTAGGCCGTAGCTCCGAATCTAATGAACTTTATATGTAACTTGACTAGAATTTCGTGTAGATCATCATGGTGTATTTTAACTTGCTGTTTAACAACTTGAATATAAGGTTTATTCAGTTCTGGACCAATTTCGAAATTTGCATATGAGGACTTACCGGAATTGTTATATGTTGTTTCCGGCCTCATTTAAACTTGCTTTGATGTGTTGTTCTTGTATGCATCATCTCTTGTCTTGAGTAGCTTCGTGTAGCCTTGTCATGCATCATTCTTGGTTGAGCATCATGCCTTGTTCATTGTGTGGTGTGTTTACCTTGTTGTGTGCTTCTTCTCGATAATTCCCGTGTCGTTGCGATCGTGAGGATTCGTTTGTCTTCGTGGCTTCATCTTCTTCATGGATTCGTTCTTCTTCCTAGCAGGATTTCAGGCAAGATGGCCGTCACCTTGGATCTCATTACTATCATTGCTATGCTAGTAGCTTCGTTCTATCGCTATGCTGCGCTACCTATTCACTTGCCCTTCAAGCCTCCCAAATTACCATGAACCTCTAACCTTTGTCACCCTTCCTAGCAAACCGTTGTTTGGCTATGTTACCGCTTTGCTCAGCCCCACTTATAGCGTTGTTAGTTGCAGGTGAAGATGAAGATTGCTCGATGTTGGATTATGTTTATGTTGGGATATCACAATATCTCTTTTATTATTAATGCATCTATATACTTGGTAAAGGGTGGAAGGCCCGGCCTTATGCCTGGTGTTTTGTTCCACTCTTGCCGCCCTAGTTTCCGTCATACCGGTGTTATGTTCCCGGTTTTTGCGTTCCTTACACGGTTGGGTGATTTATGGGACCCCCTTGACAGTTCGTCTTGAATAAAACTCTTCCAGCAAGGCCCAACCTTGGTTTTACCATTTGCCTAGCCTATTTCTTTTCCCTATGGAGTCGCTCTCTCGAGGGTCATCTTATTTTACCCCCCCCCCCGCCCGGGCCAGTGCTTGTCTAAGTGTTGGTCCAAACTAGAGCACCGTGCGGGACCATCCCTTGGCAACTTGGGTTACGTCGGTACCTGTACGCTTCGCTTATCCGGTGTGTCCTGAGAACGAGATACGTGCGACTCCTATCGGGATTGTCGACACATCGGGCAGCTTTGCTGGTTTTGTTTTACCATTGTCGAAATGTCTTGTAACCGGGATTCCGAGACTGATCGGGTCTTCCCGGGAGAAGGAATATCCTTTGTTGACCGTGAGAGCTTATAATGGGCTAAGTTGGGACACCCCTGCAGGGTATTATCTTTTGAAAGCCGTGCCCACGGTTATGTGGCAGATGGGAATTTGTTAATGTCCGGATGTAGAGAACTTGACACTTGACCTTAATTAAAACGCATCAACCGCGTGTGTAGCCGTGATGGTCTCTTCTCGGCGGAGTCCGGGAGGTGAACACGGTTTCTGGGTTATGTTTGACGTAACTAGGAGTTCAGGATCATTTCTTGATCATTGCTAGTTTCACGACCGTTCCGTTGCTTCTCTTCTCGCTCTTCTTTGCGTAAGTTAGCCACCATACTTGCTTAGTCGCTGCTGCAACTTCACCACTTTACCCCTTCCTTACCCATTAAGCTTTGCTAGTCTTGACACCCATGGTAATGGGATTGCTGAGTCCTCGTGGCTCACAGATTACTACAACACCAGTTGCAGGTACAGGTTTTGCGACGATCATGACGCGAGAGCGATGTTACTTGTTTGGAGTTCTCCTTCTGCTTCTTCTTCGATAAGGGGTTAGGTTCCAGGTCGGCAGCCTGGGCTAGCAGGGTGGATGTCGTTCGAGTTTCTGTTTATGTTTCATCCGTAGTCCGATGTTGAGCTTATGTATGATGTATTGATGTATTCTTGCGGCAGTTGTATGCCTCCTATATGTATCCCCATCTATTATGTAATGTTGATGTAATGATATCCACCTTGCAAAAGCGTCTTCAAGACGCGCTTCTATCTTTGGTGGGACCTTCGAGTTCCTTTAGGATAGGGTCGCGTCTTGGGTGTGACAGAGAGATACAAACCTAGACAAATGGCTTGTGCGTTCGTGAGTGTTTTTTGTTTGGGGGTTGATTTCGTGAATGTATTTGTAGGAATATGTGTCGATGACATCTCAAACAAAATTTTGCATGCAATGTGTGTGAAATGGAGGCCTATCCATATCATATATAGAGGGCCGGGCGATCCACGAGAAGAGAGGGAGGAGTCATAGATATCGATAGAGTCGAAGAGAGGATCAAGTGGGTGGGTGCGAGATCGATGAAGAGAGCCATTGAAATTGTGTGTGTGTGTGTGTGTGTGTGTGTGTGTGTGTGTGTGTGTGTGTGCAAGTCAAAGATATAGGGCGACCGACCTACCGGAACATCAGAGGGCATAGATCAAGTTTGTGTGTGGCAGGGAGACATGACTAGAGCGCTCGATGTATTGGTGTGTATGTGTGGGAGGGGGGAGGGTAGGCAGAGGCCTAACTACAGAGGTAGAACGACTCGTATATGTGTTGAGAAGGAGAGACGCAGCTATGTCTTGAGGGAGATCGGTCGACATCCATACATAACTGAAGGACGGGAAATAGGATGGGACAGAGAGAGAGGATAGAGAGAGAGGGAGGGAGAGGGGTAGAGTGCTGGATGGGTGATGGAGTTGCTTCTCGAATATGGTGGGAGAGGCCTACTAGACAAACTGAGGGTGGAACTGCAATATTATCAATAAGAGTGGGGATGGGTTTCTGTGTGTGCCTGTGCGTGATAGATCTGTCGGGACGCATCCATGGATGATGAAGGGGAACCATGTGTTTGGTAAGCAAACCTAACTAGATCGGTAGATCAATTGTTGTTTGTCGGAGGAAGGGAGAGACATAACTAATGAGGTAGATCGGTCGACGTGTGGGAAAAAAATGAGTTATAAGGACCTAGCTAGCTATATGTATAGCGGGAGATCGGTCGGTGTACGTCCATTTGTTAGAGGCAAATAAGGCCCGGCGAGACGGATAGACAGAGAGAATGGAGCTAGGAGGTGGTGCGAGAGGCCCAGCTACTAGCTAGATAGGGGGAGGAGTGTGCGGTTGTGAGATCGATGAAAAGAGGGGCGAGAGTTTACACGTGTTTGGGACCGTATGAGAGACATGAGGAAAGGATACATAAAGGAGGAGATTGAAGGTGCGTGTGTATGTTGTAGGCAGACATCGCTGGAGAGGTTTATCGATCGGTGTGTGTCGGAAAGGAGTTGTGGAGACTGTGGTAGAATGACCTAAAGAAAAAAAATGAATGTGCGCGATGGATAGAATGCTGAGGGAAGGGGAGGGCAAGGAGGGCGTGTGCATGCACGAGAGAAAGTTAGTGGTAGCTACAAAGGTTAGAGGATTGTGTGGGTGTAAGAGACTAACAAAGATCATAATTTGATATGAAAGTGGATTCATATATTTGAATAGGAGATCATAGTGTTTAAACATATGCATGCATGAATATAGCAGTGATACACGTGTTGCGATTTGCACATGTTATACCATAATGTGATAATGCATGGCATTTGCAACTCACAGCTAAATGTCGAACAATCTAAACCATACTATACATCGAACAATCTCACATTTTATTAGAATTTGTGATAATGTGTGGCGTTTGCAGCTTACAACTAAATATCGAACAATCTAAACAATACTATATATCGAACATTCTCACATTTTATTTGAATTTGTGGTAATGTGTGGTGTTTGCAACTCACATCTAAATACTTGTAGGCGTAGGGGGCGGGGCACCATACATAATGTGATAAACACATTATACATATGAGACATGGTTTAGATTATGAAGATCTAGCTAGAGCTTGAAATGT
The DNA here is from genome assembly GCF_018294505.1 of Triticum aestivum. Lineage (NCBI taxonomy): Eukaryota > Viridiplantae > Streptophyta > Magnoliopsida > Poales > Poaceae > Triticum > Triticum aestivum. Next base: position 405,900,190 of record NC_057799.1, on the reverse strand, counting down.
ACTATGATTTGAAATCAACATAAAGTGGATTCAAAAAATTGAGTTCGAGTTCATATGTAACTCGAGACTAATCATGTGGTGTGATGTGAAGATAATACACAAACGATGGTTTAACTTGACAATAATGATGATTGTAGATCTTATTTAAACAGAGAAACGAATTCAAATGCTTTGACTCCACAACAATCATTATCAAAATTCATATTGAAGCGGTAGTATATATGTTTGGAATGCACTAAAACGTTCATTTGAGTAGTAGGTTGCATGCATTATACACGTAGCAAAATATTTTAATTGAACATAACATGAATTCAAAGTTTTGAATGACATTCGTAGTGCGAATTGATTTGGTACAGTACACGTTAGTCTTGTCCGGAAATTTCAACCCGCGCCTTGTTAGCCAAAATATTTAAGATATATCTTTGTCTCGTTGTGCTCCGACAACACCCTCCATCTCAACCCGCGCCTTGCTATTCCAAAATTACAACAAGCGCGAAAACTCCCACCTCCTATGGAATCCCGACACGCGAAATGCCCGTGATACCCCTGAACTGAAAGAACCGCCTCAAATCGGTGGGGGTACTTTCGTAACTTACCCAACATTTCGGACAAGCGCGTCCCTAAGCCATGGTTCCCCACTACCATCCCATCCACCCACCCATTCGTACACTGAGGCCGGGAAAACCCGCGAAGCCCCACACCCTCCTCCGCCCACCACCCAGCCAGAGCCTCTTCCCCTACGATGTCATCCACAGCAACACCTCGACGTCCCTCATCCACCGTACCGGATGAGGATCCGTCGTTGATCTGGTCGTCCCGCCGGTTCAGCCACCCCGTCCTCCACCTCCAAGGAGCTGCCCCGACGTTCCCCTCGTCTTTCGCGCCACCTCCATTCCCACACCACCGTCTTCACCTGCACCACCGGAAGAGCATCATCATCACCATTTCCTCGGATGAAGTTGCGGCCTAATCGGCGCCACCAAAGAGGTTGTACACTAATCGCCGCATTTTCTTCTTGATTCGATCTCATGGTGCTACCGGCGCTCGGTCCCGAGCCGACACGGCGCGGCTCCATCCACGGTGGCGTCGCCGGCCACTTCCTCCACGGCGTCGCTCCCTCGGCGCTAACGTCCACATCAGTAGGAGCTGCTGCTGCTTTAGCTCTTGCTCGCGCTGCTGCTCTGCTCTTGCTCTCGGTCCCCTTCCTGGTCTGCTCTTGCTCTTGCTCTTGCTCGCGCTGCTGCTCTTGCTCTTGCTTGCGATGCTGCTATGATTTAGCTACACTTCAGTCGACTGAATCGACTTTTGGGTCAGTCGATTTTCAGGGGGTGGGGGGGGGCTCGCCGGAGTTAAGGAAGAACCAGCCGCGGCGGGGAGGGGGGCTTGCCGGAGAGGTACCCCACTATCTATCTTAGGGTTTAGGGTGGGGGCGGTGGTCGCCGGTGGTGGTGGGGCGGTAGCGTGGGGATCGCCGGAGAAAAAGCTCGGCACGGGGGGGGGGGCCTAGAGGGATGGCCGGGGCAGCGGCGGACCGGCGGTGGGGAGTGTTTTTGGGGCGGGCGGGGCGGCGCACCGCAGGCCGCGGGCCACGGGGGGCGGCTGTTCGGCCAGTGGTGGTTGGCGGCTCAAGGGGTGGAGGTTGAAGATGAACTGTAGGCCCTTGATTTCGTATCCAACGACTGCAAAATCGACTGACCAGAGATGAAAAAGTTAGTCGACTGACGTGTAGCCTCACCTCTAGTGCGTTCAGTTTCAACAGCAAAATTCAGTTTCGACAGTTAAGTTCAGTTTCGGCAGTTAAATTCAGTTTTGACAGTTAAGTTCAGAGATGAGCGGCTGATGTATTTTACATCTAGCACTTTGTGGTTATGTATTTTACGTCATCTATTGGAGATGCTATTAGAATTCCACTCAGGTTAACGTTGTCTCTCTTGTCCTGCTTCAGCCTCAGCGTCGTACAACTCACCGGAGCTGCTCCAACGACGAAACCCTCCATCACAGCGGAGCAGTACCTCGGGCTCCATCTCCAGACGCCTAAGATCTTCTTCCCCTCCTCCGACAGCCAAGTCAGCCAGAGCATCCTCACCGGCCAACCCAATCACGCTGAGATCGACATGGCTTCGCCAAAGAGGTTGTACACTTGTTGCATCTCTTTTTTACTCTACATGTTATATATATTATCCACTGAGCACACGGAGTAACGGAAAATACGATTATTTTATCCTACTATATGACAAGCAGTGATGTACCAGGCAACTTAGCTATCCGTGATGGACTCTCTTGAATGCCATCATTATTTATCTCTGCGCGTTTGAGCTGTGCATTTGTCGATGGCCCTGGGAGCTGAGCTAGTAGGGCAGTGGCCTGGGTCCAAAGTAATAGAAGTAGCACAAAAACATTTTTTAGTGTAGGCTTTTCCTTGCTCAAGCCTGCCTACTAGAATCGCCAGTGCTTGAAAGGAAAAGTGAATGAAAAACATAGGAATTGGAAAGTTTCCTATGGTACTACTTTTCATGAATTTGGTGCAAAGGAATGGAGCAAAGGAAAACTGTAGGATTTGTTCCTTTAGTGTCTCCTTGAAAGAAAAACCGTAGGAATTTTAATTTCCACTTGTCCTCCTTTTCAAATTCCTATTCATGAAGCACAAGACTAAGAGATAGTAGCATAATAGCATTATAACCGTACATTTTCTTGTGGTTTGACTTAATCTCACCATGCTTCTTTGCATCCTGTGATCTTCCAATTCTTGTGAACCAAACACCCAGATTGGCAGAAATCTTGTGTTTTTAAATTCTCTGTTTTGCACGTGCATTCCTATCCTATCCCTGCATTGTTAGAATCCTCAAATTCAAACAAGCCCTTACACAATTACTTATGGTACAGATATGTGTCAAAGAAAACCTTGTGTGGTTTGTGCTGCTCCTGCGGTGCTATGTTCCACCCCAGCTCAGCTGCTCCAATGACGAAAGGGTTCACCACAGCAGGGATCCGCTCTCCAGACTATCTTTCGCCGCCTCAGATCTTCTTCCCCGCCGCCGGCAGCCACGACAACTGCATTACCATCATCAACTGAGCAGATGACCTTGAGGACTACACGGGTCCGCAAGAGAGGTCGCACTCTTCCGTGCCTGCTTACGTTATGCATCGCTTAATATGATGACATGCTACTTTATCATCGTGTTCACCTATTAGACTCCGAGTCAGGTCCAAACTTATGATGAAACTTGAGTTTTTAAATGGTTGTGGGGTACATATTGGGGCAGCAATCAGTACTATCTGTTTACAATCTGGTTAATATCGGGTGTCTACTACGAGTTTCATGTTGGGTGCAAACAAACATTAAAGGAGCCATTATCTGTATTTTTTAACTAGAGCTACTATCTGCCTGCTATCATTGGTTTTGGGTCTATCCACAGTTTGCTACCATCACTCTGGATTTGTGCATGCACTCCTTACATAATCTCACTATGTTTTATTCCTATGCATGTCAGTTATTGTACACAATGGAACTGAACATGTAGAGCAAAAGAGATGAGCCTTGCGTGGCAATAAAATTTCATGCAGATGTCGCTCCATGGTGGGGGCAAAGGCAGCCCCCCTCCACCCATTTCGGATCGTAATCAAGAGGAAGATAACTATTCTGAGGGGGATTCAGAAGCAGAAGACCACTCCTATTTACCCCATGAGGTCTTCGCTCTAACTTGGCATGCTGATGTTGGTAATATCATGCATATGGTGCCTTGCATTGCTTACTGTATACATCAAAGATGTCATCTGCTTAGTTTAGACATGCTTTGTGTCAATGCCATCTGTCTAGTTTCTTTATCGTATATGTGAATCATGCAATGCCATCTTGTTTAGCCAGGCATCATATATGTGAATTTTGCAATGCCACCCTGGTTAGCCAGTCATCTTATATGTGAATTATATCATGATATCATTTTTATTACGTGTTAAATTTGTCAACAATTTTAGTACATTCGATTACTCTTCCTGTGCATCAGCCATTCGGCACGGTCATGGAAAAATCTGGAGTGGAAACAAGGTCTTCAGAGTAGACAATGCTATCTGGCAAAGCGCATGTCTTGCTGGTTATAGATAGCTCCTCAGAGGAGGATTCAGAGACAGATGACCAGTCCTACCCCCCCCCTGAGGTGCATGCTCTAACTTGGCAGGGTTATGTTGCTCATATCGTGTGTATGGTATCTTGCATTGCTATGTCATTTTCTTAGTTTAGACATGCTTTGTGTGAATGCCACCTGTTTAGTGTCTAATTACCATATATGTGAATTATGCAATGTCATCTTGTTGCAAGACATTATATATGTGAATTATGCAATGCTATCTTGTTGCAAGGCATTATATATGTGAATTATGCAATGTCATGTTGTTTAGCCAAGCGTCATGTATGTGAATTATATCATGCCATCCTTTTTTTGTATTTCTCATTGCTTTTGTCGACAATGTTTGTATATTAACCTGTTCTTCCCGTGCATCAGCCATTTGAATTGGTGATGGAGAAATCTGGAGTGAAAACAAGGTCTCCAGAGCAGACAATGCTACCTGCTGAAGCAGATATCTTGTTGGTTACAGATAGCTCTTCAGAGGAGGATTCAGAGGCAGATGACCAGTCCTATTATCCCCGTGAGGTGTATGCTCAAACTTGGCAGGGTTATATTACTCACATCATGCATATGTTGTATTGCAATGCTTAGTTTTTACATCATATACACGATATTGAATGCCATCTCCTTAGTTGACACATCATATATGCGATTGCCCTCTGCTCACTTCCTTAGTATATAAATCATATATTTGAATTATATCATGCCATGATGTTCACATAGACAGCATGTATCTAAACTATGGCATGCCAACCCATTTTCTAAAGACATAATATAGTTATATCATCTCATCCTGTTTACATAGTCATCATATTTTGAATTATGTCATTCTATCCGTGAATTATATCATGCCATCATGTTTCCATCGACGACATGTTTGTGATTTATGGCATGCCAACCACTTTAATAGACACATCGTATAGTTATATCATGTCATCCTGTTTACATAGTCATCATATTTTGAAGTATGTCATTCTATCCTGTTTAGTTAGCCATCATACATGTGAAATTGTGTCATGCTATCCTGTTTAATTAGCCATCATATATGTGAAATTATGTCCTGCTATTCTGTTTGGTTAGACAACATAAATGTGAATTATTTCATGCCCTGTTCTCTTCCCTACTATCCATTGCACCTGTCTATCTTACAATGTCTGTATATTCAATTACTTTTCTTGTTTATCAGCCATTTCAATTGGAGGGGTGATGGCCTTATCTGTGGGAGTAAAAACACGGTCTTCGGAAAAGATCGTGCTACCTGTCGATGGAGATAGAACCACGGTTGTACTTGCCCAAGAACCAGCCCCACCACACATAACCCAGACTCGCGCAGATTGTACCCCTACCCAGTTGGACAGAGAACCAACTACACCCCTTCTAACCCCAACCCCAGCAGATAGTAACCCAGTTCCCATTGACACAGCACCGTCTCCACCACAGAGCACCCAAACACGAGCAGTTAGTAAGGCAACTGCAGTGCCCAAAGCACGAGGACCACCACTCCGAACCCCAAGTCAACGCTTAAAGCAGAAGAAGAATTGTTCTCAGGTCAGGTTCCGTAGCTATGGTTCATACTACTTTGCTCTTGCATCACAGTATTTACTCATACGAACTAATTTCAAATTTGAAGGATACAATTCAAACTCCAATGGCGCAACAGGTATGTTTTAAACCTGTTTCTTTAACGTGTTTGCTGTTGTAACTTGCTCTATGTTGATTTTAGTTTCAATTGAATAAACAGTTATGTTCTCATGCCATGCACATTACAAGTGTTGTTATTGTTGTGTAGTTTCCCACACTTATATTCTGCCTATGCTGCTTTGTCTTAAATAGATATGGTTGATACCGATGACAAAGGGAACAACGACGCAGGGTGAGTTCACAGGAGAGTTCCATCAGCACGACGACGTGGTGATGGTGATGATGTTGCTACCGACGCAGGGTTTCACCTAAGCACCGCTACGATATGACCGAGGTGGAATATGGTGGAGGGGGGCACCGCACACGGCTGGAATAGATCAATCGATCAACTTGTGTCTTGGCGTGCCCCCCTGCCCCCGTATATAAAGGAGCAAGGGAGGAGGAGGCCGGCCCTAGGAGGGGCGCGCCAAGGGAGTAGGATTCCTACTCCTAGTAGGAGTAGGTTTCCTCCTTTCCTAGTTCAACTAGGAGAAGGGGGAAAGGAGAGGAAGGGACAAGGAAGGGAGAGGGGGGCCGCGCCCCAAACCCCTTGTCCAATTCGGACTGGGCTTGGAAGGGGCGCGCGCCACCTCCTGGCTGCTGCCTCTCCTACCCACTAAGGCCCATTAAGGCCCAATTCTTCTTCCCTGTATCCCCGTAACTCCCCGGTACTCCGGAAAATACCCGAATCACTCGAAACCTTTCTGATGTCCGAATATAGTCGTCCAATATATCGATCTTTACGTCTCAACCATTCGAGACTCCTTGTCATGTCCCCGATCTCATCCGGGACTCCGAACTACCTTCGGTACATCAATATACATAAACTCATAATACAAATCGTCACCGAACTTTAAGCGTGCGGACCCTACGGGTTCGAGAACTATGTAGACATGACCGAGACTCGTCTCCGGTCAATAACCAATAGCGGAACCTGGATGCTCATATTGGCTCCTACATATTCTACGAAGATCTTTATCGGTCAAACCGCATAACAACATACGTTGTTCCCTTTGTCATCGGTATGTTACTTGCCCGAGATTCGATAGTCGGTATTTAAATACCTAGTTCAATCTCGTTACCAGCAAGTCTCTTTACTCATTCCGTAATACATCATCCCGCAACTAACTCATTAGTTACAATGCTTGCAAGGCTTATAGTGATGTGTATTACCGAGTGGGCCCAGAGATACCTCTCCGACAATCGGAGTGACAAATTCTAATCTCGAAATACGCCAACTGAACAAGTACCTTCGGAGACACCTGTAGAGCACCTTTATAATCACCCAGTTATGTTGTGACATTTGGTAGCACACAAAGTGTTCCTCCAGTAAACGGGAGTTGCATAATCTCATAGTCATAGGAACATGTATAAGTCATGAAGAAAGCAATAGCAACATACTAAACGATCAAGTGCTAAGCTAACGGGATGGGTCAAGTCAATCACATAATTCTCCTAATGATGTGATCCCATTAATCAAATGACAACTCATGTCTATGGCTAGGAAACTTAACCATGTTTGATTCAACGAGCTAGTCAAGTAGAGGCATACGAGTGACACTCTTTTTGTCTATGAATTCACACATGTATCAAGTTTCCGGTTAATACAATTCTAGCATGAATAATAAACATTTATCATGAAATAAGGAAATAAATAATAACTTTATTATTGCCTCTAGGGCATATTTCCTTCAGTCTCCCACTTGCACTAGAGTCAATAATCTAGTTCACATCGCCATGTGATTTAACACCAATAGTTAACGTCACCATGTGATTAACACCCATAGTTCACATCGTCATGTGACCAACACCCAAAGGGTTTACTAGAGTCAATAATCTAGTTCACATCGCTATGTGATTAACACCCAAAGAGTACTAAGGTGTGATCATGTTTTGCTTATGAGAGAAGTTTAGTCAACGGGTCTGCCACATTCAGATCTGTATGTGTTTTGCAAATTGCTATGTCTACAATGCTCTGCATGGAGCTACTCTAGCTAATTGCTCCCACTTTCAATATGTATCCAGATTGAGATTTAGAGTCATCTGGATCAGTGTCAAAACTTGCATCGACGGAACCCTTTACGACGAATCTTTTGTCACCTCCATAATCGAGAAATGTATCCTTATTCCACTAAGGATAATTTTGACTGCTGTCAAGTGATCTACTCCTAGATCACTATTGTACTCCCTTGCTAAACTCAGTGTAGGGTATACAATAGGTCTGGTACACAGCATGGCATACTTTATAGAACCTATGGCTGAGGCATAGGGAATGATTTTCATTCTCTCTCTATCTTCTGCCGTGGTCGGGTTTTGAGTCTTACTCAACTTCACACCTTGTAACACAGGCAAGAACTCTTTCTTTGACTGTTCTATTTTGAACTACTTCAAAATCTTGTCAAGGTATGTACTCATTGAAAAACCTTATCAAGCGTCTTGATCTATCTCTATAGATTTTGATGCTCAATATGTAAGCAGCTTCACCGAGGTCTTTCTTTGAAAAACTTCTTTCAAAAACTCCTTTTATGCTTTCCAGAAAATTCTACATCATTTCCGATCAACAATATGTCATTCAGATATACTTATCAGAAATGCTGTAGTGCTCCCACTCACTTTCTTGTAAATACAGGCTTCACCGTAAGTCTATATAAAACTATATGCTTTGATCAACTCATTAAAGCGTATATTCCAACTCCGAGATACTTGCACCAGTCCATAGATGGATCGCTGGAGCTTGCACTTTTTGTTAGCACCTTTAGAATCGACAAAACCTTTTGGTTGCATCATATACAACTCTTCTTTAAGAAATCCATTAAGGAATGTAGTTTTGACATCCATTTTCCAGATTTCATAAAATGTGGCAATTTGCTAACATGATTCGGACAGACTTAAGCATCGCTACGAGTGAGAAAATCTCATCGTAGTCAACACCTTGAACTTTGTCAAAAACCTTTTTTCGACAAGTCTAGCTTTGTAGATAGTAACACTACTATCAGCGTCCGTCTTCCTCTTGAAGATCCATTTATTTTCTATGGCTTGCCGATCATCGGGCAAGTCAACCAAAGTTCACACTTTGTTCTCATACATGGATCCCATCTCAGATTTCATGGCCTCAAGCCATTTTTGTGGAATCTAGGCTCATCATCGCTTCCTCATAGTTCGTAGGTTCGTCATGGTCAAGTAACATGACCTCCAGAATAGGATTACCGTACCACTCTGGTGCGGATCTCACTCTGGTTTACCTACGAGGTTTGGTAGTAACTTGATCTGAAGTTACATGATCATCATCATTAGCGTCCTCACTAGTTGGTGTAGTAGTCACAGGAACAGATTTCTGTGATGAACTACTTTCCAATAAGGGAGCAGGTACAGTTACCTCATCAAGTTCTACTTTCCTCCCACTCACTTCTTTCGAGAGAAACTCCTTCTCTAGAAAGGATCCATTCTTAGCAACGAATATCTTGCCTTCGGATCTGTGATAGAAGGTCTACCCAACTATCTCCTTTGGGTATCCTATGAAGACACATTTCTCCGATTTGGGTTTGAGCTTATTAGGATGAAACTTTTTCTTATAAGCATCGCAACCCCAAACTTTAAGAAACGACAACTTTGGTTTCTTGCCAAACCACAGTTCATACGGTGTCGTCTCAACGGATTTAGATGGTGCCCTTTTTAACGTAAATGCAGCTGTCTCTAATGCATAACCCCAAAACTATAGTGGTAAATCGGTAAGAAACATCATAGATTGCACTATATCCAATAAAGTACGGTTATGACGTTCGGACACACCATTATGCTGTGGTGTTCCAGGTGGCACAAATTTGAGAAACTATTTCCACATTGTTTTAATTGAAGACCAAACTTGTAACTCAAATATTTGCCTCCGCGATCAGATCGTAGAAACTTTATTTTCTTGTCACGATGATTTTCCACTTCACTCTGAAATTCTTTGAACTTTTCAAATGTTTCAGACTTATGTTTCATCAAGTAGATATACCCATATCTACTCAAATCATCTGTGAAGGTTAGAAAATAACGATACCCGGCGCGAGCCTCAACACTCATCGGACCGCATACATCAGTATGTATTATTTCCAATAAGTCAGTTGCTTGCTCCATTGTCTTAGTCATCTTGCCCATGAGGCATGGTTCGCAAGCATCAAGTGATTCCAAAAGCCCATCAGCAAGGAGTTTCTTCATGCGCTTTACACCAATATGACCTAAATGGCAGTGCCACAAATAAGTTGCATTATCATTATTAACTTTGCATCTTTTGGCTTCAATATTATGAATATGTGTATCACTACAATCGGGATCCAACAAACCATTTTCATTGGGTGTATGACCATAGAAGGTTTTATTCATGTAAACAGAACAACAATTATTCTCTAATTTAAATGAATAACCGCATTGCAATAAACATGATCAAATCATATTCATGCTCAACGCAAACACCAAATAACATTTATTTAGGTTCAATACTAATCCCGAAAGTATAGGGAGTGTGCGATGATGATCATATCAATCTTGGAACTGCTTCCAACCGACATCATCACTTCACCCTTAACTAGTTTCTGTTCATTCTGCAAATCCCGTTTCGAGTTACTACTCTTAGCAACTGAACTAGTATCAAATACCGCGGGGCTACTATAAACACTAGTAAGGTACACATCAATAACATGTATATCAAATATACCCTTGTTCACTTTGTCATCCTTCTTATCCACCAAATATTCAGGGCATTTCCGCTTCCAGTGACCATTTCCTTTGCAGTAGAAGCACTTGTTTCAGGCTTTAGTCTAGCTTTGGGCTTCTTCACGGAAGTGACAACTTGCTTGCCATTCTACATGAAGTTCCCTTTCTTTCCCTTTGCCCTTTTCTTCAAACTAGTGGTCTTTTTAATCATCAACACTTGATTGTCTTTCTTGATTTCTACCTTCATCGATTTCATCATCATGAAAAGCTCGGGAATCATTTTCGTCATCCCTGGCATACTATAGTTCATCACGAAGTTCTACTAACTTGGTGATGGTGACTAAAGAATTCTGGTAATCACTATTTTATCTGGGAGTTTAACTCCCACTTGATTCAAGCGATTGTAGTACCCAGAAAATCTGAGCACATGCTCACTGCTTGAGCTATTCTCCTCCATCTTTTAGCTATAGAACTTGTTGGAGACTTCATATCTCTCAACTCGGGTATTTGCTTGAAATATTAACTTCAACTCATGGAACATCTCATATGGTCCATGACGTTCAAAACGTCTTTGAAGTCCCGATTCTAAGCCGTTTAAGCATGGTGCACTAAACTATCAAGTAGTCATCATATTGAGCTAGCCAAACGTTCATAACGTCTGCATCTGCTCCTGCAATAGGTCTGTCACCTAGCGGTGCAACAAGGACATAATTCTTTTGTGCAGCAATGAGGAAAATCCTTAGATCATGGAGCTAGTCCGCATCTTTGCTACTAACATCTTTCAACTTATTTTCTCTAGGAACATATCAAAATAAAACAGGGGAGCTAAACGCGAGCTATTGATCAACAACATAGATATGTTAATACTATCAGAACTAAGTTCATGATAAATTAAAGTTCAATTAATCATATTACTTAAGAACTCCCACTTAGATAGACATCCCTCTAATCATCTAAGTGATCACGTGATCCATATCAACTAAACCATGTCCGATCATCACGTGAGATGGAGTAGTTTCGATGGTGAACATCACTATGTTGATCATATCTACTATATGATTCACGCTCGACCTTTCGGTCTCAGTGTTCCGAGGCCATATCTGCATATGCTAGGCTCATCAAGTTTAACCTGAGTATTCCGCGTGTGCAACTGTTTTGCACCCGTTGTATTTGAACGTAGAGCTTATCACACCCGATCATCACGTGGTGTCTCAGCACGAAGAACTTTCGCAACGGTGCATACTCAGGGAGAACACTTATACCTTGAAATTTAGTGAGAGATCATCTTAGAATGCTACCACCGATCTAAGCAAAATAAGATGCATAAAAGATAAACATCACATGCAATCAATGTAAGTGATATGATATGGCCATCATCATCTTGTGCTTGTGATCTCCATCTCCGAAGCACCGTCATGATCACCATCGTCACCGGCGCGACACCTTGATCTCCATCGTAGCATCATTGTCGTCTCGCCAACTATTGCTTCTACGCCTATTGCTACCGCTTAGTGATAAAGTAAAGCAATTACAGGGCAATTGCATTGCATACAATAAAGCGACAACCATATGGCTCCTGCCAGTTGCCGATAACTCGGTTACAAAACATGATCATCTCATACAATAAAATATAGCATCATGTCTTGACCATATCACATCACCACATGCCCTGCAAAAACAAGTTAGACGTCCTCTACTTTGTTGTTGCAAGTTTTACATGGCTGCTACGGGCTGAGCAAGAACCGTTCTTACCTACGCATCAAAACCACAATGATAGTTTGTCAAGTTAGTGTTGTTTTAACCTTCGCAAGGACCGGGCGTAGCCACACTCGGTTCAACTAAAGTTGGAGAAACTGACACCCGCCAGCCACATGTGTGCAAAGCACGTCGGTAGAACCAGTCTCGCGTAAGTGTACGCGTAATGTCGGTCCGGGTTGCTTCATCCAACAATTCCGCTGAATCAAAGTGTGACATGCTGGTAAGCAGTATGACTTGTATCACCCACAACTCACTTGTGTTCTACTCATGCATATAACATCTACACATAAAACCTGGCTCGGATGCCACTATTGGGGAACGTAGTAATTTAAAAAAGATCCTACGCACACACAGGATCATGGTGATGCATAGCAACGAGAGGGGAGAGTGTGTCCACGTACCCTCGTAGACCGAAAGCGAAAGCGTTAGCACAACGCGGTTGATGTAGTCGTACGTCTTCACGATCCGACCGATCCAAGTACCGAACGTACGACACCTCCGAGTTCAGCACACGTTCAGCTCGATGACGTCCCGCGAACTCCGATCCAGCAGATCTTCACAGGAGAGTTTCGTCAGCACGACGGCGTGGTGACGGTGATGATGTTGCTACCGACGCAAGGCTTCACCTAAGCACGGCTACGATATGACCGAGGTGGAATATGATGGAGGGGGGCACCGCACACGGCTGGAATAGATCAATCGATCAACTTGTGTCTTGGGGTGCCCTCCTAGGCTTGGGAGGGGCACGCGCCACCTCCTGGCTGCTGCCTCTCCTTCCCACTAAGGCCCAATACTTCTTCCCCGTATTCCCGTAACTCCCCGGTACTCTGAAAAATACCCGAATCACTCGGAACCTTTCCGATGTCCGAATATAGTCGTCCAATATATCGATCTTTACGTCTCGACCATTTCGAGACTCCTCGTCATGTCCCCGATCTCATCCGGGACTCCGAACTACCTTCGGTACATCAATATACATAAACTCATAATACAAATCGTCACCGAACTTTAAGCGTGCGGACCCTACGGGTTCGAGAACTATGTAGACATGACCGAGACTCGTCTCCGGTCAATAACCAATAGCGGAACCTGGATGCTCATATTGGCTCCTACATATTCTACGAAGATCTTTATCGGTCAAACCGCATAACAACATACGTTGTTCCCTTTGTCATCAGTATGTTACTTGCCCGAGATTCGATCGTCGGTATTTCAATACCTAGTTCAATCTCGCTACCGGCAAGTCTCTTTACTCGTTCCGTAATACATCATCCCGCAACTAACTCATTAGTTGCAATGCTTGCAAGGCTTATAGTGATGTGTATTACCGAATGGGCCCAGAGATACCTCTCCAATAATCGGAGTGACAAATTCTAATCTCGAAATACGCCAACTCAACAAGTACCTTCGGAGACACCTGTAGAGCACCTTTATAATCACCCAGTTACATTGTGACGTTTGGTAGCACACAAAGTGTTCCTCCGGTAAACGGGAGTTGCATAATCTCATAGTCATAGGAACATGTATAAGTCATGAAGAAAGTAATAGCAACATACTAAACGATCAAGTGCTAAGCTAACAGAATGGGTCAAGTCAATGACTTCATTCTCCTAATGATGTGATCCCATTAATCAAATGACAACTCATGTCTATGGCTAGGAAACATAACCATGTTTGATTCAACGAGCTAGTCAAGTAGAGGCATACTAGTGACACTCTTTTTGTCTATGTATTCACACATGTATCAAGTTTCCGGTTAATACAATTCTAGCATGAATAATAAACATTTATCATGAAATAAGGAAATAAATAATAACTTTATTATTGCCTCTAGGGCATATTTCCTTCAAGACATCCCTGTTGGAATCCAAGAAAGCTGATAAAAACTATATTAAAGACACTGAGACAACCCCAAAGTCATGTCTTGATGTAGTGTTCGAGTTACTGGCTACTACTGCTGGCACCAGCTCTTCGAACTCGCTGCCTGAATCAGTTCGGCTTCTTGAGTCTCAACTTCAAGTTGAAAGACATGGATCAGATGTTATGCGACAGGAAGCCGAAGGACTGAGGAAGTCCCTGCAGAATTCAGATGCATACTTTCTGGTGCAACAGCAAGTGCTGGAGGATTTAAGTGCCAAACAAGAGAAAGTTAATAATCTTGCTAAGCATCTTGCCAGCATTATGGGTACCTAGGATATTGTTTCTTGAGCTCTTCTGAAGTGGTTTCAGTTCTGGACTTGTTTTGCTGCGGCGTTTATATGCTGCTTTGTTCCCTATCTTTGCACTGGTGGCGAACTTTGATGCCCAGTGGATGTAATATGTGTAATAGCCGTGATAGCCTAGCGTAAGTTGCTTGCTAATTTATTTTCTTATTGTCTTGTTTTTTTGTTTTCTTGTAGTCAGTGCAGTTCTTTTTCCGCGGTTTGCTAGTGGCCGCAATAACCTATTTTTTAAAACTAGGCCACAATAACCATGGGCTACATATTTACTGTAGTTAACATGGGCCTCCTACGGGCCGTAGAAACAATGGGCCTTATACGGGCCGTAGACACGATGGGCCTTCTACGGGCCGTATCATCAATGGGCCTTCTACGGGCCGTATGATCGGTTGGCCAAACATGGGCCAATAACAGACCAAATTATGGCCGTAAATGGGCTAGAGTTGAAATCATCCGTTCATGGGCCGACCATAACGGGCCGTCGTTAATCGGCCATATTTGATGACGCTATGAAAACGGCCCAACGTATTAACGGGCCACAAACGGGCCAACTGTAACCATGGGCTGAATTTGGCCCACAAGCAGAAAATGACAGTAACGGGCCGTAAGTAAACGAATGCTGGAAATGAGCCCAAGAAAAAATGGGCCCTGAGAAGGCTGAAAGATAACATGGGCTGGAAACGGCCCAACGAAATAACGGGCCGTTAATGGGTATAAAGTGATACACTCTTCATTACGGGCCAGTTTCATCATGTGTCGTTAATGGGTATAAAGCGATACACTGTTCATTACGGACCAGTTTTACCACGGGCCGTTAATGGGCCGAGAGTTACAAAGGGCCTCATATGGGCCAAAAAACGTCATGGGCCATACATGGGCCGAAAGTAAAACGGGCTGGAATTATATTGGACGGCCCAGATGATGCTACTGGGCCTAATTCGGATAGGCCGTAAACGGGCCCTGGGTTAGCGGGCTGTAAATGGGCTATATGCGAACATGCCGTTAAAAGGCTTGTCGTGGGCCGGCCCACCACCTTTTGACCAAGTCAAACGGGCCAGCCTTTTCATAGGAATGGGCCTCTATTGGGCTGTGCCACGTGTCGACGTATCATAGGCGCTTTGGGTCCAATGAGTGGATGACATCTGTCCCAACGGTGAGCTGACACGTGTTTCCTCCAGCCAATGATGATTTTACACGTGGAAAATCCCCATTGGTCGGGGCTATTAACGGCTTATCGGATCCAAAACCGGACCCGATAGCTTAACGGCGTTCCGTTACGGTGGATGCCACGTGTCGGTCACCCTTGACGAAAGCACTTCTGTGACGCGCAATTTATCGTCATGGAAGTGGACACTTCCGTGATGATAATTTTGGTAATGTAATGGAACACTTCTACGACAGCACAGGTATGACTATCTTGATTCTGTCATAAAATCGTCAAGGATGTACATGCATGACAGAAAACGTGACCTACTATGACAAACACGTATCATCATGGAAGTGTATTTTTTTTGTAGTGCATATGATCTAATTATGTTATCATTGTTGAGAGAACTTGCACTAGTGAAAGTATGAACCCTAGGCCTTGTTTCTAAGCATTGCAATACCGTTTTTGCTCACCTTTGTTACGTGTTGCCTTGCTGTTTTTATATTTTCAGATTACAAAAACCCATATGTACCATCCATATTGCACTTGTATCACCATCTCTTCGCCGAACTAGTGCACCTATGCAATTTACCATTGTATTGGGTGTGTTGGGGACACAAGAGACTCTTTGTTATTTGGTTGCAGGGTTGTTTGAGAGAGGCCATCTTCATCCTATGTCTTCCACAGATTGATAAACCTTAGGTCATATACTTGAAGAAAATTTGCTACTGTCCTACAAAACTCTACGCTTGGAGGCCCAACACGAGTCTACAAGAAGAAGGTTGCGTAGTAGACATCAGTTGGTTGGCTGCTCCGAGAGAAACTCACACTTGTCATTTAGAGCATCCTATCCTCCGAGGACTTTGAGCGAAAATCATGAAGTGAGGAAAAACCCAAAAACCCAAACACCTACAACCCAAAGTGATTGAGCATCACTGGAGAGATTGTTCCTGTGTGGAACCGACGCTTGTTAACTTTGAGGACTGTGCATCCTCCATACAGTTAGGCATCATGGTCTAGAGCATCCAAGAGGAATTGTGGATCGCCGAGTGACCAAGTCTGTGAAGGTTTGGAAGTCACCTATGAAGACTTACCACGAGTGATTGGGTGAGGTCTGTGTGACATTAGCTCAAGGAGGATACGGTGAGGACTGTGTGTCCTTAGGTTTAAATACCTAGCCACTCCAACCAGACGTACAACTGTCACAGTAGTTGGAATTGGTCTAGCAAAATCATAGTCTTCACCAAGCTACTGGTTCTTTCCTCAACTCTTTCATTTCCTCATTCATGTGTTAATGAAATTGATCGTCACTATTTGAAGACTTTGACTGAAGACTTTCTCAATTTCCTCAATCCTAATTCTTCAGTCACCTTGTCTTCAGCCTGCTTATCCTGTTTTCACGCTACCTGTGCTTTGTGCATGTTTCATTTCATCATGATGACTATGCTACTACTTTGTTATGCATGCATCTGAGTACTTATTCCGCTGCTTGTAGTTTGTTGCTTACGAAATTCCTCAAGTTGAATTTCCTCAGTGACGAATTTGTAAAAATCGCCTATTCACCCCCCTCTAGTCGATATAACGCACTTTCAAAGGGTCGGAACATGAACACACTTGCATGTGGACCACATATATGTATGAAAAGGGTGGTTTGATGTTCAAATACCCAATGCACAACTTTGATGTGGCACCTGTCGCACAAAGCGCACGTTATTATTGCTAGCCCCCGCCAAACACACACACACACACACTTCATGTTGCCGCGAGGGGAATCATAGTTATGAACGCATGCCCCCAAATAGCTAGGTCTGACATCTCACCGTACTGTAACACAAAACCGAAAGGAGTACATCAATCCCCTCCCCCCTTTGCTTTCTATCAAATGTGGACCGTGTGCGGGCCCACAGATGTGTTCTTCTCGCGTTACCAAATCACAAATTTGATGTGGCACATGTGCATCGTAAATTAACCGGGCATCCCCGACCCCATGGAGGTTCATCTAGTACGAAGTAGTATTGTGCCCCCTCCCCCCTTTGCTTCCGATCAAATGTGGACCGTGTGCGGACCCACATATGTGTTCTTCTGGTGTTACCAAATCACAAATTTGATGTGACACATGTGTATCGCAAAATTAACCGGGCATCCTCAACCCCACGGAGGTTCATCTAGTACGAAGTAGTACTGTGCCCCCCCCCCCACACACACACTTTGAGTCGGTGGGAGGGGCATCTCACCAAGGCGTATTGTAAGACTGACCAAGAAGAATCACCACCTTCGTCGTATAACCTCTCTTGTTTGTTGGGTCAAATTCATGCATTGATGTTCCACACACGACCCCACAAAATAGGCTAGTTTGTCGCCGATAACCACGCGAGGGAGTGCCTGAAGATAACCACTACGTGCATGTGGCCCAAACATATGTATGAAGTGTCATGTGGTGTTTGAATATACCCTATGCACAACTTTGATGTGGCCGCGTGCTTTTGGAACTGGAAAGTCCCCACACGGAGCGAGGGTTCACGACGCATAGTATACAATATCTATATATAGGGATTCATGTGTATGCGAGCCCTCAAACTTAGTTCTCGAATCTCACCATGATCGAAGTATGACTATACGGCAACGCGAACCAAGAGGAGAAGAATCCACCCTCGTAACCTCTCTCGCGTTGTTGGTCGAAGTGATGGGCGTCCACGCGGGCCCACGAATATATAGATTGTTGATGATAACCAAGTGAGGGAGAGTGTCCAAAGACAACCACTGCATGTATATATGTGTCCCAAACATATGTATGGACATGCGTGATGCATGCATATATGTTTGAATACCAAAAGCACAACATTTTGATGTGGCGCATGCATGCGTCGAAAAACGCACAATCCCCACACAGATTTGGTTCATGATGCGTCGCGTGCTTGCCCCCCCCCCCACTTCGACCCTGTGGGAGGGATTCGTGCGTACACATGCGTGCGAAGTATATAGTTGCATGTACCAGACCGTATAAGACGAACCAAAATTTAATCCTCTCCTAATTATAAGTCAAATTAACCTCTATCGCTGTCGGTCGAAGTGATTGACCAAGCGGTCACACAGAGATGGACGAAGCATCTCGTTGATAACCCCGTGAGTGAGTGCTAGAGGACAACCGCCATCGCTTGCTTGTGGGCCAAACACATGTATGGAGATGTGTGGTTGTCATGTTTGAATACCTAATATATATGCAAAACTTTGATGTGGCACGTGGCTTGGAAGCTTTTAAGTCCCCCACACGAACTTATGTTCATGACATGTAGTATATATATGTGATACGTCTCCAACATATCTATAACTTTTTATTGTTCCATGCTATTATATTATCAATCTTGGATGTTTTATAATCATTTTATAGTAATTTTATATCATTTTTCGTACTATCCTATTGACATAGTGCCAAGTGCCAAGTGCCAGTCGCTGTTTTCTGCATGTTTTTTACATCGTAGGAAAACAATACCAAACGGAGTCAAAATGCAACGAAACTTTACGGAGATTTTTTTTGGGACCATAAGACACCTAATGGGCCCAGGCTGCGCCTCGGGGGTGCTCCTAGGAGAGCACAACCCACCAGGGCGCGCCAGGAGGCCCAGGCGCGCCCTGGTGGGTTGTGCCCACCTCGGGTGCCCCCGGGACTGCCTCTTTGCTCTATAAATACCCCAATATTCCAGAAACCCTAGGGGGGTCGACGAAAATCAATTCCAGCCGTCGCAGAGTCCAGAACCACCAGATCCAATCTAGACACCATCACGGATGGGGTTCACCACCTCCATTGTTGCCTCTCCGATGATGCGTGAGTACTTCTTTGTAGACCTTCGGGTCCGTAGTTAGTAGCTAGATGGCTTCATCTCTCTCGTTGAATTCTCAATACAATGGTCTCTTGGAGATCCATATGATGTAACTCTTTTTGCGGTGTGTTTGTTGGAATCGGATGAACTTTGAGTTTATCATCAGATCTATCTTTTTTATATCCATGAAAGTATTTGAGTTTCTTTGATCTCTTTTATGCATGATTGCTTATAGCCTCGTATTTCTTCTTTGATATTTGGGTTTTGTTTGGCCAACTTGATCTACTTATCTTGCAATGGGAAGAGGTGCTTTGTAGTGGGTTCGATCTGAAGGAAATATGCCCTAGAGGAAATAATAAAGTTATTATTTATTTCCTTATATCATGATAAATGTTTCTTATTCATGCTAGAATTGTATTAACCGGAAACATAATACTTGTGTTAATACATAGACAAACAGAGTGTCACTAGTATGCCTCTACTTGACTAGCTCGTTGATCAAAGATGGTTATGTTTCCTAGCCATTCACATGAGTTGTCATTTGATTAACGGGATCACATCATTAGGAGAATGATGTGATTGACTTGACCCATTCCGTTAGCTTAGCACTCGATCGTTTAGTATGTTGCTATTGCTTTCTTCATGACTTATACATGTTCCTATGACTATGAGATTATGCAACTCCCGTTTACCAAAGGAACACTTTGTGTGCTACCAAACGTCACAACGTAACTGGGTGATTATAAAGGTGCTCTACAGGTGTCTCCGAAGGTACTTGTTGGGTTGGCGTATTTCGAGATTAGGATTTGTCACTCCGATTGTCGGAGAGGTATCTCTGGGCCCACTCAGTAATGCACATCACTATAAGCCTTGCAAGGATTGTAACTAATGAGTTAGTTGCGGGATGATGTATTATGGAACGAGTAAAGAGACTTGCCGGTAACGAGATTGAACTAGGTATTGAGATACCGACGATCGAATCTCTTGAAAGTAACATACCGATGACAAAGGGAACAACGTATGTTGTTATGCGGTCTGACCGATAAAGATCTTCGTAGAATATGTGGGAGCCAATATGAGCATCTAGGTTCCGCTATTGGTTATTGACCGGAGACGTGTCTCGGTCAAGTCTACATAGTTCTCGAACCCGTAGGGTCCGCACACTTAACTTTTCGATGACAGTTATATTATGAGTTTATATGTTTTGATGTACCGAAGGTTGTTCGGAGTGCCGGATGTGATCACGGACATGATGAGGAGTCTCGAAATGGTCGAGACATGAAGATTGATATATTGGAAGCCTATATTTGGATATCGGAAGTGTTCCGGGTGAAATCGGGATTTTACCGGAGTACCGAAGGGGTTACCGGAACCCCCCGGGGGTTAATGGGCCATAGTGGGCCTTAGTGGAGAAGAGGAGAGGCGGCCAGGGCAAGGGCCGCGCGCACCTCCCCCCTAGTCCGAATAGGACAAGGAGAGGGGGGCGGCGCCCCCCTTTCCTTCTTCTCCTCCACCTCTTTCCCCCTCTTCTCCTAATGCAACAAGGAAAAGGGAGGGAGTCCTACTCCTGGTGGGAGTAGGTCTCCTCCTGGCGCGCCCCCTCCTGGCCGGCCGCACCTCCCCCTTGCTCCTTTATATACGGGGGCAGGGGGGCTCCCTAGAGACACAACAATTGATCGTTTGATCTTTTAGCCGTGTGCGGCGCCCCCTCCACCATAGTCCACCTTGATAATACTGTAGCGGTGCTTAGCTGAAGCCCTGCGTCGGTAGAACATCATCATCGCCACCACACCGTCGTGCTGACGAAACTCTCCCTCAACACTCAGCTAGATCGGAGTTCGAGGGATGTCATCGGGCTGAACGTGTGCTGAACTCGGAGGTGCCGTGCGTTCGGTACTTGATCGGTCGGATCGTGAAGACATACGACTACATCAACTGCGTTGTGCTAACGCTTCCGCTTTCGGTCTACGAGGGTACGTGGACAACACTCTCCCCTCGTTGCTATGCATCACCATGATCTTGCGTGTGCGTAGGAATTTTTTTGAAATTACTACGTTCCCCAACACGATCTTACGGTGCTTGATCCCAGTGACAGAAGGGGAACCGACACGTATGTATCGTTGCTACTAAGGATAAAACGATGGGGTCTATCTCTACATAGATAGATCTTGTCTACATCATGTCATCGTTCTTATTTCATTACTCTGTTTCTCCATGAACTTAATACACTAGATGCATGCTGGATAGCGGTTGATGTGTGGAGTAATAGTAGTAGATGCAGGCAGGAGTTGGTCTACTAATCTTGGACGTGATGCCTATATAATGATCATTGCCTAGATATCGTCATGATTATTTAAAGTTCTATCAATTGTCCAACAGTAATTTGTTCACCCACCATTTGCTACTTTTCTCGAGAGAAGCCACTAGTGAAACCTACGGCCCTCGGGTCTCTATCCCATATTATTTGCCTTTGCGATCTACTTTTCCTTTGCTTTTATTTTCAGATCTATTAAACCAAAAATACAAAAATACCTTGCTGTGTTTTATTCTTATTTATTTATTTGGCGTTCGATCTATCAATCTACTACAATTTATTCACGTCCGTTTGCCTATCTTTAGGCGCCGCTGCCCGAAAGGGATTGACAACCCCTTTTACACGTCAGGTTGCGAGTAGTTGTTATTTGTGTGCAGGTGTTGTTTACATTGTGTTGCTTGGTTCTCCTACTGGTTCGATAACCTTGGTCTCATAACTGAGGGAAATACCTACCGCCGCTGTGCTGCATCATCCCTTCCTCTTTGGGAAAATACCGACGTAGCTTCAAGCTGCATCAATATGTTTCCCCCCTCCCCTCTTCGACGCGTAATATATACTCCTACGTACCGTAATGCAACCCGAAAATAATCCTCCTTGTTCGTCAAATTGCCTTTTCGTTGTGTCATATATTAGATGGACGACGACCTTGCGGGCCCATGGAGGGAAGAGTCGCAGGCGAATGAGTGACAACCATCGTCTGCACGTGGCCCAATGTGTTGGTGATGTTTTTAATACCTAATATGCACAACTTCTTTACGACACCTGCCTCGGAAACCGAAAAGTCCCCACACGGAGCAAGATCGATTCATGATGTGTGTGTAGTATATATGTGTTGCCCCGGCCCCCTCCTCCCCTCTTCGACGCGTACTATATACTCCTACCGCAACACAACCCAAACAAAAACCTCCTTATTGGGTCAAAGTGATGGAGGACAACCTCTCGGGCCTACAGATGGAAGCATCGCACGCGAGTGAGTGTCCTATATGACGCCTAGTATTGCCCCCGGCCACCCTCTTCAACGCGTACTCTATATATATATACTCCTACCGTATGTATAACAAAAACCAAAAAATGACCATCCTTGTTGGTCAAATTAACCACTCTCATTGCATGTCATAGTGCTGGACGGCGACCTCGCGGGCCCTCGCGAGTGAGTGTCCTAGGACCACCGCGTGCATGTGGCGCCAAGATGCATGTCAAACTTTTTCCCAGGGATTTAAATGTGCAAAAATCAAATTTGATCTACATGAGACCCGTGATAGTCACTGGTGCGCGCCGGTCCAAAACAAACGGTTTTTAACCCCTTTCCGCGACGGCATTCGAAACCGTCACCAAGTGAGTGTGTGCGATAGGGAGTCCTTCCCACACGACCCTGAAATCGTCGGGGATAGGCCCTCCTGGGACCCAGGCTGGGGCCGTGTGCGATCGGGCGAGGCATCGAAACCCAGTCATTTCCGTAGGTATGTACATCCCACATGGTAATCTGAGAAAATCATTTCTGTAGGTATGTACATCCCACACGGTAATCCGAGAAAATCATTTCTGTAGGTATGTACATCCCACACGGTGAATCCCAGAAAAACATTTCCGTTCTTATGTATATCACACACAGTCAATCCAAGGAATACGTTTCCGTTCTTATGTACATCCCACATAGTCAATCCAGGGAAAACGTTTCTGTTCGGACATACATCCCACACAGTTTTATGTGTAGGCTCGTGTGTGAAAGGTGTAACTATCACACACGGTCTTCCTTGGTTAACTGTTTGCTTTTATCAACTATATCACACACGATTTGATGAAGAAAACTGTGTGGCATTGGGCTATCCATCGCAAGCGCTTTTACTACTAGAACCGTTTGCAAAGGTCCATGACACATTTAGCAGGTTTATTAGTTTACAATTAATAATTCCAGTATTACGCAAATTCACATTTCATATCGAACAGCTGTTTGCCAATTTCATATCAGGCACATAAATATATTATAACATCACAGTACGGTAGCTACATGAAAACAACACAATACAACATATAGCTAGTTCAACTTCATAAGAACAATATATTCATTTCCCTAATCGAGATCATCCAGGCTCGTCTTATCCACCTCTGCTTTCAGTTCAGTAAGAACCCATTTTGCATGGGCCAACTTGGAAAGTGACTTCTCCTTTGCCAACACCATCTTAGCAAAAGTCTGATTTAAAAAATTTGAGCTCATTCTCCACCTTCAATTTTTTACCCCGCATCTTGAAATATGCTTCAGCGTTGACAAGACTTTCTCTAAGCCTACATGTGTTCTCTTCCTCATACATGCTCCAGAGCTTCGTTAGGCACATCTTCAAAGACTGTGGCCACTCTTGATCAACCCACTCCAAGTAAGAACACTTCCGTTCATCCTATAATATTTATAACTAGATCAGTAACAATTGTAGGGGAAATGGGTTTATAGCAACATAGAAAATCACTAATGCTTCTTTTGAAAAACTAAAGAAACATGCTAATTATGACATATCTTCTCAAAAAGATCAATGTGCAAATGAAATAATTGGTACTGAGACAACAACCAAATTCTGGAACATCAGAAGCTATAATTAACTACAATGATGCTACAAGTTCTTACTCATGTACAATAAATAACAAATTGAACATTTTATGAGGAAGGTAAATATAACTGCAACAGCATAGCGACAGTGTTTGGATGACAGCAAATTGATACTAACAGGTGTGTACATGCACAAATTTAGTAACATAGAACTAATAGCACTAAGGCCGTCCACTATGTATGCCAAAACTGGGGTAAAGACAACTGTTGCTACATCTCGCACCGGTGCCCTGCACTGGCGAGCCGATGCAGCGGAAAAAAATCAGGGACCCCGACTCCGGAGCACGTAGTTGCTCCGATGCCCAGTTCCTTCGGGCCATAAAGATTTAGTATTTTACTGCTTGGCTGCTCGGATGTGTGGACCAAAGTTGGCTGCACAAACTGCTGAAGCGGTGCCAAATAATTTTCTAATGGCACCGCTGATGAGATGGCAACAATTTAAGATACTAGGTACAAACTGAGACACTGTCTTAGGATGCGTTTGGTTGAAGGTGTGGTATGAATGGGTTGGGACCGTGTCAGTGTCCGAATCACATCTAACAAATGATTTGTAACAACGAAAGAGGGTCTAACCTTCTCTGCACATGCCAGAAACTTCCTCCCACTGTCCACAGAATCAAACGCAACCAACTTCACGCATGGAGATTGATGGTGACAACGAGCAGATAGGTCTTCAGCCACCCCGCTCCATTCGTTGCCACTGATGGTCCTAGGGAGCTACAAGAGGAAGAAATGGCTCAAATCGACCATCGGGTAAAAATCCTTCATTCCAAGTCATAGCCCGAGAGAGAAGAGAGGCATACCCGGGTGGTGAAGGAGTAGTCGCCGGAGGTGGAACCGCTCGAGAGGTCTTTGAAGAAGACCATGGCGACCCCGGCGGTAGGATGCGAGACGGCGAGAGCGAGGAAACGGCTATAGCTTAGCAAGGAAGGAAGGAACGAGGAAACAGGGGAAATGTGACTTGTGGTCGGGGAGAAAAGGGGGTGGGGAAGGGGGCGGGGGTAGATATTTTGGCGGTAGGCCAAAATTTTGGAAATGTGGAGGGAAACTTTGCACGATTGTGTGCATCGCAAATGATTCTTCTGCTTTACGCGCATGGGATGAGTTTGATAATTCAAATTTTGGTCTCAAGGCATGGGCACATTCACTTTGAACGCGTGCGGTGCCGCCAGACCATTCACTTTGAACGATTGTGTGCATCACAAACGATTCTTTTTCTTTACGCGCATGGGATGAGTTTGATAATTCAAATTTTGGTGGAAATTTCCCTGGGTACGTCATTGCATAATTTAACATCGCTTGCTAATTTGGGCACACAAAAGAGCGTACAGCAAATATACCACACTTACTGAATCGAGCAATTTTAGTAATTACACAGAGCCAGTTGACCTAAACATTGCTCTAACAAAAGACCAGTATTAAAAACAAAGCCTAAGTACGCATAATTTTAACAAATCTGCCGCCGTGCCGGCCTATGCATCGTCGGTGTGAGATGAGACGTTGATGACTTGTCTTGGCGACATGCCACCGTTGGTGGACTCCGCGCCCCCTGCTGAAGTCGACCGCGTCCTCGTCCTCGGCACCGCCCTCAAGGTTGTAGTACTCGTAGTAGTGGCTGCGCCAGAGGTCACGTTGGTACCCCACTGCCGATTCCTCGATGGACAGACTCTTCTCTACCTCGGCCACGCGCAACTCCTCCTCCCGGCGCTCCTCGATCTCCACCGCCTCCTGCATCTCCAGCTCCCGCTCGACGACCTCATGAGGAAGCAGGTGCTCCATGGCCACCGCCGCCTTTTCAGACGTGGGTTGCATGCTAGAGTCCGAGGTGGCCTGGAATATCTTGGCGTGTGTATCCTCGATCTTTGCGTGGATGGCCTCGACCTGGGCCAGAGTGACATCAGCCACACGGACGGCAGCT
Source organism: Triticum aestivum (assembly GCF_018294505.1). Taxonomy (NCBI): domain Eukaryota; kingdom Viridiplantae; phylum Streptophyta; class Magnoliopsida; order Poales; family Poaceae; genus Triticum; species Triticum aestivum. The sequence goes on along the minus strand of NC_057799.1, from coordinate 405,873,918 downwards.
CGAGCGCACTCAGCGTTTGCAGCCGCCGTCGCAGCAGTTGCTACAGCCGTCTCGGCTGCTGCAGCTGCCCCGTCGGCTGCCGTAGACGCTCTCTCGATGGAAGCGGCCACGCTCAATGCGGATGCGGCGGCACTCTCGGTGTAGGCGGCCGCGCTCTCGGTGCAGGCGGCGGCGCTCGGGGGGGGGGGGGGACGCGGCCATCATACGGGCCTTCACGAAGCATTTCCATGGCGTCATCTTTGCAAGAAGGGGGTGCAGGAATTGGGATCGGGATTTGTGGATTCGGGGGTTGCTGGCACTAGAGCAGACGAGCCGGCGAAGCTTAAGGAGGGAGACTTAAATAGACCCAAATATTTTCATCGCAAACGGTTCCTAGAAAACGACTGTGTGTGATGTTGTAGATATTTTTTATTAGTTGTGAAAAACGAATTTAGAATAAAGTGCCAACAGATGGTGTTTTAAATGAACGAGAAATTTTGTAGTACTAATACAACTGTCATGTCAAATTTTGGAAAATTTCAGGGGTCATTTGACCTTCTAAGACATTTAAGTAATTTTCTAGCCATTTAATGACCGTAATTGAAATTTGAACTACATGTACATGCAACAGCTAACTATAACGGTTTGAAAACTCATATTCCGTGTACTTGCGTGCGATTTAATTCCATGTGCAGTAAATTGGAAGGAATTTTCAAACATATTGGTCTAACGGCTATGACACAATTAAGCATGGAGTGACATGGCATTTTAATTCCAAAAAAAATCAGAAACACATGAAACCTTGGTTGATGTAATGTCATGCCACCAAGATGATGTCATAAAAAAATTGGCATGTTTGACCAAAGTTTGGACACACACCCCTCACAAACCGGAGCAACTCACTAGAAGGCTCGTGGTTCCGAGAGGGAACAATGCATGTTTGATGACGAACGGGAGATAGCTTCCTCTTACGGCCTTCAAATTTTTTCTACGTCTAACGTGCACTACTACAACTGTAATGTGAATTTTTTTAAAATTCTAGGGGTCATTTGACCTTTTAAAGACATTTAAGTGATTTTCTAGCCATTTAATGACCGTAATTCAAATTTGAACTACATCTACATGCAATGCCTAACCAAAACGGTTTGAAAAATCATATTTGTGTACTTGTGTGCGAGTTAATTCCATGTGCAGTAAACTAGAAGGAATTTTCAAACATATTTGTATCACGACATGGGCACATATGCATGAATACGTATGCATGGAGTGGCATGGCATTTTAATTCCAAAAAAAAGAAACACATGAAACCTTGGTTGATGTAATGTCATGCCACCAAGATGATGTGGTAAAGAAATTGGCATGTTTGACGAAAGTTTGGATACACACCCCTCACAAACCGGAGCAACTCGCTAGAAGGTTCATGGTTCCGAGAGGGAACAATGCATGTTTGATGACGAACGGGAGATAGCTTCCTCTTACGGCCTTCAAATTTTTTCTACGTCTAACGTGCACTACTACAACTGTAATGTAAAATTTTGGAAAATTCTAGGGGTCATTTGACCTTTTAAAGACATTTAAGTGATTTTCTAACCATTTAATGACCGTAATTCAAATTTGAACTACATCTACATGCAACGCCTAACCAAAATGGTTTGAGAAATCATATATGTGTACTTGTGTGCGAGTTAATTGCATGTGCAGTAAATTAGAAGGAATTTTCAAACATATTGGTTTCACGACATGGACACATGCATACGTATGCATGGAGTAACATGGCATTTTAATTCCAAAAAATAGAAAAATGATCAGAAACACATGAAACCTTGGTTGATGTAATGTCATGCCACCAAGATGATGTGGTAAAGAAATTGGCATGTTTGACGAACGTTTGGACACACACCCCTCACAAACCAGAGCAACTCGCTAGAAGGTTCGTGGTTCCGAGAGGGAACAATGCATGTTTGATGACGAACGGGAGATAGCTTCCTCTTACGGCCTTCAAATTTTTTCCTACGTTTAACATGCACTAATACAACTGTCATGTGAAAAATTGGTAAATTTCAGAGGTCATTTGACCTTTTAAAAACATTTAAGTGATTTTCTAACCATTTAATGACCGTAATTCAAATTTGAACTACATCTACATGCAACGCCTAACCATAACGATTTGAAAAATCATATTTTGTGTACTTGTGTGCGAGTTAATTCCATGTGCGGTAAATTAGAAGGAATTTTCAAACATATTGGTGTCAAGGCATGGGCACATGCATGGAGTGCATGCCATGGCATTTTAATTCCAAAAAAATAAAAAATGATCAGAAAAGCACAAAAACTTGCTTGATTTAATGTCATGCCACCAAGATGATGTGGTAAAAAATTGGCCTGTTTGACGAAAGTTTGGACACACACCCCTCACAAACCGGAGCAACTCACTAGAAAGTTCGTGGTTCCGAGAGGGAACAATGCATGTTTGCTAACGGACGGGAGATAGCTTCCTCTTACGGCCTTCAAAATTTTTCCTACGTTTAATGTGCACTAATACAACTGTCATGTGAAAAATTGGAAATTTTCAAGGGTCATTTGACCTTTTAAAGACATTTAAGTGATTTTCTAACCATTTAATGACCGTAATTCAAATTTGAACTACATCTACATGCAACGCCTAACCAAAACGGTTTGAAAAATCATATTTTTTTCGTACTTGTGTGCGAGTTAAAAAATCATCAGACGATGTAAAAATCTGGTGTTCAAAAAAGAAAATGTAAAGATCTGGCAAGACAACCGGCCCCCACATGATTGGCACTCTATCTCGCGGCTCGAGGTTTGGTAGGTGATTGGCGGGGATCATTAATCAGACACGGTTCTGTATTGGAAACCGTCAGCTATTATGTTCACACACGGATTTGCTGGGGGAATTGTGTGTAATTCAAACTACAGTACTCATAAATTTCGGGGACCGGCGTGTGTACTGTCCCCGTCGATCTAGATTTCGGCCACCAATCTTGCTCACGTCGCCCCGTCTGCATTCTCATCTACATCCTCCCCTCGCTCGCCCTCTCTCTCTCTCTCCCAAATCTCTGCCATGGCGCTGCCGGTCTGCCCACGCACCGACGAGGAGTCGCTGCCCCTCGAGGACGCTCACTCGATTAGCAGCGACGAGGACCCCTACGCGCCGCCTGACGAGGTTTCGCCGGACCCTCCCAACTTTGGATTGGTTTTGGGGCCAGCACAATCTTTTTCTGTGGAAGTCGCTGCCGCCGGCTGAGAAAGCCAGGCAAGTGGCGTTCAAGAAGGAGATGCGGAGGAGGAAGCCAGGTACCAGACGGCCTGTGAAGCCCGTGATGCCGCCTGGAAAAAGGAGGCGTCGGAGCTTTGGGGGCGGGCGCGTCGTCGTGCCGAGGAGGTGTACGAAGACGGGTACTTCGCGAGGAAGGTCATAGGCGTTGGGCGCCTGGCCGATAAGCTCCAGCGTGCCATCAACGAGGAGCTCCGGTGGGCGCCCAACGAAATGGCAAGATCGGCCGCGCGCGTCCGCCAGCAAGAGGCAGATCGGTACGTCAAGAGCTACGAGGCGGAGGAGTCGGAGTACTGCCTCCGCACTGGGAAGATGCCGCGCACCAGGGAGCTGCTGGCGAGGGGCTGCCGGAATACTGGCCCCAGGAGGGATTATTAGTTTTAGTATTGTTCGTTTTCAATTTTATGCATTATACCTAGTATTTAAGTATCATCACGTATATGTGATGATATTATATATATATATAGAGGGAAAATGCATCCTACCACCTAGGGGTAGTTACCCTACATATCAAATATACTACCATGTGGTACTATATATACTACTTTATCATTCTAAATATGTTCATATACTATATCTAAAATATTTCAAAGCAAGTTACATGAAAAAATTGCATATGAGCCCATAGTTTTTATTATATTTGTGAAATACATACATATTTATACGTAAAAAAGAGTATGCTCAAAATATGGTACATACTACCTAAAAAGTTATATATATATATATATATATATATATAATATATATATATATATATATATATATATATACTATCTATGTATCGTTATATACTACATACTACACGTACATACTCTCGGTTTGATAGATACAACATACAACATACAAAACGCAAGTGGTGGTAACTACCACTAGTGGTAGCAAATTTGTTTCCTATATATATATATTCTGTGATGATCTATCTAATGAATTCCATTTTCTATCTGTTTTTGTGTACGAATTTGAATCTAGCTGTTATCATCCACATATACAGAATGGAAAGCGTATGTACACACATTGAAACAGAACATATAAGAATGGAAAACAGAGTACACACATTGAAACAGATCAATAAACAGAGCAATACTATGATTGATGTGAATACATAGCTAACCACGTCGAAACGACTTTTCAAAATAAAACGCGTCCATGAGACCATGACTAGCAGCCCTTGCCTAGGATGGCTATTGGCTCTGCCTGAACTCATGCAGGCGTTCATCCAAGCGGTCGACACGCTCGCGGTACATCTGGAGCGCGATCTCGAGCTCCAAGTTGGCTATTTCATCGGAAATCACCAGCTCGAGGATGCGACGACCATGTTCCTCTACTGCGCCCAGGTGGACACCTCGGCCAAGGAGGTGGTTGAGCCTACGGACCAGCGCATTAGCATCCAGCGGGCTACGGACAAGGCGAATGGCGGCACCCATGCGAACGGCGCGGCGGGCGTCCGGTGCAAGTACGGCGTGGCCGGCCTCTGCTGCAAGTACGGCGCTGAGGGCCTCTGCCCACTCCTGGCGAGGAATGGGGGTACTGACGGGAGGTGTACCCAGCTGCGGCGCCGTGTTGACAGCAGGCAAGCACTGATGGATCCGCTCTTGCTGTGCGGCGCGCCGCGCCTCTCACTCTGCGACGCTCCAATGGTCTTGTCGTGCGGCGAGCCGCAGCCTATCAGCGCGGACGAGCCTAGCTTGCTCTGCGGCGCGCCATCGATCATGTTGTGCAGCGAGCTGCAGCCCGTCAGCGCTAACATGCCTATCTTGATCCGCGGCGCTCAAACGCCATGCGCCAAAGGTCTGCTCAACCCTGGCGATGACGCGCATCACGGCGTCGTCCATCGCGTTGCCGGGGAGCGCCTCGGCCTCGACAGGCCGTGGCGCCTGCTCGTTTTCCTCGTCGACGAGGTTGATGGCAGAGGCGGCGCTTTGGTGGGTTGGCATGCTTGGAAAAGGTGGATGTGCTCCGTGCGTCGCGCGCCGCCTATGCGCAATAGAGCAGGGTGGAGGGAAACATGTGAGGAAATGGCGGGAAACTGTGGCGTGTTCATAAAACGCCATCAATTAATGGAAACTTAGCATAGAAGGAACATCGAGCTAGCACAAGAAGTAGATGATGATCAGATGAACACGGACCATACTAGGGAACCTGTCGATGATGAATTCATCAATCCCAAACGGTTGAATACTAGAAAGTGTTTGCCCACAACACACATGACCTATTCCATCACAAACAGGTCGGATGGATCAACTGTATGCCACATATCGCACATTGTCAAAAAGTAATGCGGTAGACCTTCTTTAACATGTGTTAAAAAATATAAAACAAGGACCTCGAGGTTAAATTAGCTGAGGGAATGGGTCATTTCGGTCATTTGACCGAAATGACCCATCCTATCAGTTAATTTAACATCAACACAACTTCCCATCCAGTCACCCAGCTGATGGCTGCTCCAGCCTGAGCACACTTAACTTGATAGTTTTCTTACATGAGCTACTAGTGGAACAGCTAGTCCTTGCTGGTAGGAATGCCTCTTCGCATCCTTATGGCGTATCCGGATGACCGCCCGTCCCACAATGGCCAATAGATGTTCTGTAGACAGAGCATATCATATACGCCATATTAGAAGCAATCATTTGTGTTATTATCGGTCTTCACAAACATTTCTGATTACAGACCTGTTTGCCGCGTATCACACACATCTTGTTATATTGAACCGTTTCTGTTCTCTTGCCTAATCACAAACAGTTCATCCGAGTGAACTGTATGCTGTACATCGCACACACCTTGATCGGGATGACCGTTTCTTTTGTGTTGCCTAATCACAAACAGTTCATCCGTGTGAACCGTATGCTATACATCACACACACCTTCATCTGGCTGCCCGTTCTTTTGTTCCTCCTCATCGCAAACAATTAATTGAGCTGAACCGTATGCCCTGCATCGCACACGCAACTAAAATCTGAACCGTGTTTGATGCATCCTCCATCGCAAACGTTTTGCACCTTTTTTGACAGTTTTTTTACACCACCGTTTGCGATTATGGCATCGCACACAGTTTCGTCGAAGGGTCTCTGATCGTAGTGTCGCGTTAGCAGCATCCTGAAGTAGTGAGTGCACGAAAATGGATTGCAAAATCATATGTGTACGTGTCCCTAGGTGCATGTTTAGTCCCCATGCAAGAAATTTCTAACATCTAGAATCTTGATTTTAAAATCCAATAAATCCAAAACTAAGTTGAAATTTATGAAACTTATCATGGTGTCATATGAACACCAATAGACTGTGATATTTTTTTCAAATTTGAGACAAGTTTTGATATAATCTTCTTACATACATGAAATTATAAATAATTATCAACCAATATTGCAAACGAACTCTTTATTCAAACCGTGTTCTTTAGACCAACAAAATGTAAGTGTAGTGCTTCGGTTAAGCAATAAAGCAGCAGATTTAATCACCAAAAAGGAAAAATCAATATAATACGTGCCGCACACGTGTCCCGTGTGCCGTACGAGCACGCGTGAGTTGACGACACGCATGCTAGCAGGCAGACCGGGAGGCCGAGGCATGCGCATGTTTGCTATGCACTCACCGTGGGGCATGCTAGTAGCTGTGTGAAATGACGATAGGTGAGCCAGCAGTCCACTGTGTAGGCTCACCAGGAGGCGAGCCAGCGCTTTGACCATCGCCCAGCTTGCTCCCACTGGTCCATATTAATGGCGCGCCTGATCCGCGGCCGCACACCCCGTCCACAGTTGTCACCGCCTCATGGAGTGTATTAGGATTTTGCCGAAGCGCACCATCGGCCGGTGAAGCACCCGTGCAACACATGAAGCTGGGCGCAGAGGTTGCTGTCGCTGCCGACGAGGTCTCACGCGGGCAGCAGCGCGACCTTGACTTTGTCGTCGTCGTCGTGCCTCCCCAACCGGAGCTGGAGGTCCACAACTACTCCGGCAGCGACTCCGACTCCGACGAAAAACCGGTTAGCCCCCCCTTTTGTTGGGAACACAAACCCTTGGTTATGTTCACCCAGACCATGAAATAAGAGTAAGATTCGTTAGATCCGTGTGGTGTATTGATTGTTTGAATGGTATCTATGGTTAGTGATTGATTGTTTGTTCTGTATGAACAGATTTTTTGCTAATAATCCGATTTGGGTTTGCGTGCGTGCTAATAATTCGTAGCCATATCTTGAGAAATGATTTTGAATGTCCTACATATATGTTTGTGCCCTTTTTTTCTTCCAGATCTTGAGAACTGATTTTGAATGTCCTACATGTATGTTTCTGCCTTTTTTTCTTCCAGATTGCTATGTACACAGATGAGGCTCCGGCCAGCAGCGCCGCCGGCTGTAGATCCTGCACCGGGTAGCGTGGGCAGAAGCGGCCTCGCCCCTGGATCTGAGGAACCCATAGAATATCGGACGGACTGCATCAGCAGTCTCCTGGACGCCATCCTTGGGGAGATCAACTTCCTTCTCCCCACCAAGGATGGTTTCCGCACACAGGTCCTCGCATCTCGGCGGCGCACTCTATGGCGCGCCGCACCTCTTAATCTCAAGTGTTGTCGGCTATCTGTCGTTCATGATTTTGAACTCCACGGAGCCATCATCTGCTCCCACGAGGGCTCCGTTCAACGCCTATGCATCCCGGCATGCTGCCTGCTGCACATACCCTTCACGGTGAATGCCTGGCTGACATCCCGTCAATTCGAAAAACTCCAACATCTTGAGTTCTACCATTACTATGCAAATAGTTGTCCACCAAGCGTTGTAGCTGTGCCCTCACCATCAGTGTCCATCTCATGGTTTTCCTCCTCTCTCCACACCACCACCCTGGCCCGGTGTCATCTACCAGACATTCTGGTACAAATGCCTCGACTCCCACTGCTAAAAAAACTCGCGCTCGTGGTGGTCGATCTGTCGGAGGCCTCATTCCACAACATCATCCACTCCTGCTGCCCTGGCCTGGAGCGCTTGCTGCTTGTTTTTGGAAAAGAAATCTGTATCCGTTGTCTCCAAATAAAGTCGCCTCACCTTGTAAGCATTGGAAATTTCTTTGAAGGAGAGGAGCTCATCATCAAAGACGCCCCTTCACTCCAAAGGCTGCTTCTTGATTATCGTTATGCACCTTCGCAAATAACTGTGGTCTCTGCGCCTAAACTGGAGACCTTGGGTGTAATTCCTAATCTGTTTGAAGGTTACAAGATGGAGGTTGGCTCCACACTTATTCAGGTACTGTATATTATCATCAACAATTTTGTAATCATAAGCTGCATTTTTCATTTGTGTGCGTAAGTTTTATATCATCAACACTTTTGTAATCATAAGCTGCATTTTTCATTTGTGCGCATAATTTTTATATAATCTTGGAGTACGCTTTTGGTACTAATATTATGTTCTATGCTCAATGAAGAGTTTGTCCATGGGTACCCTATCAATGGTGCTGGATTCTGTCAAGACCTTACATATCAGTACGTGGTGTTTTGATCTGAACATGGTTATCGGCTTGCTGGGATGCTTTCCATGTCTGGAGAACTTGTATATACAGGTGATGATATCAAGCACATTGATATACTTTACTAGAACTAACCGTTCAGCTATACTATTTTTTAGACATTAACTGTTTTCATTCTTCATGTCTCTCTTGGAACATCTCATATGCTATGTGGCGTTCAAAACGTTTTTGAAGGTCCGGTTCCAAGCCGTAAAGCATAGCGCACTAAACTATTAAGTAGTCATCATATCGAGCTTGCCAAACGTTCACAACCTCTGCATATGCTCCTATAATAGGTGTGTCACCTAGCGGTGCATTAAGGACATAATTCTTCTGTGCGGCAATGAGGATAATCCTCAGATCACGGACATGCCAAAGGGCATAACTAGAAACTCGTATAGGCCTTGATGCGTGTGAAAGGTTGTTTTCAACACATCTTCGTCCGCAACCCTGATCTGGTGATACCCAGAGAGCAGGTCCAGCTTGGTGAACCACTTCGCACCGGAGATCTCGTCGAGCAACTCATCCACCACCGGCATGGGGTGCTTGTTCTTGATCGTGATAGCATTGAGCTGCCTATAGTCAACACAAAAGCGCCATGTTTCGTATTTCTTGCGTACAAGCAGAACTGGAGCAGCAAAGGGATAGAACTGGGGCGAATGATTCCAGCGTGAAGCATCTCTTTGGTTTGCCGCTCAATCTCATCTTTCTGCTGGGGTGTGTACCGATACAGTCGTGCATTGACTGGTTGTGCCCCCCGAAATCATAGGGATGGTATGATCATCCATCCGATGAGGGGGTAGCTTGGAAGGAACGCATGAGCGATCATCGAGCTCCTGTAATAGTGACTGCACCTCCGAGGGAATGTGCACACTCTTCTCCGATATGTGTACAACCATTAAATCCTGATCCTGGTGAACTTGCTAGACTTGGGCCGCCTGCTGAATTGCCCCATGGTGTAACAACCCTTTTAATTTCCCCACCGAAACTGACTCGCATTTGCTTGGTGTTGCCCGAATACCTTTGAGTGTGATCCGACGGCCTTCGTGTGTGAACCTCATCCATTTTCTTGTGCCAATGTACCCACACAGGGCTATAATTTTCAAGCCAATCAACACCCACAATGAGATCATAGCAGCTGAGAGATAGAACCTTCATATCCTGGCAGAAGGTGTGCCTTTGTGTCCACCATGACATCTGGGCCACAACCGTGGAGCTCGTCAAGGTATCCCCACCTGGAACGACATAAGAGGCCGTCAGCATAGGTTGAGTGGGGAGATGGAGTTCCTCTAATAGTTTAGCATCCACAAACGAACAGTTGGCTTCGGAATCAATTAGTATGAGGATGTTGCACTTGCCAATCATGCCGTGTAGGCGCATGGTTCGGCGTTTGACGGGTGGTATCGGTCAACACGCATTTGCGAGCAACATAACCTCTTCGTCCGAGCTTGAATCTGACAGATGTTGAGGGTCAGGGGGATCATCCAACTGCAGAATGTCCAGTAACTCTTTCATGATGTGAAGAGGCACCTTGTCAGGGCACTTTTGACCTCTTGCCCATGATTCAACACACGTAAAGCACAAGATCTTGGCCTTGCAATAGATGCGCAAGGCCTCTAACTTCTCTATCATTTTCCTTGACTCGTCGGTTGTTGACTGTTGCTTGCCCTTCTCTCCATTTGAATGCTTGGCAAATGAGCGATGGCTTGATTTAGAGCTCCCGCTGGACTTGTCGTTCTCTAGTTCCACTTCCTGCAACAAGGCCAAGCAACTCGCAGTATCGACATCCTCAGGTCGATGCAAAATTATAGTAGTGCGAATTTCAGAATGAAGACCTGCTACATATCTTTCTACAAAAAACACTTCACTAGTATGGGGATTTGCTAACAGTAGTTGGTGATGAAGATTGTCGAATTTGGTTGTGTACTCATCTATAGAACCTGACTGACTAAGCAGCAACATTTGACACATGTCAAATTTATGCTTGTTCCTCCCCCACTTGTCTTGCACAACAGTGCGCAATTCATGCCAATGCACAAATTGCCAGCGTTTCTGGGCCATTTTTAAGCCACAACACCGCATTCCCGACACAGTTCAGAGAGGCAAATTTGACTTCCATTTGCTCGGAAACCCCATAGATCTCGAAATAGAGTTCACAATTGCCCAACCACACCTGGTAACCTTCCCCATCAAACTTGGGAAAGTCCATTTTGGGTGTGTTGCCCATGTGTGGACGAGGGGAGTGATGCGAAGGTGCGAACAAGGGCATACCGTTGGCCAGACGCAGATCAGGGTTCGACAATCCCCCAAAACTGGCCCCATAGCTGGTGATGCTCGCCGTTCCCACTGGGTCGATCTATGCCATGCGTGTGCACCACCACGGATGGTGGCGTCGAGCTCGGAGCGGCCGGATGATAACCCACAAGTATAGGGGATCAATTGTAGCCTCTTTCGATAAGCAAGAGTGTCGAACCCAATGAGGAGCTAAAGGTAGAACAAATATTCCCTCAAGTTCTATCGACCACCGATACAACTCTACGCACGCTTAACGTTCGCTTTACCTAAAACAAGTATGAAACTAGAAGTACTTTGTAGGTGTTGTTGGATAGGTTAGCAAGAATATAAAGAGCACGTAAATAAAAAGTAGGGGCTGTTTAGATAAACAAGCGATAAATTTAGTATAGCGAGTGTGGAAAAGTGGTGGTAGGAGTTGCAAAATTGTCCCTAAGCAATTGACTACTTTACTAGACCGATAGCAAGTTTAATGTGGGAGAGGCCACTGCTAGCATGTCATCCCTGATACGTCTCCAACGTATCTATAATTTTTGATTGCTCCATGCTATATTATCTTCTGTTTTGGACATTATTGGGCTTCATTATTCACTTTTATATTATTTTTGGGACTAACCTATTAACCGGAGGCCCAACCCAAAATTGTTTTTTTTTGCCTATTTCAGAGTTTCGCAGAAAAAGAATATCAAACGGAGTCCAAACGGAATGAAACCTTCGGGAGCATCATTTTTGGAACGAACAAGATCCAGGAGACTTGGACCCTACGTAAGAGAAGCTTCCAGGAGGCCATGAGGTAGGGGGCGCGCCTACCCCCCCCCAGGGCGCGCCCTCCACCCTCGTGGGCCCCCTGTTGCTCCAACGACGTACTCCTTCCTCCTATATATACCTACGTACCCCCAAACGATCAGAACGGGAGCCAAAAACCTAATTCCACCGCCGCAACCTTCTGTACCCACGAGATCCCATCTTGGGGCCTATTCTGGAGCTCCACCGGAGGGGGCATCCATCACGGAGGGCTTCTACATCAACACCATAGCCTCTCCGATGAAGTGTGAGTAGTTTACCTCAGACCTTCGGGTCCATAGTTAGTAGCTAGATGGCTTCTTCTCTCTTTTTGGATCTCAATACAATGTTCTCCCCCTCTCTCGTGGAGATCTATTCGATGTAATCTTCTTTTTGCGGTGTGTTTGTTGAGACCGATGAATTGTGGGTTTATGATCAAGACTATCTATGAACAATATTTGAATCTTCTCTGAATTCTTTTATGTATGATTGGTTATCTTTGCAAGTCTCTTCGAATTATCAGTTTGGTTTGGCCTACTAGATTGATCTTTCTTGCAATGGGAGAAGTGCTTAGCTTTGGGTTCAATCTTGCGGTGTCCATTCCCAGTGACAGTAGGGGCAGCAAGGCACGTATTGTATTGTTGCCATCGAGGATAACAAGATGGGGTTTTTATCATATTGCATGAATTTATCCCGCTACATCATGTCATCTTGCTTAAGGCGTTACTCTATTTTCATGAACTTAATACTCTAGATGCATGCTGGATAGCGGTCGATGAGTGGAGTAATAGTAGTAGATGCAGGCAGGAGTCGGTCTACTTGTCTCAGACGTGATGCCTATATACATGATCATACCTAGATATTCTCATAACTATGCTCAATTCTGTCAATTGCTCAACAGTAATTCGTTCACCCACCGTAAGATACTTATGCTGTTGAGAGAAGCCACTAGTGAAACCTATGGCCCCTGGGTCTATCTTCATCATATTAATCTTCCAACACTATTATTTCCTTTGCTTTTTACTTTTCTTTTATTTTACTTTGCATCTTAGCATAAAAATACCAAAAATATTATCCTATCATATCTATCAGATCTCACTCTCGTGACTGACCGTGAAGGGATTGACAACCCCTTACCGTGTTGGTTGGGAGGATTTATTTGTTTTGTGTAGGTACGAGGGACTCGTGCGTAGCCTCCTACTAGATTGATACCTTGGTTCTCAAAAACTGAGGGAAATACTTACGCTACTTTGCTGCATCACCCTTTTCTCTTCAAGGGAAAACCAACGCAGTGCTCAAGAGGTAGCAAGAAGGATTTCTGGCGCCGTTGCCGGGGAGGTCTACGCAAAAGTCAACATACCAAGTACCCATCACAATCCCTTATCTCCCGCATGACATTATTTGCCATTTGCCTCTCGTTTTCCTCTCCCCCACTTCACCCTTGCCGTTTTATTCGCCCTCTCTTTTCCGTTTGCCTCTTTTTTGCTTGCTTTTTGTTTGCTCGTGTATTGGATTGCTTGTTTGTCACGATGGCTCAAGATAATACCAAATTATGTGACTTTACCAATACCAACAATAATGATTTCCTTAGCACTCCGATTGCTCCTCTTACCGATACTGAATCTTGTGAAATCAATGCTGCTTTGTTGAATCTTGTCATGAAGGATCAATTCGCCGGCCTTCCTAGTGAAGATGCCGCTACTCAACTAAATAGCTTCGTTGATTTGTGGGATATGCAAAAGAAGAAAGATGTTGATAATGATATCGTTAAACTGAAGCTATTTCCTTTTTCGCTTAGAGATCGTGCTAAAGCTTGGTTTTCGTCTTTGCCTGAAAATAGTATTGATTCTTGGAATAAGTGCAAAGATGCTTTTATCTCTAAGTATTTTCCTCCCGCTAAGATCATCTCTCTTAGAAACGATATTATGAATTTTAAGCAACTTGATCATGAACATGTTGCACAAGCTTGGGAGAGGATGAAATTAATGATACGTAATTGCCCTACTCATGGTTTGAATTTGTGGATGATTATACAAAAAATTTATGCCGGATTGAATTTTGCTTCTAGAAATCTTTTAGATTCGGCCGTGGGAGGCACTTTTATGGAAATCACTTTAGGAGAAGCTACCAAACTCCTAGATAATATTATGGTTAATTATTCTCAATGGCACACTGAAAGATCTACTAATAAAAAAGTGCATGCGATAGAAGAAATAAATGTTTTGAGTGGAAAGATGGATGAACTTATGAAATTATTTGCTACTAAGAGTGTTTTTTCTGATCCTAATGATATGCCTTTGTCTACTTTGATTGAGAATAATAATGAATCTATGGATGTGAATTTTGTTGGTAGGAATAATTTTGGTAACAACGCGTATAGAGGAAACTTTAATCCTAGGCCTTATCCTAGCAATTCCTCTAATAATTATGGTAATTCCTACAACAACTCTTATGGAAATTTTAAAAAGATGCCCTCTGAATTTGAGACTAGTGTTAAAGAGTTTATGAATTTGCAAAAGAATTTCAATGCATTGCTTGAAGAAAAATTGCTTAAAATTGATGAATTGGCTAGGAACGTTGATAGAATTTCTCTTCATGTTGATCCTTTAAAGCTTAGATCTATTCCTCCTAAGCATGATATCAATGAGTCTCTCAAAGCCATGAGAATTTCCATTGATGAGTGCAAAGAAAGAACCGCTAGGATGCGTGCTAAGAAAGATTGCTTTATGAAAGCATGTTCTTCAAATTTCTATGAAAATAAAGATGAAGATCTAAAAGTTATTGATGTGTCTCCTATTAAATCTTTGTTTTGCAATATGAATCTTGATAATGATGGGACTGAATATGATCCACCTTTACGTAGAAGGCGTTCCAAAAATTCAGAGTTTTTAGATCTTGATGCTAAAATTGATAAAAGTGGGATTGAAGAGATCAAAACCCTAGATGTTGCTAAACCCACTATTTTGGATTTCCAGGAATTTAATTATGAAAATTGCTCTTTGATAGACTGTATTTCCTTGTTGCAATCCTGCTAAATTCTCCTCATGCTTATAGTCAAAATAAAGCGTTTACTAAACATATCGTTGATGCCTTGATGCAATCTTATGAAGAAAAGCTTGAGTTGGAAGTTTCTACTCCTGGAAAACTTTATGATGAGTGGGAACCTACAATTAAAATTAAGATTAAGGATCATGAGTTCTATGCTTTATGTGATTTGGGTGCTAGTGTTTCCACTATTCCCAAAACTTTGTGCGATTTGCTAGATTTCTGTGATTTTGATGATTGCTCTCTAAACTTGCACCTTGCGGATTCCACTATTAAGAAACCTATGGGAAGAATTAATGATGTTCTTATTGTTGCAAATAGGAACTATGTGCCCGTAGATTTTATCGTTCTTGATATAGATTGCAATCCTTCATGTCCTATTATTCTTGGTAGACCTTTCCTTAGAACGATTGGTGCAATTATTGATATGAAGGAAGGGAATATTAGATTTCAATTTCCATTAAAAAAGGCATGGAACACTTCCCTAGGAAGAAAATAAAATTACCATATGAATCTATCATGAGAGCCACTTATGGATTGCCCACCAAAGATGGCAATACCTAAGATCTATCCTTGCTTTTATGCCTAGCTAGGTGCGTTAAAGGATAGCGCTTGTTGGGAGGCAACCCAATTTTATTTTTAGTTTTTTTTATTTTGCTTCTGTTTAGGAATAAATCATTGTTCTAGCCTCTGGTTAGATGTGTTTTTATGTTTTAATTAGTGTTTGTGCCAAGTTAAACCTATAGGATCTTCTTGGAAGATAGTTATTTTATCTTGCTGTAATTTCCAGAAACTTTCTGTTCACGAAAACAATTGTTACAAATCACCAGAACGTGATAAAATACTGATTCCAATTGCTGCTGATCAATAAATAAATTGTCTAGGTCGTACTATTTTGGCTGATTTTTTGGAGTTCCATAAGTTTGCGTTAGTTACAGATTACTACAGACTGTTCTGTTTTTGACAGATTCTGTTTTTCGTGTGTTGTTTGCTTATTTTGATGAATCTATAGCTAATAAAATAGTTTATAAACCATAGAGAAGTTGGAATACAGTAGGTTTAACACCAATATAAATAAATAATGAGTTCATTACAGTACCTTGAAGTGGTCTTTTGTTTTCTTTCGCTAACGGAGCTCACGAGATTTTCTGCTAAGTTTCGTGTTGTGAAGTTTTCAAGTTTTGGGTGAAAGATTTGATGGATTATGGAACAAGGAGTGGCAAGAGCCTAAGCTTGGGTATGCCCATGGCACCCCCAAGATAATCTAAGGACACCAAAAAGCCAAAGCTTGGGGATGCCCCGAAAGGCATCCCCTCTTTTGTCTACTTCCATCGGTAACTTTACTTGGAGCTATATTTTTATTCACCACATGATATGTGTTTTGCTTGGAGCGTCTTGTATGATTTGAGTCTTTGCTTTTTAGTTCACCACAATCATCCTTGCTGTACACACCTTTTGAGAGAGTCATACATGATTTGGAAATTATTAGAATACTCTATGTGCTTCACTTATATCTTTTGAGTTATATAGTTTTGCTCTAGTACTTCACTTATATCTTTTAGAGCACGGTGGTGGATTTGTTTTATAGAAACTATTGATCTCTCATGCTTCACTTAGATTATTTTGAGAGTCTTAAATAGCATGGTAATTTGCTTAAATAATCCTAATATGCTAGGTATTCAAGTTTAGTAAAAACTTTCTTATGAGTGTTTTGAATACTAAGGGAAGTTTGATGCTTGATGAGTGTTTTGAGATATGGAGGTAATAATATCAAAGTCGTGCTAGTTGAGTAGTTGTGAATTTGAGAAATGCTTGTGTTGAAGTTTGCAAGTCCCGTAGCATGCACGTATGGTAAACGTTATGTAACAAATTTGAAACATGAGGTGTTCTTTGATTGTCCTCCTTATGAGTGGCGGTCGGGGACGAGCGATGGTCTTTTCCTACCAATCTATCCCCCTAGGAGCATGCGCGTAGTGCTTGGTTTTTGATGATTTGTAGATTTTTGCAATAAGTATGTGAGTTCTTTATGACTAATGTTGAGTCCATGGATTATACGCACTCTCACCCTTCCATCATTGTAGCCTCTTCGGTACCGTGCATTGCCCTTTCTCACATTGAGAGTTGGTGCAAACTTCGCCTGTGCATCCAAACCCCGTGATATGATACGCTCTTTCACACATAAACCTCCTTATATCTTCCTCAAAACAGCCACCATGCCTACCTATTATGGCATTTCCATAGCCATTCCGAGATATATTGCCATGCAACTTTCCACCATTCCGTTTATCATGACACGTCCATCATTGTCATATTGCTTAGCATGATCATGTAGTTGACATAGTATTTGTGGCAAAGCCACCATTCATAATTCTTTCATACATGTCACTCTTGGTTCATTGCATATCACGGTACACCGCCGGAGGCATTCATATAGAGTCATACTTTATTCTAGTATCGATTTGTAATCATTGAGGTGTAAATAAATAGAAGTGTGATGATCATCATTTTCTAGAGCATTGTCCCAAGTGAGGAATAAAAAAAGAAAAAGGCCATAAAACAGAGAAGGCCCAAAAAAATGAGAGAGAAAGAGAGAAGGGACAATGTTACTATCCTTTGCCACACTTGTGCTTCAAAGTAGCACCATAATCTTCATGATAGAGAGTCTCTTGTTTTGTCACTTTCATATACTAGTGGGAATTTTTTTATAGAACTTGGCTTGTATATTCCAACAATGGGCCTCCTCAAGTGCCCTAGGTCTTCGTGAGCAAGCAAGTTGGATGCACACCCACTTAGTTTCTTTTGTTGAGCTTTCATACATTTATAGCTCTAGTGCATCTGTTGCATGGCAATCCCTACTCCTTGCATTAACATCAATCGATGGGCATCTCCTTAGCTCATTGATAAGCCTCGTTGATGTGAGACTTTCTCCTTTTTTGTCTTCTCCACATAACCCCCATCATCATATTCTATTCCACCCATAGTGCTATGTCCACGGCTCGCGCTCATATATTGCGTGAAGGTTTATAAGTTCCAGATTACTAAAGTATGAAACAATTGCTTGGCTTGTCATCGGGGTTGTGCATGATGAGAGCATTCTTGTGTGACGAAAATGGAGCATGACTAAACTATATGATTTTGTAGGGATGAACTTTCTTTGGCCATGTTATTTTGAGAAGACATAATTGCTTAGTTAGTATGCTTGAAGTATTATTGTTTTTATGTCAATATTAAACTTTTATCTTGAATCTTTCGGATCTGAATATTCATACCACAATTAAGAAGAATTACATTGAAATTATGCCTAGTAGCACTCCGCATCAAAAATTCTGTTTTTATCATTTACCTACTCGAGGACGAGCAGGAACTAAGCTTGGGGATGCTTGATACGTCTCCAACGTATCTATAATTTTTGATTGCTCCATGCTATATTATCTTCTGTTTTGGACATTATTGGGCTTTATTATTCACTTTTATATTATTTTTGGGACTAACCTATTAACCGGAGGCCCAGCCCAGAATTGCTGTTTTTTGCCAATTTCAGAGTTTCGCAGAAAAAGAATATCAAACGGAGTCCAAACGGAATGAAACCTTCGGGAGTGTGATTTTTGGAACGAACAAGATCCAAGAGACTTGGACCCTATGTAAGAGAAGCTTCCAGGAGGCCATGAGGTAGGGGGCATGCCTACCCCCCCAGGGCGCGCCCTCCGCCCTCGTGGGCCCCCTGTTGCTCCACCGACGTACTCCTTCCTCCTATATATACCTACGTACCCCCAAACGATCAGAACGGGAGCCAAAAACCTAATTCCACCGCCGCAACCTTCTGTACCCACAAGATCCCATCTTGGGGCCTATTCCGGAGCTCCGCCGGAGGGGGCATCCATCACGGAGGGCTTCTACATCAACACCATAGCCTCTCCGATGAAGTGTGAGTAGTTTACCTCAGACCTTCGGTTCCATAGTTAGTAGCTAGATGGCTTCTTCTCTCTTTTTGGATCTCAATACAATGTTCTCCCCCTCTCTCGTGGAGATCTATTCAATGTAATCTTCTTTTTGCGGTGTGTTTGTTGAAACCGATGAATTGTGGGTTTATGAACAAGATTATCTATGAACAATATTTGAATCTTCTCTGAATTCTTTTATGTATGATTGGTTATCTTTGCAAGTCTCTTCGAATTATCAGTTTGGTTTGGCCTACTAGATTGATCTTTTTTTGCAATGGGAGAAGTGCTTAGCTTTGGGTTCAATCTTGCGGTGTCCTTTCCCAGTGACAGTAGGGGCAGCAAGGCACGTATTGTATTGTTGCCATCGAGGATAACAAGATGGTTTTTTTTATCATATTGCATGAATTTATCCCTCTACATCATGTCATCTTGCTTAAGGCGTTACTCTGTTTTCATGAACTTAATACTCTAGATGCATGCTGGATAGCGGTCGATGAGTGGAGTAATAGTAGTATATGCAGGCAGGAGTCGGTTACTTGTCTCGGACGTGATGCCTATATACATGATCATACCTAGATATTCTCATAACTATGCTCAAATTCTGTCAATTGCTCAACAGTAATGCGTTCACCCACCGTAAAATACTTATGCTCTTGAGAGAAGCCACTAGTGAAACCTATGGCCCCCGGGTCTATCTTCATCATATTAATCTTCCAACACTATTTATCTCCTTTGCTTTTATACTTTGCTTTTATTTTACTTTGCATCTTATCATAAAAATACCAAAAATATTATCCTATCATATCTATCAGATCTCACTCTTGTAAGTGACCGTGAAGGGATTGACAACCCCTTATCGCGTTGGTTGCGAGGATTTATTTGTTTTGTGTAGGTACGAGGGACTCGCGCGTAGCCTCCTACTGGATTGATACCTTGGTTCTCGAAAACTGAGGGAAATACTTACGCTACTTTGCTGCATCACCCTTTCCTCTTCAAGGGAAAACCAACGCAGTGCTCAAGAGGTAGCAATCCCTGACTTGGAATTCTATGCACTTATGATTGGAACTATTAGCAAGCATCCGCAACTACTAACGTTCATTACGGTAAAACCCAACCATAGCATTAAGATATATTGGTCCCCCTTCAATCCCGTATGCATCAATTTCTATGCTAGGTTGAAGCTACTGTCACTCTTGCCCTCCAATACATAGTCCTATCAACATACAACTAACCCTATGGTGTGATCCACGCGCGTGCTCATATGGTGGGCACTAAAGGACAGAAACATAACCACAAGCAAATTAAACCAATCATAGCAATTCACCAATTACCGGTAGGACAACGAAAATCTACTCAGACATCATAGGATGGCAACACATCATTGGATAATAATATGAAGCATAAAGCACCATGTTCAAGTAGAGGGTACAGCGGGTTGCGGGAGAGTGGACCGCTGTAGATAGATGGGGGAAGGTGATGAAGATGTTGGTGAAGATGGCGGAGGTGTTGGTGTAGATCGCGGTGATGATGATGGCCCCGGCGGCATTCCGGCTCCACCGGGAGAGAGGGGGAGAGAGCCCCCCTTCTTATTCTTCTTCCTTGACCTTCTCTCTAGATGGGAGAAGGGTTTCCCCTCTAGCCCATGGCCTCCATGGCGGCGGAGGGGCGAGAGCCCCTCCGAGGTTGGATTTGTCTCTCTGTCTCTCTCTGTTTCTGTGTTCTGGATTCTGCCCTTTCACCGTTTCTTTTATAACCGGAGAACCGTAACTCCGATTGGATTGAAATTTGAACACGATTTTTATCCAGATATTAGCTTTCTTGCGGCGAAACAAGGGCTCCAACCGCCTTACAGTGTGTCCACGAGGGTCAGGGGCGCGCCTTCCCCCTAGGGTGCGCCCCCTGCCTCGTGGCCCCCTCGGGCATCGTCTCGCGTTGATTCCACTTCCCAAAATTCACATTTATTCCAAAAAAATCTCCGTCGGTTTTTATCCCGTTTGGACTCCGTTTGATATGGATTTTCAGCGGAAAAAAAAACATGCAACAAACAGGAACTGGCACTGGGCACTGGATCAATATGTTAGTCCCAAAAATAGTATAAAAAGTTGCCAAAAGTATGTAAAAGTTGTAGAATATTGGCATGGAACAATAAAAAATTATAGATACGAAGGAGACGTATCAGCATCCCCAAGCTTAATTCCTGCTCGTCCTCGAGTAGGTAAATGATAAAAAAGATAATTTTTGATGTGGAATGCTACCTAGCATAATCTTGATCATGTAATCTAATCATGTCATGAATATTAAGACACGAGTGATTTAAAGCAATAGTCTATCTTTTGACATTAAGACAATAATACTTCAAGCATACTAATAAAGCAATCATGTCTTTTCAAAACAACATGGCCAAATAAAGTTATCCCTACAAAATCATATAGTCTGGCAATGCTCCATCTTCACCACCCAAAATATTCACATCATGCACAACCCCGATGACAAGCCAAGCAATTGTTTCATACTTTTGATGTTCTCAAACCTTTTCAACTTTCACGCAATACATGAGCGTGAGCCATGGACATAGCACTATGGGTGGAATAGAATATGATGATGGAGGTTGTGTGGAGAAGACAAAAAGGAAGAAAGTATCACATCGACGCGGCTAATCAATGGGCTATGGAGATGCCCATCAATTGATGTCAATGCGAGGAGTAGGGATTGCATGCAACAGATGCACTAAGAGCTATAAGTGTATGAAAGCCCAAACTGGAAACTAAGTGGGTGTGCATCCAACTTGCTTGCTCATGAAGACCTCGGGCATTTGAGGAAGCCCATCATCGGAATATACAAGCCAAGTTCTATAATGAAAATTCCCACTAGTATATGAAAGTGATAATTCAAGAGACTCTCTATATGAAGAACATGGTGCTACTCTGAAGCACAAGTGTGGTAAAAGTATAGTACCATTGTCCCTTCTCTCTTTTTCTCTCTTTTTTTGGGCCTTCTCTTTTTTTGGCCCTTCTCTTTTTTTGGCCTTTCCCTTTAGCAACATGATCTCGAATGAAATGATGACGAACTTCAATATGCTTAGTTCGAGAATGTTGCACGGGATTGTGAGCAATCTTAATAGCACTCTCATTGTCACAAAGCAATGGAACATGTTTCACATATATCCCATAATCTTTAAGAGTTTGGGTCATCCAAAGTAATTGAGCACAACATGAACCAGCGGCAATGTACGCTTCGGCGGTGGATAAGGATACCGAGTTTTGTTTCTTGGAGGACCAAGACACAAGAGATCTACCAAGAAATTGACAAGTACCCGAAGTGGAATTTCTATCAACCTTGTATCCGGCATAGTCCGAATCGGAATAGCCAACAAGATCAAAAGAAGACCTCTTAGGATACCAAATGCCAAAATTTGGTGTATGTATTAAGTATCTCACTATCCTTTTCACCGCCTTAAGATGACATTCTTTAGGGGCCGCTTGATATCGTGCACACATGCACACACTTAGCATAATATCGGGACGAGAGGGACATAGATGTAACAATGAACCAATCATAGAGCAGTAGACTTTTTGATCAACCGGTTCACCATCTTTGGTTAAATCAAGATGTCCACTAGTAGGCATGGGTGTATTCATACCTTTGCATTCTTGCATATTGAACTTCTTGAATAAGTCCTTGGCGTACTTTGTTTGAGAAACAAAGGTACCTTCCTTAGTTTGCTTGATTTGCAAACCAAGAAAGAATTTGAGTTCACTCATCATAGACATCTCAAACTTCTCCGACATTAGCTTTCCAAACTTCTCACTAAAATGAGGGTTAGTCGAACCAAATATAATATCATCAACATAAATTTGGCACACAAATAGTTCTCCATTAACCCTTTTAGTAAAAAGAGTAGAATCTATTTTTCCAATTTCAAAGCCTTTTTCAATAAGGAACTTGGTCAAGCATTTATACCACGCACTAGGAGCTTGTTTAAGACCATAAAGAGCTTTGTGAAGTTTGTAAACATGATTAGGTTTCTTAGGATTGACAAAGCCGGGAGGTTGCTTAACATAAACTTCCTCCTTAATTTCACCATTTAGAAAAGCACTTTTAATGTCCATTTGGTACAAGGTGATATCATGGTGATTAGCATAAGCAAGTAAGATGTGAATGGACTCAAGTCTAGCAACGGGGGCATATGTCTCACCATAGTCCATACCTTTGAGTTGAGTGTAGCCTTGGGCGACTAGACGAGCTTTGTTGTGGACGACTTGACCATCTTCATCTTTCTTGTTGCGAAACACCCATTTGGTACCGATGATGTTGTGGTTGTTGTCGGGCTTCTCGACCAATGTCCACACTTTATTTCTCTCTAAGTTGTGTAGCTCTTCATGGATGGCATTTATCCAATCCGGATCTTCCAATGCTTCTTCAACCTTCATAGGTTTAATGCTAGAGATTAATGAATAATGTTCACAAAAGTTAGCCAAACGAGTTTTAGAGCGAGTGATTCTCACGGTTTGGATATCATTGCAGATTTGCTCGACGGGATGGTCTTTGGCGACTCTTGCTCGAACTCGTGGGAGCTTTTTCTTTGTTCGAGGTGGAACATCTTCTTCATCTTGTCCTTCTTCTTGGCCTTCTTCATTGTTGACTTTGTCGTTCTCTTGTCGTGGTGGAGAGGGAGGTTGATGAGGTTCATCTTGGTGTACGTCCTCGTTTTCTTCGTCTTGGTGTGTCCCACTTGTGGATGCTCCCATGTCAACTCTTGGTTCACCTTGTCGTGAGGTGGAAGCTTCCACTTGGACGGACGAGGTACTCTCCTTCACCTCTGTTGGACGAATCTTGCCGATACACAAGTCTTGGATTGCTTCTGAAGGGTCTTTGTCTCCTACATTAATTGGCAATTGCTCTCCTTGTGAGCCGTTAGATTCATCAAACTTCACATCTACCTCTCTTCAACCTTTCGGGTGAAATTGTTGTAGACACGGTAAGTGTGAGAGTTTGAGCCATAACCAAGTAGGAAACCTTCATGAGATTTAGGAGCAAATTTAGAACCACGATGCTTATCAAGAATGTAGCACTTTGAGCCAAATACTCGAAAGTATCCAACTTGGGGTTTGTTACCGGTGAGGAGCTCGTATGTCGTCTTGCCGAGTAGCTTGTGAAGATACAAGCGATTTGTTGCATGACAAGTTATCTCAACCGCTTCCGCCCAAAAGTGTTTTGGAGTCTTGTACTCATCAAGCATTGTTCTTGCCATCTCAATAAGAGTTCGGTTCTTCCTCTCAACAACTCCATTTTGTTGAGGCGTGTACGTAGCCAAGAACTCGTGTGAAATCCCTTCTTCGTCAAGAAAGGTATCCACATTTGTGTTCTTGAACTCCGTTCCGTTGTCGCTCCGAACCTTCTTGATCTTCACTTCAAATTGATTTTGGGCCTTCCTAGCAAAGTTTTTGAAGATCTTTTGGACCTGTGATTTATCATCAAGAAAGAACACCCACGTTGTAAGGGCATATTTATCCCTAAGATGTTTTGGTGATTGATGACAATGCATTTGCGGACTAATCGTGTGCATTGAGTGTTTTTCAGAGATTCATCCTTTTGGCACGAGACGATTCCCTCCCCTCGGAGCTTGAAGCGAAGACGGTGTAGTCCTTTCGGATTAGTTTGGTGGACTAGTTTCATAGGGATCACCGTACTATCAAGAGGGGGTCCGTTTTGGAAAGGCTAGGGCGGAACCATCACGTACACTTCCTTTGCCCCTCCCTCCGAGCCTTTCCGTTTCGATGATGGGCTTGTTTCTCTTCTAAATGTGCCCTCTCTGGTCCCAGCGGTAGTACCGCGGGCCAGAGCGGTAGTACCGCTTGGGTGCTACAAGCGGTAGTACCGCTCTGGAGCGGTAGTACCGCCCAGAGCAGTAGTACCGCTAGTAGCCCCCATTTGTGTGCTCACTCTGGCCCCAGCGGTAGTACCGCGGGACGGAGCAGTAGTACCGCTTGGGTGCCACAAGCGGTAGTACCGCTCTGGGAGCGGTAGTACCGCTCCAGAGCAGTAGTACCGCTAGTAGCTCCCAGCCGTAGTACCGCGGTGGTCTCGTGCTAGTACCGCCTCGATTCGAGGGCTCTTTTTTCGTGTCGGGTTTTACGGTACTGGCCGCGACTGTGGGGGGCCGTAGTACCGCTCGTATGCGGTAGTACCGCCCTCCCACCGCGGTAGTACCGCTGTGGGCCAAGCGGTAGTACCGCGATGAGGAGCGGTAGTACCGCTTATAGTGGCAAGCGGTAGTACCGCTGGCACAGCCGTAGTACCGCTCTCTGCGGGGCAGAAGTGGGGTAACGGTTGGTTTGTTCCCCCCACTATATAAGGGGGTCTTCTTCCCCAAAGTTGACCTACCTCTTCCCCCAAAAGCTCCATTGTTGCTCCAAGCTCCATTTTCGCCCGATCTCTCTCCCTAGCCAATCAAACTTGTTGATTTGCTTGGGATTGGTTGAGAAGGCCACGATCTACACTTCCACCAAGAGAAATTTGATTCCCCCCACTTATCCCTAGCGGATCTTGTTACTCTTGGGTGTTTGAGCACCCTAGACGGTTGAGGTCACCGCGGAGCCATAGTCCATTGTGGTGAAGCTTTGTGGTGTCGTTGGGAGCCTCCAATTAAGTTGTGGAGATTGCCCCAACCTTGTTTGTAAAGGTCCGGTCGCCGCCTTCAAGGGCACCAATAGTGGAATCACGGCATCTCGCATTGTGTGAGGGCGTGAGGAGAATACGGTGGCCCTAGTGGCTTCTTGGGGAGCATTGTGCCTCCACACCGCTCCAACGGAGACGTACTTCCCTTCAAAAGGAAGGAACTTCGGTAACACATCCTCGTCTTCACCGGCTCCAGTCTTGGTTATCTCATTCCTTTACTTTCGCAAGTTTACTCGGATTATATCTCTTACTTGCTTGCGTGCTTGTTGTCATTGCATCATATAGGTTGTTCACTTAGTTGCATATCTAGACAACCTATTTTGATGCAAAGTTTAATTTGGTAAAGAAAAGCTAAAAATTGTTAGTTGCCTATTCACCCCCCTCTAATCAACTATATCGATCCTTTCAATTGGTATTAGAGCCTCGTCTCTTTATTAAGGACTTTACCGTCCAAAGAGTATGGTTGACGTCGTAGACGGTGTGGAGGAGCACTCCGGTGAGAATCCAGTCTCGTCTACGGGAGATGGGGGAACCGCGGTCTCTCGTGAGGAATTCAATGTGTCGTTGGACACGTTGAAAACCTCCATGACGACCAAGGTCGAAAGCATGTTGAATAAATTCTTAGAAGGGCTTAAACTTACCACCGCATCGTTGAAAGTGGGTGATCCCGCTAACAAGGTGACAGATGCTACCTCCGACAAGGGGGAAGCTTCTAGCGAGAAAGCTCCTTGTTCTAGTGATAAAAATGGGACCGACATCTTTGCCCATGTGGAACCTCCACCTGTCTATGGTGGACCGCTCCCTTCCACTCATTTGAATCATGCCGGCCCGGCCCCTAAGATTGAGAAGAATGTAGATTTTGATTCTTGGGTCTATCGTTTTAAGCGTCATTTAAATCATGTGAACACTAACCTTTGGAGAATCATTGAAGAGGGTTTTTATCCGCATGACCGAAGTAACTTCACTCCTAGAGAAGTTGTGGATCATCAATTCAATGAGAATGCTCTCTTCATCATCCAAGAAGCAATCCCACCCGAAGATCTTCCTCATCTCCGGCCTTACACCGTGGCCAAAGATGCTTGGCTACAAGTTGTTTCCCTCTATCGGGGAAGCGCAAGCATTCAACGCTCGAACTATGAAGTGGTGCAAGATGAAGCCGACGAGTTTGCAATGAAAGAAGATGAAGAACCTCGTGAGCTTTTTCGGAGAGTAACCAAACTCGCGGTCTCTCTCCGAGATCATGGAAGTAAGGACATGGATGACAATTGGATCATGCGCAAATTCCTCAAGGCAATGATGCCCTACCACAAAGCCATGTCCTCCGTAATTCGTCAAAGGCCGGACTTCCACACCTTATCATCAAGTGAAGTGTTGGATGAATTTGTTGCTATGAGCATCTTGGACAAGACCGCCGACAATGCGGTTCTTCGTTCTCAAAGAGTAAAGAAGCCCAACCTTGCTTTAAAGGCCAAGGTTAGTATGGAGGAAGAGGATGAAGAGGAAGAAGAGGAGGGAAACCTCGAAGATACGAAGTATGCCTATCATGAACACATGGCTCTTGCTTCAAGGCAATTTTGGAGCAAGAAGAACACAAGGCCAAACTTCAACAAGAGCAATTCAAGTGGCGCAAAGGGCAAGCAACGGATGAGGACTTGCTTCAATTGTGGCAATGTGAGCCACTTTGTTGCGGAGTGCCCTTACGAGAAGAGGGAAGACAATGGTGGCAAGCTCATTAGAAAAGACAAGGCCAAGTCGTTCCCCAACAAGAGCAACTTCACCAAGAAGACTCCTCCCAAGGCGTTGGTGGTACAAGAAGAGTACAATGAGGATGATGACGATGATGAAGATGGTGAGTCGGTTGCCATGGCCTCCGTTGCCATTGCGAAGACTCCACGGGTGTCTCTCTTCGACTCACCCAATGAGAACATCACCGCCAAGTGCCTCATGGCTAAAGCCACCAACAAGGTAACCTCCAACATCAAAACTACCATCATTAATCATCCTTCTTCGACAGATAGCATTGATGAACATGAGGGGACAAATGTGGAGGAAAATGAGTTTGAGATCTTTATGGGTAAACTCAAGGGTAAATCCAAGAAGCACTTCGTTGCTCTCTTGGAACAACTTGGTGAAGCCAATGACATGATCGAGGCTCACGAAGATACCATCTCTAAGATGGAGGGGCATAGTCATGACTATGCCGATGAGATTTCAGATCTTTCCAATGCTCTTGATGAAGAGCGTGGTCTTCGTTTGGCTCTTGAGGAGTCATACAACGATGATCATGCTAAGTTAAAGAAAGATCTTGATCATGCTCTTGTTGTGTCTCGTGTGCTAAACTCCGAGAAGGCAAAACTTGGGGTTGATCTTGCTAGACTTAAAGAGGAGTTTGACATTCTCGACAAGGCTCACAAGGTCTTGAAGGGTGCTCATGCTAGCCTCAAGGAGTCTCATGATCAACTCTAAGTAATGCTAACTAAGGAGAAAGCCACTTTTCCTCATATGGTGTTAATTGATAATGCAAATGCTACTAACCCTTGTTGTGAGCATGTGCATCTTGTTGAGGAGAATGCTAAGTTGAAGGAGCAACTTGAGAAAGGCCTTATGTCATGCATACAAGGTGAGAAGAACCTCAACGACCTTTTGAGAAACCAAAAGGAAGTTGTAGCCAAGGAGGGGATTGGGTTCACTCCCAAGCTCAAGAACAAGAAGAAGAATGACAAGACCAAACGACCTCCCCCTCTCAAGCAAACTTTTGTGAAAGAGGGAGAGGGTACTTCCAAGGAGGAGAAGAACAATGCGAAGGGTGACGGTGTCAAGAAGGGCAATTCCACCCCATCCAACAAAGCCGGTGACTTTAATCCTTCTTATGTGTTATGTCGTGCAAGTGATGGGCATGTTTATGCCAAATTTGTTGGTTCTCCTCATGAGTATATTGAATGGCCCATTTGGGTTCCTAAGACCCTTGTTACTAACATCAAAGGACCCATTACAAAATGGGTACCTAAAACCAAGCATTGATCTCTTGTAGGTGTTTGCTTCCGGTGGGGGATCATGGTTGCTCGATAGTGGAGCTACAAATCATATGACCGGAAGCAAGGATTTGGTGGTGGACGTGCACAAGATTCCATCTATGCCCACCAATGTCGAGTGGGGTGAAGCTCGGCAAAGTTGTCATTTCTCATGATCTCACGATCGAGAAGGTCATGCTAGTTGAGTCCCTTGCATACAATTTACTTTCCGTTCGTCAACTTGCTATCATGGGCTTTGCCACTTTCTTTGATATTGATACCGTGGCCCTCTTGTGGAGCAAGACTCTTAAAGTAGCCTTTGTTGGGCATGTCGAGAACGGTCTCTATGTGATTAACTTTTCGGAGCGACCCACTAAGACCGCAACATGCCTAATGGCTAAAGTTGACGTGGGATGGCTTTGGCATCACCGTTTAGCCCATGTCAATATGAGATGTTTGCAAAGTCTTCTCAAGGGGGACCATGTCCGTGGACTAACGAACGTTAGTTTTGCTAAAGATCGTGCTTGCAGTGCTTGTATCGAAGGAAAACTTCATGAGAAGGCTCACCCTCCCACGACTCTCATTTACTCGAAGAGGCCCTTGGAGTCCTTCATTTGGATCTCTTTGGGCCTCCATCCTTTGATAGTCTTGGGGGTAGAAAATATTGCTTGGTAATTGTGGATGACTATTCTAGATACACTTGGGTGTATTTCTTCAAGAGGAAGAGTGAGACCCAACAAACAGTCATTGACTTTGCAAATGAAGCCCAACGTCAACACAATGCAAAGATCTTGACTATAAGAAGTGACAACGGCACCGAGTTCAAGAACTACACCCTGGATGAGTTTCTTAGTGATGAGGGGATCAAGCATCAATATTCCGCACCTTACACCCCTCAACAAAATGGTGTTGCGGAGAGGAAGAACCGGACGTTGATGGATGCGGCAAGGACCATGATGGCGGAGTTCAAGTCTCCATACAACTTTTGGGCCGAAGCCATCAACACCGCGTGTCATGCTTCAAATCGGCTCTATCTCCGCAAAGGCTTGAACAAGACTCCATATGAGATACTCACCGGTAACAAGCCCAACCTCAAGTACTTTCGGGTGTTCGGGTGTAAGTGTTTCATTCTCAAGAAAGGTGTTCGTTTGTCTAAATTTGAGACTAGAGCTCATGAGGGCATATTTGTTGGTTATGCTACAAACTCCCATGCTTACCGTGTTCTCAATAAGTCCACGGGACTTATTGAGGAGACGTGTAACGTGGAGTTTGATGAGAATAACGGCTCCCAAGTGGAGCAAAGTGGTACTTGTGATGTAGGTGATGAAATTCCTCACCAAGCCATAAGAATAATGGGTGTTGGATATATCCTGCCCATTGAGGAACCCCTTGTGGCCGAAGGAGAAGGACAATGCTCCACTCAAGTGGAGCCATCACCAACCCAAGACCCACACGCTTCCGAAGAACAAAGTGAAGGCCCTCAACCTCATGAACAAGATCAAGGGCAAGATCAACCTCAAGATGGTGGTAATCCACAAAATGATGCCCAAGGTCAAGTTCCTCCCCTCGAGCAAGTTCAAGATCGAGAACAAGCTCAAGACGACACTCAAGATGATCAAGTAACCCCTCCTCACTTCACTTCCGAGGAGGAATTGGAGCGTCGTGCCGCTAAGATCGCTTCCAAGCTCACCATCAAAGGTCATCTCATGGAGAATGTGGTTGGAAGCCTAAGAAAGGGGGTGAGCACTCGTAGACAATTAGCAAACTATTGTGAACATCATGCGTTTGTTTCGTGTGTCGAACCCCAAAAGGTTTGTGAAGCGCTCGGGGACCCGTATTGGCTCAACGCCATGCATGAAGAACTCAACAACTTCGAACATAACCAAGTGTGGAAGTTAGTGCCAAGGCCAACCGGAAATCATAATGTCATTGGAACCAAGTGGATATTCAAGAACAAGCAAGACGCTCATGGAATCATTGTTCGCAACAAGGCTCGTTTGGTGGCACAAGGCTACTCCCAAGTCGAGGGTATCGACTACGGTGAAACCTTTTCCCCCGTCGCTCGCCTTGAATCTATTCGTTTGTTGATTGCCTATGCTTCTCATCATAATTTCACATTGCAACAAATGGATGTG
This sequence comes from Triticum aestivum, assembly GCF_018294505.1. Taxonomy (NCBI): domain Eukaryota; kingdom Viridiplantae; phylum Streptophyta; class Magnoliopsida; order Poales; family Poaceae; genus Triticum; species Triticum aestivum. The sequence continues at coordinate 405,843,269 of NC_057799.1, read as the reverse complement.
AAAAGTGCTTTTCTTAATGGTCCCATAAATGAGTTGGTATATGTCAAACAACCCCCCGGGTTCGAAGATCCCTATTTCCCCGATCATGTGTATCAACTCCACAAGGCGCTCTATGGCCTTAAACAAGCCCCACGTGCGTGGTATGAGCATCTTACGGAGTTGTTACAAGATCGTGGATTCGAAATCGGGAAAATCGACCCCACTCTTTTTACTAAGAAGGTCAAAGGGGAGTTGTTTGTGTGCCAACTATATGTTGATGATATTATTTTTGGTTCCCCTAACAAAGCCTTCAATGAAGAATTTGCCGCTCTCATGACCTCAAAGTTCAAGATGTCTATGATGGGAGAGTTGAAGTTCTTTCTCGGATTCGAAATCAAACAAAGAAGAGAAGGAACCTTCATCAACCAAGCCAAATACACTCAAGACATGCTAAAGAGATTCAAGCTAATTGATGTCAAGCCGGCTTCCACTCCAATGCCCACCAAGTGCCAACTTGACATTGATCCCAATGGTAAAGTGGTGGATCAAAAGGTATATCGCTCCATGATTGGATCCTTGCTTTACCTTTGTGCATCTAGACCGGATATCATGTAGAGTGTGGGAATATGTGCACGGTTTCAAGCTGCACCTAAGGCAAGCCACTTTGTGGCGGTCAAGCGAATCTTTCGATATTTGGCTCATACCCCAAACTTTGGCCTATGGTACCCAACAGGAGCAAACTTCAAGCTTGTAGGTTATTCGGACTCCGATTGGGCGGGAGACAAAGTGGATAGGAAGTCCACTTCCGGAGGATGCCATTTTCTTGGTTGCTCTTTGATAAGTTGGTCTTCTAAAAAGCAAAGTTGTGTGTCTCTCTCGTCCACCGAAGCGGAGTATGTGGCGGCCGGAAGTTGTTGTGCACAACTCTTATGGATGAGGCAAACTTTAAAGGATTACGGTGTCATTTGTGACAAAGTGCCTCTTTGGTGTGACAATGAAAGTGCTATCAAGATTTCTCTCAACCCGGTGCAACACTTCAAGACAAAGCATATTGAGATTCGGTATCACTTCATCTGGGATCATATTAGGCGAGGGGAGATCGAGCTCAACTATGTCAACACTCATGATAACCTTGCAGATATTTTCACGAAGCCATTGGATGAAGCAAGATTTCGTGAGTTAAGGCATGAGCTAAATATCATTGATTCGAGCAATGTGGTTTGAACCTTTGCACACCCCTCACATTCATTGTGCATTCTTGTCTAGGTGTAGGCATGGACGTAGGGGGAGTGTTGTTCTCTCAATGAACTTTCCCTCCCCCCACAATGCATAAACTGATCTCACTCTTTCACATTAGCCATTTTTGATGGTACTTGTGCTTCAAAGACGAGCTTTGGTCATGGGCCCAAGGATAATTCTTCGCGGTGCCATACCAAGTGACTCAAACATAGGTGGCCTCGGCCACCGCCCTCTCGTATAGAGGCGTGTGATTCTTGTTTTCTTGCTAGTGCTCTTGTTGGTCTTCTTGCCGTTGTTTCCCGTCTTTCGTTTTGCACCGTATGTGTTGAGTCTGGTTTGAGTTGCGCTGGGCGGTACTACCGTTGTGAAGGCGCGGTACTACCGCTGGAGCAGTACAACCGCTCCACGGAGCGGTACTACCGCTTATGTAGCTAAGCGGTACTACCGCCCATCACCACGGTACTACCGCTGAGGGGCGGGGCCAGGGCGTTAAGTCGTGGGCAGGGGTGGTTTCCTCCACCCCATACCCATTTGCTTCGTCCCCTGGTTCCTCTTCCTCTCTCTCCAGCGCCATCTCGCCGCGGGAGGGCTCCGGCGGCCCTCCGTCTCCGGACCGTCCCTCTCCATTCCCTTCGGTGGAGTCGATCCCCACCTCGTCCTCTTGCCATGGATGCCGGTATTGCCCCCGTTCCTTTTCTCTTCTTGTCTAGTTTTCAGATCTCGCATTTTAGGGGCAGTAGTAGTAGCATCTCTAGATTTTTGGCCAAATCTAGGCTTGAGTAGGTTGGAGAAGGCAACTAGACTCCTTGGATTGATGTTTGGTAGGTTTTTTTTGAATTTGGCATCCCCGGTAGTGCCGGATCTGACCACGGCAGTAGGGATCCTCCGTGCCCCGTCTCGGGCGGTACTACCGCCCATATTGCGCGGTACTACCGCCAGAGCGGTACTACCGCTGGGAGGGCACGGTACTACCGCTTGTGCGGTACTACCGCAGTACAGGCACGGTACTACCGCTGGATGCCCAGTTCCATCGCTTCCTACCACATGTTGATCCATTTGTGTTGTGTTTATTTGGTTTTGATCGTTCCTTCTGGTTGTTTCTTGTGTCCGTGTGTTTGGTTCCAGGTGATGAACATCCTGAGCAGCAAGTCCGTCGTGTCAACCCCAGGCGTTCAACGTCAAAGCGGTACCGCTCATCTGAGACTGCTGGTGGTTCTTCCAGTGCTCCACCGCCGGTAGGGGGTGCTTCCTCAAGTGCTAATCCTCCTCGCAAGAAGAAGATTGCCAGCCGACCGAAGCCAAGTGGCAAGAAAGTGACTGAGATGTCAAGCAAGGAATTCTGGGACAGGCGTCGGCGCAACCCCTATGAGGAAGACCAAGAACCCAATCTTGTCAATCGCCCGTTCTGGAACCGGTTTCAGTGTGCCACATACTTTGATGTGATCAAGGCCAAGAAGAACCTCTTTGTCAAGGTCCATTCCATCAACACGGAGGTTATGGAGAAGGACCCTGAGTACTTTGGTGATGCCCTTCAGATGTGCTCTCAGTTGAACATTCTCAGGATCATGCAGTTCAACAAGGACTTTGATGCAGATTTGCTGGCACAGTTCTTTGCCACTGTTCACCTAGGAACTGATGCAGACAGGACTCTGACTTGGATTACTAATGGGAAGGTGCTTGCTGTCAAGTGGCAGGCCTTCATGGGGCTGCTTGAGGTGGAAGATCAAGGGCTCGAGACTCCAGTCGGTTTTCGTCCTCACCAAAATGTTACCTCCACTCACAAGCAAGCCCTCTGGCCCTACTCTACTCGGAAGGTCAACCCTGAGACCAGGAAGGAAACCTATGAGTTGTCTGCCTATCTGGACATCCTTCACCGTATCTTCCGTGAGACTCTCTTCCCTCGTATTGGGAATCTGGACATGGTACACTCTTATCTTGTGGACATGCTTCTCTTCTGCCAGCATGAGAAGGAAGCAAACACCGGCGAGTCCCTGGACATCTCTCATGTCATGTGGTCTGAACTTCTGGCGGCTGTTTTTGAGCGCAAGTGCCCAATTTATGGTCCGTTCATTACGTTGCTTATTGAGAGGGCCTGGAGACATACCTATCCTGAGGAGCAGCTGGAAACTGGAGAGTTGGTCTCTCATGAGATCAAGCGTCTGAGGAAGAAGGATAATTGGGGTAGATCTGGAGTTCCATCTTCTGCTGCTGCCATGGAGACCGAGGACGAGGCTGATGCCGGTGATGATGATGAGGATTATGTGCCTTCTGGGACAGAGCCTTCTGCGGCAGAGCCCTCTTGGGCAAAGAAGCTCAAACACAAGATGAAGAAGTTGTTCTGCATGGAGTCTCATGGTCAGTACATGACTCATGTGGCTGAGAAGAAGGCAAGGGGACGTCACAAGGAGCTTATGCGTCAGATGGGTGCGACCGTCACCAGCGGCTCTGAGGGTCAGATTACTGAGGAGGAGGAGTGGATCCAGCAGCACTGTCCGTGGACCGATTCAGATGCCGAGCAGTTTCCGGGCGAGGACGGCAGTGCAGATGATCACGCAGAGTCCTGATGTTCGAGATCCTCAGCATGCTCTCACCTGGAGCCGTAGGTTAGCTCTTTGCCCCTTTTGGTGTCTCGATGCCAAAGGGGGAGAGAGTTTAGGGATTTGCGTCGTTGTGTTGCGAGTGTGTCTTTGCCTTTGTGCTTTCGTTGTGTGCTACCTTGTGCTTTGCTTGGTTTTGTGTTCAGTGAGACTTTAGTTCAAGTCATATGGTGTGAGACATATGCTACCCTATCCTTATCATATCTTTATCTTTGTCTCTAGTCATTTGATATCTCATGAGTTATATGCTTCATTATGTTATATATCCTGCTATCTTGTATCTCGCTTAGGTTGTTGGTCTCTAAAATACAGGGGGAGTGTTGATCCTAGTATGTGTGTCGTGCAGTCTAAAGCACTTATCTTGATGGCACACATCTAGGGGGAGCCCATCTATATTTTAGAGATTTGGGGTCTGCTTATGTCTTTTGTCTTTTCCCAGTTGTGCAAATCCCGTATAGTCATCAATCCACCAAAAAGGGGGAGATTGTAAGGGCATATTTATCCCTAAGATGTTTTGGTGATTGATGACAATGCTTTTGTGGACTAATCGTGTGCATTGAGTGTTTTTCATAGATTCATCCTTTCGGCATGAGACGATTCCCTCCCCTCGGAGCTTGAAGCGAAGACGGTGTAGTCCTTTCGGATTAGTTTGGTGGACTAGTTTCATAGGGATCACCGTACTATCAAGAGGGGGTCCGTTTTGGAAAGGCTAGGGCGGAATCATCACGTACACTTCCTTTGCCCCTCCCTCCGAGCCTTTCCGTTTCGATGATGGGCTTGTTTCTCTTCTCAATGTGCCCTCTCTGGTCCCAGCGGTAGTACCGCGGGCCAGAGCGATAGTACCGCTTGGGTGCTACAAGCGGTAGTACCGCTCTGGAGCGGTAGTACCGCCCAGAGCAGTAGTACCGCTAGTAGCCCCCATTTGTGTGCTCACTCTGGTCCCAGCGGTAGTACCGCGGGACGGAGCGGTAGTACCGCTTGGGTGCCACAAGCGGTAGTACCGCTCTGGGAGCGGTAGTACCACTCTAGAGCAGTAGTACTGCTAGTAGCCCCCAGCCGTAGTACCGCGGTGGTCTCGTGCTAGTACCGCCTCGATTCGAGGGCTCTTTTTTCGTGTCGGGTTTTACGGTACTGGCCGCGGCTGTGGGGGGCCGTAGTACCGCTCGTATGCAGTAGTACCGCCCTCCCAGCCAAGCGGTAGTACCGCGATGAGGAGCGGTAGTACCGCTTATAGTGGCAAGCGGTAGTACCGCTCTCTGGGGGGCAGAAGTGGGGTAATGGTTGGTTTGTTCCCCCCACTATATAAGGGGGTCTTCTTCCCCAAAGTTGACCTACCTCTTCCCCCAAAAGCTCCATTGTTGCTCCAAGCTCCATTTTCGCCCGATCTCTCTCCCTAGCCAATCAAACTTGTTGATTTGCTCGGGATTGGTTGAGAAGGCCACGATCTACACTTCCACCAAGAGAAATTTGATTCCCCCCACTTATCCCTAGCGGATCTTGTTACTCTTGGGTGTTTGAGCACCCTAGACGGTTGAGGTCACCGCAGAGCCATAGTCCATTGTGGTGAAGCTTTGTGGTGTCGTTGGGAGCCTCCAATTAAGTTGTGGAGATTGCCCCAACCTTGTTTGTAAAGGTCCGGTCGCCGCCTTCAAGGTCACCAATAGTGGAATCACGGCATCTCGCATTGTGTGAGGGCGTGAGGAGAATACGGTGGCCCTAGTGGCTTCTTGGGGAGCATTGTGCCTCCACACCGCTCCAACGGAGACGTACTTCCCTTCAAAAGGAAGGAACTTCGGTAACACATCCTCGTCTTCACCGGCTCCACTCTTGGTTATCTCGTTCCTTTACTTTCGCAAGTTTACTCGGATTATATCTCTTACTTGCTTGCGTGCTTGTTGTCATTACATCATATAGGTTGTTCACTTAGTTGCATATCTAGACAACCTATTTTGATGCAAAGTTTAATTTGGTAAAGAAAAGCTAAAAATTGTTAGTTGCCTATTCACCCCCCCTCTAGTCAACTATATCGATCCTTTCACACGTAAATCTTGAAAAATCATCGACTATGAATAGACCAAATGAGTTACCACCGAGACTCTTGTAGGCATTGGGACCAAAGAGATCCATGTGAAATAGCTCGAGTGGTCTTCTCGTGGTCATGATGTTCTTCACGGGGTGACTGATACATCTCCGTCGTATCTACTTTTCCAAACACTTTTGCCCTTGTTTTGGACTCTAACTTGCATGATTTCAATGGAACTAACCCGGACTGACGCTGTTTGCAGTAGACTTTCCATGGTGTTATTTATGTGCAGAAACAAAAGTTCTCGGAATGACCTGAAACTCCACGGAACATCTATTTGGAAAATAAGAAAAATACTGGTAGAAAAAGCCACATCAAGGGGCCCACACCCTGTCCACGAGGGTGGAGGGCGCGCCCCCTACCTCGTGGGCCCCCTGACGCTCCACCGACCTCAACTCCAACTCCATATATTCACTTTCGGGGAGAAAAAAATCAGAGAGAAGGATTCATCGCGTTTTACGATACGAAGCCGCCACCAAGCCCTAAAACCTCTCGGGAGGGCTGATCTGGAGTCCGTTCGGGGCTCCGGAGAGGGGAATCCGTCGCCGTCGTCATCATCAACCATCCTCCATCACCAATTTCATGATGCTCACCGCTGTGCGTGAGTAATTCCATCGTAGGCTTGCTGGACGGTGATGGGTTGGATGAGATCTATCATGTAATCGAGTTAGTTTTGTTAGGGTTTGATCCCTAGTATCCACTATGTTCTGAGATTGATGTTGCTATGACTTTGCTATGCTTAATGCTTGTCACTAGGGCCCGAGTGCCATGATTTCAGATCTGAACCTATTATGTTTTCATGAATATATGTGAGTTCTTGATCCTATCTTGCAAATCTATAGTCACCTACTATGTGTTATGATCCGGCAACCCCGAAGTGACAATAATCGGGACCACTCCCGGTGATGACCATAGTTTGAGGAGTTCATGTATTCACTATGTGTTAATGCTTTGTTCCGGTACTCTATTAAAAGGAGGCCTTAATATCCCTTAGTTTCCATTAGGACCCCGCTGCCACGGGAGGGTAGGACAAAATATGTCATGCAAGTTCTTTTCCATAAGCACGTATGACTATATTCAAATACATGCCTACATTACATTGATGAATTGGAGCTAGTTCTATGTCACCCTATGTTATGACTGTTACATGATGAACCGCATCCGGCATAATTCTCCATCACCAATCCAATGCCTATGAGCTTTTCATATATTGCTTTCCGCTTATTTACTTTTCCATTGCTACTGTTACAATCACTACAAAACACCAATAATATTTCTTTTGTTACTGTTACCTTTGTTACCGTTACCACTACTATCATACTACTTTGCTACTAAATACTTTGCTGTAGGTATTAAGTTTCCAGGTGTGGTTGAATTGACAACTCAGCTGCTAATACTTGAGAATATTCTTTGGCTCCCCTTGTGTCGAATCAATAAATTTGGGTTGAATACTCTACCCTCGAAAACGGTTGCGATCCCCTATACTTGTGGGTTATCAAGACTATTTTCTGGCACCGTTGCTGGGGAGCATAGCTCTATTCTTTGAGTCACTTGGAATTTATATCTGCTGGTCACTATGAAGAACTTGAAAGACGCAAAGACAACAATTTATCCCTCAACTACGAGGGGAGGTAAGGAACTGCCATCTAGCTCTGCACTTGATTCACCTTCTGTTTTGAGTAAGCTTGCGACACCTAAACCTGCTTCTGCTATTCGTTCTGATATGTCGCATGTTATTGATGATGCCACTTCTGCTATGCATGATACTTATGATGAAACTACTACTATGCTTGATACTACTGTGCCACTTGGTGGATTTCTTGATGAACAACTTGCTAGGGTTAGAGAGAAAGAAATTATTGAAACTGGTAATATTGATGTAAGTGATGATGAAGACTCTCCCCCTAATAAATATGAATCGCCTGTTGTTCCTGAGGGTTATGTTTTTGAAAAAGAAGCTGCTTTAGCTATTTTAGCTTGCAAAGATAGATACGAGCTCAAGAGGTTATTAGCTAAATGGAAGCAGCAATCTCTTAATGCTAGAATGAAACCTGGCCCTGCTTTTGCTACCTCACCTATCTGTGTTACTGATAAGGATTATGAATTCTCTGTTGATCCTGATATAGTTACTTTGGTTGAATCTGATCCTTTTCATGGCTATGAATCTGAAACTGTTGTGGCACATCTTACTAAATTAAATGATATAGCCACCCTGTTCACTAATGATGAGAAATCTCGCTACCTTTACATCCTTAAAATATTTTTGTTCTCATTAAAGGGTGATGCTAAGATATGGTTTAATTCTCTTGATCCTGGTTGTGTGCATAGTCCCCAGGATATGATTTATTACTTCTCTGCTAAATATTTCCCCGCTCATAAGAAACAAGCTGCTTTAAGGGAAATATATAATTTTGTACAAATTGAAGAAGAGAGTCTCCCACAAGCTTGGGGGAGGCTTCTCCGATTACTTAATGCTTTGCCTGATCATCCTCTTAAGAAAAATGAAATACTTGATATCTTTTATAATGGACTAACCGATGCTTCCAGAGATTACCTGGATAGTTGTGCTGGTTCTGTTTTCAGGGAAAGAACACCAGATGAAGCTGAAATTCTATTGAATAATATGTTGACAAATGAAAATAATTGGACACTTCCTGAGCCAATTCCTGAACCTATTCCTAAACCAACTTCGAAGAAGAGAGGTGTTCTATTTCTCAGTCCTGAAGATATGCAAGAGGCAAAGAAATCTATGAAAGAAAAGGGTATTAAAGCTGAAGATGTTAAGAATTTACCTCCTATTGAAGAAATACATGGTCTTAATTTACCGCCTATTGAAGAAATATGTGATCCTAATCCATTACCTACTGAAGAAACACATGGTCTTGATAACCCGACACAGGTAGTAAAGGTAAATTCTCTCTATAGATTTGATGAAGGCGATATTCCTCACTATAAGTCTGCTAGACAATGCTTAGAAGAGTTTGATAATTTTATTGTCAAACAAGAAAACTTCAATGCTTATTTTGGTAGACAATTGAAATACAATTCCAATACGCTTAAACACTTGGGTGATTATATGTCTAGAGTTAAAGGTGAACTTAAACTCATTACTAAACATGCTTCTATGGTTACCACTCAAGTAGGACAAGTACTTAAAGCTCAAAATGATTTGCTCAATGAATTGAATAGTAAGAATAATGATTATGCTGTTAAAGTGGCTACTAGAACTGGTAAAATGACTCAGGAACCTTTGTATCATGAAGGCCACCCTAAGAGAATTGAGCAAGATTCTCAGAGAAATAATATAGATGCACCTAGTTCTTCTAAAAAGAAGAAAAAGAAAAATGATAGGACTTTGCATGCTTCTAGTGAACCTACTGCTGAACCACCTGAGAATCTAAATGATATTTCTATTTCTGATGCTGAAACACAATCTGGTAATGAACATGAACCAAGTGAAAATGTTAATGAAGATGTTCATGATGATGCTCAACCTAGTAATGATAATGATATAGAAATTGAACCTGCTATTGATCTTGATAACCCACAATCAAAGAATCAACGTTATGATAAGAGAGACTTCGTTGCTAGGAAACATGGTAAAGAAAGGGACCCATGGGTTCAGAAACCCATGCCTTTTCCTCCCAAACCATCCAAGAAAAAGGATGATGAGGATTTTGAGCGCTTTGCTGAAATGATTAGACCTATCTTTTTGCGTATGCGATTAACTGATATGCTCAAAATGAATCCTTATGCTAAGTACATGAAAGATATTGTTACTAATAAAAGAAAGATACCGGAAGCTGAAATTTCCACCATGCTTGCTAATTATACTTTTAAGGGTGGAATACCTAAGAAACTTGGAGATCCATGAGTACCCACTATACCATGCTCCATTAAAAGAAACTATGTTAAAACTGCTTTATGTGATCTTGGAGCCGGTGTTAGTGTTATGCCTCTCTCTTTACATCGTAGACTTGATTTGAATAAGTTAACACCTACTAAAATATCTTTGCAAATGGCTGATAAATCAACTGCTATACCTGTCGGTTTTTGTGAGGATGTGCCTGTTGTGGTTGCAAACGTTACTATTTTAACGGACTTTGTTATTCTTGATATTCCCGAGGACGATAGTATGTCTATTATTCTTGGAAGACCTTTTTTGAATACTGCAGGGGCTGTTATTGATTGCAACAAAGGCAATGTTACTTTTCATGTTAATGGTAATGAGCATATGGTACACTTCCCGAGGAAACAACCTCAAGTCCATAGTTTCAATTCTATTGGAAAAATTCCATCAATTATTTTTGGTGGTTTTGAATTTCCTCTTCCTACTGTCAAAAGGAAATATGATATTCTTATTATTGGGGATGTGCATATCCCCATTGAGGTAACATAGTGTCATTCGAAATTTCTCCGGTTCCATGTTATTCGGAATGAGTTTGTTAACAAGACTTGATCAACCTTGTTAGTGGATTCCTTTTGATGAGCATGAGATGGATGAAACTAGAAGGCACAACCTTCTGTACTCTCTCTCTCTACTTTCTATTATTTAGTTGAAATAAAGTAAAAATAGTATTTTTCTGTCTGTTTTGTGATTTATCCGTGCAATATAAAAATACCCCAAAAATAAAAGTTCTCCAAATGCCCTGAAAATGGAATATGATTTTTTCTGGAATATTTGAGAATATCTGGCACTGAGAACACAGCAGGAGGGGCAAGCACCTGGCCACGAGGGTGGAGGACGCGCCCTACCCCCTGGGCGCGCCCCCTGCCTCGTGGGCCCACGGTGGCTCCCCTCCACTTATTCCTGCACCCACACACTTCTTCTTCCTCCCAAAAAAATCACCATCCATCTCAAGCACAAGTTCTAGCTCATTTTGCTGCGATTTTCGATCTCCTTGCTCAAAGCACCTCTCACAAAACTGCTTGGGGGGATTATTCCTTGGTATGTGACTCCTCCATTGGTCCAATTAGTTTTTGTTCTAGTGCTCTATTCATTGCAAATTTGTGCTGCCTAGGTGACCATGTTCTTGAGCTTGCATGTCAAATTTATATGGTTCCAAGTAGTTCTAATGCTTGATATAGGCTCTAGGCACTTGTAGGAGTAGTTATTTTCAATTTTGTTGAGCTTGGTTCACTTTTATTTTGAAGTTACTAAAAATTTCAGAAATTTTCAGAAAATAATGAAGAGATTTTTGAGGGGCTCATCGAGCCGAAGCTCGAAGGAAAAGCAAAGTGAAGAAGCACAGAGGCCCAAATATAATCTGCCTCGCACCGCGGAGGTTCGACCATGTGAATGGCCTTCCAATGATTTCTTGAGAGAAGCCGGGATTTATGATGATTTTTATGAATTGGCTGAGAATGCGGGCCTCACCGACTTCCTCTGCGACCAACGCAATCAGTATCTCTTACTCACCAATACTTTTGTGCAAAACTTCTACTATTATCCTAAGGAATCACCTCCTTCAGTAGAGTTTCATTTATATGATGTTGTTAAGAAGATGCCACTAGATGAATTTTGCAAGGTTTGCAAAATACCTTTTGAGGGTAGTTTAGAGGAACCACATCGTAAAGATGTGGACGGGTTTATTGATACTATTACTGTGGGGGAAACCAGGAAGGTTTCCAATGCAAGAATAACTAGCGTACATTTTCCTGTATTATGCTACTTTGCCATATTTGCTAGTCGTTGCTTGATTGGTCGTGGAAACTGTGGAAACCTTAGTGTTCCTGATATTATTATTTTGTTCCATGGTTTATTCTGCGATAACACTGTTAGTATGGGCGGTATTGTTGCCAAACGGTTAAGTCTGAACCGTACAAAGGGCCCCATCTTTGGAGGTATTTATGCTTCACGCCTTGCTGCACATTATAACATACCTATTAGGCACTATGAAAAAGAAGAAAAATTGCTGCCCAATGCTTATTTAGATTATAAGAGTATGGTAGTGCATGACTTTATTGTTAAGAATAGGGAAGGAGCGCTTAAATACAAATTGTTCTTTGATAAACATCACCCTGAGATTATTACCTTGCCTGCTCCCTCCTTGTTTAATTTATCTGAAGGTCCGTATCTCGTTCCGTTGGCGGCCATTCACGCCTACCGGAACCCTACACCAACCACGGAGCCGGAACCACAATTTGAACCTCCACGACAGTCTAACTACCAGTGGGATCCGGAGATGATTGTCAACCAGTGGCAGTCAGAGTCTTCTTCATCTCAGTACGACCCCGGCTACAACTATGGATATCCGCTAGGCCATCCGTGGCAATAAACCAACTTAGGCCAAAAGCCTAAGGTTGGGGGAGTACGTATCTCCCACCGACATTACATTTATGTTCACACACTCATTGCTAAATGTCAGTGCTCATACTTTTTCATTGTAATATCCATGCTAGTTTATTTTCTTTTTCTTGCTTTCTTCTTGTGTGTTTAATAAACCTTAAGAAAAACAAACAAAAAATTTATTGTAGCTTTTATCTAGTTTATTTTTCTTGCTGTAGTAGTGATAATTAAAAAGAAAACCCAAAAAGATTTCCCGTTCTTCTTTTGCTTGTTGGGAGCTTTCACGTGTAAATAGTTTTATTTCTTTTCTTTTCTTTGGGGGTCGTTAGGAGAAGACCATAATTAAAATTGTTGAAGTGGCTCTTATATGCATTATTGTTGATTTAACCAAGAGCCCATATTGCCTTGTCTTCTCCTATTTATTGAATGCTCGCAGATTCCAGCTTAGTACAATGCACGTGCACTCTTATTATTTTTACATTGTTCGGTCGTGCAAGTGAAAGGCAATTATGATGATATATGATGGACTGACTGAGATGAGAGAAGCTGGTATGAACTCGACCCCTCTTGTTTTTGTAAATATGATTAGTTCATCGTTCCTGATTCAGCCTATTATGAATAAACATGTTTGCAATGACAATTAGAGATCATAGTTGCTTATGCCATGCTTGATTAGCTATGAGTTATAATGGTTTACCTTGCGTGCCAACATGCTATTAAAATGGTTGTGACGTGGTATAGTGGGGTGGTACCCTCCTTTGAATGATTTAAGTGACTCGACTTGGCACATGTTCACGCATGTAGCTGAAACAAATCAACACAGCCTTCACGATATTTATGTACATGGTGGATTATATCCTACTCATGCTCGTACTCAATGTCTATTAATTTTAATGCATGTTCATGACTGTTGTCGCTCTCTAGTTGGTCGCTTCCCAGTCTTTTGCTAGCCTTCACTTGTACTAAGCGGGAATACTGCTGGTGCATCCAATCCCTTAAACCCCAAAGTTATTCCATATGAGTCCACTATACCTTCCTATATGCGGTATCTACCTGCCATTCCAAGTAAATTTGTATGTGCCAAACTCTAAACCTTCAAATGAAATTCTGTTTTGTATGCTCGAATAGCTCATGTATCAACTCGGGCTGTCCGTATCTTCCATGCTAGGCGGGTTAATCTCAAGAGGAGTGGACTCCGCTCCTCATTCACGAGAAAATGGCTGGTAACCGGGATGCCCAGTCCCATGCTTTATGCAAACTAAATCAAAATAATTGCAAACAAAACTCCCCCTGGGACTGTTGCTAGTTGGAGGCACTCGTTGTTTCGAGCAAGCCATGGATTGATGCTTGTTGGTGGAGGGGGAGTATAAACTTTACCATTCTGTTTGGGAACCGCCTATAATGTGTGTAGCATGGAAGATATCGCCATCTCTTGGTTGTTATGTTGACAATGAAAGTATGCCGCTCAAAATATTATTTATCTCTGCTTTAAAACCGAGCTCTGACACCTCTACAAATCCCTGCTTCCCTCTGCGAAGGGCCTATCTATTTACTTTTATGTTGAGTCATCACCCTCTTATTAAGAAGCACTAGCTGGAGAGCGCTCCTATCATTTGCATTCATTACTATTAATTTATATTGGGTATGACTGGATCTCTTTTACTATGAATTACAATGTTTAGTCAGTCCTTGATCTTTAAAGGTGCTCTGCATTTATGTTTTGCAGTCTCAGAAAGGGCTAGCGAGATACCATCCTGTTATATCATATCATGATTGTTTTGAGAAAGTGTTGTCATCCGATATTTATTATTATGGCTCGCTAGTAGATTATGCCATTGATATGAGTAAACATGAGACCTAAGAGTTATTGCAAATGTGATTAGTCATAATCTTTGCTGAAAACTTGAATGTTGGCTTTGCATATTTACAAAAACAAGAGCAAATAGAGTTTGTAAAAGTTTTTCTTTATCACTTTCAGTTTATCAACTGAATTGCTTGAGGACAAGCAAAGGTTTAAGCTTGGGGGAGTTGATACGTCACCGTCGTATCTACTTTTCCAAACACTTTTGCCCTTGTTTTGGACTCTAACTTGCATGATTTGAATGGAACTAACCCGGACTGACGCTGTTTTCAGCAGACTTTCCATGGTGTTATTTATGTGCAGAAACAAAAGTTCTCGGAATGACCTGAAACTCCATGGAACATCTATTTGGAAAATAAGAAAATACTGGTAGAAAAAGCCACGTCAGGGGGCCCACACCCTGTCCACGAGGGTGGAGGGCGCGCCCCTACCTCGTGGCCCCCTGACGCTCCACCGACCTCAACTCCAACTCCATATATTCACTTTCGGGGAGAAAAAAATCAGAGAGAAGGATTCATCGCGTTTTACGATATGGATCCGCCGCCAAGCCCTAAAACCTCTCGGGAGGGGTGATCTGGAGTCCGTTCGGGGCTCCAGAGAGGGGAATCCGTCGCCGTCGTCATCATCAACCATCCTCCATCACCAATTTCATGATGCTCACCGCTGTGCGTGAGTAATTCCATTGTAGGCTTGCTGGACGGTGATGGGTTGGATGAGATCTATCATGTAATCGAGTTAGTTTTGTTAGGGTTTGATCCCTAGTATCCACTATGTTCTGAGATTGATGTTGCTATGACTTTGCTATGCTTAATGCTTGTCACTAGGGCCCGAGTGCCATGATTTCAGATCCGAACCTATTATGTTTTCATGAATATATGTGAGTTCTTGATCCTATCTTGCAAATCTATAGTCACCTACTATGTGTTATGATCCGGCAACCCCGAAGTGACAATAATCGGGACCACTCCCGGTGATGACCATAGTTTGAGGAGTTCATGTATTCACTATGTGTTAATGCTTTGTTCCGGTACTCTATTAAAAGGAGGCCTTAATATCCCTTAGTTTCCATTAGGACCCCGCTGCCACGGGAGGGTAGGACAAAAGATGCCATGCAAGTTCTTTTCCATAAGCACGTATGACTATATTCGGAATACATGCATACATTACATTGATGAATTGGAGCTAGTTCTGTGTCACCCTATGTTATGACTGTTACATGATGAACCGCATCCGGCATAATTCTTCATCACCGATCCAATGCCTAGGAGCTTTTCATATATTGCTTTCCGCTTATTTACTTTTCCGTTGCTACTGTTACAATCACTACAAAACACCAAAAATATTACTTTTGTTACTGTTACCTTTGTTACCGTTACCACTACTATCATACTACTTTGCTACTAAATACTTTGTTGTAGGTATTAAGTTTCCAGGTGTGGTTGAATTCACAACTCAACTGCTAATACTTGAGAATATTCTTTGGCTCCCCTTGTGTCGAATCAATAAATTTGGGTTGAATACTCTACCCTCGAAAACTGTTGCGATCCCCTATACTTGTGGGTTATCAGTGACTTCCTCCAACTTGTTTTCCTGCTTGACAAGCACTACGAAGTCTATCCTTTTCAAATATAACATCTTTTACTCCAAGGATATGATCACCTTTAATAAGCTTATCAAGATTTCGCATGCCCACATGACCTAACCTTCTATGCCACAACCAGCCTTTAGAATATTTAGCAATTAAAAGAGTTCTAGGTTGAGCCTTTTTAGTGAAATCAACAATGTAAAGATCACCTCTACGTATACCGGTAAAGACCATTTTATGATTGTCTCTACGAAACACTTGACAATCTACTTCAGTAAATAGGACATTGGAACCGAAATCAGCAAGTCTAGATACTGAAAGTAAATTGTACCCAAGAGATTCAACGAGCATGACATTTTGCATGGAGCTATCATGTGAGATGGCCACCTTACTGAGGCCAACCACATTACCCTTTGAGTTATCACCGAAAGTGACATACTTTCGAGGGCCGTCGTTTTCAGCAAGCTCACGAAACATATCTCTATCTCCGGTCATATGATCAGTACATCCACTATCAAGGACCCATTCCTTTCCTCCAGCCATGTAGCCGCGAAGATTAGCCATAAGACCAAAGTGTCTCATCGCATCATCAAGATCATAGTCACTATCATCATCCTCATCATAGTATCCATGTTCTATATCGTCTTGTGATTGATCAACTCCTAGAGAGGGTAATTCATTAGAAGTATGACCGTAACAATGTTCATCTCTATAGATTCTAATGACTTCGGAAATGATATTGCTAATAATTCCAACATCTCCTTTGGCACGCATGAGATCACGAAGCTCAAATAGACAATCATCAAACTTAGGATCACTAGTACTCATCTTACTCAAGGCTATAGACTTATGGAGAATTTCGTCTAGATTTTTCAAGGAATAATTTGGGAATTGTTCCTCAAGAAATCTCCATATAGTATAGGCACAATCAAGAGTAGGTAAGCTAGCAATCAAATTTTTGGGAAATCCTCTAATGATAAGATTGATAGTTCTAAGATTGCGAATCATGTCAATAGACTCATCAAGGGTAGGATGTAAAGGATCAACATGAGGTGGACAAGGGCTAGTAATGTACTTGTTCAAATGATATTCATTGAAAATCTCAAGCATCTCATTTTTCCACTCATGAAAGAACTCTCCATCAAGAATAGGCACTCTACGTCTAAGACTCCCCAACGTAGACACATCCATCTTCCTCCAATGGTGATTAAACCAAAGCAATGGAGACCAAAGCTCTGATACCAATTGAAAGGATCGAGAAGAAGTGTCTAGAGGGGGGTGAATAGACTCCTAGCAATAAAATTTGCAGTTTTTAATTTTTTTAAGTTGAAGTGGAGTTTTAGCACAAGTTCACACATTCACAATACGTATCAAGCAAGCATGATAAGAGTATATGAGCAGCGGAAAGTAAAGCATGCAAGTTGCAAGAATGTAAAGGGATGGGATTGGAGTGTGCAAACGCAATTTGGAGACACGGAGATTTTTTATCCATGGTTCCGATAGGTGGTGCTATCATACATCCACGTTGATGGAGACTTCAACCCACGAAGGGTAACGGTTGCACAAGTCCATGGAGGGCTCCACCCACAAAGGGTCCACGAAGAAGCAACCTTCTCTATTCCACCATGGTCGTCGCCCACGAAGGACTTGCCTCACTAGGGTAGATCTTCACAAAGTAGGCGATCTCCTTGCCCTTACAAACTCCTTGGTTCAACTCCACAATCTTGACGGAGGCTTCCAAGTAACACCTAACCAATCTAGGAGACACCACTCTCCAAGAGGTAATAAATGGTGTGTTGATGATGAACTCCTTGCTCTTGTGCTTCAAATGATAGTCTCCCCAACACTCAACTCTCTCTCATAGGATTGGATTTGGTGGAAAGATGATTTGAGTGGAAAGCAACTTGGGGAAGGCTAGAGATCAAGATTTATGTGGTTGGAATGGAATATCTTGACCTCAACACAAGTGTAGGTGGTTCTCTCTCAGAAAATGTATGTTGGAAGTGTAGGCATGTTCTGATGGCTCTCGCCACGAATGAAGAGTGGGTGGAGGGGTATATATAGCCTCCACACAAAATCTAACCGTTACACGCAAATCACCAAACTCGGTGGGACCAAATCAGAGAACTCGGTCAGACCGATTTGGTTCATAATGTGACCGTTAGGGTTTTCGGTGGGACCGATATGTCAACTCAGTGGGACCGATGTCATTAGGGTTAGGGCATAACGTAATCAATGTGAAACCGATTACACAAACTCGGTGAGACCGATTTTGGTAATAGACTAACCAGAGAGTTGGTCAGGCAAACTCGGTGGGACCGATTCGCTCATCTCGGTTGGACTGAAACATTACGAAGGGGAAACAAAGAGTTTGCATTGCAATCTCGGTGGGACCGATTGCATATCTCGGTGAGACCGAGATTATTGCAATAGGCAACAGAGAGTTTGCAATCCCATCTCGGTGATACCGAGATCCCTATCGGTGAGACCGAATTGATTAGGGTTTCTGGCAGTGGCTAAGTCAAGAGAACTCGGTGGCGCCGGATAGAAAGTTTCGGTGGGGCCGAGTTGGACTTTTGGTTTGGGACATATTTGGATGTGAGAAAGTAGTTGAGGATTTTGGAGCATATCACTAAGCATTTTGAGCAAGCAAGCCATTAAGCAACACCTCATCCCCTCTTAATAGTATTGGCTTTCCTATGGACTCAATGTGATCTTGGATCACTAAAATAGAAAATGCAGAGTCTTGAGCTTTGAGCTTGAGCCAATCCTTTGTCCTTATCATCTTGAAGGGGTTCCACATCTTCTTGTCCACGCCACTCCATTGTTGAACTTATCTGAAATATACTAGGTGAAACCATTAGTCCAACAAGAGATATGTTGACATTAATTACCAAAATCACCCAGGGAGCACTTGTGCTTTCAGTCTCCCCCTTTTTGGTAATTGATGACAACATACATCAACGCTTTTAGATAAAGATATAGCGAATAACAAGTAAAGCTTTGGAAAGACATGTAACATGCATAGGCTCCCCTACATGTATGCAATCATGTAAATATGGAATATAGGAGCATGTGAATGCATAAGCATGACAGAGTAAGCAATGTGCTACATGTATCTTGGCTATATGCATCAGAGCAAATGTTGTGAGTATAGGAAATGTACCTTCATGCTCATGAGTCCTTCTTGCAAACATTATGTACATCAGCAAGAAAACCTCATGCACATGACTGTGATGCATATACTTACCTTGTGGTCTTGAGTTGGCTTAGGAAGGAATGAACCTGAGTAAACAAGGTTAGATAACGCAGATACATCTACTAGCCAGAGCAAACAAAGAAACCACAAGAGTACCAAGACTGGGATGACATGTAGAGAGTGAGTACTGAGTACTCTATTGGATATAGACATGTCCCCAAAGGTAAAGATATGCAATGAATTCAAGGATTTCCTTCCCTTAGATGTCTTGCTCCCCCTGAATATTGCATGGGATACTGGGAGAAGATAGGGAACAGAAAATCAGAGCAAAGAAAAAAACAGAGCAAATGCAAGCAATCAAATATGAACATGTATTTCCCCTCTTAAAGACATGTGACTTCTCTCCTCTTGAACACCAAGCATCTGGGGTCTTTGATGTGATACTTCTTTCTCATTGTGAAGAACTCTCCCCCCTGAGTATTCTCTCTCCCCCTATAGAAATGATTAAGCTTTGATGTGATCTCTCTCTCCCCCTTTGACATCAATTTCCAAGAAGGGCTCTTCTCGATGTTTGTTACAGATGGGTTTGGTCCTTGAGTCACAAAGCAAAGCAGCAAGTCGAATGTGATGCTGGTAGAGGACAAGAATCATTGAGTGAAGCTGGAGCAAAAAGAATGCAGGAACAAGTGGCAAGTTGTCTTTCCTGTAGTGAAATCGGTGGCACCGAGTTGTGTGCTTCGGTTGCACCGAAAGGGTTCGGTTGGACCGAAAACAACAAACCGGTGTGACCGAGTTCATCACAAAGAAAACACTTGTCACCTCAGCTCAGTAGTCAAGTAAGATCTCACAAGGATTTGCAAGGAATTAGCTGAAAGATTTGCAAAGAATTGGATGCAGGGAATGCAGAACAGAACAAAGAAAAGAAAATCTAGATGAAGTTTTTTTGATAAAGAAAAGGGAATAAATATTCAAAGGACAAAATGCAAAAACTCAAAGAAACACTAGAGAACTTCATCTAGAATTGGGCAGTGACAAAGTCACCTATGTTAGAGTATATTGACTAAGGATTCTAGTGAGAGCACTTGATCATAAGTCATACTCATCGTTTAAGCTCAAAATGGGGTTACCATTTTTCGTTTAAGCATTTGATGTATTCACATCTTGTTGAGCTACTTTGACTCATGACTTGGAGTAAAGCTTCTCCAAGATGGAATAGCATACCTTGGGTGGTGGTGTTGATCTTGATCATGTAGTTGAACTTGTGTGGGTTGCTCAAGGTTGATGTAGTTCATCAAGAGTTGGGAGCACCACTTGTAATTTGAGTTCATCTACCTACATGGGTTAGTTTTGCAAGGAAGAGCACTTGTGTATCCAAAATGACAATCATGAAATTTTATACATATAATTTGTCAAAGGATATGTTGAAGGGTTTTGTGCTTCCTTGTCATCAACCACCGTATTGTAGAGACTTGGTGTTGTAGAGATTGCTCAAGATGTGAGAGAGTTGCAATCTCATAGATTTAGATTCATCCAAGTACCTACAAGGGTTAGATAACATGCAAGGGTGCAAATATATCCAAGACATGTAAATAGCATCATGAAAGAAATATCAAGGATTGGTCATAGATTCATGCCTTGCATGTATCCAAATGGAGTCCCTACTCCAAGTTTGAAGCATCAATGATGTTCAATTCACCTCTCAAACGGCAAAAGACTTTCTCATCAAGCGGTTTGGTGAATATATCCGCCAATTGCTCATCGGTACGAACATGCTTAAGATCAATGTCCCCTTTAGCAACATGATCTCGAATGAAATGATGACGAACTTCAATATGCTTAGTTCGAGAATGTTGCACGGGATTGTGAGCAATCTTAATAGCACTCTCATTGTCACAAAGCAATGGAACATGTTTCACATATATCCCATAATCTTTAAGAGTTTGGGTCATCCAAAGTAATTGAGCACAACATGAACCAGCGGCAATGTATTCCGCTTCGGCGGTGGATAAGGATAACGAGTTTTGTTTCTTTGGAGGACCAAGACAAAAGAGATCTACCAAAGAATTTTACAAGTACCGAAGTGGACTTTCTATCAAACTTGTCTCCGGCATAGTCCGAATCGGATAGCCAACAAGATCAAAAGAAGACCTCTTAGGATACCAAATGCCAAAATTTTGGTGTATGTATTAAGTATCTCACTATCCTTTTCATAGCCTTAAGATGACATTCTTTAGGGGCTCTTGATATCATGCACACATGCACACACTTAGCATAATATCGGACGAGAGGCACATAGATTACACAATGAACCAATCATAGAGCGTAGAACTTTTTGATCAACCATGTTCACCATCTTTGGTCAAATCAAGATGTCCACTAGTAGGCATGGGTGTATTCATACCTTTGCATTCTTGCATATTGAACTTCTTGAATAAGTCCTTGGTGTACTTTGTTTGAGAAACAAAGGTACCTTCCTTAGTTTGCTTAATTTGCAAACCAAGAAAGAATTTGAGTTCACTCATCATAGACATCTCAAACTTCTCCGACATTAGCGTTCCAAACTTCTCACTAAAATGAGGGTTTAGTCGAACCAAATATAATATCATCAACATAATTTGGCACACAAATAGTTTCTCCATTAACCCTTTAGTAAAAACAGTAGAATCTATTTTTCCAATTTCAAGCCTTTTTCAATGAGGAACTTGGTCAAGCATTTATACAACGCTCTAGGAGCTTGTTTAAGACCATAAAGAGATTTGTGAAGTTTGTAAACATGATTAGGTTTCTTAGGATTGACAAAGCCGGGAGGTTGCTTAACTTAAACTTCCTCCTCAATTTCACCATTTTGAAAAGCACTTTTAATGTCCATTTGTACAAGGTGATATCATGGTGTTAGCATAAGCAAGTAAATGCGATGGACTCAAGTCTAGCAACGGGGGCATATGTCTCACCATAGTCCATACCTTCGACTTGAGTGTAGCCTTGGTGACTAGACGAGCTTTGTGGGAGACTTGACCCTCTTCATCTTGCTTGTTGCGAAACACCCAGTTGGTACCGATGATGTTGTGGTTGTTGTCGGGCTTCTCGACCAATGTCCACACTTGTTTTTTCTCAAGTGTGTAGCTTTCATGCATGGCATTTATCCAATCCGATCTTCCAATGCTTCTTCAACCTTCATAGGTTCAATGCTAGAGATGAATGAATATGTTCACAAAAGTTAGCAAACGAGTTTTTAGAGCGGTGATTCTCCCGGTTTGGATATCATTGTAGATTTGGTCGACGGGATGGTCTTTGGCGACTCTTGCTCGAACTCGTGGGAGCTTTTTCTTTGTTCGGGGTGGAACATCTTCTTCATCTTGTCCTTCTTCTTGGCCTTCTTCATTGTGGACGTTGTCGTTCTCCGTTGTCGTGGTGGAGAGGGGTTGATGAGGTTCATCTTGGTGTACGTCCTCGTTTTCTTCGTCTTGGTGTGTCCCACTTGTGGATGCTCCCATGTCAACTCTTGGTTCACCTTGTCGTGAGGTGGAAGCTTCCACTTGGACGGACGAGGTACTCTCCTTCACCTCTGTTGGACGAATCTTGCCGATAGACAAGTCTAGGATTGCTTCCGAAGGGCCTTTGTCTCCTACATTAATTGGCAATTGCTCTAACTTGCAAGCCTTTAGAATTCATCAAACTTCACATCTACCATCTCTTCAACCTCTTGGGTGAAATTGTTGTAGACAGATAAGTGTGAGAGTTTTGAGCCATAACCAAGTAGGAAACCTTCATGAGATTAGGAGCAAATTTAGAACGACGATGCTTATCAAGAATGTAGCACTTTGAGCCGAATACTCGAAAGTTCCAATTGGGTTTGTTACCGGTGAGGAGCTGAGTCTGCGTCTTGCCGAGTAGCTTGTGAAGATACAAGCAATTTGTTGCATGACAAGTTGTCTCAACGCTTCCGCCCAAAAGTGTTTTGGAGTCTTACTCATCAAGCATCGTTCTTGCCATCTCAATAAGAGTTCGGTTCTTCCTCTCAACAACTCCATTTTGTTGAGGCGTGTACGTAGCCGAGAACTCGTGTGAAATCCTTTTTCTTCGTCAAGAAAGGTATCCACATTTGCGTTCTTGAACTCCGTTCCGTTGTCACTCCGAACCTTCTTGATCTCACTTCAAATTGATTTTGGGCCTTCCTAGCGAAGTTTTTGAAGATCTTTTCGACCTGCGATTTATCATCAAAAGAACACCACGTAAATCTTGAAAAATCATCGACTATGACTAGACCAAATGAGTTACCACCGGAGACTCTTGTAGGCATTGGACCAAAGAGATCCATGTGAAGTAGCTCGAGCGGTTTCTCGTGGTCATGATGTTCTTCACGGGGTGACTTCCTCAACTGTTTTCCTGCTTGACAAGCACTACAAAGTCTATCCTTGTCAATATAACATCTTTTACTCCAAGGATATGATCACCTTAATAAGCTTATCAAGTTTTCGCATGCACCATGAACCTAACTTCTATGCCAAACGCAGCCTTAGAAGATTTAGCAATTAAGAAGTTCTAGGGTTGAGCCTTTTTAGTGAAATCAACAATGTAAGATCACCTCTACGTATACCGGTAAAGACCATTTTATGATTGTCTCAACGAAACACTTGACATTCTACTTCAGTAATAGGACATTGAAACCGAAATCAGCAAGTCTAGATACTGAAAGTAATTGTACCCAAGAGATTCACGAGCATGACATTTTGTATGGAGCTATCATGTGGAATGGCCACCCTTACCAGGCCAACCACCTTACCTTGAGTTATCACCGAAAGTGACATACTATCGAGGGCCGTCGTTTTCAGCAAGCTCACGAACATATCTCTGTTCCGGTCATAGATCAGTACATCCACTATCAAGGACCCATTCCTTTCCTCCAACAAGTAGCGCGAAGATTAGCCATAAGACAAAGTGTCTCATCGCATCATCAAGATCATAGTCACTATCATCATCCTCATCATAGTATCCATGTTCTATATCGTCTTGTAATTGATCAACTCCTAGAGAGGGTAATTCATTGAAGTATGACCGTAACAATGTTCATCTCTATGGATTCTAATGACTTCGGAAATGATATTGCTAATAATTCCAACATCTCCTTTGGCACGCATGAGATCACGAAGCTCAAATAGACAATCATCAAACTTAGGATACTAGTACTCATCTTACTCAAGGCTATAGACTTATGGAGAATTTTGTCTAGATTTTTCAAGGAATAATTTGGGACTCGTTTCCTCAAGAAATCTCCATATAGTATAGGCAAATCAGAGTAGGTAAGCTAGCAATAAATTTTTTGGGCAATCCTCTAATGATAAGATTGATAGTTCTAGATTGCGAATCATTTCAATAGACTCATCAAGGTAGGATGTAAAGGATCAACATGAGGTGCACAAGGGCTAGTAATGTACTTGTTCAATGATATTCATTGAAATCTCAAGCATCTCATTTTTTCACTCATGAAAGATCTCCATCAAGAATAGCACTCTACGTCTAAGAATCCCCAAAGCAATGGAGACCAAGCTCTGATACCAATTGAAAGGATCGAGAAGAAGTGTCTAGAGGGGGGTGAATAGACCTCCTAGCAATAAAATTTGCAGTTTTTAATTTCTTAAGTTGAAGTTGAGTTTTAGCACAAGTTCACACATTCACAATACAATATCAAGCAAGCATGATAAGAGTATATGAGCAGTGGAAAGTAAAGCATGCAAGTTGCAAGAATGTAAAGGGATGGGATTGGAGTGTGCAACGCAATCTGGAGACAGGAGATTTTTTATCCGTGGTTCCGATAGGTGGTGCTATCGTACATCCACGTTGATGGAGACTCAACCCATGAAGGGCAACGGTTCCGCGAGTCCCGGAGGGCTCCACCCAGAAGGGTCCGAAGAAGCAACCTTGTCTATTCCACATGGCCGTCGCCCACGAAGGACTTGCCTCACTAGGTAGATCTTCACAAAGTAGGCGATCTCCTTGCCCTTACAAACTCTTTGGTTCAACTCCACAATCTTGACGGAGGCTCCCAAGTACACTAACCAATCTAGGAGACACCACTCTCCAAGAGGTAATAAATGGTGTGTTGATGATGAACTCCTTGCTCTTGTGCTTCAAATGATAGTTCCCCAACACTCACTCTCTCTCATAGGATTGGATTTGGTGGAAAGATGATTTGAGTGGAAAGCAACTTGGGGAAGGCTAGAGGATCAAGATTTATGTGGTTGGAATGGAATTCTTGACCTCAACACAAGTGTGGTGGTTCTCTCTTAGAAAATGTATGTTGGAAGTGTAGGCATGTTCTGATGGCTCTCTCCACGAATGAAGAGTGGGTGGAGGGGTATATATAGCCTCCACCAAAATCTAACCATTACACACAAAATCACAAACTCGGTGGGACGAATCAGAGAACTCGGTCGGACCAATTTGGTTCATAATGTGACCGTTAGGGTTTTCGGTGGACAGATATGTCAACTCGATGGGACCGATGTCATTAGGGTTAGGGCATAAGTAATCTCGGTGAGACCGATTACACACTCGGTGAGACCGATTTTGGTAATAAACTACCAGAGTTGGTCAGGCAACTAGGTGGGACGATTTGCTCATCTCGGTTGGACGGCGAAACGTTACGAGGGGAAACACAGAGTTTGCATTGCAATCTTGGTGGGACCGATTGCATATCTCGGTGAGACCGAGATTATTGCAATAGGCAACAGAGAGTTTGCAATCCCATCTCGGTGATACCGAGATCCCTATCGGTGAGAAAGTAGTTGAGGGTTTTGGAGCATATCACTAAGCATTTTGAGCAAGCAAGCCATTAAGCAACACCTCATCCCCTCTTAATAGTATTGGCTTTCCTATGGACTTCAATGTGATCTTGGATCACTAAAATAGAAAATGCAGAGTCTTGAGCTTGAGCTTGAGCCAATCCTTTGTCCTTATCATCTTGAAGGGGTTCCACATCTTCTTGTCACGCCTCCATTGTTGAACTTATCTGAAATATACTAGGTGAAACCATTAGTCCAACAAGAGATATGTTGACATTAATTACCAAAATCACCCAGGGAGCACTTGTGCTTTGACATACTTGTTGCAATAAAATATTAGTCATCAAAGCAAAGTACTACGCACATGCTCCTAGGGGGATAGATTGGTAGGAAAATACCATCGCTCGTCCCGACCGCACCATAAGAAAGACAATCAATAAATACCTCATGCTCCAACTTCGTTACAATAACGGTTCACCATACGTGCATGCTACAGGAATCACAAACTTCAACACAAGTATTTCTACAATCCACAACTACCCACTAGCATGACTCTAATATCACCATCTTTATATCGCAAAACTATTGCAAGGAATCAACTATCATATTCAGTGATCTACAAGTTTTATGTAGGATTTTATGACTACCATGTGAATGACAATTCCTGTCATCTCTCTAAATAGATATAAGTGAAGCAGAGAGTTTAATTTTTTTACAAAATATATGCCCGCTCTAACAAATATAAGTGAAGCAAAGAGCATTCTTCAAATGGGGTTTTCTATGTGAAGGGAAACAGGCAATCCAACTTCAAATGATATAAGTGAAGCACATGAAGCATTCTAATAAAGCCATACTCAAAAGATATAAGTGAAGTGCAAAGAGCATTCTATCAATCAACCATGGACTAACTCATACAGCATGGTGCATAAAAGAAAAGTGAAAACTAATGCAAGACGCTCCAAGATTTGCACATATCGCATGAACGAAACGAATCCGAAAACATACCGATACTTGTTGAAGAAAGATGGGATGCCTTCTGGGGCATCCCCAAGCTTAGACGCTTGAGTATCCTTGAATATTTACTTGGGGTGCCTTGCGCATCCCCAAGATTGAGCTCTTGCCTCTCCTCCTTCTCCTCATATCGAGACCTCCTCGATCTTCGAACACTTCATCCACACAAAACTCAACAGAAAACTCGGTAAGATCCGTTATTATAATAAAGCAAATCACTACTCTAATTACTGTTGAAAACCAATTCATATTTTGTTTTTGCATTGTAGCTACTGTAATATAACTTTTCCATGGCTTAATCCACTCATAGGAATCGATATTTTCATCAAAATAAGCAAACTATGCATTGAAAACAGAATCTGTCTTAAACAGGACAGTCTGTGGTGATCTGAACATTCACCATACCTCTGTTACTCCAAAAATTCTGCCAAAATTAGGAAAAAAAGATTTGTATAGAAAGACAGTGCAAAAAGTTTCAAAACCATTTGACGATCTAGTAAAAAATGTAAAATCGCGCACTACAACCAAAGTTTCTGTCCTGCACCGCACAAACCAACAAGTAGTCTAAAACATCCTAAAGGCAAACCTCGGCACATTTTTATTTTAAACTTTATAAAAGCACACAAAAGAAATAAATGACTCTCTAAAACTTCGGGGTTGTCTCCCTGACAGCGCTTTCTTTAAAGCCATTAAGTTAGGCATGTAGTGCTCAAGTAATGGATCCACCCGGATCCCAAGGTATATCAAAGCCAATTTTAATTAGCAATGATTTGTAATTTAGTAGCGAGCACAAAGCAACATATATCAAGCAATGAAGAAGTCTAACTCTCTTCCTATGCATTCGGCATGTCATAGAGGAACAATTCATGCACACATAGTAAAGGCCAATGCATAGTATAAACAGTTTCTTGCAATTTTATCATGTGGGAACATAGAGAGGTGGAGATATAGTTCCTCTCTCATAATAATTGCAAGTAGGAGCCGCAAGAACATGCATATTATATTCATCAAAATCATCATGTGTAATAGTAAAACGCAACCCATCAATATAGGGACACTTAAATTAGTGCCCCTGGTTCCTTAGTTGTGCTCACTTTTCCCCACGCTCCAAACGTTTGCTCACTTTTCCCCTCTTCCTTAGCTGAAACTCTCACAAATGCTCATAGCGGGCGTTTGCCGTCTTGACCGTCCATTGACCGTTAATTGCTGACAAGTGGGGCTGAGTCTTCGTCTGACTGTTGCTTGCTAACGGGTAGGACCGCAAGAAGACACGTATTGGGCAGCTTGTCTGAATCTGAAACAGATCTAGACAGGCGCACTGCACGCGCCGCCCGCGCCCTCCGCCAGCGTCGTGCCGCGTCCACCGCGTTGTTTCCTCCACCCTATGCCCCTAATCCGTTCGTCGGCGACGCGCGTCTCCGCAGATATAGCCCACCTCCCCATCTGGGATTACATAGCGATGTTGAGTGAGGACGCCCGGAATGCAGTCGACCGTGGAGAGGATTGGGTCGAATCCGCGGCAGATAATTCATGGGTTAAACCTGGGTAAGCATTGTTTTCCTCTCGAATTGACGTTCTAGTCATATCGTAGGCTGTATTTGACTTCTGTTTGCTTGAATCGTTCGAATTTGTGCTCAATTTTACCCGGCTAACTGAAGCCTTTGTTTCCTTCAACAAAATAGGATTGATCCGCGCTGGCTTTCCGGCTGGCGATTAGAATGGAAACTAGTGTGCTGCATGGTACTAAACCGCATTTGATTTCATCATTTTTCTATCCCAAAGTGGTAGAACCAACATATCTTTCAAAGATTGCGAGCTGAGCTCCGAAACACCTATCCCTGGAGTGATGCCGATGCTGTTGAACTGAATTACTTCAGCAGTGATGAGCAAAGATTTCTCCCACTAACTTGCGACGATCATAATGCCGTTGCTTTTTGCTGGGATTGCTGGCTGCCGATTCGGTAAACTCCAAATCGATGTGCTTCAACCACGCGAGACGGGCGAAGGGGAAGGGAGTTCAGACATCATCTGTCTGTGCTAATAGCCAGCACCCCGGCACTCTTGTAGGTCGACACCAAGTAAAGCAAGTGGTTCATGGGCCACAACATGCCTGCTGCCAATTCTGGTTCCGATTCAGCTGCTGCTTCTCGTGTACCTTCTGCAGTGGGTGTAGAAGAAGATGCAGAACCTGACGAGGCAGTGCCTACAAATGATGAAGACGAGATGATGTTTCCTGAACTGGTCGATGTAGCCAGTCAGCAAGTAGTGGATGACGAATATAATGGAGGAGCCATCAGCCAAGCTAGGTTTGATGACACTGACGATGAAGAGAAGTGGAGAACATGGATAGCTTAATCGAGGATGAATACAATGGTGATGACATGCCAACAATTGAGTGGAATAGGGAAACATGAGCCTTAGTGTAGGTACCATTTTCCAATCAATGGTGGACTGTCGGAATGCAGTGACAACATGGTGCATTATATCTGAAAACACCTATAAGATTAAAAGGAGTGAGCCAGCAGGTTCACAGTTTTTTGTCCATATCCTAGGTGTAGGTGGGAAGTTGCATGCATCTCGTATGAGAAAGAGCAAATATATTCAGGTAATCCAAGTTCAGTTAGTAATTTAGTTTCAGATCGTTGAGTAAGGTTTCTTAACTGTTTTTTACCCTTTTATTTTGTTTCACACAAGCACACATGTCCACCTGGAGGGGGAGGGGGGAAGGCCAAAACCAAGCTAGCAAAAACTAGGTGGGTGGCAGATGCTATATTGGATTGGCTGAGAGAAGAACCTGGACTTGGTCCAACAGCACTCCATGGGAAGCTTTTTGAGAAGTACAAGATAGAAATTCCTTACATGAGAATTTTCAATGCTAGGGAAAAGGCTCTTGACAGAATTAATGGTCAATGGAATGACAGTTTTCAGCTGCTTTAACACTCTCAAAGCTGAAGTGGAGATGGCAAGTCCAGGGAGTGTTGTAGAGATTGACAAGCATACAGTTCCATTCAAATAAAAGGGAAGTCATTTCAGAAGGAGTGCTTCAGAAGGGCTTTTTGTTTGTTTCAAGGCTTGCTGGCAGGGGTTTCTAGATGGTTGCAGGCCCTTTTGGCTGTAGATGCTACACATTTGACTGGAAGATGGAGAGGACAGCTAGTAGCAGCTTCTGCAGTTGATGGACACAACTGGCTATTCCCAGTTGCATTTGGTGTGGTGGAGGCAGAGTCTGAGGAAAGTTGGGTCTGGTTTCTGCAGCAGTTGCGCAACATTATAGGCACACCCCAGGTTTAGCTATACACACAGATGCTTGCAAGGTTTAGAGAGTGTAGTGGAAATTGTATTCCCTGGAGTGGAGCATAGGGAATTTATGCGACACCTAGCGCATAATTTCAAAAGAAGTTCAAAGTAAAGTTTATGATGAGAACTTATGGCCAGCATCATACACATGCAGCAAAAGAAGCATGAACACCATTTGAGAGTGTTGTATGCTCAAAATCCTCTTGTGAAGGAGTACATGGATGCACATCATGGTAAGGTGTGGTCAAGAAGAAAATTCAACGAAATCTGCAAAGTAGATTATGTGACCAGTAACCTTGTAGAATGCTTCAATTCAAAGTTCAAGTCAGTCAAAGGGCTCTTATTGTGGCAAGCATTTAACAAGATGAGGCAAATGATCATGATAAAGATGGCTCTTCGCAAAAGAATTGCAGAAACACAAATATGTTGGTCATCAAATGCTCCCATCACTGATTAAGGCATTGCACTTGAAGGCAAGAGGACTGAAGATGAAATGTATTCGATCTTGTACATATGAGGGAGAGGTTACCTACACTGACACTAAAAATAGGGTATGGAGGTATCCTGTGAACCTAAGTACTAGAGAATGTACTTGTAGGCAATGGCAGATCCGTGGGAAGCCATGCATACATGCCCTACATCTGAGACCGTTATCGGGGGTGCAGATGGTGAAGTTGATCAATATTGCTCTGAGTATTTCTCTGTTGCCAAATTTATGGATGCTTATGCTGAAAATGTGCCTGCATATTGGGGAAAGATCAATGGAACATAGTAGATCCAGGGTTCAAACTCCAACGCTCCCTGTCATTACTAGACCCACCAGGAAGACCAAGGAACCAGAGGATTAGAGCAGGTGAGGAGGGTCGTCTACCAAAGAAGCGTGCTTGCAAAAAAATGTGGAGTTTCTGGGGCATATTGCTAGGCTTTGTACCAATGCAGTGGATGCATCATTTGGAGAGGAGGAAAGATGGACAGCAGCCAATGCTGAGGAGAATGCAGCAGCAATGGAGACTGAAGATGCAGTGGAGAATGCAAGCAGCAAATGAAGCAGTGGAGAATGCAGCAGCAAATGAAGCATCTTGGTATGTGTTTGCACCCTTTGTAGAATGCAAGCTACCCTTTTGTTTACATTGTTCTCTTTTTTGCCTATGGCTTATAATTTATTTTACCAGCTCTAGGGAGAAAAGGCCAAGAGATGAAGAAGCAGAGGATTTGAAACCATGGCCTTTGATGGTTTTGAAGCTATAAGAGAGCAAGAGGAGGGGGTAATTTTTCCAATTGTGCCTTTAAAGATTACTGAACCCATAGATGACCGTCAAATGGTCGTCAAGTGCTCGGCGAGTGGAACTACTCCATCAGCACATCCACGGGGAAAACCCCAAGTAAAGCCCAAGATCAAAAGGAACAAGAGTCTGAAAGAAAAGAGCATCTCAACTAGGGAAACCAGGAGCAAGACGGTGAAGCCAGCTGCAAACACAAGGAGCAAGTCGAAAATTTGAATTAAGTTGTTGGGAAATGTTTGTGTTGTCAATTTGAGGGCGAGTCGATTGCTTAAAACTTGGTAGATTTGTATTAAGATGTTGGCATCTTAATACTTGGTAGATTTGAACTACTGTGAAAACTTATCAGTTGTAATAATGTTGCTTCTACTTTGGTTTCTTATTTGAGTCAGAATTCAAATTTCCATCAAAATTTGAATTTAAATCAATATTTGAATTTGGGCCAAAATTTGGATTCGAGCCAAAGTTGGAGTTGAACATTGGAGGTTCATTGCTCTGTGCGGTGTATTTGATCGAGCATTTGAAGTCCAATATTCGTAGGTGAACAGTCCGAATGAGAAATGTGCTAGAAACGAGCTCGAAAGCTAGGGTAAGCAGCCCTATTTGAAATCAAGTTTTTTTGACCTTGCCTAAATGAGGCATATATATTTTTATTAACACTTGTTCCATATATATAGGGTAAAAACAAAGTCTCATTATTTATTGATTAATATTCATATTACTACATTTTTTTTGAAAAAATATGCTTTTAATTCAAAACCGTCAAATAACACGTTTTAGATATGAATATGAAAAAGTAAGTTCAGATCCTTCTTATTCACTCCAAAATGAATCTATGGAGATTTTCTGATTTTTTTGAATTATTTTGGTTTTTTCAAACCCTAAACCCTCTCTCCCTATTCTACGAACTCTGAACATGTTCATAGGTGATAGCTCATTTGTGTGAAGCCTTTTTTCATGAAAATGACCTACACCAAGTTTATATTTTTTTTCCTCATAACCTTGTCACATATGACGGCTATGTGCGCAAGAATTACAACATTTTGATTTTTTTTGAATTTTTTAGAAACATTTGAACTTGATTTCGACAAATCACTTCAAAAAATGATTTTTCAGAAAAAAGCCCCTATACCGAGTTTATGTTTTTTTATGGTAACTAGGTCTCATAAACGGACGAACTACGTTTGTTTTATATTTTTGCGATTTTTTCTAATTTAGTTATGGCCATTTGAAATCTGGTCAAACCCTAATAACCCCGTTGACTCGCTCATAACCCTGCAGAAATGCTCCAAACCCTAGCATCGAACGTCCGCCGTCGGATCCTACCAAGCGCCAAACACCACCTGTCAGATGTGGGGCAGGCATGCGCGATCCGCGTGATGCATCCTGATTGGCTACTTCACTGTCCTTCTCGGGTTTTTACGATCTGCCCCACTTTACATATGAAATTGTATTTTTCGCACATGACCACCACATGTCAATGTTAAGAGTTGGTTCAAATATTCAAACTGCAAAATACAATGTGGCAAATCGTCAATATAGCTTCCCCTTCTCCTCTTCTCCATCTGACAACAAAGGCATCGAGCAGATCGAGCAATTTCTCTGTTTCTTTCCCCATCTTCTCGTTCTTCTTCCTCTCGAGCAATTCCTCTGTTTCTTCCTCTCGGGCGATATGTCGACCTCCTCGTCAGCCCCCCGTTCCACGTGGCCGGTGTATGGTCCAGTGCCGATGACTCGATGCACTGACTGCCCACGGACTGCGCCACTGAAGCGGTTAACTTCGAAGGAGGAGAAGAATGGGAACTTTGGGCGCGAGTTCCTCAAATGCGAGAGCAAGCGGGAGGGGCAGGTTAGATCTGAGTTTTCCTCGCATCCTTTATCTCTAATTTCTCAAAAAATCTGTCAGATTTGGATTTAGGTTACATGATTTCGTTTTCAGATCATGAAGAAATGCCACCATTTCGAGTGGATGGATGATTACATCCAAAGGCTTCAAGGGTTGGGCTTGCTGGATTCGAGGGGGAATGCAATCCGCGAGTTCAATCTGCCCCATGACAGTGCCGCTCCGGCAGCAGCAACGCGTCCGAAATACCCGACGGTGGTTGATGTCGAAGTGAAGACGGAATTGAAGAGGATGAACAAGAACTTCAAGAAGCTGATTGAGTTGAAGAAGCAATCCAATCTGATAGCTTTAGGAATACTTGCTCTAGGAATTTTTTACTTGATGGCCATCTCTCGTTAGAGATGTTTGTCTACTGTTGTTGCCACTGTTTAGCAATCCAAGTATGTTTATCTCAAATGCAACTCTATTTAGTGCAACTGTCGATCTCTGAATGTATGCAGTTTACTATTAAGTTTCGACACTTTCAGTTTCGGCAGAAGACAACTACCAGTTCAGTGATAGGATTATTTTGTTAGCTAATAACCTCGAGTGTTGGATCATACCCTAGCTCGTCAGATGATAGTAAGCAGTACTTGAGCAGCACAAGGGATATACATCAAGTTCATCTCTTCTCTCTCGCACTTGCCAAACTTTGTCCTCGAGTTCGTCAGTTCTGCTAGAAAAAAACCTAGTTCGCGGGCCCAAAGAGAATCAAGCTGCAATAGGCCCACAAAGGATAAATGAGGCCCAGAAACAAGCGATGTTTCTTTTTTTGTTTAGGAATGATTGCTTTGTTATTTTTTGTTTCTGATTGCTTTTTTCATTAATTTGATTGCCCAATCTCTTCTATCTCATTGAGGAATTTTTTTGGCTTTCCTTTATGGGTCCCTTCATTTTTTAGAATCAAAGTATTTGCAAACCGCAGTATCATTATGCCTAGCGAACCAATACTTCATGATTGGAAAAAGAGGTCCAACCCTCTTTTTTATATACTTCAAACATAGTGTAGTTTTCTACATATTAAAGTATATAAAACTACACTTTTGACTAAAGCCAAACATCTCAAAGTATTTGATACTTCAATATTTCTGAAAACCAAAATATTCTTGGAATACCTAAAAAATACAGAGCTCTCAAACCAAAGCCGTGTACAAATGTACAATATGTTCTTATTTTTAGAAGGCATATATAAACACATCATTTTTAGTTAGTTTGGTTAATTTTTCCCACGCCAATTAGCCGTGTCTAAACTTGGGACAAACAAAATACAAACATAACAAAGCATTAATATAACACACATAACTTAACTTAGATAGGGTTGCTAG
This sequence comes from Triticum aestivum, assembly GCF_018294505.1. NCBI lineage: Eukaryota > Viridiplantae > Streptophyta > Magnoliopsida > Poales > Poaceae > Triticum > Triticum aestivum. Next base: position 405,808,860 of record NC_057799.1, on the reverse strand, counting down.
GGCAACATAAGTTCTTACATATAACACGACACCGATAGATAATAATAATTAACCTTACATGCATAGATAGGGTAGCTAGGTCGGGCAAGAGACACACCAAACTCACAGTACATAGTAGATAGGGTAGCTAGGGCAACACCGCCATGTCTTCACCGTCGTCTTCACCTTAACCACCGCCTTCACCGTCTTCTTCGCCGCCGGCTTCAGTACTGCTCCTCCTCAAGGCCGTTGTTGCCGAGGTAGTACGGGAGGTTGTGCATGCAGTTGCGAGCGGGGAAGACGCTCTCGAAGTCGGTGAAGATGTTATATGTGGTGAATGCGATGAACTCGCACCCACACCAATACACCTTGCCGAGCAGGTAGTAGGCATCGAACCTGTTGGTGAAGTGGACGACGAGCCCTACCACTGGAGCATTGGCGTGGGGACGCTGCTCCACGAGGTTGAACATGGGCGGCGAGGCCGCCGGGAGGTGGTGGAAGCCCATACGGAGGAACCCCCGTGCAAGCTCAGTGCTACCCCTCCAGCGTGAGAACGCCCACACGCGGAGTGATGCCTCGACGACGACGTTGGCGGCGTACCGCCATTCCGGGTGGGTGGCTCTTGGAACGTCGGCCCATTGTACTGCATCTTGAACGCTTCGCTGAGTGGAACGACTTTGGCTTTTGGGGGAAGAAGAGAAGTGGGAGGCGCAGATGGATCTGTAGAAGAAGAGGCAATGAAGGGCAATTTAAATAGTCGGGGGAGACGAAGTGGGTACACGCGCAAACGGCGTAGATCGTGACTCAATGCGTGCGTGAACCGATGCGATCATCAATGTGTGAACGTGAATCGATGCGAGCGTGCTTTGCGTGCTCTGCGTTGGCAGCTGCCTGCCTCCCCCTTCTGCGTGCTCTGCGTTGGCGGCTGCCTGCCTCCCACAACTGAATCGAGCGGCAGCCGTGCGGCGTGAACCGATGCCTCGACATATGGACGCGAGCGTGCATGCAGCCTGCCCCTTCTGCCACCGGCACGTATGCCTACGACGCGTGAAACGACACTGCGGAGCGACTGAATCCACCGGCAACCGTGCGGCACGGATCGATGCGTGCGTGTCGGCGTGCATGCATGCGTTTAGGTCTAGGTCACTAGATGCATGCGTGGCGGGGTTCGCAAGCATAGCAGGCTACATCGATGCCAAAGCCGGGCATGCATAGCAGGCTGCATCCATCGATAGCAGGCTTTTTTAATTTATTACCAACAAACTAACGGGCCTGTCCTATGAACACAAACACGGCCCAACCAGCGAAGCCACAACCACAGTCAACAGAGTCCAACATGGCCCCACAAGTCAGTTAACGGCCAAGACGGCAAACGTCTGTTATGAACATTTGTGAGAGTTTCAGCTAAGGGAGTGGGGAAAAGTGAGCAAAAGTTTGAAGCGTGGGGAAAATTGAGCACAACTAAGGAATTGGGGGCACAGATGGAATAAGCCCATCAATATAATCCTTAATAAGAGCAAACTTCTCCGATATAGTGTAGTCGGGAGAATTCAAAAAGATAATAGGACTATCATGCGTCGGTGCAATAGGAACAAATTCATGTTTAACATAAGGAACTATAGCAAGTTCATCTCCATAAGCATAATTCATATTGGCATCTTGGCCACAAGCATAGCAAGCATCATCAAAAAGGGATATTTCAAAAGAATCGACGGGATCATAACAATTATCATAGCATTTATCCTTCGGTAAGCACGAAGGTAAATTAAACAATGCATGAGTTGAGGAGTTACTCTCATTAGAAGGTGGGCACGGTGATCAATCCGATCTTCCTCCTTTTGTTCTTCGCTCTCCTCATCATCTTTTTCATCCAATGAGCTCACAGTTACATCAATTTCTTATTCCATAGACTCCTGCAAAATATTAGTCTCTTCTTGGACAACGGAGACTCTCTCAATAAAATCATCAATATCAGAATTGAATTCATAATTCTCATAGCAATATTTAAGTATAGAAAAAAATTTCAGGTCTATAAACTGAATCATCAAAATCTTCAAACTCTTTAAACAAAGATTCAATTTCATAAGCACCCGTAAATGCAATGAATTCTTCTATTTGTTCCACATCATAGTAATCATATATACCATTAGCGTAAGAAGCCAAGGTTTTATCATCATTAAATTTGCATGAAAAGGGAAGGTGTGGAGCTTTCATCCTAGAGCAACAAGTATAATCATATCTCAAGCATAGTTCCCGAGCATACCAATGCAACATATGAATTTGATCCCATAATAGTTTCCCTTTTTGAGTCAAGTGATAATCCCTAAAGTATTCACGTTGATCCAACGTGTCTCCCATTACAAAGTTGAATGGGGTTTTCTCAGTATTATCAAAGTAGTACATAATATTTTTCACATAACCAGCATCGAGGGTTTTAGGAGGTTCCCCATCTCCATGAGTAGCAAGTACACCTAATTTTTTTGGTATTTCATGTTCCATACCCATAACTAAAGATAGAGAACAACTTAGAACAGCAAATAAAAATTACTTAGTGATAAAGCAAACAAGCACACACGAGAATATTCACCCCACGCTATGACTCCCCGGCAACGGCGCCAGAAAAAGGTCTTGATAACCCACAAGTACAGGGAATCAATTGTAGCCTCTTTCGATAAGTAAGAGTGTCGAACCCAACGAGGAGCTAAAGGTAGAACAAATATTCCCTCAAGTTCTATCGACCACCAATACAACTCTGCGCACGCTTAACGTTTGCTTTACCTAAAACAAGTATGAAACTAGAAGTACTTTGTAGGTGTTGTTGGATATGTTTGCAAGAATATAAAGAGCACGTAAATAAAAAGTAGGGGCTGTTTAGATAAAGAAGCGATAAATTTAGTATAGCGAGTGTGGAAAAGTGGTGGTAGGAGTTGCGAAATTGTCCCTAAGCAATTGACTACTTTACTAGACCGATAGCAAGTTTTATGTGGGAGAGGCCACTACTAGCATGTCATCCCTCACCTGGAATTCTATGCACTTATGATTGGAACTATTAACAAGCATCCGCAACTACTAACGTTCATTAAGGTAAAACCCAACCATAGCATTAAGATATATTGGTCCCCCTTCAATTCCGTATGCATCAATTTCTATGCTAGGTTGAATCTTCTGTCACTCTTGCCCTCCAATACATAGTCCTATCAACATACAACTAACCCTATGGTGTGATCCACGCGCGCGCTCATATGATGGGCACCAAAGGACATCATGAACGAAATATGCCCTAGAGGCAATAATAAAGTTATTATTTATTTCCTTATATATCATGATAAATGTTTATTATTCATGCTAGAATTGTATTAACCGGAAACATGATACATGTGTAAATACATAGACAAACAGAGTGTCACTAGTATGCCTCTACTTGACTAGCTCGTTGATCAAAGATGGTTATGTTTCCTAGCCATAGACAAAGTGTTGTCATTTGATTAACGGGATCACATCATTAGGAGAATGATGCGATTGACTTGACCCATTCTGTTAGCTTAGCACTTGATCGTTTAGTATGTTGCTATTGCTTTCTTCATGACTTATACATGTTCCTATGACTATGAGATTATGCAACTCCCGTTTACCGGAGGAACACTTTGTGTGCTACCAAACGTCACAACGTAACTGGGTGATTATAAAGGTGCTCTACAGGTGTCTCCGAAGGTACTTGTTGGGTTGGCGTATTTCGAGATTAGGATTTGTCACTCTGATTGTCGGAGAGGTATCTCTGGGCCCTCTTGGTAATGCACATCACTATAAGCCTTGCAAGCAATGCAACTAATGAGTTAGTTGCGGGATGATGCATTATAGAATGAGTAAAGAGACTTGCCGGTAACGAGATTGAGCTAGGTATTGAGATACCGACGATCGAATCTCGGGCAAGTAACATACCGATGACAAAGGGAACAACGTATGTTGTTATGCGGTTTGACCGATAAAGATCTTCGTAGAATATGTAGGAGCCAATATGAGCATCCAGGTTCCGTTATTGGTTATTGAGCGGAGACGTGTCTCGGTCATGTCTACATAGTTCTCAAACCCGTAGGGTCCGCACGCTTAGCGTTCGGTGACGATTTGTATTATGAGTTTATGTGTTTTGATGTATCGAAGGTAGTTCGGAGTCCCGGATGAGATCGGGGACATGACAAGGAGTCTCAAAATGGTCGATACCTAAAGATCGATATATTGGGCGACTATATTCGGACATCGGAAAGGTTCCGAGTGATTCGGGTATTTTTCGGAGTACCGGAGAGTTACGGGAATTCGTATTGGGCCTTAATGGGCCATACGGGAAACGAGAGAAAGGCCCCAAAGGGTGGCCGCACCCTCCCCATGGACTGATCCGAATTGGACTAGGGAGGGGGGCGCCCCCTTCCTTCCTTCTCCTTCTCCCTTCCCTTTTTCCTATTCCATGTTGGAGGTGGAATTCTACTAGGACTAGGGATTCCTAGTAGGACTCCACACTTGGGCGCGCCCTATGAGGGCCGGCCTCCTCCTCCCTCCATCCTTAATATACGGGGGCAGGGGGCACCCTAGGACACAATAATTGATCATTGATCTTTTAGCCGTGTGCGGTGCCCCCCTCCACCATAATCCACCTCGGTCATATCGTAGCGGTGCTTAGGCGAAGCCCTGCGTCGGTAGCATCATCATCACCGTCATCACGCCGTCGTGCTGACGGAAATCTCCCTCGAAGCTCTGCTGGATCGGAGTTCGTGGGACGTCATCGAGCTGAACGTGTGCTGAACTCGGAGGTGCCGTGCGTACGGTACTTGGATCGGTCGGATCGTGAAGACGCACTACAAAAAAAAGACACTTCCGTGATGATACGTGTTTGTCACAGTAGGTTGCGTTTTTTGTCATGCATGTACATCCATGACAAATTTATGATAGAATCAATATAGCCATACATGTGCTGTCGTAGAAGTGTTCCATGACATTACCAAAATTATCATCACGGAAGTGTCCACTTCCATGACGATAAATCGCGTGTCACAGAAGTACTTTCGTCAAGGGTGACCGACACGTGGCATCCACCGTAACGGAACGCCGTTAAGCTATCGGGTCGGGTTTTGGATCCGGTAACCCGTTAACAGCCCCAACCAATGGGGATTTTCCACGTGTAAAATCATCATTGGCTGGAGGAGACACGTGTCAGGTCCGCGTTGGCACAGGTGTCACTCATCCAATGGGTGAGACGCGCCTATGATATGTTGACATGTGGACCGGCCCATCAAGTTTAAATGGGTCGGCCCAACTTAAGGCCCACAAGATTTTGCGGACCATAATGGGCTGGCCCAGCTAAAGGCCCACGAGATTTTGCGGACCATAATGGGCTGGCCCAGCTAAAGGCCCACAAGATTTTGCGGGCCATAATGGGCCGGCCCAGGTAAAAGCCCACAAGACTTTTGTGTGCCATAATGGGCCGGCCCAGGTAAAGGCCCACAAGATTCTTGCGGATCATAATGGGCCGGCCCAGCTAAAGGCCCACGAGATTTCGCCGACATTAATGGGCCGGCCCAGCTGTAGGTCCACAAGATTTTGAGGACCCTAGTAGGCCAGCCCATTAACTGGCTGCCATGTTTTGGGCCAAATGTCGGCCCATATTTGATCCGGTCCATTAATGGCCTGCCACGCTCCGGGCCTAATAGTGGCCCATATGAGATCCGACCCGTTAAAAGCCTACCAGGTTCTGGGCCAAATTATAGCCCAGATCAGGTCCGGCCCTTTAAGAGGCTTTGGGCTCAATTATGGCCCATATCAGATTCGGCCCGTCAACTGGACACTATGCGTTTGGGCCCACTTGCTAAAGGCCCACTTAGTAATTCGGCATGATATTAGTTTTGGCCTGTTAAGGGCCCGTTTAACATTTCGGCCCTATATTAATTTTGGCCTGTTAAAAGCCCGTCATATAGTTGGGCCTAACTACGGTCCGGTTTGCATCCGGCCTGCTCGCAGCCGATATCTGATTGGGCCAAACAAGGACTGAGACAATTTTGGCCTGTTAAAAGCCCGTGATTTGATTCGCACAATCATGGGTCGGGGTTCATTTCGGGCTGCTGCCGGCCCGTGAGCTGTTCGGCACATTTCAGGCCCAACTTACATCGTGATTGCATGACGGCCTGATTATGTACCGTAATTTTACAGTTTTGCCAGTTTACTGCGAAGACAGGATATATATACAGTAAATAACTGCAGCATCGTGAATAAGAAAAAACCTAGACTATACAATAAAGAAATTACGGCATATTACATCCACTGGGCATCAAAGTTCGCCACTATGATAAGAAAGCACAAGCAGACAACAGATTACATACACTTGGCATCAAAGATCGCCACCAGTGCAAATAAACACGCCGACAAAATAATATACAAAACCGACAGCACTTCAATAGAGTTCAAGAAAGGTTAGCCCTGCTGGGGAGCTGCAGCGCAAGCAGCTGAGCAAGATGATGAGACTGCGCTTGTTCAACACTTATATCTTCCTCACTCTGAAAGATAAACAAGCAGACAGATGACAGGTTTTGCACATAAAAGTATCAGTGCTGACAATTCATCACATTTCTTACTGACGAATAAAGTGACACAGTTTAAAATTGCATTAACACAATATGGTATTGTTCAGGTCAAGACATGGCAGGAAATGACATTGTGAAGGAGTTGGTAGCTTCACGACACCACTGGATTACAGATCAAGAACTCATAAGTATCAATGGTTAGTGTGCTGTCAATTTATACCATTTCAGATTGGCAAATAAAGAGACAGTTTAAATAATAGTAGAATGATATGACATTGTTCATAGTTAAGACATTGCAGAATATGACATTGTGTTGTAGTGGGTAGGTTCACCACAACACTGGATTACGGATGAAGAACAGAAGCATACATGCAGTGCAAAAGAAGATCACTTGCTCTGTATAGTTTAATTTACATGGTATGAAGAAGGAACTTGGTTGTACAACTGAAAACTTAAATTGAGAAAGGACAAACTTACATTATTGGTGAAGACAGGCTCTATAAAGGCCTTGTCCATGCTGATGGGGGGGCAATTCAAGAAGTTTACCACAGAATCTTCTTCAACAGCATTGCCTTTATTCTACATTTTGTTAAGAATAAATATAGATGTGATAATATACAAAAAAATGGAGAATATTTAAGATAAGATGAAGAGTGATGCTACATAACCAAGTAGCTATAAATGTAAGTGCAGCGATACAGGCAAAAGGTACAACCAAGAGCAATGCACAGCTAAACTTCTTCAGTACCAACCTTATGGTAAGAGTAAATATAGATCTGATGTGTAGAAAATGGAGGGCAAAGGAAAATAAGCTGCAGAGTGATGGTACATGAACAACTACCTGTCATTATAAGTACACTGATAAAGGACAGCATGTACTTACAAGAACAATGCAGAGCTAAAAAAACATTGGCATTGGATATATTCTACACTAATGTAACCATTCATACAGATCAGATAATTTGGAGCGAACAATTGATAAGCAAGCTATCATGCATACTGCTGTCACATAATGAACCAGGTATGTATGGAAGTACAGTGATACAGGACAACAGGTACTAACAAGAGCAAAGCAGCGGGCAGCATATTTGCGATATCCTCGTTCTTGTCAAACCGGAATTCTTCTTCGAGCAGATTTCCTACAAAAAAGATCCGTAAGGCACATGCAGAAAAGTAGAAGTTCAAATTGTCATGTGATTTCATAGGCAGTACCTCATCCTGGGAACGAGACCAGTGCATAACAAGGTTTTTCCATTCAATGTCTTCTAAATTTAGCACAGGAGACTTCACCGGAAATTCGTTTATAGACTTGCCATCAAAGTGAAGTTGCGGTACTGTTAATATCGGTGTAACTCTCAAAGGCGACACAGCTCCCCGCATTTCCTTGCTATTCTTATAGGATTCAAGTGGGCAGACCACTACAAATCCTATTCCTATGTTTACAAGATCCTACGAATCAAAGAGGCTCAAAGTGTCCATCACAACCGACCGTATAGACCTCTACACTGCAAATGTCCCTGCTCATCTTCAGTACAAGGAACATACTGTACTACTATCATACTCCCTCCATTCCAAAATATAAGTCTTGGTAGAGATTTCCACTATGGATCACATACAGATGTATCCAGATACATTTTAGAGTGTAGATTCACTCATTTTGCTCCATATGTAGTCCATGGTGGAATCTATACAAAGACTTGTATTTAGGAACGGAGAGAGTACATATTAAAGAAGAACGGAAGAGGAACATGGTAAAGAAGAGCAAGCAGATTTTGGATAATAAAATGTTGGTTGCGCAGTGCCCACACATGATGAACCAGAGCGCATTAAGAATGCAACTCCCAGCTGTCTCTCGACCATTTCAGGCGGTTGGATGAAGATCCTACATCTCCTAACCCTTCTTCTTCCTCGTCTCTGATTCTTCCCATACAGAACACCGCACGGGCCGCCGGCCGGACCACCGGCCCCCACCGCCTGTGTTCCTCCGCCACCCCCACCCCCACCCCCACCCCAACCCCCACCCGCGTCGAGTTTTCTTTGTTCGGCGAGGCCCCACAACCACCCGAGCCCCTTCGATCGCACCGGCGAACTCCGGCGAGCTCTGTAAAATCGACTGACCCAATTTTGAAATTTAGTCTACTGTGATTTAACTAGTGTGAAATATAAAAGGGGAAAACCATAAGCATTGGGAGTATAGTGTTGAGCGTGCCATGGCGGATCTGAAGGTGCAAACCGGACAAAGGCAACTTCGCAACCAAGACAAGAAATCAGAGTAAAGCAGTGGCGATCTATTTTCTTGCTGCGATAAATAAGTTGAGCAGATACGAAAGAGTACCGCCTCTGGTGCGGCGCCGTGTACGCATCTGCTAAGAATTTGATGATGCTGTGGTAGCGATGGCTGTCGGCGGCGTGGAAGCAGATCTAGGAGGGTGGACGGTGGCGGCGGGGCGCGGTGGACGAGACGGACGTAGGAGCGGCGCCGGCAAGGTGGACGACGGCGGGGATGAAGCGAGAGGACGGGATGCAAGGATCCCGGTCCGAAGCCATGGATGAGAGAGGTCGATCTCTTGTAATGGACGGCGACGTCGGGGTATCAGCTCCGGCATGGTGGAGGAGGACGGCGGTGGATGGGGCGGCGGACGGAGGAGGGTGGGGTGGAGAGGGTGTTTTGGCGCCCACGGAGTACGAATGGGGAAAAGGGAGGTAGAGAGGAAGGGGGAACCATGTATTCAAGGCGCGCTTGTCTCAAATGCGAGGAAATTTACAAACTTAGCCCCCGTTTCAAATTTCTACTACATCACAGCAACATTAGTCGGTTGGGGATAGGACGGTAATCTCGCATACACCGAATATTTGCCGACGAGAGTTTGTTTTTGGCGCCCACCATGTATGAATATGAATCGGGGAGGGAGTCGATTTCGGCCGAGGACACACTGTGTTTTGGCGCCCACCGTGTATGAATCCGGGTGAGAGGCGGTTACGTCACGTTTGGGTGAAATTACAAACCTACCCCTATCGAAACCTATAGAAATCCAGCAGATAGGCTTTGCGTGGCAGGGATAGGCAGTAGTGATTTCCATCTCGCAGATTTTGGTTTCGGGCGGTTACTGTGACTTTCCCCGCTTCGTTCAAATTTTGCAGAGTGCACGTTTACCGTGCCAACTCAATTCGAATCCCGTTTGTATTCTATTTTTTCGGGCGGGATCCATTTTCAATTGGAATTACATTCTATATACATCATTTTTTTATATATACTTTCAAAAGCACAACAAAGAATTCTGCTCCTTTATATGTATAATATGATTTACAAATACAACGATCTCGAAATCTTAAGGTTGAATTCGAAAAAATTTAACCAAATTATGTTCTACTAAAATGTATGGATCAGTAATATCTACATATTAAATAACATAGATGTGCGTGAATTCATATGAGTATGCATGTTTGATAGATCAATTTTGGTTCGAGTATGGATTACATGTATCATCATCTCGAATTCAAATATTTGAATCCCTTTTTTGTTCACTCCTTTCACGCCCATCTCTCTCGCATGCATGCTCCTTCAGGTAGCTATCACTCTCTTTTGTCCAGCTCACCCGCACGCTCACTTCATGTTTCTCCTATCCTCGCAAACATGGTCTCTCGACATCTCCCTTGAGAAGTGTCACACTCTCCCTATCATTATACATTACACGGTTTTCATTATCTCTCACATCTCTACTGTTCTCTGGTATCACTCGGTACCTAAGCTTTCTTTTTCACCACCACACACACAGTCTCCACTCGTCTTTCACTTTGTCTTTCTCTCTATGGGATTCTCTCACACACCCTATATGTCTCTACATATGACTCATACCACTAAAATTACTCTCTCTCTCTCCTGTAGACACAACATTTGTTGCGGTCTGCTTTTCGTCTCCATCCCAGACTGACATTATTCATTTGTTTACCGATCAGACAACCCCGACTACCGTCTCCTCTCTCTCTCACAGACACACACACACAACTCCTGCTTCCACTCCCCTTCCCGACTACCGTCTCTCTCTCTCACACACACAAAACTCTCGCTTTCGCACCCCGACTCGTATTTCTCTCACAAACATTTATCGACTAGCTAGCCTCTAGATAGGTTTATACACCCGCACACTCGTGCTTCCACCATCGCATACATGTCTCTCTCTCGCTCCTTGTATCTATGTAGATTTTTCTTCCCTTCTTGAGACACGCCCTCTCGATCGTGCACACACACACTATCGCCTCATTTTAAGCTGATACCTATCGCACACACACTCCTTGTGTCTTTGTCACACATGCACTCCGTCCTCCTCCACTCTCCCTCTCTCACACACACATGGGCTTTTTGCAACAAATAGCAAGATGCCCATGCGTTGCACGGAACATCAAGATGCATTTGTATGAGTAGTTTATCTTGTGGGGGAAAAGGATGAACGAGGGAAGGCCTTATTTGCAAATGTGGAGAGGGGTGTGGGTATCTTTTTGCAAAATTGCCATAGTTTCCTTCCTATCCGTCAGATATAGATCGGACGGCCTATATTGCAGGATGGCAGGCACACGATCATCACCGACAATGCTTTTTATAAGAGTAGGGATAAAAAATAGAGTTGGTGATGATGGTGGGCCTGCCATCCTGCAATGTAGGTCGTCCGATTTATATCTGACGGATAGGAAGGAAAATATGGCAATTTACCCGCACTCTTCACCACATTTGCAGATAAGGCCTTCCCTCGTTCATCCTTTTCTCCCACAAGATCTTGATGTTCCGTGCAACGCACGGGCATCTTGCTAGTAAGAGTAGAAATTAGACATATACCACTTCTCGAATCTTGAAACCAACAACATTCCTCCCTTATCTCATCAAAACCGCCAAAGGAATATATTTTGAGTGAAACATAACATATTTTTAGTGATATACGTATTTCAAAACTAGACTTTTTTTCTATCAAATCGGTGAATATGTATTAATCTACTTTGATCGTGTGGCAAAACATTGGCACATTGCTAGTAGTTATTATAATTTTTTGGACACCAGACAAACGGTGGAGTACATATACGAAGAGAAGAGGCGCACGCACGCAGTCGGCCTCTCGCTGTCTCGCACACATGAGTGTTACGTAAAGGCGACGTTAACAAATAAACCCTAAAACCCTAGGTGCACGATTGCTGCATTCGCGAGTACCGGGTACATGGTGGAGCACATTTGTAGGAATAGTCAGCTCGTGTGATAATTTGATCCGTAGGAGTTGATGGTCGGGACCACAGGTGAACGACTTGGAGCGCGGTGGCTCGCCAGTTGCCACAGATCAAGTAGCCACGTTTAAAATATCGTTTTTTAGCGGGGTTAAGAGTTCCGATTTTCAATGGCGCGTTATAAGTAGTAAGTAGTTTTTAGAACGATTGGTATGGAGCGAAAATGGAATTCATAGTACTACGTACCTCCTTGGCGTATGGTTGTATGGTTTTTTTTTGCGATGGAGGTTGTATGGGTTTATGTTGCGAGATGTTGAACCTGGTAGTTCTAGGGCAAATACTATGGTATAGATTTAGATGCTGGTTTTCAGTAATGAAAATCGGAAGGGGAAACCCTTCTTTGATTAAAAAAACTACTACCTCCATTCTGGTTTACTAGTCCCCATCGTACTTTGGGTCAAAGTTTGTCCACGAATTTTACTTGTAAAATGTGAATGGAAAACGAGATTTTGTTATACCCAAACAAAAAAGGACTGGAGGAAGTGATTGCTCTGACACGGACGCGACCTCTCATAGCGCAGGCATTGAACCGGCGTGCCGGCCAAGAGGGCCGCACTCGCTGCAGGCCCGGCTGAGCACGCCTCCTCGCCGCGTGCAACCAGCTTAAGACTGCCCCACCTGCCTTCATTGAATCTGCGCGTGTGCCGGCAACACGTCCTTCCGCGAGCCGGCAAGCATTTTAGAACACAAAAAATGACTAAAATATAATTAATTTACGCATGGTCTTGACTTGTTGTGCTCGCACTGGTAGCAGGAACTAGTAGAGGATTTTCTTTATTTATAACTCTCCTCACATTTTTTTGGCTTTGAAGTCAATCATGGTTGTGGACATTATGTATGAATGTGCAGATATCTGTGAACATGAGTTTGATTTGGAAGTTGAACTTGGAATGTCGGGCTTGCGCGTGAACTATACCATGTCCAATGCTTCGTCTATTATTGTTTGGAAAGTAATTGTTGTTATTACATGACCCAAAAAAACATTTTGTGCCACATCAGTAGATGCACGGACATCACAACAGGCATGCTGACTGGATAAACATTTGAACCTAGCTATTATGAAGGAAATTTTGTATTGACAACAATTTTAGATAGCAGGAGACGCCTAGCCTGCTCTGCCTCTGCTAGCTTATTTCTGGCTTCTTCCATCTCTTCTTTGGATTGGGTGAAGAGAGCATCTGATTGCTCTTTTCGCTTCTTCAGGAACTCAGCTACATTCTCAAGGGCTGCTGCACGCTTTCTTTCAGCCTTTACTAATGCCACGAGGACACGAACAGCTGACGACTCCACCTGGCTTGTGTGTAATCCAGCATCATCTGGGAATTTGCACCTTGTGTCTAATCCAGCATCATTAGGGAACTGGCACCTTGTGTGTAATCCAGCCTCATTTTGGAAACATGATCTCGAGGTTGACCATACTTCCCTCCTCGCAGGAACTGCATCCTGACATGAAGTTACTTCTTTTTTAGATCAATACTCAGAGCAACCTAGATCCATTTAGTAGAAGCCAGATAAACAGAACTCGGAGAAGTGAATTCAAAAGGAAAAAAAACAGACTACAAGGTGAGAACACCCACTTCCTACATCAAGCTAAAAACGAAAGCATTAGGACGATTAAGACTCTTCTTATTACACATCGAAGAACACCACGCTTAAGAGAAACAGAAACTACAACATATACACATCGAAGAACACGAGGCTACACGAAAGTAATTGAAAGGGTGTTACTTACCAAAGCTCGTTTTACAGGTTCGGTGCAGCTCCTCTTTAACTTGCCACGCTCCTTGAAGATGTCCCGAATATCCCGTGTTTGGTCTTCATTGCTCCTCTGCATGTTCGCACTCGTGGTTTTAAAATCTCAACATGGCAAGAAAAATATACTACTAGTAATACTCGCGCATCTTGTGGGCAACATTAAAGCACTCGTCTGCCATGTTAGAGCATCTCCAACAGAATCGCAACGCGCGACGCTTTAAAAAAGCGTTTACAGTGCTGAGATCGAGAAGTAGATACTAGAGAGTAGAGGATAGTTCTCAGCATAGATAGATAAAAAAAGATAATTCAACTACTCCTCGTCGTCCGACTCCTCCTCGATGATGTCCTCCTCCGACGTCTGACTGTAGGCGTGAAGATACCGATTGTCGGATTCCCAGGGCGACGCTGCTCCTAGCCTCATGTTGAATTGAGCGTCCGCTTTTCGCCTACGCTTGTCCTCGCGATAGGCGGCTCGCTCCGCCCTCCTCTTATCCCTCTCCGCCCTCCTTTGCGCGTAGAACTCGCGCTCTTCGATGATGTCCTGCGGGAAGTGTTGGCGCCACAGCGCCATGGCTTCCTCGTCCATCTCGGCGATGCCGAGACGGTGCTCCCGCCTCCGGTTGTCGCGACGATCCTCGTCGGTGCTAAGCCGCGGCAGAGGAGCGAGCTCCTGCGCCCACTCCCACGTCGGCACGTTGGGGAAGTTCAATGTACTATGAGGCCACCGGAGGCGCCACACCGCCGCGTCGTACGCGCGGGCGGCCTCGTTGGCGGTGTCGAAATTGCCGAGGCCGAGGCGCATCCCGCGGAACCGGATCTCGGCGGAGAAGCCGCCGGAGGGGCGCGCGCGGACGCCGCGGTATCCCCAAGTTTCCCGGTGACGCGGCGGCATGGTGTCGCGGCGGCGGCGAGGTGAAAAAGAGTGGGGAGAGAGTGGTGGCAAGGCACAGAGCGGTGGGAGGGCGTTGGATTTTATAAAGCGCGCCGGACGCCGCGCGCCAAAACTAGCGCACGCCCGGTCGCTTTTTCCCGCGCGCGCGCGATCCTTTCCCGACGTCTCTACTATCTCTACTCTCTTCTCTACTGTTATATTTATTTAATATTTAATATTTATCTCTACTTCCTTTACTGTCTACTTTTTTTTCTCTATACTTTTTTTCTTACAATATAGGCCGTCCGATTTATATCTGACAGATAGGAAGGAAACAAATGGGAATTTTACAAAAAGATACCCATACCCCTCTCCAGATTTGCAAATAAGGCCTTCCCTCGTTCATCCTTTTCTCCCACAAGATAAACTACTCATACAAATGCATCTTGATGCGTGCAACGCATGGGCATCTTGCTAGTTCTAAAAACCTTTCCATCATTTGCCACACTACTGGTTGCAGATGAAAAACCTACCCAAGCACAGCGCGATACAGGAGCGACGCACAATTACAAGCTGATATTCTGTTGGACAATGGAGGCTATAACCAATTACTTTTACGGGAACAATAGCACCTAGGAAATTTGAAGGGTAGGTATGAACAAAATTGGAACTGCACATGTACTGCTAAGTGATTCAATACATACATTACCAATCGAGGAGGAGAACGATGGTCGCGGCGGCCTCTGTGAGTCATGGTCGGCAACGGGAGTCAGTTCATTGTCCACGACGGTGGTACTTCTGCGCTTGACGTCGGCTTCCGGGAAGAAGATCTGAGACCGTGGAAGACGATGCCGAGGAAGAGGCTCCGTGTACGACCACGACGGTGGACCGGCTCTAGTGCGGCGTACGACGTCGTCGATGAGGCAGATGCGCTGCGGTGGACGAGTGCGCCGATGTAAAGGGGAGGAGCACGAAGGGTGCGGTGCCGTGGAGAAGTCTATTTTGCGGTGGGGATAGAAAATGGGGAGTATTCAGGTGTACTACTCTGGGTGCCGGGGTGGGGTTGGCTGGGTAGGGTGAACCTGAAGTTACGAAAACAGCCCCCTACCAAGCGTCATCCGTAGGCCTGTTCCGAAGGCTATGATGGTAACTTCCCACTGCTCGAATCAGGGTCGCGGGAGATTTTCCTGCCGACCTCAAAATTTTGTGACACTGGACTCCCCGTGTGGCGTGTTGAGTGATTCGGCTAAGCAACTAGCAAGTAGTAGTAGTAAACAATGCATATTAGGTTTGACCGAAGTCAACCTTCCTAAAGTTTGACCAAGTTTATAGAAAAATATAAACATTTACCATAACAAATATGTATGATGTGAAAGTACATTCAATAATGAATCTAATGGTATTTATTTGTTATTGTATATGTTAATATTTTTTGTTATAAGCTTTCTGAGAGTTTACAAAACTTGACAATGACCAATGCTAATACGCGAACTTAAATAAAAACGGAGGGAGTACACATTTGTTTTCTTAGTTTGTAGTGAACTAATCATTTGTTGAAATTGTGAAATAAATATATTAGGCTATTGACTTCGAATGTAATGGTCTATACAATTCAATAGTTACAATCATTGTCGAATCCCAAGATGTATACAAGGTCTATAGTACTTCACAACATGCTCAAACTCACATAATCCCAGTCAAATGAGAATCTAAATGCATTTCATAGTTATTACTTTGTAGGATGCAACAAAAACAACCATAACTCTACATCAGTCATTATAGAAGCAACATTTTGACATATCCCAATGTGTGAATGAAACATGTAGAGAGAGCTTTTGAAGATGGAGCAGATAGGGCGGGAAAGATTGTATGTATGTGGACGAGAGAGTAGGAGACAAACCTAACGAGACAGAGAGAGAGATAGAGAGAGAAAGAGAGAGGAAGAAGTTAGGTCTGTGAGAAAGATGGATACATGTAATATACATGAGATGCGTGTGCATCTGGATTCTGTATACGTGGAAGGAGAAGAGACAACATGTTTGATGAGAGAGCTGGAAAAACATGGACGAGAGGGGAAGGATCTCGTGGGTTGAGGGATTGACAATTTTGTGCGGGGAAGAGAGGGATTGGTAATTTTGTGCAAGAGAGAGAGAGGGTGGGGGAGGAGTCAGTCAGCCGTCATCACATCACCCTGCTTCCAAATGACCCCGCATTCTCTAGCGCGGTGTGGTCGCCGTCTTCGATCTGGTCGATGCCCTCTTTGAAGATTGAGGTGTTGTGCATGTTGGGGGTGCAAAGAAGCACAAGCGAGAGTGGTCGCCGTATAACCTTGGATGGGGATGAATTGTGTGCTCGGGGGAGTGTGTGTGTGTGTGTGTGTGTGTTGTGCTGCGTGTGTCTCTGTGTGTGTGTGTGTGTGTGTGTGTGTGTCAGATATTGAGAGAAAACAAACCTAAGGAGAGAAATGGGTATTCACGAAGAGATTGTGCGGGCCTTGAGGTGGGCAGGGGCCGGGTGAGGGTGTCAAAATGTGCGCGTTGATGCATGTGTTGCATGCGACCGTGCGAGCGACGGACGAATCAAGAGAGATGGTTGTTGTGTTACGGATGCTCCTCTCTCTGTCTCTCTCTCCCTCTCTCTCTCTCTCTCTCACACACACACACAAAGTAAACTAGAAGACCGTTCTCTCATGTATACACAATGTATCGGCATCTGTCTATGTCTCACTCATGCATGATCATTTGCACATTCACACCTCTCTATGTCTGTATCACACGCACACCGTCTCCACATTGCCCTTCCGCCACAACACACATATGGACACATACACACGTTCTCTCTCAGTCACACACACAAAATCAGTATTAAAAAAACTAGGGCGCACCTAAAACGTCCAAATCCAAATAAACATGAACTGGAGCTAAATTCAAATATATGGAAATATTGCAGCGTCAAGAACTTTCACAGGAAAAAAAGTTGAGTAATATTCGAGGATTGTTTTCACACACACAAAAAGGTTCGGTGGATGTCCTTCGAGCGCGACACGGTGACGCACCGTTCGATCGACCGCGCGGCCGCGGTTCACGCGCTTGCACAGGATTCCGTATCGTGGCTGTGGTACTAACTAATAAAAGCGCTGCCTAAGTCTAATGTTTACGTGTACTAGTACGGTTTTCTTTTAAGTTTGACCAACCTTATATATAAAACTAAAGTAAGCTCCCACACGCGCACTCATCAATATGCCGCCGCCGCCGTTGCGCATGCCGGCGCCCGCCTGCTCCGGCCAACAATTTCTCGCCCATCACCGCCGTGTCGCCGCCATCCCTGTGCCATGAAGCCGAAGGCTCGCCCGCTCACGTCGTCTGCAGTCCCTCCTCGCGATGCCGCCGCGCTGCCAAGCACGCGAGCAGCTGGTGGAGCCGCGTCTATGCACGCAGCGTACGAAGAGGAGGACGAGCGCGTGCTCCAGCACGCCGGCGAGGAGGAACTAGCGTGTCATTGTCGTCTCCGCCCGCGCGGAGGAGGCGCGCATGGTGGCTGTCGCGGCGGAAGCCGGTCGCGCGCGCGTCGAGCCCGCAAACCGGGTGCGGACGCGGAATCTACCTTCGAGACCTTGAATGCCACGTGGATCCTGCAATCTGAAGGAGCAATTTGGGTCAGTCGACTCATGTGAGCCGTTTGATGCAACATGGATGGCTAGAAGGGCTTCTTCCACCTCTTCTGCCGTCTTCTTCCTTCGCTCCGTCGAACTTCTTTCACAAATCGACTGACCCAAATTATACTACTAGTACGAACGTATTAAGTACAGTAGGAACACGAAGATACGAGCAGTAGTACCAACTGCAAGAAGAACAGTAGTAAGACATAGTACTAGTACTACTGTACGTACTAAAGAGTTCAAATAACGAGAAAGAACATAAACATAGTTCTGCTGGGGCCTCAGCACAACACACCCTTGAAAATAAACTAAGCAACTAGTCCGCTTGACACTGCAGTAGAACCAGCATGAGCGACGGCACTGCCACCTACTCGGAGTCTGAGTCCACGTCCTCGACTTCGTCCTCGTCCCTCTTCCTCTTCCTCTTCGCCGACGCTTCTTTGCTTGAACCGGACACTGGGCTCTGCTTCTTCATCCAACCCTTGTAGATATTTAAACAAAGGTAGGCATCCATTGCTGCGTATAGGATGTGATCTTCATCTAATGTCTTCGACTCCCATGCATGATGAAACTCGTGATGAGGTTTCTTCAGTTTAGCGTACGAAGGATCAATCATGGCTGCTGCCAGGGTCAGCATTGAAGGTTGAGAGGAGGACACCAGGCTTGCCTTCTGGAGATCGAAGGGCTGGCCTACAACGAGACCTATCCGACGCAGGACATCCCTGTCGTTCTTAAAGCCTACAGTAACGAATTTCACTCTTTTGTCCTTGAGGAAGTTCTTAAAATCCTGGCACTCAACGTCGGCATGGCATATGTGGTAGACCAAGCAAACGTTATGTACGCAAACCTGGATCACGGCGGGCTTCTTCCTCTCTTCGTCCTTTAGATCCTTCTCTCGTCCCAGGACTGTGGTGTACTCAACATCTAGCCCAGCGACCCACTCATCCGTTGAACTGTTGAACATGCGTAGGAAGCGAGCAAGCCATGCTTTCACCGTCTCGGATCCACGTGTGTAGATGGCGATGAACTGATCGCCGGTGATGGCTCTAACCGGGTACTCAGCGGCGACCATGGAGATTTGGGAGGCCATGGATTTTGGAGGAGGGTTAGGAGAAGTTGAACTGTTGTACCCCGCAAAAAAACTAGGAGCGAACTAATGTGAAAGGACGGGACGACTGGGAGCGAACTGTTGTAAGGTAGAAGACGGGGACGAGTAGGGCGTGCGAACGGCGTGGGGTTGCTGGCTTGCCCGGTGGATAAACGGCTGCAAGCCCCCAAAGAGTTCTCGAGAACTATGCGGGACCCACTAGATGTCATGTCTACTAGACCCATATCGTAGGCCTGACGGTATAGCTTCTGCCTGTTCGCACGCCATGCCGGCGCGTGGATGTAACTTCACTTAATTCCGTCAAACGTCGCGCCTCCCACGACCTTCGCCTCCCTCGCGCGGTCGCGCCCTTTGAGACTTCGACCGGCTATAAATGAGGAATTTTTTTTGCCTTTTTTTAGACAAGCAATTTTTTTGCCTACTCCGCATGCATGATACTCCCTCTGGTCCTTTTTACTCCCGTCAACCGTTTGCAAAGTGTTTGACCAAATTTATACTTTTTTGAACACCACCTTATATTAATTAACCAGCCACACCAGTACACTCATTCGATACAATATTCACCACACAGGGCGGTACGTTATTTACAAGAATACCATCTAATCTATTGTCAAAGCTATACTTAGCGATTAAGTGTGCCACCTTATTGGCCGAACGGCTAATCTTTGACAATTGAAGATTGTTGATCAACTTCGAGATGCTCAACGCTTTCATCTTCAGGTCACGCATAGCAGACCTGTCATAGTCCCCCGATGCAAGAGACGCTACCACAAAAGCGCAACCAGTCTCTAAAATTACAGGATTATGAAGAGAAATACCTATGTAGAGACCGACAATGCAAGCCCTAAGCTCCGCTTCCTCCACGCTATACCTAGCCCGGCATGCAAGATGACTTATTATGCACCGTTCCCCATACCTGCAGGAAGCCCGTTCGTCTCCAAATCTTTTCCTCTCCATGTGTGGAAACAATATGCCTGCCAAACTCTCCTTCTCCCTCCGGCGGTCCCACCACTCCACCCCGTGTGAAAAATCTGCATGCATGACTCTCCTTCCCCCATGCTCGTCCAATCCGTTGTGCATAGCAATATTTCCACCCCTTCGCTCCCCCGTAATTTACTCCAACAAATATGCCCACGTAGCTGTTACTTAACTACAGGTGCATTGGGTCACTGACATATGGGCCCAACAGGGGTCTGGCCCACATGTCAGTGACGCAACTGGACCTGTAGTTAAGTCAGTGCAGCTCAGTCCATATCTTACGTAGGTGTGCCATTGCTCGCTATAAATACTGCGCCTCCCACGACATCGCTATCTCCTCTCCCTCACGTTCACGTTCATCGCTATCTCCTCCCCCTCCCTCTCACGCCGACCACCATGGCATCGCCCCTCCCAAGCCCTAGGAGCCCCTCGCTGCACCGCGCGGACGGTCACGCGTCGCCGTTCCGTTCCTCGCCGCCACTAGTCGAGGAGGACGCGTCGGTGTTCCGCTCCTCGCCGCTACGCGACGCGTCGCCGTTTCGTTCCTCGCCGCCACTAGTCGAGGAGGACGCGTCGGCGTTCCGCTCCTCGCCGCGACACGACGCGTCGCCGTTCCGTTCCTCGCCGCCACTAGTCGAGGAGGATGCGTCGGCGTTCCGCTCCTCGCCGCGACGCGTCGAGGTGGACGCGTCGGCGTTCCCAATCTCGCCAGCACGCGCGCCGCAGGACGGGTCGGCTCCCCGCTATGAGGAGAACGCCGCGCTGCCCGCCGAGCCCCCCAGCCTTGAGGAGCTTTGGAAAGAAATGGATGTCGCCTTGTGGGAGGCTTTGCCTCCAGCAGAGCGCGCCAAAATAGAGGCGGAGAAGAAGGCCAAGGAAGAGAAGCGCACCGCGGAACAAGCTACCTGGGAGGCCTATGTCGCGTCCGAGAGAGTCATGCAATTGGCTCTTTGGCAGAAGGCTCGTGCGAGTGCCGTGAGGGTGGCGGAGGACGCTCGTGCCGACGCCTTGAGTGCAGTCGGGCCCAAGCGCCTCATCTACGCTTGGCGGTACGTGGACCGGGTGCACGCTTCCAGCGAGGAGGAGTACCTGTTGGCGCCGGATCACCACACCGGTGAGATCGCGCTCGCCCGCCGGGAAGCCGCCAATCAGCACCTCGCGAGTTGCGAGGCTGAGGAAGAGGCGTTGTGTCGGCGCGCTGGGAAACGGCCGCGCACCAGGGCACTCGTGGCGCGCCGCAAGCGCTCCTGAGAGCGTCGTGGCTTTTAGGAGGAGTATAATTTTTGTTTCGTAAGACGATCTCATTAGTTTTGGGACGCAAATGATAAATCCCGAACGTTCAGGATTTTTTAGCATCCTTAATTAAGTATGTAAAAGGGAATGTTTGGAAACCTTGTGTATTCGTACGCATTTTGCAAGTACGTTCATATAGCACAAACTTTACTATATACTATCGCACTACACGTCTCTCTCGATATATGCTTGCAGACTGTGCTACTCCCTCCGTCCAGGTCAAAAAGTCATCTTTGGTTGTGCACCGTGACCAAGAAGGAGGGAAGACTTATACACCTAGACGGAGGGAGTACTACTATTACTTATGTACGTGCAAATGCACGTTTTAACATTACGATGCGGTTTTTGTAAAAGTAGAAAAACATCACTAGTCAAGCTTGTGAAACGATTCAATGCAAAACAAATGCAAAAATGCTTGTTTGATTGTTTACTTTTAGCTTCCTTCTCTGTGGTTATTTCTCTGTCGTACTTTGTACGGAGTATCTCACTGGTCGAAAGGCATGCAAATTCCCAAACCGCTTCCTACACCCTGTATCGAATTTTTTGCCTAACAAGTTGTGCCGTGCAATTGGAATTCCAACTTGAGTACTACTACTAGTAGGAGTACCAGGGGCCAGTTCTTTTAGGCTTCTAGATTAGTAATCCCATAACTACTACCTCCGTCCTGGTTTATTGGTCCCCATTGTAATCTGTGTCAAATTTTGATCATAAATTTAACTAATGAAATGTTAGTGCATGTCACATGCACTAATATTTTATCAGTTAAATCTTTGGTCAAAATTTAGCACAAATTACAATGGTGAGGAATAAACCAGGACGGAGGTACTACTAGTAGTAGTTTAGAAGCCCAAATAAATGAGTGAGGCGCCTTAATGTTACTCTCCACTGTGACTGAATTATGGGAAAAGCTGGGGAAGCCGCCAAAAGAACTGGCCCTAGGAGTAGTAGCTAGGGATACTAGGAGTAGTAGCTAGGGATCGAGTGTGCGAGATGAACCAGAGAAAGTAAATGCAGAGAGATGAAATGCAAAAAAGACGGAGGGATGTGATGGTTGCTTGTTCGTTTATTTTACCAGGCCACTTATTACTGGGAGTGGTTGGGTTTTGTGATATGACGGCTTTACTGCCGCGCCACGAGCGGGTCGAGACTCCCGTGCAGCGCCGCC
The DNA here is from genome assembly GCF_018294505.1 of Triticum aestivum. Classification (NCBI taxonomy): domain Eukaryota; kingdom Viridiplantae; phylum Streptophyta; class Magnoliopsida; order Poales; family Poaceae; genus Triticum; species Triticum aestivum. The sequence goes on along the minus strand of NC_057799.1, from coordinate 405,786,219 downwards.
CTCTACACTAGTACTACATCGGTCGTGGTTTATCCCCCATTGAATTTGACTGAAGATTTAACTGACAAAATGTTAGTGCATGTCAACAAAAACAATATCGTTTTTTTTAATATTTACTGTGAGGCAAAGCCCCACAGCCCTTTATTATATAAAGAATCACTGTACAAGTAAAACAGACTATACAAAGAAGGAAAACAAAAGGGGAAAGAGTCTACCTATTTGCTAACTAACTGTACTTGCTTTACAACAAAGAAGCAATCCAAGCCAAAAGCTTTGGCTTGTTACAGTCCTTCACCCTGTGAGCAAGCAAAGAAATATCATGGATGAAATTACACTTCCAAACACTAAAAGTAGCTCTCTCAGCTCTGAAAATTCTGCCATTTCGCCTAATCCAAATATTCCATGCTGCTGTTAGTATAACTTCAACGAAGAAAGGGTGTGTGAAGTTAGACCTGGCGTGCAGGAGACATTGCAGGATATCTGAACCTCCAGACCAATCAATACCCAAATAGTTCCAGATTCTACAGCTGAAGGTGCGGTTAAAAAATAGATGTATCCTATTCTCATACGCCAACTCACTGCAGATGAGGCAAAGATTGTCATCCTGATTCAAGCGCCAGTGTCTCCTAACCAGCATATCCTTGGTGTTAAGTCTGTCAAAGAACAAAAGCCAGCCAAACACCTTGATCTTCATGGTGCATTTACTCTGCCAAAGCCATTTACAGGGTTGTATTGTAGGCAAGTGGGAGTGCATGATCCTGTAAAAACTTTTTGCAGTATACCCTCCTGATTGACCAGGCCATATCCAAACATCAGGTATGGTGGGGTCTCTGTCTAACTGCATGATCCAATTTTCCAATATGTGCAACTCAGCAGCAGCTTCCTGAGAAAGAGGCAGATAAAACATGGAAAAGAGATCCTGGGATTGGAGAAATTCCCTCACAGAGATCCTGTCATTATTGACAAAAGAAAACAACCTTGGCAACCTCCAACAGAGGGGTCTAGCAGAGCCCCCAATGTGCCAGGAATTAGTCCAGAAAAGAGCAGAATCACCCATGTTGATGTGAACTGAAGCAATAGCAGTGTAAGCCTCATGCAGCTTCAGAATATCTCTCCACCAGAAAGATCCAGCAGTAGCTGTTGCCTGTGGGACCCCATGATCATAGTAACTATTCCATATCAGGGTCACCCAAGGAACATAAACCTTGTTATATGTGACGCCCGGATAATTAGACTACAGTAATTCCCTACTAATGATGCCACGTCACCTCTGTCACTGTAGTTAATCTCGGGTTAGTTCAAAAAAAACCGATTTAAATTCAAAATTGAATTAAAGGCAAACAGCAAAAGTTTCAAACTTAAAACTAAAATGTCTGGGTTGTGCCAAGTAATACAACGTTAATTGTGGTGAAGAAACCCCACTTTTATAAAATGTTTTAATACTCTAAAATGTTTTAAAAGGTAGCAAAACAATTAGTTGAATGCCTTGTACAATAAATAAAATATTTAAATATGTTAATTAGTTGCCCAAACTTATGTGGCAGTAGCCTATTTATTAACACTAAAGTAGGGACTACTTTTATAGTTTATAAAACTAGGATAAAGTGAAACTAAAAATAAAACAGTAATAGAAAGATTAAGAAAAACAAAATAACACAAAAAGAAAACATAAAAAGAGAACACCCCCCCCCCCCGCTGGGCCACGGCCGAGATGGCCTCGGAGCCAACCTGGCTGGCCCAACTGGGCAAAGGCCCAACCGGCCCCCACTCCCCCATAACCCCCCACCCACGGTCAAACCCTAACCCGAGAGCACCACTCCCACGTTCCCTCACTCCCCCCACAATCTGGATCGGGATCGCCCCGATCCCGCGCCGCCCTGCGACCTCGACGATGGCGCCCGTCGCTGGCGCCGCCCTGATGCCGTCGCCACATCTCCGTCCGGGCGCCTCCCCCTCTCCCCTCCTCTGCCCCCGATTGGATCGGGATCGAACCGCCGCCGCCGCCCGGGACGCCACCGCAGCGGCCTGCCTCGTCGACGGCCACCTCGCCGGACTGCCTCCTCGACGCCGTCGTCCCCGTCTACCTCCCCACGCCCCACTGCCCGTGCCCTACAACCGCGGTGAGGCCCCGGCCTCCCCCTTCTTGCCTCGCTCAATCATCCACCACGCCCGCTCGTCGCCGCCCTGAGCGCACGCTGCCGAGCCCCGCGCCCACGCTCGCCCGTCGCTACGCCACGCGCTTGCGCGCGCCACGGCCCCGCTGCCGGTTTCGCTCGCTGCGGCCCCACAGCGCTACGCGAGCCCCGCCTCTGCCACTTCCCCGCGCCGCCGCCGGTGTTGCTTGCTGCTGCAGCCACCCACATCCCGTGTGCGCGCCCTACCGGCCGCCGTGCTCGCCGTGTCCGACTCCTCCCCATGCTCGCGAAGCTGCTACGCCGTCTTCGGCCGCCGCAGCTGCCTCCCCGTGCCCCCCCCCCCCGCTTCGCCATTCACCGCCTCCGCCCGCAACTCCCAGCGCCTCCCCTGCCGCTGCTCCACGCCGGCGCGCCGCCCTGGCCCCCCTGCTCCCTGGTCGCCGGCGCCCCGCAGCGCCCACATCGGGTGCGCCCCGCGGGCCAGTGCCCATTCGGGCTGTGCCCGATAGCCCAGCACCCGCCCCCTGGCCCAATGACAAGTGGGGCCCAGCCCCTGAGAACGTTTTAAAAAAAGAATTTAAAAAATAATATTAATAATAATAATATTAATAATAATAATTAATTAAAAAATTAATTAACCTAATTAATTTTTTATTAATTAAACTAATCAAATAACTAAATTAATTAAACTGTTAGTTAGTTAATTAATCAGTCAATGACAGTGGGGCCCACCCCTAATTAATCCTGATTAGGTTAATTAATATGTTTAATTAATATGTATCACTGACCAGTGGGACCCACTGGTCAGGTTGACCAGTCAACCCCTGTTGATTGTTGACGTCAGCATGACATCATGCTGATGTCATAAATCCAATTTCGAATTAAATTAAATAATTAATTAAATTTCAGAAATTAATAAATTCTTTTGAAAATCATATCTTTTAATCCGTAACTCGGATGGAAAAACTTTGTACATGAAAGTTGCTCAGAGCGACAAGACGAATCCGGATACGTAGTCCGTTCGTCCACCACACCTCCCTAACCAATCGAACTCGCAACTTTCCCCCTCCGGTCCGTCTGTCCGAAAACGCGAAACAGCGCGAATACTTTCCCGGATGTTCCCCCCTTCGCCGATACCACCTACTGTCGCGTTAGGACACACCTCGCACTGTTCATTGTCACGTCACGCATCGTCATGCTTATGTTTGCATTGTATTTACTGTTTCTTCCCCCTCTTCTCTTCGGTAGACTACGAGACCGACACTGCTGCTGCCCAGTTCGACTACGGAGCTGACGACCCCTCCTACTTGCCAGAGCAACCAGGCAAGCCCCCCCCTTGATCACCAGATATCGCCTATTCTTCTCTATACTGCTTGCATTAGAGTAGTGTAGCATGTTACTGCTTTCCGTTAATCCTATACTGATGCATAGCCTGCCCTTGCTTCTACTGTTGTTACCTTTACCTGCAATCCTACATGCTTAGTATAGGATGCTAGTTTCCCATCAGTGGCCCTACACTCTTGTCCGTCTGCCATGCTATACTACTGGGCCGTGATCACTTCGGGAGGTGATCACGGTTATATCCTATATACATTATATACATGACACATGTGGTGACTAAAGTCGGGTCGGCTCGAGGAGTACCCACAAGTGATTCTGATGAGGGGGCTGAAAGGACAGGTGGCTCCACCCCGGTAGAGGTGGGCCTGGGTTCCTGACGGCCCCCGACTGTTACTTTATGGCGGAGCGACAGGGCAGGTTGAGACGACCCAGGAGAGAGGTGGGCCTGGCCCTGGTCGGCGTTCGCGGATACTTAACACGCTTAACGAGATCTTGGTATTTGATCTGAGTCTGGCCATTTGGTCTATACGCACTAACCATCTACGCGGGAGTAGTTATGGGTATCCCGGCGTCGTGGTATCAGCCGAAGCCTTCGTGACGTCAGCGACTGAGTGGCGCGCGCCGTGTTGGACCACTTTGACGTAACCGCCGTGATCGTGTGGGTTGCTAGGTCTGCTCGCGGCCGCGTTCGCAACGTGCAGGTGTGCTATGGGCGATGGGCCCAGACCCCTGTGCGCTTAGGATTAGACCGGCGTGCTGACCGCTCTGTTGTGCTTAGGTAGGGCTGCGGCGTGTTGATCTTCCGAGGCCGGGCATGACCCAGGAAAGTGTGTCCGGCCGAATGGGATCAAGCGTGTTGGGTTATGTGGTGCGCCCCAGCAGGGAAGTTTATCTATTCGAATAGTCGTGTCCCTCGGTAAAAGGACGACCCGGAGTTGTACCTTGACCTTATGACAACTAGAACTGGATACTGGATAAAATACACCCTTCCAAGTGCCAGATACAACCCGGTGATCGCTCTCTAACAGGGCGACGAGGAGGGGATCGCCGGGTAGGATTATGCTATGCGATGCTACTTGGAGGACTTCAATCTACTCTCTTCTAATTGCTGCAAGATGGAGGCTGCGAGAAGCGTAGTCTTCGACAGGATTAGCTATCCCCCTCTTATTCTGGCATTCTGCAGTTCAGTCCACTGATATGCCCCTTTACACATATACCCATGCATATGTAGTGTAGTTCCTTGCTTGCGAGTACTTTGGATGAGTACTCACGGTTGCCTTTCTCCCTCTTTTTCCCCTTTTCCTTTCTAGCTGGTTGTCGCAACCAGATGTTGGAGCTCAGGAGCCAGACGCCACCGTCGACGACGACACCTACGACACTGGAGGTGCCTACTACTACGTGCAGCCCGCTGACGACGACCAGGAGTAGTTAGGAGGATCCCAGGCAGGAGGCATGCGCCTCGTTCGATCTGTATCCCAGTTTGTGCTAGCCTTCTTAAGGCAAACTTGTTTAACTTATGTCTGTACTCAGATATTGTTGCTTCCGCTGACTCGTCTGTGATCGAGCACTTGTATTCGAGCCCTCGAGGCCCCTGGCTTGTATTATGATGCTTGTATGACTTATTTATGTTTTAGAGTTGTGTTGTGATATCTTCCCGTGAGTCCCTGATCTTGATCGTACACATTTGCGTGCATGATTAGTGTACGGTCAAATCGGGGGCATCACAAGTTGGTATCAGAGCCGACTGCCTGTAGGAATTCCCCTTTCGAACTCCTTGGCCGAAGTTGAGTCTAGTCAGTGAAAACTGTTTTACTAACATGGTTGTGTGGCTTACGGGCCCACGTCGCCATTGGGTGGTAGTAGGATCTTTTATTCCTCAACCTATACTCTGGGACTCTGACATCTCTTCTATTCGGGTTAAATGAATTTTGCTAAATCTAACATTAGGATCTCGTTATCACTTTCACCCGGAGAGCCCCTTATTACTGATGATCGTCTGCTGCACGTGAAGACCCTGAAGATACTCTCCGCTGATAACCCGAGAACTTGTGTTCATCGCTTTTGCAATTCCCTTTCATCGATAAACTCCTATGGATAACCACGTATACTCGCCATTCATACAATGTTTCCCAGATGATCTTGTTATTACAAGATACCCCGAAATTCTCTCTGTTGTTCCGAGAATCCTTTGAGCTTACTACCTTGCTGTTCATTGTCACCTGAATACCCCTACGGATAATTCTCGCACTTACCGAGTATCCACTCATCCCCATTGATTCAAGTATTTCACAATAGTCTTCAAAATACTATTCGATCTTCCGAAAATCCTCAGGAGCCTATTGCTCTTGAAATTCTTGTTTGCTTGCATTATGGTTAATCCCATAAGTCTCGTAATCTTATTGGCATCTCTTGTCATTATCATTTTGAGTCCGTTGATTCAATTTGTTGCGAATGCTCGCAATCCTCAATCATATCCTAGAATTCATCCTTCCGGCTCAGACGTTGTTTTAAACGTGAGCTGGATCTCGACCTATCAAATTGCCATCGATTGTACCCCTAAGCCTACTCAACTTATCCATCCTTGATCAGAGCGTTGCTTCTGACCCCCTGATTTGGAAATCATGATTCTTTTGCATTTGAACTTTGAGTTAGTCAGTTGTTTCTATAATCAGATCTCCTTGCATTCTTCTTCCTCTCGTTGAGTACCGATGCTCACATCAGATCCCTTGTGGCCCATCGGTTCCTTTGTTGGATTTTATCCGACAGTGTCCTTCCTATTGAATAACCTTGTGAGTCTTTCCATGGGTATATAATGCCTTTGGTAAATTGTATCATCTACTTTTGAACAATGCTCTTCTTTCGAGCTTGTAATATTTACTCCGAAGTTTGTGGTATATGTTCCTAAGATGCCCTGATGGGTTGAACCTATGCCTTCCTTAATCTGTGTGAACCCGAAAGTTTTCCAAGGTTCATACTCCTCTGGTAATTCACCAGGTAGGTCTTCGCACTCAAATTATTTTTAATAGAGCAGTGAATGAAAGGTTATGCATTGCAGAAGTGGGAGTCGACCTTGAACTTTGTGTTCATGCCCATGGACACGATGTACATCTTATCATTAAAAGCTTCTCTTAAATTAATTATTACCTTGGTATAAGTTCATCTTATATCTGGGATCTGGCCTTTTGCAATCGTGGTTCCGACCATGTTCTCCTTTAAACACCATTTCTCGTGCAAGTTTAAGCACTTGACTTCTGTAGAGCAATACCCAATCCAACCTCTATTTTAATCTGTCGTCAAGTATTACCCCCCTGGTATCTCGAGATTATCACGGAACTGCATAACTTCTTATGAGTTCTCCATCAAGTATTACATTCTCATTGATTTCAATTGTTCACGGGCTCCGAGTTATTAAACACTCAAGGACATCGATAACTGAATCGAGTCCGCATCACGATTAAACAACTCTTAGTAATCTCCTTTGCTTACGAGTTCGTACTCGATCACGTCATCCCTAGCCTGCTCAGCTATGTCATTATCGTGCCGATTTTAACTGTGCTACCTGGTCCTTCCCAGCGCACAAATTTCGACAGTGAGCTAATCTTACGTCGATTTTCCTTGCCATATCATTTAGCCTTGAACAACAAACTTGATTTCGAGTTTGTGTCGTACCCCTGGTTCCAATAACCTTTTGCTTCATCATTCCCTTGACTTGATGTCATCGCCAATCGATTACATCTTCATGAATTCTCTCGACAAATGTGTCGTGATCATCATCAGCATTCCGAGCTCTTCCAGGATATCAATGGAATTCATGATGAGAAAGACCATCCTTGCCCTCGATGATTAGTATTATCATCGACCACTCAACTACCTTTCCTCCAACACAAACTTGTTCTTGTTTTGTGTTATACCTTGAGTTCCTTGCAATCCAGCAATTGTTCTTCTTTACACTGGAGTATTACCATCTGTTATGTCAAGAATGTCGTGAGAGTTTCACTACCTCTTAAGAAATTCTTGATATAATTGATGCTTCTCACCATCATCATTCTTCTCTTGGTCCCCGTGTTGAGTGAACTCTGTTATGAGAATTTAATATCTCTAGCAACCTTGTTACTTCAGAGTTAATGGACAATCATTCCAATGTAGTGTGCTGGTTGCTAAATTTCCATTCCGACATTGGTCATGCAACCCAGCCCATATTTCGGGTGCCCCTTTCAACCAATGTTTAATTGCGTATGTTCTCCTCGAGCATACATCATTATACCATTTGATCTGACAAATGTTATCTCCTTGTTCACATAGTTGTGGAAATCCATCTTTTGTTAATCTCGATGAATTGTCGCTGATTCCATCAGCCACCTCCTCATCCTCTCATTGGTTTACTGAGGGACTCTTGTTTCGGAACTCGCTTCCATAGTTCATTTCCCGAGAATCTTACAATGTCATCTCGTCAAATTGTGCCGCACCTTTTCTTCTCAGGCATCCTAAGGCTGAGGTATCGTGACACCAATCAGATCTGAATCTCGGTCAGATATGATGGTTGGAACATATTTCCAAGAGTTATAACATTGGTCTCTACATAACCCGGTAAGGTGGTGTCTTTGCTTAGCACCCCTAGCCAGAGGACCTTTTGATATAATTTCCTTTTTAGCAAGGTTAACTATTCTTCCATGAGGAAATTGTAAGACTTACTCTATAAGTTGTTCCTGATGGATCCTTTGTGTATCCATAGCCTGATCTTTACCTAATGACAATGTCAATGCTATCTCGAAGCAAGTCTGTGGTACTCCGATCTTCGATAAAAAATTTGAAGCCCAAAGCTAATTGTTTCCTGCTCCATTATCCAAACACCGTTGTATGAGTAATGGCATGAAATTTCTCTCCTATTTCCTAAAGGGTTTTCTACGTTATATCCCGACATGGATATCATGCTCTGCTTACCCTTGGGAAGAATATACCCTTGAAATATGTGTTTAAACACATTTTCCTTTCCATTGTTCTGTTTAATCTGATAATGATATTTTCCTTTCCATTCTTTTGTTTAACCCTTCTTGAGTTCTATATGATCTAAGCAGTAATATTCTCCTGCTTATGTAAACACCTCGGTGTACAATTCTGTCAGCAAGACCCTGTTACTATTGTTGATGACATCCCGGTAGCCACCGATGGACGAGAACTTTGCCTAATGGTCCGCCTCGTTTCAACGAGCAGGAAAATGGTTCTCTTCGTCCCTCGCCCTTGTTACCAACGTGTTGCCGACATAACTGACAGGGTATTCTCTGACATGCCTTGCTGTCATGACCGAGCAAGATGTCACCGCTCCTTCTACTTTTAACCCACATGGTGGGCCCATAACCCACAGTTCCACAGGATCGAAACCTGACTCTCCTATACAACCCTGTTTCTAACGGTTATTCCCCACGCTTGGCTTCGTATTTAATTCATGGGCCACCTTCCTAGTCATCTATTCTGGTATCGGACACAATACTTATTCCCGTTGCTCTGAACCTCTTTCACACTCTGTTTCAGGCAATGAACGATTGTCTATCCGCTCGAAACTTCTTATTGCACTGTCCTAGTTTGCTCTCGATGTGTTTCCTTTGTTCAACTCGAGAGATACTCATATGTTCATTCTTGGGATACCCCCAGGTGATTTTCCCTTATAACACCCTATCGTTGTAGAGCTGCCCCTTACCTATTCGTAAGTACGATGGAGTTCCCCGAAGAAAGGACGACAACTTCATCATGATGCATTGGAATAAAGAGTTGGAGACATCAACGAAAGGGATTAACTTCTTCGAGAAGATCCGTTAGAATATCGTAACCAGAACTTTCCCCCTTACTCCCCTCTTAAATCTCGGGACGAGATTTCTTGTAGTGGAGGAGAATTGTGACGCCCGGATAATTAGACTACAGTAATTCCCTACTAATGATGCCACGTCACCTCTGTCACTGTAGTTAATCTCGGGTTAGTTCAAAAAAAACCGATTTAAATTCAAAATTGAATTAAAGGCAAACAGCAAAAGTTTCAAACTTAAAACTAAAATGTTCGGGTTGTGCCAAGTAATACAACGTTAATTGTGGTGAAGAAACCCCACTTTTATAAAATGTTTTAATACTCTAAAATGTTTTAAAAGGTAGCAAAACAATTAGTTGAATGCCTTTTACAATAAATAAAATATTTAAATATGTTAATTAGTTGCCCAAACTTATGTGGCAGTAGCCTATTTATTAACACTAAAGTAGGGACTACTTTTATAGTTTATAAAACTAGGATAAAGTGAAACTAAAAATAAAACAGTAATAGAAAGATTAAGAAAAACAAAATAACACAAAAAGAGAACATAAAAAGAGAACACCCCCCCCCCCCCGGGCCACGGCCCAGATGGCCTCGGAGCCAACCTGGCTGGCCCAACTGGGCAAAGGCCCAACCGGCCCCCACTCCCCCATAACCCCCCACCCACGGTCAAACCCTAACCCGAGAGCACCACTCCCACGTTCCCTCACTCCCCCCACGATCTGGATCGGGATCGCCCCGATCCCGCGCCGCCCTGCGACCTCGACGATGGCGCCCGTCGCTGGCGCCGCCCTGATGCCGTCGCCACATCTCCGTCCGGGCGCCTCCCCCTCTCCCCTCCTCCGCCCCCGATTGGATCGGGATCGAACCGCCGCCGCCGCCCGGGACGCCACCGCTGCGGCCTGCCTCGTCGACGGCCACCTCGCCGGACTGCCTCCTCGACGCCGTCGTCCCCGTCTACCTCCCCACGCCCCACTGCCCGTGCCCTACAACCGCGGTGAGGCCCCGGCCTCCCCCTTCTTGCCTCGCTCACTCATCCACCACGCCCGCTCGTCGCCGCCCTGAGCGCACGCTGCCGAGCCCCGCGCCCACGCTCGCCCGTGGCTACGCCACGCGCTTGCGCGCGCCACGGCCCCGCTGCCGGTTTCGCTCGCTGCGGCCCCGCAGCGCTACGCGAGCCCCGCCTCTGCCACTTCCCCGTGCCGCCGCCGGCGTTGCTTGCTGCTGCTGCCACCCACATCCCGTTTGCGCGCCCTACCGGCCGCCGTGCTCGCCGTGTCCGACTCCTCCCCGTGCTCGCGAAGCTGCTACGCCGTCTTCGGCCGCCGCAGCTGCCTCCCCGTGCCCCCCCCCCCCGCTTCGCCATTCACCGCCTCCTTCCGCAACTCCCAGCGCCTCCCCTGCCGCTGCTCCACGCCGGCGCGCCGCCCTGGCCCCCCGGCACCCTGGTCGCCGGCGCCCCGCAGCGCCCACATCGGGTGCGCCCCGCGGGCCAGTGCCCGTTCGGGCTGTGCCCGATAGCCCAGCACCCGATTGGCCCCCTGGCCCAATGACAAGTGGGGCCCAGCCCCTGAGAACGTTTAAAAAAAAGAATTAAAAATAATAATATAAATAATAATAATAATAATTAAAGAATTAATTAACCTAATTAATTTTTGATTAATTAAACTAATCAAATAACTAAATTAATTAAACTGTTAGTTAGTTAATTAATCAGTCAATGACAGTGGGGCCCACCCCTAATTAATCCTGATTAGGTTAATTAATATGTTTAATTAATATGTATCACTGACCAGTGGGACCCACTGGTCAGTTTGACCAGGCAACCCTTGTTGATTGTTGACGTCAGCATGACATCATGCTGATGTCATAAATCCAATTTCGAATTAAATTAAATAATTAATTAAATTTCAGAAATTAATAAATTCTTTTGAAAATCATATCTTTTAATCCGTAACTCGGACGGAAAAACTTTGTACATGAAAGTTGCTCAGAGCGACGAGATGAATCCGGATACGTAGTCCGTTCGCCCACCACACCCCCCTAACCAATCGAACTCGCAACTTTCCCCCTCCGGTCCGTCTGTCCGAAAACGCGAAACAACGGGAATACTTTCCCGGATGTTCCCCCCCTTCGCCGGTACCACCTACTGTCGCATTAGGACACACCTTGCACTGTTCATTGTCATGTCACGCATCGTCATGCTTATGTTTGCATTGTATTTACTGTTTCTTCCCCCTCTTCTCTCCGGTAGACTACGAGACCGACACTGCTGCTGCCCAGTTCGACTACGGAGTTGACGACCCCTCCTACTTGCCAGAGCAACCAGGCAAGCCCCCCCCCCTTGATCACCAGATATCGCCTATTCTTCTCTATACTGCTTGCATTAGAGTAGTGTAGCATGTTACTGCTTTCCGTTAATCCTATACTGATGCATAGCCTGCCCTTGCTTCTACTGTTGTTACCTTTACCTGCAATCCTACATGCTTAGTATAGGATGCTAGTTTCCCATCAGTGGCCCTACACTCTTGTCCGTCTGCCATGCTATACTACTGGGCCGTGATCACTTCGGGAGGTGATCACGGGTATATCCTATATACATTATATACATGACACATGTGGTGACTAAAGTCGGGTCGGCTCGAGGAGTACCCGCAAGTGATTCTGATGAGGGGGCTGAAAGGACAGGTGGCTCCACCCCGGTAGAGGTGGGCCTGGGTTCCTGACGGCCCCCGACTGTTACTTTATGGCGGAGCGACAGGGCAGGTTGAGACGACCCAGGAGAGAGGTGGGCCTGGCCCTGGTCGGCGTTCGCGGATACTTAACACGCTTAACGAGATCTTGGTATTTGATCTGAGTCTGGCCATTTGGTCTATACGCACTAACCATCTACGCGGGAGTAGTTATGGGTATCCCGGCGTCGTGGTATCAGCCGAAGCCTTCGTGACGTCAGCGACTGAGTGGCGCGCGCCGTGTTGGACCACTTTGACGTAACCGCCGTGATCGTGTGGGTTGCTAGGTCTGCTCGCGGCCGCGTTCGCAACGTGCAGGTGTGCTATGGGCGATGGGCCCAGACCCCTGTGCGCTTAGGATTAGACCGGCGTGCTGACCGCTCTGTTGTGCTTAGGTAGGGCTGCGACGTGTTGATCTTCCGAGGCCGGGCATGACCCAGGAAAGTGTGTCCGGCCGAATGGGATCAAGCGTGTTGGGTTATGTGGTGCACCCCTGCAGGGAAGTTTATCTATTCGAATAGCCGTGTCCCTCGGTAAAAGGACGACCCAGAGTTGTACCTTGACCTTATGACAACTAGAACCGGATACTGAATAAAATACACCCTTCCAAGTGCCAGATACAACCCGGTGATCGCTCTCTAACAGGGCAACGAGGAGGGGATCGCCGGGTAGGATTATGCTATGCGATGCTACTTGGAGGACTTCAATCTACTCTCTTCTACATGCTGCAAGATGGAGGCTGCCAGAAGCGTAGTCTTCGACAGGATTAGCTATCCCCCTCTTATTTTGGCATTCTGCAGTTCAGTCCACTGATATGCCCCTTTACACATATACCCATGCATATGTAGTGTAGTTCCTTGCTTGCGAGTACTTTGGATGAGTACTCACGGTTGCCTTTCTCCCTCTTTTCCCCTTTTCCTTTCTACTGGTTGTCGCAACCAGATGCTGGAGCTCAGGAGGCAGACGCCACCGTCGACAACGACACCTACGACACTGGAGGTGCCTACTACTACGTGCAGCCCGCTGACGACGACCAGGAGTAGTTAGGAGGATCCCAGGCAGGAGGCCTGCGCCTCGTTCGATCTGTATCCCAGTTTGTGCTAGCCTTCTTAAGGCAAACTTGTTTAACTTATGTCTGTACTCAGATATTGTTGCTTCCGCTGACTCGTCTGTGATCGAGCACTTGTATTCGAGCCCTCGAGGCCCCTGGCTTGTATTATGATGCTTGTATGACTTATTTATGTTTTAGAGTTGTGTTGTGATATCTTCCCGTGAGTCCCTGATCTTGATCGTACACATTTGCGTGCATGATTAGTGTACGGTCAAATCGGGGGCGTCACAAGAATTTGTGTAGATGCTTGAGAAGCAGTCCTTTGTTCTGGATGTTCAGATTAATAATGCCCAAACCACCCTTATCTCTTGGCCTGCAAACGAGCTCCCAAGCAGCCAGGGACTGTTTTCGAACATCACTATTACCCCTCCAAAGGCATTGCCTGAAGATCCTGTCCAGTTGCTTAATGATCCCGGCTGGGATATTGAGGCTACACAGAAAGTATATTGGCAGAGAGGTCAGGACAGAGGTGAGAAGTTGTAATCGAGAACCTTGATTCAGCATAGAAGAGCTTGCAGTTAATCTCCTTTCAAGACTGTCAACTAAGGGCATGAGGTCAATGATCCTTGGCCTCGTAGTTCCCAAAGGCAATCCAAGATAAGTAAATGGAAGCTGGCCAATTTTACAACCGAGAATAGCAGCCAGTCTGTCAGCCTCCTCGGTAGTCATATTGAGTGGAATCATTGAGGATTTAGCAAAGTTAACCTTTAAACCAGTGGATTGTTGAAATATAAGCAGCATATTCTTGAGGGCAACAAGCTCATCATCCTTAGCCGCAAGAAATAGGATCGTGTCGTCTGCATATTGAATGATGGGAAAATCCCTGTCATGTGTATGAAGAGGCAAAGAGAGTGTGCCCGACGCTAGCATTTGATTGACCACAGATTGCAACAGGTCGGCTGCGATGACGAACAACAGAGGAGAGAGTGGATCACCCTGCCTGACACCACACTTACACAAGAATTGCTTTCCAGGGATGCCATTTAACAGCACAGACGAAGAAGCTGTAGACAACAGTTGTTTAACCCAAAGAACCCATTTGGCATCAAATCCTTTATGCTGCAACATCTGAAGAATAACCTCATGCTCAACTGTGTCAAAGGCCTTAGCAAAGTCCAACTTAAGGATTACAATTGGACGCTTGGATTGCTTACATTGATGAATATACTCAAAGCTCCAGGCCAGACAATCCTGAATCGACCGACCCTTGAGGAACCCATACTGATTTTTGTGGATGCACTTAAGGATCACCCGCTGCAATCTGTTGGCCAGTAATTTTGTGAGGAATTTAAGACATGTGTTGGTTAGGGAAATTGGCCGGAAATCATCCGGCCCTTCTGGTGACATGATTTTGGGTATGAGCGTAATGAGGGAGGAGTTGATATTTTCCAACGAAAGCTTCCCCTCATAAAAAGCCCGAATCATCCTCAAGAAATCCCCCTGAATTATAGGCCAACAGCGCTTGACGAACATCCCATTAAAGCCATCTGGGCCAGGTGCCCGATCCGCCGGCAAATCCTTCAAAACTTTGTGAATTTCTTCATCAGAAAAAGGCAAGGATAACTCCTCCAGCCCCGGGATGGGTTGGATTAAATGATTCAAATCAAAGCCCATAGAGATCCCTTGGGTCCGGCCCATCCTAGATTTGAAAGAGGCCCAAAGGATTCCCGCCATCTGAGCATGATCAGTCACTGGATCAAGCATGGAGCTGGTTTTGAGACTGGAGATGGAGTTTCTCCTCATACGCTCGGAGGCCATGGCATGAAAAAAATTTGAATTCTCCTCACCAACCTTGATGTACCTAATAGTGCACCGCTGCTTCCAATATATATAGTGAAGTTTTAACAGATGTTCATAGTGAAACTTCATGAGTTTCCGGAAGTTGAATTCCGGCCGTGTTAAAGGTCGCACTTCCTCCAGCTGATCAAAGTGCAGAATCACCTTTGAACAATCAACAGTAAGCTTTTTGATGTACGATAATTTTTTGCTCCAAATTTTCAAATCGTACCGCAGTCACTTAAATTTCCTTGTGATAACCGCGGAAGCAGAAAGATCAGAGAAAACAGGTGCATTCCAGGACTTGGAGACACAATCCACGTTCCCCGGCATATCCAACCAGAAATTTTCAAACCGAAAAATCTTGGCCGCAGGAATGGTAGTGTCAATGGACACCACACAAGGCACGTGGTCGGAGGAAGTTCTGGCTAGTGGTGTAACCACGGTGTTTGGGTAGTGTGAAATCCAATCAGCAGTAGTGAAGAACCAATCGAGTTGCTCGAGCAGGGGGTTCTGCTGCATATTAGACCAGGTAAAGCTCCGGCCCTTCAAGGGCAGCTCCAAAAGACCCAGGTGACCAATTATTTCGTTGAATAGAAAGATATCATTGGTATCACCACCCGGAAGGTTTCGGTTCTCCAAAGATCTGATAAAATTAAAGTCCCCTAACAAGAGCCAATTTTCATCCGGGGGGATTTGTAGGTGATAAAGCCAACTAACAAAATCATCCCTAGGCTGGCCCTCACATGGCCCATAGACAGAGGTTAGGGTCCATTTTTCAGAATTCTGCAACGACTGGAAAGAGACAATAACACCAAACCTCTGAATATCCACAAGCTGACCATGAAAGATCGAGGAGTTCCACACAACGAGGATCCCGCCGGAGGCTCCAACAGAAGGGGAGAACGCAAATTGATCAAACCGCCTAGGGCAGAAGGATCTAATCGTACGGATATCAAAGCTCTCACATTTAGTTTCTTGCAGACAAATAACAGAACATCTGCTCTCCTCAATCTTGGCACGTAGATCACGCTGTCGAGCCTCAGAATTGAGCCCCCGCACATTCCAACAGAGCACATTCCAGTTGCGAAAATAGCAGTTATCCATAAAAAAACAACGCAGGGGTATAGTTGCAGATCCAGCTGCTTAACAGCATGGACATAAACGGAACATAGGTGGCAATAACAGTAACCAAGTGTTGTAGACAGTCACTGAAAACAAAAAATGGGCACAAAAGCAAAAGCGCTCAACTCGCCAGGAATCTTCGTGGGCCGTCAAGCATCATGTGAACCATCACCTTCTTCAGCAGGATTGGGAGAAGCCATAAGCTTCTCCACTGATAACTCAGCTGGATCGATGCCCAAAGCCACTCCAATGGCCTGCCGCGTCGGAATAGGCGTCGGAGGTGGGAGAGGGAGCATGCTGGGCTCATCCTCAAGTCGAAGCTTCTTGGCCTTCGGGCGACGCTGGGGGGCAGACCTCGGAGGAATGGCAGAGACGGGCTTCATGCCTGTCCTCTTGGCAGCACTGCGCGTCATGCGTCTAGTGGAGAAGTCGAAAACTGGCTCCACAAGCGTGATAGAGCGCCTTGAGCGTGCAGACTGACGTGGTCGCTTGCCCAGCGGAGAAGGTGTAACCGAAGAAAACTGAAAGTCCTCTTGAGAGACCTGGTAAGTGGAGCACGAGTGATCTTCAGGTGCCAACTCCTCAATGACCACCGAGGAGCTGGGTCCAGGAACGGAGACATCAGGCGGAGCAGAAAAAAGCTGATACTTCGCTTGCAGATCGGCAAACCCAAATTTGATTTGTAGCAACAGCGCAGAAGAACTAGGGAGGCAAGCTGGCATATCCTTGATGAAGAATTCAGGTAACAAAGTCTTGAAAGATCTCTCCCAGATCATAGCCGGCGGCAAAACTGGCCCATAAAAAACCCGGGCCAGGCCAAGATGAATCGGCTCCAGCTGCACAATTGGTCGGGCTTGTAGAGGCTGCTGGACCTCAGCCATATCCTCATCGTCAGAAGAATCCGCAGATGGGTTCAGAATCATAGAATCCTGGTCTTGGACAGGTTGGACCTCTTGATGCTGCTGCTGATGGTCAGGCTGAATCTGCTCCTCCCATGGGCCCCATGCTGCTCCTTGCGGCACATTGTCAGCCCAGCCTGCTCCCCTCATTCTGCCCTTGAGGAGGGCCCGGAGGAACATCGTTCCATCCCAAAGCAGGGTATGGAGGCATTGCCAAAATGGCTGCGGCACTTGAACTCCAGGCAACGGGTGGGGATTCCCATTTAGAGGCATTGGGTCCTCATCCGCTGGGATCATGGCACCAGCGAATTCCCCTGACAGTATATAGCAACCAGCAGACCAAGAAACCATGACGTCACCCCAATTGGCAAATTCCCGAAAGGTGACCGAACGAGGAACTAGCGCATTGTCGGGGAACGAGGCACGGACCAAAGCTCGAACCTTGCGCTGGTCAGCACTATTCCAGTAGTGGAACTGCCCAAAAGAGCCAACCATATCAGCAATGCACTGCGTGTTCCTGTAGTCTAAAGGGATGCCGATGAACATTAACCACCCCGTCCGCTGACCATGAATAGCACGAAAACCTTCACTCTGATTATGCGGAATAAAACGGACAAAAAACTCGTTGCCATCATCATCAATCCCTAAGGGAAACGGTGGATGCAGAGTAAAAGAGCCCCGGACAACTAGATCTTCCATCTCGAACAGACCAACTCCTTGATACCAAGTCTGAGCAGAAAGAACTGGAACATGCATCACTTGAACTAGAAAATCAAGAACCTGCTGACGACGGACCCCAACTAGCTCTGGAGGCGGGATCGGCTCCACAATGGCCACCATGTACTGCTCATGCGCTCGGGGCGGCGGGACGGCCGGCGTGTAGAAGGTGCGAGGTAGACGATCTGCTCCGCCATCTTCAATGTCGAAGCCCGCAGGGATAAAGCGATGCGGGTCAATCTCAAACACCGCCATTGAAGGCTGCAGAGCAGGAGCCGGACCAGAGCTGGGGGAAGCGTGGGCGTGCTCGTGAGGGCGGTCCGGCAGCGATGGTGGCGGCGGAGAAGCAGATGGGGTTTTCTCCGGAGGCGTTTGGTCTCGGGAAACTGGAGAGGCAGGGGGAGAATCCTCTGTTCGGTCCCGCTTCCCAAAACCCGGCGATGGGACTTTAGGCACCCAGACGGATAAGTCAGGCGGCTTGCCAGTGCAATTTTTTTTAACGTGTCCCGAACGAAAACAATTACGGCACCGGACCGGATTCGTGCATGTCTCTGATGTGTGGCGCATAGCCAAGCAATGCTGACAGTCCCAATAGCTCGCAGCCATATCTTCAATCATAACATCAAAACTTTGCAGGTCTCGGATAATATCCTCAGGGGACGAAGCCCTAGAGGCCATAGGTGAAGGGCTGCCACTCTCGTCATCTGACAGGCATATGGGCTGCACCCTGGAGCCCAACTGAGGAACATGGCCTGGTAGAGGCGGTTGAGCGGGTACAGTGGAATCCAAACCTTCCAATGTGAAAACTAAACGGCCACCCGAGGTGCCAGGGTTTAAACGGGCAGGAGATAAACCCTCCGAGGAAGGCGGGATTGTTCCAAACTGAATCGCTAGCCTTGCCGGCGGTGGGGTGGTCGCCGGAGAAAGATCATCCGCATCCTCATGAGATGAGACACGGTAGCCCGCTGCTCGGACCGTGGCCACCTCATCGGTAGACGGGCCATAGCTATAGCCCTTACGCGCTGGGTACTGCATGAACGTTGCAAACGTAGCATGTTTCTTAGGAAGAGATCTGGCCGCGCGAGCACGGAGAGAAGATTTGGCCGGAGGAAATTTCATGGCCTCTAAACCAATGCGAGCTCTCCTCTTAGAGGGGCTGACTAAAACCCATTCCTCTTGGCATTCAGATTGCCAAAGACGAAATTCCTTCTGCCAATCCGGGCCACCATGACCCCAGAGGTGGAAAAAACACTTGAACTGATCGCAGACAAAACTCCGCTGGTGCAGAATGAAAAAACCCACCTCCTTGCAAGAAACGTTGAAAGAGTAGACGCCATGGTGAAGAAAAGATACCTTGAGGTGGGAGCAATAACCTCCAATGGCCGCCTCAAGAGCGAACCCCACAGTTTCCTCATCAAGCCGGAAGGTGTGTCGTGCAAAAGAGACGACCATAATGAAATGGCCCGTGTCTTCTGTTGGGTGCACCGATCTGTTGAAGGTGCGTTGGATCTCGGACGCCAACTTCATCCCCGGGGAGAAATCCAATCCCAAGGAGAGCGCAGCGTGAACCGCCATGAGGAAGAAGACAACCAGAGGCGAGAGGAAGAGACGCCAGGAAAGATGAGCCGATCAGATGCCAAAATCCACGGAGGGATGTGGGGATCGCCGGCGATGTGGGGTGGCTAGGGTTAGGGTGGCGGTGGAGAGGTGGGAGTCGCCATCGGCACTTCGTTCCGTAAAAAAAACAATATCGTTGGATTCGTATTTGAACATAGTTTTCAATGATATAATTTTAGGTGACATGCATCATCATTTATCGTACTATATATAATGTTAGTTCAATTTTTGGTCGTACTAATCTATAGTAAGGTGCCCGTGCGTTGCACGGAAGAGTGAAATGCATTGATCGGGGAGTTGTTTATTTTGACAAAGGATGTGGGGGTCATCTCATGTGTAACGGGTATCGATAGGTTTGTTCGGATATTATTTCATCTCTAGAGCTCACAAACATCCGGGTGAAATAGATAAAAAAGTATCTTTTGCAAACAAAAGCGTTCAACTGTTCAACCTGCATCCAAAACTTGTGAAGAAATAACTCTTATTGTGCTTTGCAAGAAATGATCTTCAAGAATTAGTTTTTGAGTATCCATTGTTATACATGTTGGCTACAAATGACATGGCACTTTCTTATAGTCAACAGTTGGCTATACTATTTAAGTATTAAACATGCCCTTATACACCTAGACAGAGATATTAAATCAGGATGACTTGGAAGGGGGCAGAGGATATGTAAGAAATGGTTCATCATAAGTCTTTCACCAGTACTGTAGTAAAAATTCATACATGGAAGATTCTAGACGAAACCATAAATGGATACACTTTTATTCATGCGCGATACTCCAATAGAGCAAGATCATGCATGGAAGTCTCCACATGCTTAGACAGCGGATTACATTAAGCGAAGACTAATGATCAACATTTAACTTGATAATGCAGATGTCCAGGTGAACCTCCTTGGAGTCCCCGTGCACATTGTTGGGGGTCAAATAATACCATGCGTCTTCCATGTCCACATCGGCGGGAAGGTCCCAGCTCGGCAGAGTCCAAGTCAGCTTGACGTAGCCAGTGTCACCGCCCGCGTACCTCCGAGGGGTAGGAATAGTGAGCACGCACCCGTACATCGGCCTCGTGTCAGTGTCAGCGTCAGCGCCCCTGACGCACACTACAGAGACGGGGCGGCAGCCTGCGCGGGCCTCGCCGGTGCCCACGATCAAGAGGAAGACGCTGCCGTCCTCCTCCGAGACTAGCAGACGGCGGTGATGCTCCAGCGACTCCGGCACGGTGAATGGATAGCACGTCTCGTACTTGATGTTCTTCGCCAAGGGCCAGTAGTGATCGTCGCATGCCTGCGTCAGGTGATGCACGATGTCCGCAGGCGAGCCCCCAAATGGCACTGGGCACTCATAGCAGTAGACGAAGGGCTCCTTGGAGGCATCGACCAGGCCGTCCATGAAACGGGAGTGGCTGTAGGGGACGTTCCGCCAGTTGAATTTATGATCAAGTTACTACGAGATTTAGTATGAATAAGCACAAAATAAATCATGATGGCTATAACAGAGATTAAACTAATCATGCGGACTAGCATAGTAGATGAACAGATCGAATCTAGGACACAGACTAGAAACATGAATTCTACCACGATTTCGAACAGGAAGGACAGAAACACATACTGTGCAACGGGAGCGGCACCATTGGCGTTGAGGTTTTCGCCCATGTCGTTGAGGAAGAGGTTGTCGAGGTCGGGGAAGAAGTCGTCGTCAGTGAAGTCGTCGCTGCTAGCAGTCGCGAGAGTGCGCTCCCCAAATTTCAACAGCGCCCGCCGAATGGAGCGCGGGAGGGAGTGGCTGTAGGGGACGTTGCGGCCACCGAATGGAGCGCAGGAGTAGCCCACGAAGCAGTAGATGGTGCTCCTCCCTAGTCTCTATTCTTATCTCTATCTCTACTACTCTTCTTTGTTTTTTATAATATACTAGTTGTAGTTGTCAAATCGAATAGTACTGCGCCGTCCACTGCACACCCGGCTGAACAGCCTCCTCGCCTCCATCAAACCCCTCCGTTAAACCCGCATGCAAACCGAGAAACCTACTCTGGCCCACGGGAGGAAATTTGTCGGTTGTAGTTGGAGAATAATAGAGTCACGTCCAATCCATTTGAGTTAATTGCGTGTATGATTCTCCCTCTATAAAAAGTTAATTGCATCCTTAATCTTGTATTCTAAGTACTCTGTGGGTTCCACTGTCAGTACGGTGTACATGACTTGCAGGCTGGCTACAGATTCGTACAGAAAGTTGAAAAGAAACAAATCCATCCTTAATCCTGTATTCTAAGTACTCTGTGGGTTCCACTGCCAGTACAGTAGCAAAAGAAGTAGTATATATTAAAAAATATAAAAAGCTAAAGTTTAGGACAGAATTCGAACTCAGGTCATCGGGCTGCGAGCATCCGGCCCGGACCAGTACACTAGGTGTTGGTTGCGGAGAATGCAAGAGATAAACCTTTATAACTATGAGCCCGTCCGTTGCAACAGATCCAAAGTAGAATAATACATATTCACAAATTTGAAAGAAAACAGTTTACTTTTGATATACATATCACTAAAAAAACCTTATGTTTCACTCCAAATATATTCTTTGGGCTGTTTTGATGAAGTAAGGGAGGAATGTGGTTGGTTTCAAGATACTAAGGGGTTTTGTGTAAACTGGAGTAGAGAAGTGGGAATTGTTGCAAAAGTCCACAACTTACATCACAGCCGTTAGATGCGGATCTAATGGTCAGAAATGGCGGATGGCAGACACACCATCATCACCAACTGAGTCTTTTTTAGGAGTAGGAGTAGAGAAAAAACCGAGTTGGTGATGATGGTGTGCCTGCCATCTTATAGTGTCTATATCTAACGGATAGAAAGCAAACTATGACAAATTTACAAAAGATACCCGCTCCTATCTCCACATTTACAGATAAGGCCTTGACTCGTTCATCCTTATCTCCCACAACCTCATTGCTGAGCAATTACAAAAGGAAGTCTCTGGAACAATCTGGCATGGTGGCCGCTGTCGGCGCCGTCCATCCCCATGCCTCCGCCCAGTCCGACCACCAGTCACCACCACGCCCCACTCCTCCTCACCTCTATCATCTTTCTCGACATATCATTTTTTCGATGAAATGGTTGACATACTATTTTCCGATAAAATTCTCAAGATATCATTAGTTTTTACACATGGGATTACTCCTGCCCACGATCAAGAGGAAGACGTTGTCCTCCTCCTCCGAGACTAGCAGGCGGCGGTGATCCTCCAGCGACTCCGGCATGGTGAACCGGTAGCACGTCTCGTACTTGATGTTCTCCGCCAAGGGCCAGCAGTGACCGCTGCACGCATCCGTGAGGTGATGCACCATGTCCGCCGGCGAGCCACAAAATGGCATCGGGCACTTATAGCAGTGGACGAAGGGCTCCTTGGAGGCATCGACCAGGCCGTCCATGAAACGGGAGTGGCTGTAGGGGACGTTGCGCCAGTTGAATATATGAGCAAGTTACTACGAGATTTAATCCGAATAAGCACAAAATAAATCATGACGACTATAACAGAGATGAAACTAATCATGTGGACTAGCATAGTAGTAGGATACAGAGTAGAAACATGAATTCTACCACGATTTCGAATAGGAAGGACAGAAACACATACGGTGCAACGGGAGGAGCACCGTTGGCGTTGAGGTTGTCGCCCATGTCCAAACACCACGTAGACACGGTCTTTGAGCATGGTTCGTAGTCGTTCCACGCTCGGGCAATGAAGTTTGTAACTATTTTAGATTAGAATATACTACTCCTCCAGTGCTAGTAGTAGAGCAGAGTCCTACTCTACTACTCTACTCAAGCAAGTTAGGGCATAGCACCATAGGGAGTACCAGTACTGTGATCACTCAAGCAAGTTGTCTGGCATCGACATGACCCTACGCTGCTAGTATGTGTCTCGTAAGTCAAGCGGCGTGCGGCAGTCATCATCACCTGTCCACTTCCCGCAGCACATATTCGCTTCTCCATCTTTGTCCGCACATAATCTCGTCCAATCTTCCATCCCTGCTAAGGCGCCTCCCCCTCGTCCGAAACCCAAGCACTAACAATGGCAGAACCGAGCGGCATCTGCCGAAAGAGTGGCTGGAATTCGCTCCCCACAGAGGTAATCAAGCTCATTGTTTCGCGTGTGGACAATCTCAGTACCATGCCGCTCGCCGCGTGCTCGTCGGGGCTGTACCGTTTACTCAAAGCCCTCAGGCCGGAGCTTTTTAAGCCAGCTCCTTGCTTGCTGATGCCGCCTGATCTTCAGAAACGGCGTGTCACGCAGCATAACGACCATAGGGTGGCGAGCATCAACCCCCTTGACTGCGATCCGATCCCCGTCAGCCTCAACTACATTAACGGTATGTACTGGGTCGGCATGAACACGTCTTGGATGGTGCTCGTCGACGGTCGCGGCGGTTGGATGCTCGTGGAGGTCTACACCCGGCGATTGATCCCCCTTCCTTCGATTAACACTGCACTGGTTTGGCACCGCGGCCCAGAATACTCGGAATCTTACAGTAGCCAACATGATACCAAGTTTGATTTGCTCAAGGTTGTAATCTGCCAAGTGCCCACAAGATCTGCGAATTATAAAGACTTCAGGCTAATTGCGTTCTTCAACCGCGGTCTCGCCTATCTGACAGGTCACTGCGGTAAGTGGATAAATCTGCACGTCCATCGCAGGATCATACATCCTCCATGGTTCTCTGATGCCATTGAACACAAGGGCTTCATTTACGCTGTTGACTCCTTCTATGGCTGGACGTATTGCTAGCCTACTCCAGTCGTCGCTACAAACGGCTGTTACAGCAGTATGTTACTTTCCTATGATATCATGATGGCTTGCTTATATTACTGTCAACATTTGCTGAAAAAATATTCATGCTCATAACATGCTGTTCTTAAGATTGACTAAATCAAGAGCCCTTTTTTATTTGACTCCAACTTGATATGATGTTGTAGGCCGCCTGGTGTCCCTACCCTTCCTAATCCCAAAACCTTTCAAAGAAAAGCGGCATGGCAGTTGTAGGTGGTTCCTGACTCGATCAGACGACGGCAAAAGATTGATGATCGTTCGCACGTACTGAACGTGTTGTTTCGCGGAATACAATCACAGTCACTGCAAGGTCTTTGAGCAGGATCCCAGTTTCTCTGGGCCTTCAGGAATTTTTGACTGGAGGCTGGTAAGTAGCCTTGGTACACGCTCTCTGTTTGTCAGACTGAATTATCCGATTAACTAGGAGATAACCGATGGCAAGGATCATGATGGCAGCGCGGTTTCGTTCATCAGGCAAAACTGTGTGTACACAGCGTACCATGCGTCTCTGCATGCACCATACCCTGATATGTGCCGCCACGCTCTGCAGCCCAAAGTAGGAGAGAGGGTCGCAAGTATCAGACTTCGACCTGCTGGCTGGAGTTTCCCCCGTCAGGCACCCATCTGGTTCAAGCCGTCAGCCAATCTCCACAACTTAATAAATAGTAAAGTCTAACTCAGCCAGTTAGTTAGATGCGTACACTTGGTGTAGTAGGATCTTTATTTAGTTTGATGCATACACTTGTTCTTTTTTGGTAGCCCTTTTGTAATGATGGTTGATGTTTGGTTTGGAAGAGAGAGCTGCGTCTTCACTCTTCTGGCCTGCTTACTGCTTCTGTTGCACCCCCAGCCCTGGTTGTTGCTGCTGCTGTTTTCAATGTACAATCGGTAGTATATTTCGTCTGTTGGTTGAATAAATGTGTTGTTATAACGACAAACACAATGTTTTGGAAGTCGTTGCACGGTTCGATCCTTTAGTGCCCCGTACCGTACGTAGCTCATACTATTTTTCGTACGGAACACATTTTCCACTTGTTGATAACATGCAGCCCACTGATGAAGGCCCAATAGAGAAGCCCATAATTAACTGGAAGGGAGGCTCTCACATGAATCCGGCCCAGGTACATGCTCATGGTCCCCTAAACATAAATAAGTAAATAAATAAAGCTAAATGCTCATGCACCAGTTCTTTGGAAAAATAGATAGCCCAATATTTCTTTTTGAAGAATACCCAAGCTAGGCCTATTTGTTTTCTCCGAATTACTGGGCTGCAAATCTTTCAAGACGAGGAGGGATGCATTCCGGCCTGGCTTAAGAGTATGGTCAATGTCTGTTAAAAGTAATATCAAAAGGGGTTGAAAATTCCAAAAAAATTATAGCAAATGGGATATAAGTTTCTTTTTTTGTTTTTGTTCTTCACTGATATCTTATACGTATTTCATTGGATTTAACATGACATAGTACTAATTTATTTTTAAATTTGTTTTAGTATGGCTATTAATTTTTAGATTAAGAATATTTCGTTCCCCAACAAAAATTTGCGAATTTTCAAAATTTCCCACATATTTAGTTAATTTTTTGACCCTGGTACTGACCAGAAAATGGCCAGCAATTCTAAAAATGGAAAACGGGCTGCAATAAATTCCATATGAATTAGAAAATGAGTAAAAATTATAAAAATAATAGGAAATGGGCTGTACACGCCACAGATTTCGAGGCTGACTTGTTTACGCAAGGCTTTGTCAGTGAACACACGATTCTAGCAGCAGTGACTGTTGGATGTCCATCCAACGGCCGACGTGCTTCTTCAATCTCTGATCTTCCTGCTCCAGCCGCCTAAACTAGCGCCGGTGGGACTGCCTGCTCCCTCCTCTTGTGGCCCGCTGTGATGCCGCGCAGGCTTCCCCGGCCCACCCTACTCCCTTCGCTGGTTTGGCCGCACGGAATCAACTGCCTTCTTATTACGCGAAAAAAATGATTCCTCCCACTGACATCTGGGGCGCATCTGAAGGAAATATGCCCTAGAGGCAATAATAAAGTATTATATATTTCCTTATATCATGATAAATGTTTATTATTCATGCTAGAATTGTATTAACCGGAAACATAATACATGTGTGAATACATAGACAAACAGAGTGTCACTAGTATGCCTCTACTTGACTAGCTCGTTAATCAAAGATGGTTATGTTTCCTAGCCATAGACATAAGTTGTCATTTGATTAAAGAGATCACCTCATTAGGAGAATGACGTGATTGACTTGACCCATTCCGTTAGCTTAGCACCCGATCATTTAGTATGTTGCTATTGCTTTCTTCATGACTTATACATGTTCCTATGACTATGAGATTATGCAACTCCCGTTTACCGGAGGAACACTTTGTGTGCTACCAAACGTCACAACGTAAATGGGTGATTATAAAGGTGCTCTACAGGTGTCTCCAAAGGTACTTGTTGGGTTGGCGTATTTCAAGATTAGGATTTGTCACTCCAATTGTCGGAGAGGTATCTCTGGGCCCACTCGATAATGCACATCACTATAAGCCTTGCAAGCATTGTGACTAATGAGTTAGTTGTGGGATGATGTGTTACGGAACGAGTAAAGAGACTTGCCAGTAACGAGATTGAATTAGGTATCGAGATACCGACGATCAAATCTCGGGCAAGTAACATACCGGTGACAAAGGGAACAACGTATGTTGTTATGCGGTCTGACCGATAAAGATCTTCGTAGAATATGTGGGAGCCAATATGGGCATCCAGGTCCCGCTATTGGTTATTGACCGGAGACGTGTCTCGGTCATGTCTACATAGTTCTCGAACCCGTAGGGTCCGCACGCTTAACGTTACGATGACAGTTGTATTGAGTTTTGATGTACCGAAGTAGTTCGGAGTCCCGGATGAGATCGGGGATATGACGAGGAGTCTCGAAATGGTCGAGACGTAAAGATTGATATATTGGACGACTATATTCGGACTTCGGAAAGGTTGCGAGTGATTCGGGTATTTTTCGGAGTACCGGAGAGTTACGGGAATACGTATTGGGCCTTATTGGGCCATACGGGAAAGAAGAAAAAGGGCCACAAGGGTGGCCGCACCCCTCCCCTTGGTCTAGTCCGAATTGGACTAGGGAAGGGGGGCGCCCCCTTCCTTCCTTCTCTTTTTCCCTTCCTCTTTTCCTATTCCATATGGGAGGTGGAATCCTACTAGGACTAGGAGTCCTAGTAGGACTCCACACTTGGTGCGCCCCCTCCTAGGGCCGACCTCCTCCTCCCTTGCTCCTTTATATACGGGGGCAGGGGCACCCCAGAGACACAACAATTGATCCTTGAGATCTCTTAGCCGTGTGCGGTGCCCCCCTCCACCATATTACACCTCGATAATACCGTTGCGGAGCTTAGGCGAAGCCCTGCGTCGGTGGAACATCATCATCGTCACCACGCCGTCGTGCTGACGAAACTCTCCCTCAACACTCGGCTGGATCGGAGTTCGAGGGATGTCATTGAGCTGAACGTGTGTAGAACTCGGAGGTGCCGTGCGTTCGGTACTTGATCGGTCGGATCGTGAAGACGTACGACTACATCAACCGTGTTGTGATAACGCTTCCGCTGTCGGTCTACGAGGGTACGTGGACAACACTCTCCCCTCTCGTTGCTATGCATCACCATGATCTTGCGTGTGCGTAGGAATTTTTTTGAAATTACTACATTCCCCAACAGTGGTATCAGAGCCTGGTTTTATGCGTTGATGCTATGCACGAGTAGAACACAAGTGAGTTGTGGGCGATATAAGTCATACTGCTTACCAGCATGTCATACTTTGGTTCAACGGTATTGTGAGATGAAGCGGCCCGGACCGACATTACGCGTATGCTTATGCGAGACTGGTTTCACCGTTCGGAGCACTCGTTGCTTAAAGGTGACTGGCGGGTGTCTGTCTCTCTCACTTTAGTTGAACCGAGTGTGGCTACGCCCGGTCCTTGCGAATGTTAAAACAGCACCAACTTGACAAACTATCGTTGTGGTTTTGATGCGTAGGTAAGAACGGTTCTTGCTAAGCCCGTAGCAGCTACGTAAAACTTGCAACAACAAAGTAGAGGACGTCTAACTTGTTTTTGCAGGGCATGTTGTGATGTGATATGGTCAAGACATGATGTGATATAATTTGTTGTATGAGATGATCATGTTTTGTAACCGAGTTATCGGCAACTGGCAGGAGCCATATGGTTGTCGTTTTATTGTATGAAATGCAATCGCCATGTAATAGTTTTACTTTATCACTAAGCGGTAGCGATAGTCGTAAAAGCAATAAGATTGACGAGACGACAACGATGCTACGATGGAGATCAAGGTGTCGCGCCGGTGACGATGGTGATCATGACGGTGCTTCGGAGATGGAGATCACAAGCACAAGATGATGACGGCCATATCATATCACTTATATTGATTGCATGTGATGTTAATCCTTTATGCATCTTATCTTGCTTTGTTTGATGGTAGCATTATAAGATGATCCTTCACTAAATTATCAAAGTATAAGTGTTCTCCCTGAGTATGCACCGTTGCGAAAGTTCTTCGTGCTGAGACACCACGTGATGATCGGGTGTGATAGGCTCTACGTTCAAATACAACGGGTGCAAAACAGTTGCACACGCGGAATACTCAGGTTAAACTTGATGAGCCTAGCATATAACAGATATGGCCTCGGAACACGGAGACCGAAAGGTCGAGCGTGAATCATATAGTAGATATGATCAACATAGTGATGTTCACCATTGAAACTACTCCATCTCACGTGATGATCGGACATGGTTTAGTTGATATGGATCACGTGATCACTTAGAGGATTAGAGAGATGTCTATCTAAGTGGGAGTTCTTAAGTAATATGATTAATTGAACTTAAATTTATCATGAACTTAGTCCTGATAGTATTTTGCAAATTATGTTGTAGATCAATAGCTCGCGTTGTTGCTTCCCTGTGTTTATTTTTGATATGTTCCTAGAGAAAAATTATGTTGAACGATGTTAGTAGCAAAGATGCGGATTGGATCCGTGATCTGAGGATTATCCTCATTGCTGCACAGAAAAATTATGTCCTTGATGCACCGCTAGGTGACAGACCAATTGCAGGAGCAGATGCAGACGTTATGAACGTTTGGCTAGCTCAATATGATGACTACTTGATAGTTTAGTGCACCATGCTTAACGGCTTAGAATCGGGACTTCAAAGACGTTTTGAACGTCATGGACCATATGAGATGTTCCAGGAGTTGAAGTTAATATTTCAAGCAAATACCCGAGTTGAGAGATATGAAGTCTCCAACAAGTTCTATAGCTAAAAGATGGAGGAGAATCGCTCAACTAGTGAGCATGTGCTCAGATTGTCTGGGTACTACAATCGCTTGAATCAAGTGGGAGTTAATCTTCCAGATAAAATAGTGATTGACAGAATTCTCTAGTCACCATCACCAAGTTAGTAGAACTTCGTGATGAACTATAGTATGCAAGGGATGACCAAAGTAATTCCCGAGCTCTTCGTGATGCTGAAATCGACGAAGGTAGAAATCAAGAAAAACATCAAGTGTTAATGGTTGAAGAGACCACTAGTTTCAAGAAAAGGGCAAAGGGAAGAAGGGGAACTTCAAGAAGAACGGCAAGCAAGTTGCTGCTCAAGTGAAGAAGCCTAAGTCTGGTCCTAAGCTTGAGACTAAGTGCTTCTACTGCAAAGGGACTGGTCACTGGAAGCGGAACTACCCCAACTATTTGGTGGATAAGAAGGATGGCAAAGTGAACAAAGGTATATTTGATATACAGATTATTGATGTGTACTTTACTAGTGTTTATAGCAATCCCTCGGTAATTGATACTGGTTCAGTTGCTAAGAGTAGTAACTCGAAACGGGAGTTGCAGAATAAACAGAGACTAGTAAAAGTGAACAAAGGTATATTTGATATACAGATTATTGATGTGTACTTTACTAGTGTTTATAGCAACCCCTCGGTAATTGATACTGGTTCAGTTGCTAAAGAGTAGTAACTCGAAAACGGGAGTTGCAGAATAAACAGAGACTAGTAAAAGGCGAGGTGACGATGTGTGTTGGAAGTAGTTCCAAGATTGATATGATCATCATCGCACACTCCCTATACTTTCGGGATTAGTGTTGAAACTAAATAAGTGTTATTTGGTGTTTGCGTTGAGCATGAATATGATTTGATCATGTTTATTGCAATACGGTTATTCATTTAAGTTAGAGAACAATTGTTGTTCTGTTTACATGAATAAAAACCTTCTATGGTCATACACACCAACGAAAATGGTTTGTTGGATCTCGATCGTAGTGATACACATAATCATAATATTGAAGCCAAAAGATGCAAAGTTAATAATGATAGTGCAACTTATTTGTGGCACTGCCGTTTAGGTCATATTGGTGTAAAGCGCATGAAGAAACTCCATACTGATGGGATTTTGGAATCACTTGATTATGAATCACTTGATGCTTGCGAACCGTGCCTCATGGGCAAGATGACTAAAACGCCCTTCTCCGGTACTATGGAGAGAGCAACAGATTTGTTGGAAATCATACATACAGATGTATGTGGCCTGATGAATATTGAGGCTCGTGGCGGATATCGTTATTTTCTCACCTTCACAGATGTTTTGAGCAGATATGGGTATATCTACTTGATGAAACATAAGTCTGAAACATTTGAAAAGTTCAAAGAATTTCAGAGTGAAGTGGAAAATCATCGTGACAAGAAAATAAAGTCTCTATGATCTGATCGTAGAGAAGAGTATTTGAGTTACGAGTTTGGCCTTCAGTTAAAACAATGTGAAATAGTTTCACTACTCACGCCACCTGGAACACCACAGTGTAATGGTGTGTCCGAACATCGTAACCGTACTTTATTAGATATAGTGCGATATATGATGTCTCTTACAGATCTACCACTATCGTTTTGGGGTTATGCATTAGAGACAGCTGCATTCACGTTAAATAGGGCACCATCAAAATCCGTTGAGACGACGCCTTATGAACTGAGGTTTAGCAAGAAACCAAAGTTGTCGTTTCTTAAAATTTTGGGGTTGCGATGCTTATGTGAAAAAGTTTCATCCTGATAAGCTCAAACCCAAATCGGAGAAATGTGTCTTCATAGGATACCCAAAGGAGACAGTTGGGTACACCTTCTATCACAGATCCGAAGGCAAGACATTCGTTGCTAAGAATGGATCCTTTCCAGAGAAGGAGTTTCTCTCGAAAGAAGTGAGTGGGAGGAAAGTAGAACTTGATGAGGTAACTGTACCTGCTCCCTTATTGGAAAGTAGTTCATCACAGAAATCTGTTCCTGTGACTTCTACACCAATTAGTGAGGAAGTTAATGATGATGATCATGTAACTTCAGATCAAGTTACTACCAAACCTCGTAGGTAAACCAGAGTAAGATCCGCACCAGAGTGGTACGGTAATCCTGTTCTGGAGGTTATGTTACTAGACCATGACGAACCTACGAACTATGAGGAAGCGATGATGAGCCCAGATTCCGCAAAATGGCTTGAGGCCATGAAATCTGAGATGAGATCCATGTTTGAGAACAAAGTATGGACTTTGATTTACTTGCCCAATGATCGGCAAGCCATTGAGATTAAATGGATCTTCAAGAGGAAGACAGACAATGATAGTAGTGTTACTATCTACAAAGCTAGAATTGTCGCAAAAAGGTTTTCGACAAGTTCAAGGTGTTGACTACGATGAGAGTTTCTCACTCGTATCTATGCTTAAATCTGTCTGAATCATGTTAGCAATTGCCGCATTTTATGAAATATGGCAAATGGATAAACAAAACTGCATTCCTTAATGGATTTATTAAAGAAGAGTTGTATATGATGCAAGCAAGAGGTTTTGTCAATCCTAAAAGTGCTAACAAAATATGCAAGCTCCAGCGATCCATCTATGGACTGGTGCAAGCATCTCGGAGTTGGAATATACACTTTGATAAGTTGATCAAAGGATATAGTTTTATACAGACTTGCGGTGAAGCCTGTATTTACAAGAAAGTGAGTGGGAGCACTACAGCATTTCTGATAAGTATATGTGAATGACATATTGTTGATCAGAAATAATGTAAGATTATTCTGCAAAGCATAAAGGAGTGTTTGAAAGGAGTTTTTCAAAGATAGACCTCGGTGAAGCTGCTTACATATTGAGCATCAAGATCTATAGAGATAGATGAAGACGCTTGATAAGTTTTTTAATGAGTACATACCTTAACAAGATTTTGAAGTAGTTCAAAATAGAACAGTCAAAGAAAGAGTTCTTGCCTGTGTTACAAGGTGTGAAATTGAGTAAGACTCAAAGCCCGACCACGGCAGAAGATAGAAAGAGAATGAAAGTCATTCCCTATGCCTTGGCCATAGGTTCTATAAAGTATGCCATGCTGTGTACCAGATCTATTGTATACCCTACACTGATTTTGGCAAGGGAGTACAATAATGATCTAGGAGTAGATCACTAGACAGCGGTCAAAATTATCCTTAGTGGAATAAGGATATGTTTATCGATTATGGAAGTGACAAAAGGTTCATCGTAAAGGGTTACGTCGATGCAAGTTTTGACACTAATCTAGATGACTCTAAGTCTCGATCTAGATACATATTGAAAGTGGGAGCAATTAGCTAAGAGTAGCTCCGTGCAGAGCGTTGTAAACATAGAAATTTGAAAAATACTTACGGATCTGAATGTGACAGGCCCGTTGACTAAAATTATCTCACAATCAAAACATGATCACACCTTAGTACTCTTTGGGTGTTAATCACATAGCGATGTGAACTAGATTATTGACTCTAGTAAACCCTTTGAGTGTTGGTCACATAGAGATGTGAACTATGGGTGTTAATCACATGGTGATGTGAATTATTGATGTTAAATCACATGGCGATGTGAACTAGATTATTGACTCTAGTGCAAGTGGGAGACTGAAGGAAATATGCCCTATAGGCAATAATAAAGTATTATATATTTCCTTATATCATGATAAATGTTTATTTTTCATGCTAGAATTGTATTAACCGGAAACATAATACATGTGTGAATACATAGACAAACAGAGTGTCACTAGTATGCCTCTACTTGACTAGCTCGTTAATCAAAGATGGTTATGTTTCCTAGCCATAGACATAAGTTGTCATTTGATTAACGAGATCACCTCATTAGGAGAATGACGTGATTGACTTGACCCATTCCGTTAGCTTAGCACCCGATCGTTTAGTATGTTGCTATTGCTTTCTTCATGACTTATACATGTTCCTATGACTATGAGATTATGCAACTCCCGTTTACCGGAGGAACACTTTGTGTGCTACCAAACGTCACAACGTAAATGGGTGATTATAAAGGTGCTCTACAGGTGTCTCCAAAGGTACTTGTTGGGTTGGCGTATTTCGAGATTAGGATTTGTCACTCCAATTGTCGGAGAGGTATCTCTGGGCCCACTCGGTAATGCACATCACTATAAGCCTTGCAAGCATTGTGACTAATGAGTTAGTTGCGGGATGATGTGTTACGGAACGAGTAAAGAGACTTGCCGGTAACGAGATTGAACTAGGTATCGAGATACCGACGATCAAATCTCGGGCAAGTAACATACCGGTGACAAAGGGAACAACGTATGTTGTTATGCGGTCTGACCGATAAAGATCTTCGTAGAATATGTGGGAGCCAATATGGGCATCCAGGTCCCGCTATTGGTTATTGACCGGAGACGTGTCTCGGTCATGTCTACATAGTTCTCGAACCCGTAGGGTCCGCACGCTTAACGTTACGATGACAGTTTTATTGAGTTTTGATGTACCGAAGTAGTTCGGAGTCCCGGATGAGATCGGGGATATGACGAGGAGTCTCGAAATGGTCGAGACGTAAAGATCGATATATTGGACGACTATATTCGGACTTCGGAAAAGGTTCCGAGTGATTCGGGTATTTTTCGGAGTACCGGAGAGTTACGGGAATACGTATTGGGCCTTATTGGGCCATACGGGAAAGAAAAAAAGGGCCACAAGGGTGGCCGCACCCCTCCCCTTGGTCTGGTCCGAATTGGACTAGGGAAGGGGGGCACCCCCTTCCTTCCTTCTCTTTTTCCCTTCCTCTTTTCCTATTCCATATGGGAGGTGGAATCCTACTAGGACTAGGGAGTCCTAGTAGGACTCCACACTTGGTGCGCCCCCTCCTAGGGCCGGCCTCCTCCTCCCTTGCTCCTTTTATATACGGGGGCAGGGGGGCACCCCAGAGACACAACAATTGATCCTTGAGATCTCTTAGCCGTGTGCGGTGCCCCCTCCACCATATTACACCTCGATAATACCGTTGCGGAGCTTAGGCGAAGCCCTGCGTCGGTGGAACATCATCATCGTCACCACACCGTCGTGCTGACGAAACTCTCCCTCAACACTCGGCTGGATCGGAGTTCGAGGGACGTCATCGAGCTGAACGTGTGTAGAACTCGGAGGTGCCGTGCGTTCGGTACTTGATCGGTCGGATCGTGAAGACGTACGACTACATCAACCGCGTTGTGATAACGCTTCCGTTGTCGGTCTACGAGGGTACGTGGACAACACTCTCCCCTCTCGTTGCTATGCATCACCATGATCTTGCGTGTGCGTAGGAATTTTTTTGAAATTACTACGTTCCCCAACAGCATCGGTTGGGAGGCTGACCTGTGGGCCTACTAAGTTGACGCGTACGCAGGGCTTGTAAACTTAGTCAACAAACGATTCTAGCAGCAGTAACCGTTGGATTTGAATCGAACGGTCCTGCTGCTTCTTCAATCGCTGCTTTTCTTGCACCATCCGCCCAAACCAGCGCCGGGGAGACCGCCTGCTCCTGCCTTCAGTGGCCGGCTGTGCTGCCGTTGAGGCCTCATCGCCCCCTACTACTCCCACCGCTAGCCAGGCCCTGCGGCGACGGCAGCCTCACACCGCAGCCGAACCAGTGAACCCTCGTACTCCTCTCCGCGTGGGCATCCACTGCCGCGTCTTCCCCGGCTCCGCGTCGTCCCCTTCCTAGGCCTCGCCGTCATCCACCGCCTTGGTGCTCTCGGCGCGGCGTGGTCAATGTTGTCAACGACATTCCATCGAAAGAGTACTGTACTTGGAGAGGCTGACAGCTGGGTCCACGGCCACAGCCCAGTTTTTTTGTGATTTGCCAAGTAAGTCGTTTTGTCAGGCCTGTTGGGTTGCAAATCTTTCAAGACGAGGAGAGCTTTCATTCGGCTGGCCGAGAAAATGGCCCATCAGTAATGAGAAATGGGCTGTACATTTTTAAAACACATCAAACCGGCAATTAGTTTCAAATATCTTTTTTTCTATTTCGAGATTTTAAATTACATTAATTTTTATGCGTGGAGAATTTGTTGGATTTTATATTGATATACATTTATTTTTAAAATCAGTTTGAATGTGAGTCGAAATTTCGGGATTAAAAACAGTTCGGACCGCACCGAAATATGCAAAATTTCGTATAATTTTTTAACCGTGGCCACAATATGGGCTGTAATGCTAACAAAAAGAATATGGGCTCCAAAAAAACCTTAATAATTTGCAAATGGGCTGTAAATTATTAGAAATAATGGCAGATGAGTTGTATGCTGTTTTCCACAGATTTGAGGCTTCCCTAGAAAAAAGGTTGACGCACAAGCACTGACTATTGGATGTCCATCCAACGGCCGTCGTGCTTCTTCAATCTCTGCTCTTCTTGCTTCAGCCGCTCAAACAAGCGCCGGCGGGACTGCCTGCTCCTTCCTACCCGCGGCCGGCTCTGCTGCCGCGCAGGCCTCACCGCCCCACCGTACTCCCATCGCTGGCCTAGCCATCCCTCTACTCACCCACACCTGCTGTTATTCTCCGGCGACGGCAGACGAACCAGTAAACCCTCGTACAGTCGTACTCCCCTCTGCGTGGGAAACAACTGCCGAGTCTTCCCTGCCTCCGTGTCGTTCCCTTCCTAGGCCTCGCCGTCGTCCACCGCCCTGGTGCTCTCGGCGCGGCCAGGTCAACGTGGTCAACGACCGACATCCATCTGAAGTGGACTGTACGTGGAGAGGCTGACAGCTGGGTCCACGGTCGCACGCAAGGAAATGCCTCCTTATTACGCGCAAAATAATGATTCCTCCACCTGACATCAGGGACCCACCGAAAGGGCCTCTGTATTTCGCGAAAAAAACGTTACCGCCGCTGACAGCTCAGACCCACCAGCTATATCTTCGCACGCAAGGAAGTGCCTCCTTATTACGCACAAAAAAATGAATACTCCCCCTGTTAGCTGGGACCCAGTATAGTGGCAGGCTGACTTGTGGGCCTACTAAGTTGACGGGGACGGAGGGCTTTGTCAACTTAGTCAATATGCACGATTCTAGCTCCAGTGACCGTACGATGTCCATCCAACGGCCGTAGTGCTTCTTCAACCTCTGGTCTTCTTGCTCCAGCCGCCCAAACCAGCGCCGGTCGTGCCTTGTGCTCCTGCCTCCCGTGGCCGACTGCGAT
Source organism: Triticum aestivum (assembly GCF_018294505.1). Classification (NCBI taxonomy): domain Eukaryota; kingdom Viridiplantae; phylum Streptophyta; class Magnoliopsida; order Poales; family Poaceae; genus Triticum; species Triticum aestivum. The sequence continues at coordinate 405,749,614 of NC_057799.1, read as the reverse complement.
GCGGCGGAGGCCTCACCGCCCCCTACTACTCCCACCGCTGGCCAGGCCATCCCTCTACTCACCCACACCCCTGTTATTCTGCGGCGACGACAGCCTCACACCGCGGCGAACCAGTGAACCCTCGTACTCCTCTACGCGTGGGCATCCACTGCCACGTCTTCCCCGGCTCTGTGTCGTCCCCTTCCTAGGCCTCGCCGTCGTCCACCGCCCTGGTGCTCTCGGCGTGGCTTGGTCAACATGGTCAAGGAACGGCTTCCATCGGACGTGGACTGTACGTGGAGAGGCTGACAGCTGGGTCCACGGCCGCAGCAAGGAAGTGCCTCCTTATTACGTGCAAAATAATTATTCCTCCACCTGACAGCGGGGACCCACCGGACGGGCCACCGTATTTCGCGAAAAAATGTTTGCCCCTGACTTGTGGGACCCACCAGCTACATCTTCGCACGCAAGGAAGTGCGTCCGAGCAAAAAAAATGATTCGCCCCCCTGACTGCCGGGACCCACCAGCTACATCTTCGCAGGCAAGGAAGTGCTTGACAGTCGGGACCCACCTGGTTGAAGCGTACGTAGCGTTGTCATTCTGGTCACGAACGTGTACGTACATATATACTGGTGGATGTAGAGGCGCGCATGTGTCGTAGTAGAGGCGCGTACGTGTCTAGTAGAGGCGCGCACGTAGCATGTACACGTACGTACAGCGGCCAGGGTGCAAGAAAGAAAATACGGCCACGTATGTGTACATACGGGCGGGGTCTCGAACGCCTACTCGCGCATACGTACGGCCAGGGCTCGTGTACATGGCTGGGTCGGAACGGAGAAACAGCGTCGTCATCGTGTTCATGGGGAGGCAACGGAATGCGTCGTGTTCATGGGGAGGCAACGGAATGCGTCGTGTTCATCGGGAGGCAACGGAACGTGTGGGAGCCAACCGGCTGGGTCGGAACAGAATGCGTGGTCGTGTTCATCGGGAGTGCTTGGACGGAACAGGCGATGGAAACGAGGCCTGGCGTACCGCACAACGGACGAAACGGACCTCCTACGTTCGGAACGGGGTCCTGTTGATCGGGGGGTGTGGTGTACCGCAAAACGAAGGAAATGGACCTCCTACGGTCGAAACGGGGGTCCTGTTGATCGGGAGGGGTGTGGCGTACCGCAAAACGGACGAAACGGACCTCCTACGGTCGAAACGGGGGTCCTGTTGATCGGGAGGGGTGTGGCGTACCGCAAAACGGACGAAACGGACCTCCTACGATCGAAACGGGGGTCCTGTTCATCGGGAGGGGTGTGGCGTACCGCAAAACGGGACTCCACGGGATACTGTTCATCTCCACCGTCGACCTCCTCCAGCCTCGACGGGCTACCGTCGACCTCCTCCAGCCTCCATGGGCTCCTGTTCATCCAGCCTCCACCGCGCACTACTCCACCAGCTACTGTTCAACCACCCCTCCACGAGCACCCCTCCACCTTCTACTGTTCATCCAGCCCTCCACACCACTGGGTCCTGTTCAACCACCCCTCCACAGGCACCCCTCCACCGTCTACTGTTCATCCAGCCCTCCACACCACGGGGTCCTGTTCAACCACCCCTCCACGGGCACCCCTCCACCGTCTACTGTTCATCCAGCCCTCCACACCACGGGATCCTATTCATCCAAAGGCAACGCCACCGCTCACTGTTCATCCACCCCCCCCCCCACAACGCTCACTGTTCATCCAATCGATCGGCTTCAGTTAGCAGCAGTAGCGAAGGAATCGCTCGATCAGGTTCAGTTAACAGCCATCGATCGATCGCTCGGGTTCAGTAACACGTAGCCTGCAGTGCGATCGCTCGAGTTCAATTAGAGCCCAACGCCTCGCTCGGGTTCAGTTAGAGCCAACGCCTCGCACACACGCGCGTACGTGTACGAGAGAAACGCGCATCGCTCGGCCCCTGACCTCCCACCGTAACCGGGAACTCCCTGAAATTTTCCTCGCCCTCGCTTCTACCACGGTTTTTTCCGTCATGGACGGCCCAAAGAATGTCATGCAGTTGCGTCTCCGGCCCGCCCAGGACGAAAAGCCCATTTTCTATCATGATTTTTTGTCATAGAAGTAGGATCCCACCACATCTATGATGATACCGGGCTTTGTCACAATTATCGTCATAGAAGTGTCATATGTATGACAGAAAAAAAATTCGTTCGGCCCAAAATGTCACGGATGTGTCTTTTTTTACTAGTGACGTACGACTACATCACCGCGTTGTTCTAACGCTTCCGCTTTCGGTCTACGAGGGTACGTGGACACACTCTCCCCTCTCGTTGCTATGCATCACCATGATGTTGCGTGTTTGTAGGATTTTTTTTCAAATTACTACGTTCCCCAACAATGGCATCCGAGCCAGGTTTTATGCATAGATGTTATATGCACGAGTAGAACACAAGTGAGTTGTGGGCGATACAAGTCATATTGCTTACCAGCATGTCATACTTTGGTTCGGCGGTATTGTTGGATGAAGCGGCCCGGACCGACATTACGCGTACGCTTATGCGAGACTGGTTCTACCGACGTGCTTTGCACACAGGTGGCTGGCGGGTGTCAATTTCTCCAACTTTAGTTGAACCGAGTGTGACTACGCCCGGTCCTTGAGAAGGTTAAAACAACACTAACTTGACGAACTATCGTTGTGGTTTTGATGCGTAGGTAAGAACGGTTCTTGCTCAGCCCGTAGCAGCCACGTAAAACTTGCAACAACAAAGTAGAGGACGTCTAACTTGTTTTTGCAGGGCATGTTGTGATGTGATATGGTCAAGGCATGATGCTATATTTTATTGTATGAGATGATCATGTTTTGTAACCGAGTTATCGGCAACTGGCAGGAGCCATATGGTTGTCGCTTTATTGTATGCAATGCAATCGTCCTGTAATTGCTTTACTTTATCACTAAGCGGTAGCGATAGTCGTAGAAGCAATAGTTGGCGAGACGACAACGATGCTAGGATGGAGATCAAGGTGTCGTGCCGGTGACGATGGTGATCATGACAGTGCTTTAGAGATGAAGATCACAAGCACAAGATGATGATGGCCATATCATATCACTTATATTGATTGCATGTGATGTTTATCCTTTATGCATCTTATTTTGCTTTGTTTGACGGTAGCATTATAAGATGATCCCTCACTAAATTTCAAGATAAAAGTGTTCTCCCTGAGTATGCACCGTTGCCAAAGTTCGTCGTGCCGAGACACCACGTGATGATCGGGTGTGATAAGCTCTACGTTCATCTACAACGGGTGCAAGCCAGTTTTGCACATGCAGAATACTCGGGTTAAACTTGACGAGCCTAGCATATGCAGATATGGCCTCGGAACACTGAGACCGAAAGGTCGAGCGTGAATCAAATAGTAGATATGATCAACATAGTGATGTTCACCATTGAAAACTACTCCATCTCACGTGATGATCAGACATGGTTTAGTTGATATGGATCACGTGATCACTTAGATGATTAGAGGGATGTCTAGCTAAGTGGGAGTTCTTAAGTAATATGATTAATTGAACTTTAATTTATCATGAACTTAGTCCTGGTAGTATTACCATATCTATGTTGTAGATCAATAGCTCGTGTTTAGCTCCCCTGTTTTATTTTTTGATATGTTCCTAGAGAAAACTAAGTTGAAAGATGTTAGTAGCAAGGATGCGGATTGGATCCGTGATCTGAGGTTTATCCTCATTGCTGCACAGAAGAATTATGTCCTTGATGCACCACTAGGTGACTGACCTATTGCAGGAGCAGATGCAGACGTTATGAACGTTTGGCTAGCTTAATATGATGACTACTTGATAGTTTAGTGCACCTTGCTTAACGGCTTAGAATCGGGACTTCAAAGACGTTTTGAACGTCATGGACCATATGAGATGTTCCAGGAGTTGAAAATATTTCAAGCAAATACCTGAGTTGAGAGATATGAAGTCTCCAACAAGTTATATAGCTAAAAGATGGAGGAGAATAGCTCAAGCAGTGAGCATGTGCTCAGATTGCCTGGGTACTACAATCGCTTGAATCAAGTGGGAGTTAATCTTCCAGATAAAATAGTGATTGACATAATTCTCTAGTCACCATCACCAAGTTAGTAGAACTTCGAGATGAACTATAGTATGCAAGGGATGACGAAAACGATTCCCAAGCTCTTCATGATGCTGAAATCGACGAAGGTAGAAATCAAGAAAAACATCAAGTGTTGATGGTTGACAAGACCACTAGTTTCAAGAAAAGGGCAAAGGGAAGAAGGGGAACTTCAAGAAGAACGGCAAGGGAGTTGCTGCTCAAGTGAAGAAGCCCAAGTCTGGACCTAAGCCTGAGACTAAGTGCTTCTACTGCAAAGGGACTGGTCACTAGAAGCGGAAATGCCCTAGATACTTGGCGGATAAGAAGGATGGCATAGTGAACAAAGGTATATTTGATATACATGTTATTGATGTGTACTTTACTAGTGTTTATAGTAGCCCCTGGGTATTTGATACTTGTTCAGTTGCTAAAAATTAGTAACTCGAAACAGGAGTTACAGAATAAACAGAGACTAGTTGAGGGAACTGAGTGCTTCTACTGCAAAGGAAATGGTCACTGGAAGCGGAAATGCCCTGAATATTTGGTGGATAAGAAGGATGGCAAAGTGAACAAGGGTATATTTGATATACAGGTTATTGATGTGTACCTTACTAGTGTTTATAGTAGCCCCTGGGTATTTGATACTTGTTCAGTTGCTAAAAATTAGTAACTCGAAACAGGAGTTACAGAATAAACAGAGACTAGTTGAGGGTGAAGTGACGATGTGTGTTGGAAGTGGTTCCAAGATTGATATGATCATCATCGCACACTCCCTATACTTTCGGGATTAGTGTTGAACCTAAATAAGTGTTATTTGGTGTTTGCGTTGAGCATTAATATGATTTGATCATGTTTATTGCAATACGGTTATTCATTTAAGTTAGAGAATAATTGTTGTTCTGTTTACATGAATAAAACCTTCTATGGTCATACACCCAATGAAAATGGTTTGTTGGATCTCGATCGTAGTGATACACATATTCATAATATTGAAGCCAAAAAATGCAAAGTTAATAATGATAGTGAACTTATTTGTGGCACTGCCGTTTAGGTCATATTGGTGTAAAGCGCATGAAGAAACACCATGCTGATGGGATTTTGGAATCACTTGATTATGAATCACTTGATGCTTGCAAACCATGCCTTATGGGCAAGATGACTAAGACTCCGTTCTCCGGAACAATGGAGCGAGCAACTGACTTATTGGAAATAATACATACTGATGTATACGATCCGATGAGTGTTGAGGCTCGCGGCGGGTATTGTTATTTTCTAACCTTCACAGATGATCTGAGCAGATATGGGTATATCTACTTGATGAAACATAAATCTGAAACATTTGAAAAGTTCAAAGAATTTCAGAGTGAATTGGAAAATCATCGTAACAAGATAATAAAGTTTCTACGATCTGATTGTGGAGGAGAATATTTGAGTTACAAGTTTGGTCTTCATTTGAAACAATGCAGAATAGTTTCGCAACTCACGCCACCTGGAACACCACAACATAATGGTGTGTCTGAACGTCATAACCGTACTTTATTGGATATAGTGCAATCTATGATGTTTCTTACCGATTTACCACTATCATTTTGGGGTTATGCATTAGAGACAGCTGCATTCACGTTAAAAATGGCACCATCTAAATCCGTTGAGACGACACCGTATGAACTGTGATTTGGCAAGAAACCAAAGTTGTTGTTTCTTAAAGTTTGGGGTTGCGATGCTTATGTGAAAAAGTTTCATCCTGATAAGCTCAAACACAAATCGGAGAAATGTGTCTTCATAGGATACCCAAAGGAGACAGTTGGGTACACCTTCTATCACAGATCCGAAGGCAAGACATTCGTTGCTAAGAATGGATCCTTTCTAGAGAAGGAGTTTCTCTCGAAAGAAGTGAGTGGGAGGAAAGTAGAACTTGATGAGGTAACTGTACCTGCTCCCTTATTGGAAAGTAGTTCATCACAGAAATCTGTTTCTGTGACTCCTACACCAATTAGTGAGGAAGCTAATGATGATGATCATATAACTTCAGATCAAGTTACTACCGAACCTCGTAGGTCAACCAGAGTAAGATCCGCACCAGAGTGGTACGGTAATCCTATTCTGGAGGTCATGTTACTTGACCAAGGCGAACCTACGAACTATGAAGAAGCGATGGTGAGCCCAGATTCCGCAAAATGGCTTGAGGCCATGAAATCTGAGATGGGATCCATGTATGAGAACAAAGTGTGGACTTTGGTTGACTTGCCCGATGATCGGCAAACCATAGAGAATAAATGGATCTTCAAGAAAAAGACTGACGCTGACGGTAATGTTATTGTCTACAAACCTCGACTTGTTGCAAAAGGTTTTCGACAAGTTCAAGGAGTTGACTACGGTGAGACTTTCTCACCCGTAGCGATGCTTAAGTCTTTCCAAATCATGTTAGCAATTGCCGCATTTTATGATTATGAAATTTGGCAAATGAATGTCAAAACTGCATTCCTGAATGGATTTCTGGAAGAAGAGTTATATATGATGCAACCAGAAGGTTTTGTCGATCCTAAAGGTGCTAACAAAAAGTGCAAGCTCCAGCGATCCATCTATGGACTGGTGCAAGCATCTCGGAGTTGGAATATACGCTTTGATGAGTTGATCAAAGCATATAGTTTTATACGGACTTGCGGTAAAGCCTGTATTTACAAGAAAGTGAGTGGGAGCACTACAACATTTCTGATAAATATATGTGAAAGTTGATCGGAAATAATGTAGAATTTTCTGGAAAGCATAAAGGAGTATTTGAAAGGAGTTTTTTCAAAGAAAGACCTCGGAGAAGCTGCTTACATATTGAGCATCAAGATCTATAGAGATAGATCAAGACGCTTGATAAGTTTTTTCAATGAGTACATACCTTGACAAGATTTTGAAGTAGTTCAAAATGGAACAGTTAAAGAAAGAGTTCTTGCCTGTGTTACAAGGTGTAAAATTGAGTAAGACTCAAAGCCCGACCACGGCAAAAGATAGAAAGAGAATGAAAGTCATTCCCTATGCCTCAGCCATAGGTTCTATAAAGTTTGCCATGCTGTGTACCAGATCTATTGTATACCCTACACTGAGTTTGACAAGGGAGTACAATAGTGATCTAGGAGTAGATCACCGAACAGTGGTCAAAATTATCCTTAGTGGAATACGGATATGTTTCTCGATTATGGAGGTGACAAAAGGTTCATCGTAAAGGGTTACGTCGATGCAAGTTTTGACACTGGTCCAAATGACTCTAAGTCTCAATTTGAATACATATTGAAAGTGGAAGCAATTAGCTAAAGTAGCTCCGTGTAGAGCATTGTAGACATAGAAATTTGCAAAATACATACGGATCTAAATGTGACAGACCCGTTGACTAAGCTTCTCTCACAAGCAAAACATGATCACACCTTAGTACTCTTTGGGTGTTAATCACATAGCGATGTGAACTAGATTATTGACTCTAGTAAAACCCTTTGGATATTAGTCACATGGCGATGTGAACTAATCACATGGTGATGAGAACTATTTCGTGATAAATCACATGGTGATGAGAACTATTTGGTGATAAATCACATGGCGATGTGAACTAGATTATTGACTCTAGTGCAAGTGGGAGACTGAAGGAAATATGCCCTAGAGGCAATAATAAAGTTATTATTTATTTTCTTATATATCATGGTAAATGTTTATTATTCATGCTAGAATTGTACTAACCGGAAACATGATACTTGTGTGAATACATGGACAAACAGAGTGTCACTAGTATGCCTTTACTTGACTAGCTCGTTGATCAAAGATGGTTATGTTTACTAGCCATAGACAAAGAGTTGTCATTTGATTAACGGGATCACATCATTAGGAGAATGCTGTGATTGACTTGACCCATTCCGTTAGCTTAGCACTTTCATTTAGTATGTTGCTATTGCTTTCTTCATGACTTATACATGTTCCTATGACTATGAGATTATGCAACTCCCGTTTACCGGAGGAACACTTTGTGTGCTACCAAACGTCACAACATAACTGGGTGATTATAAAAGTGCTCTACAGGTGTCTCCGAAGGTACTTGTTGGGTTGGCGAATTTCGAGATTAGGATTTGTCACTCCGATTGTCGGAGAGGTATCTCTGGGCCCTCTCGGTAATGCACATCACTATAAGCCTTGCAAGCAATGCAACTAATGAGTTAGTTGCGGGATGATGCATTACAGAACGAGTAAAGAGACTTACCGGTAATGAGATTGAGCTAGGTATTGAGATACCGACGATCGAATCTCGGGCAAGTAACATACCGATGGCAAAGGGAACAACGTATGTTGTTATGCGGTTTGACCGATAAAGATCTTCGTAGAATATGTAGGAGCCAATATGAGCATCCAGGTTCCGTTATTGGTTATTGAGCGGAGACGTGTCTCGGTCATGTCTACATAGTTCTCGAACCCGTAGGGTCCGCACGCTTAACTTTCGGTGACGATTTGTATTATGAGTTTATGTGTTTTGATGTACAGAAGGTAGTTCGGAGTCCCGGATGAGATCGAGGACATGACGAGGAGTCTCGAAATGGCGAGACGTAAAGATCGATATATTAGACGAGTATATTCGGACATCGGAAAGGTTCCGAGTGATTCGGGTATTTTTCGGAGTACCGGAGAGTTACGGGAATTCGTATTGGGCCATACGGGAAAGGAGAGAAAGGCCCCAAAGGGTGGCCGCACCCCTCCCCATGGACTGGTCCGAATTGGACTAGGGAGGGGGCGCCCCCTTCCTTCCTTCTCCTTCTCCCTTCCCTTTTTCCTATTCCATGTGGGAGGTGGAATCCTACTAGGACTAGGGAGTCCTAGTAGGACTCCACACTTGGGCGCGCCCTATGAGGGCCAGCCTCCTCCTCCCTCCATCCTTTATATACAGGGGCAGGGGGCACCCCAAGACACAACAATTGATCATTGATCTTTTAGCCGTGTGCGGTGCCCCCCTCCACCATAATCCACCTCGGTTATATCGTAGCGGTGCTTAGGCGAAGCCCTGCGTTGGTAGCATCATCATCACCGTCATCACGCCGTCGTGCTGACGGAACTCTCCCTCGAAGCTCTGCTGGATCGGAGTTCGTGGGACGTCATCGAGCTGAACGTGTGCTGAACTCAGAGGTATCGTGCGTTCGGTACTTGGATCGGTCAGATCATGAAGACGTACGACTACATCAACCGCGTTGTTCTAACGCTTCCGCTTTCGGTCTACGAGGGTACGTGGACACACTCTCCCCTCTCGTTGCTATGCATCACCATGATCTTGCGTGTTCGTAGGAATTTTTTTGAAATTACTACGTTCCCCAACACATCAACATAACCATAAGCAAATTAAACCAATCATAGCAATTCACCAATTATCGGTAGGACAACGAAAATCTACTCAGACATCATAGGATGGCAACACATCATTGGATAATAATATGAAGCATATAACACCATGTTCAAGTAGAGGGTACAGCGGGTTGCGGGAGAGTGGACCGCTGTAGATAGATGGGGGAAGGTGATGAAGATGTTGGTGAAGATGGCGGAGGTGTTGGTGTAGATCGCGGTGATGATGATGGCCCCGGCGGTGTTCCGGCACCACCGGGAGAGAGGGGGAGAGAGCCCCCCTTCTTCTTCTTCTTCCTTGACCTTCTCTCTAGATGGGAAAAGGGTTTCCCCTCTGGCCCATGGCCTCCATGGCGAGAGCCCCTCCGAGATTGGATCTGTCTCTCTGTCTCTCTCTGTTTCTGCGTTCTGGATTCTGCCTTTTCACCGTTTCTTTTATAACCGGAGATCCGTAACTCCGATTGGATTGAAATTTGAACACAATTTTTATCCGGATATTAGCTTTCTTGCGGCGAAAGAAGGGCTCCAACCGCCTTACGGGGTGTCCACGAGGGTCAGGAGCGCGCCCCCTGCCTCGTGTCGGGCATCGTCTCGCGTTGATTCCACTTCCCAAAATTCACATTTGTTCCAAAAAAATCTCCGTCAGTTTTTATCCCGTTTGGACTCCGTTTGATATGGATTTTCTGCGAAACAAAAAACATGCAACAAACAGGAACTGACACTGGGCACTGGATCAATATGTTAGTCCTAAAAATAGTATAAAAAGTTGCCAAAAGTATGTAAAAGTTGTAGAATATTGGCATGGAACAATCAAAAATTATAGATATGACGGAGACGTATCACCGGACCTTGGGGCCGTGCCGAAGGTGACTCAAGCGCCTCCAGTCGAGCTGCCTGCATCCTCGGCATGGACCTGGAGAAGCGCCGCGGACTCAGAGAGGCTCTTGGTCGTGGAGTCCATGGTCTTCATCCACGCCGGCATGCCCTTCAGTTGCTCGGCGATGTCGGCGAGCTTTGCGTTGGTCCCCGTGTTCTGTTGCTCCACTGACCCCATCGGCCCCGAGACCTGCTGCTCGACTGCCATAGGGCCACGCTTCTTTGGTGCCAGCTCCGATTCCTGATCGCCCAACCAGATCAGCGGTTCCTGCCGAGCGATTGGAATTACAGCGGTGGAAGAATCCCCCGCTTACCGCACTATGGACTGATGGATCGCGCGTCACCTCGATGGATCGAACGACCTTTGATACCAATTGTTATCTCTTTGCTTACAATCACGATTCAAAGGAAGGAGGAGGCTAGGGTTCAGATACACTAGAGGAACTAGGAAGGAGAATGGGGAATTCTGTTTCTGCTTCTTACATGACCCCTCTCTGTCTCCACGCACTTCCCTTTATCTTCAGCTGCTGTGGCACTCCTCTGTTTCTCTTCAGCCCTCCAGGCCCGGTCCAGCAGGCGAGAGCGACGAGAGGCGTTGGGCCTTCTCCTTGGGCTGGGTCGTTGCATAACATATTCATGTATGCATGGATTTGAGGGTTTAGATAGAAGAAGTGTGGATATCCGACTTGAGATATGAGGGTCCTTCGAACGCTGTCCAGGGTTGCGCCCAGGCGCTCCGCAGACGTTTAGGGGGGTGGATTTGCTAAGTTCGGCTATAGATGCTCTTATACTTGAAAGAGAAAGATCATAAAAGATCTTACCCTCATGGGCCACGGGCTAAAGAAAAAGCATATTGGAATTCTAAATCCTTGGATTCAACTTCATCTTTGAACTCACCGACTTAGGGCATGTTCTGATCTCCTCCCAACTCCAGGAACTCCATGTTTCCAGCTTCTCGCCCCAGCTTCGCACTCCACGCAGTGAGGCAGCTCCGTTCGGACGCCAACGCTGGCTTCTCTGGTCGCCAGCCCATAATGGGCCGACTGAAAACAACTCAAGTCACCTACCATTTGCATGTCTAGTAGCTTCAACATGGCTGCCATGGGAGGACCTCGGTGAAGAAGAAAAGAGAGCTTACCTAGGGTTGATGCCGTCGGAGAGGTGGACTCGGAGGTTGAGGCGGGTTCCGTCGAGGTCAGCACCGACGTTGATGTCCTGTATGTAGTCGGTGGGGTTGTTGCGTCTGGTGCCGGCGGGGATGCAGCTTCGGGGTAGTTTTCTGGAAGGGAACCGGCGGGGATGGACCTGTAGATGCCGGATCTGGCGGTGGAGTGGAGCGCTGCTCGGAGAAGGAGTGAAGCCGGGCCCGACGGCGGGGCGGCGGCTGGAGGGTTAGGTCGAGGGAGAGACCACATGAGCTCGCTGAACTGATTCAAGGGACGGGTGACCGAATCGGCTCTATGGCTGTGGCTCTGAAACGTTTTCTTTAGCGGGGGTACTTTGGTTGTTAATACGGGCAATTTCTCTTTCCCGTTTTTCTGGAGTTGGGCTGAGCGGGCTTCGCATTTTTACACTGGACTCGGGCTGAGCTTCTCAAAGTTAATAGAAGCCGGAGGAGATCAGAACAGGCCTTAACCTCTACTCTCCTCATGTACATAATTTAACTCTTTTGTTGCGGGGATGTACATAATGTAACTGATGTAAATAGCTACTTTTTGTTCTTTTTCAAACATAAGAAGGAATGTTTTGCTACTGTCCTTGGTCCAAAAAATATTTAGATTTTTTTCAATTTTTTTAAGGCGGCAGAAATATTTTTTACTTGTATTCTTGTTTTTTATATTCGTATACAGATAGACCTAAACAAATTCGTAATACAGATAAACAAAAAAAATGCAATTTTCCCTAAAAACAATTTTTTAGGGGACAAAAAAATGTAATTAGCACAGGCGATACTAACGAAGTAGATAGTTCAACTATATAGAAAAGAAAAAACCGAAGTGGATAGTTTTTTTAGGGGAACGTAGTAGTACTAGATAATTAGCAACCAGCCCAGGGTCTAATTACTAAATTAGAAAAAGCTCCCCGCACCCATCCTAAGAGTCACTGTGAAAATTACCAGATATCCCGATCCATCGCCTCCCCGGCCCACCCAATTGCTTCGATTTCTCTTCCCCTCGCCTCGCCTCGCCGCAGCGGCGGCTGTACGACATTCACCGAATCCTCCCCGACGAACACGTCCCCATGCCACACCACGCTGGAGGAGTTCATCTCTCGTAGCGGGAGGAGTTGGACTGGCGCGGAGTGGAGATCCATTCGGGCTTTGGATTGATCCCTTTCGTTGGTGACGAACCCTAACTTTATTCGGTCGTTCTGAGATTTATTCCGTGATGTTTTATTTTTGATGCGTATGGCCTAATCTTGGCCGCCCTTTCTGCAATGGAGGGATACTGGGCGCTCCAACCCATCTACAGTAGTTTGCCGCGGTCTTGCCTCTGCTGCGTGGTGTGGTACACTGGTACTGATAGCAATTTGTTTTCCGAATTCCGGGGCTCAACTGATTCCTCACGCCCCACCCAAATCATGCCCTCCCTTAACTTGAACTGATATATACTTTAGTGTTATAGCCATATACCAGATTAAGCTTGTAATTACTGTTTATCTGTTGCATATGTCGCATGTCTTGATGTCAGTATTTGTAGAATGCCGGCTATTTGTTTGGGTGCTTGTTTTTGCATCAACAATGTATGGCCATGCCCAGATTAAATTATTTATGCCTTCGTGCAAGCCATCTGGTGATTTGACACCGCCTTTGCCGGAACTGCTCACAATGCCATCTGAACATTTCTGGATCTGCCACTGGAGATAGGACCATTCTCTCTGAATGATACTTGGCTAAATAGTACGATTTGTTTCGTCTAGTTTCCATCAAATGAGAACTTCCCTTAAGATGGGGGAATGCAAACTTGTGATCCAAAAGTGTCTAAGCCTGTCCAGTTTGTAAGGAACAAACATCATTCTTTGTATCTACATCAGCTACTGTTGATCTTGGCCTTTGAGCCACCTCAACATCTTATATGTGATTTATTTGTACCATTCCTAAACCTACCTGTGAAAGCTATTTGCATGATCATCAAATATATCGAATTGTCTGTACATGATCAGATCACATCATCACCAAACACCTGTGAATGCTATTTGCATGATCATCATATCCAATGGTCTGTACACGATCAGATTGCATTTTTCTGGTTATAGGGAGTCCCTACCTGATATTCCCGATGTTATTATAAAATAATTAATGAGTCGGAAAACCACAACCCTTAGTAAAAATCCCCTGCAATACACTTGTTCATTAGAAACATGTATGCAACTCCATGGAAAAGAAGGATGGCATAGGAACATTTTACCCTCATTGTCAAATAGAAACTCCATCTTTCATGTCTTGTATTGACCTGCCTAGGGCACTTGTGGTGTAGGTGCATTTTGAGATCCATGCTTGTAGTTTCTAGCAATTAAAATGAAATGTGCATAGTGTGAATAACAGTGATATTAGGTTCCACGCCTAACATTTATGTGTATTAAGAAGTTGTTAGCTGGCACTGGCTATTCTTGCAGAGTTTTACTAGACCATATCGAACTTGTCCTTGCTGTATGACATTGTTTGGTGTGCTTTACTTATAAGTGAACAGTCCTTTCATCTCTGTGTACTCTCTAGGACATGCTTTTGCTGCTTTCTTTTTACTAGATATACCATGTACCGAGTTTCTGAGATTGCCTGGTTCCATATTTATTTATGTTCTCAGTTTGGATGATTTGTTCAAACTTTAGGCTTTATTGCTTTTGCCCCAATTGTTTACATCTTCTTTGTAATTTAATATTTATGCAACATTGCATATTGCAGCTGTTAGATAAGTTCAAACATGCCCATGCTTCCTCACTAATAAAAGTAACGGAAATAAATAAAACATCCATGACCTAAATGCTCAAACCACTTGAAATTTGCTTTTCATTTTTTCACACTATATATCCTAAAATTAGCTTCTACGTGAGATATGGCAGTATCACTTTATTTTGAAGGTGATGAGCAATTTGAGCAGAAGGATTTAAAATAAACCCAGAAGATTATAAAGTAGCCATCTTTCTGTATACAGTATAGCTCATGGTAAAAAAAGTGCAACTTCATTTGTTGTTGTCATGAAGTCATGATTGTTATAGCAAACTAGTACTGATCAGTATTACGTGATTCGATAGAAATAGATTGATAAATATAATTTTTCTTGTTATTAGTAACTGAATATATATGTACTTTTTGTGCCACTATTCTAGATCCCTTTTCCTGTTTTGGGAAGCTATGGCAAGAACTCCAAGACATCACAACTTATCAAGCCGGCGACTTCGGTCATCTCCTCCTGATGCACCTTCCCACTACCAGAAAGCAACAAGGGCAGCCAAGGAAAATAAATTGAAATTAACCTCGGAGAAAAAGGATTGGAAACATGCCACTTGCCCAATATGCTTGGAGCGTCCACATGATGCTGTCCTCCTGCTGTGTTCTTCACACACCAAAGGTTGTCGACCATACATGTGTGGAACCAACTATCACCAGTCTAATTGTCTCGAACAGTTTAAAAATGCTTATGTGAAGGAGAAACCGGCAAGTGAAGTATCAGTTGCAGTGGCAGCAGCTAGCAAGAAGCCAAAGGATGTGGAGCTCGCTTGCCCTATCTGCCGTGGGGAAGTGAAAGGCTGGACAGTGGTTGAACCAGCCCGGCAATTTCTCAATCGCAAGAAGAGAACTTGCATTCATGAAGACTGCTCCTTCATTGGATCATATAAGAAACTCTGCAAGCATGTGAAGGCCAGACATCCTTCATCAAAACCTCGTGAAGTTGACCCGGCACGTTTGGCTGAATGGAAGGAGCTTGAAAGTGCAAAGGAGAGGCAGGATGCAATCAGCATAGTCACAGGCTTGAATCCAGGATCTATGATTATTGGGGACTATCTTATTGACCCCAATAGTGGCAGCAGCGATTCTTTCATGGATAACTCTGATTGGAGTGATGACTCTGACTCTTACACGTTTCCTGATGGTGGTGATATAATGTTTTCTGGAGGTCCTGACATCCGATCATTACGAAGAGTCGTTCGCAGAGCTTACAGGACAAGTGAGGCAAGACCAAGGCAAAATGTCCAGCGTCGCGCTCTAACCATCTCCAGAAGCAGTGGAAGGCGTCGATGGCCGCAGGTTGGTTCTGCTCTGTCAGCTCGGATGCCGAGGGGGAGACAAGCAAGATCCACGAATGACAGCTGAGAAATGGAAGCAGACATCAGCACCTTACCATGAGAGCTTGTCTGGCGGAACCACTATTCATGAATCCTTTAGCATGCTTCTTTCTGGTCTGGTCATAGAGTGTGGGGTTTAAAAGTTTTTTTTTCTTGTTGGGCCACTTCTTTTTCTCTGATGAATACGCTGCTAGACCTGTGAATGACGTTTCTTTTATTTCCTTTTATCAAAGTAGAATAGAAGCAGCGTATGTTAGGCAAAAGATTGCTTTAGCCATTGGTGTTATTGTCCTAGAAAAGCACAACCCAACTCTTGGTCATTTCTGTTCAAAGTTAGTCAAGACCATTTTGTTATATGTTTCCGAATTTCTTTTGACATATTGCTCGACTTGTATTTGAGGTTCCTGTCGGGTGTTGTCCGATCTCAGTGTGCTGAGTTGCGGTTCCCTCGATCCAACTTGTTAGGAGTTGGTCGCAACTTGCAAGCTAGTTTTCCCAGTAATGAGTATGTTCCAATTTGTCATCAGGTAAGAGCATCTCCAATAGGCGTGCTATCTTAGCCGCGTGTTGGAAAAAACTGTTTTTTTTGCGCGCGGAGCTGAAACGGGCGCTTCAGCAGCCGCGCAATAATCGCGCGCGCGGTATAATGGGATCAGCGCGCGGAGAAAAATAGCATCATGCCCTGCTTATTTCGCGCGTCAGCTCCCGCGCGCTGGACATTCGCGCGCGAGCAACCAACTGCCGCCAACCTCTCCGGGCGATCAACGCGCGGAGAAAAAGGCATCATGCGCTGCTTATTTCGTGCGTCAGCTCCCGCGCGCGAGCGACCAACTGCCGCCAACCTCTCCGGTCGCCCCGCGCCCCGGCGGCGAAATTCAATCGATGGAAGGCCGCACCGACATCCCCCCAACCCCTTTCTACACCCGCGACCCCTCCGCCGCCGCCGCTGCTGCAAACCCTAGCGCGGGGTTGAGCTTTAGCTTCGCCGCCGGTGCCCCTCCTCCAAGCACCGGTCTCGCGCGTGGTCTTTTCATGGCGCCACGGACGACCTCGCAGGGTGGCGTCGCACCGCAGCCCGCCATGAAGCCACTGGCCCCCATCTCCAAGCGACCGAATGCGGCGGTGGCGATAGCGTCCCGGAAGAAGAACAAAGCGGCGGACGGCTCTTCTAGGCGGACGAAGAAGAAACTTGCAAGTCGTCCGGCCGCGCCTCCGCCGACCGAAGCGTCAGAGAGCTCGCAATTTGTTGCGCCGGCGGCCGATGCGCACAAGGCGTTTGATGAAATGCCCACAAGGCATGGGAGCCATGGGAGGCTTCGGAGGCCTGGGAGCCATGGGTGACTTCGGAGCTATCATGGGCGGCATGAAAGGCATGGGAGCATCTACGGGAGGGATGGGTGGCTTTGGAGCTACCATGGGAGGCATGAGTTTTGGGTCTCTCATGAGAGGAATGGGAGCACCTCCGGGTGACATGGGTGGATGCATGACTTTCGGTGTGCCTCACATATCTTCCCATGATGCCGTTGGAGATCTTGCGAACACCATCCGAGCTCCCGATGACAATGATGCGCTTGAAAATGGAGAAGAGGAGGAAGATGATGTGGCATGAATGTTGATGTGCCATTTGTTTGTGTGAACTTTTATTTGTCATGAACTTGGTTGGGTGGTTTTGAACTATGCCATGCAATTGAACGATGCTATGTTGCTTCAACTCTTATTTTGCACACTTGTTTAAGGAGCTGTTGGGGAAACCACCAGCTCCGCCAAATCCAAGGATCCGAGGAGCACCTGTTTCCCCGCTCTATAAATCTGAACTGCAGCTCTGGCTGCTCCGGGAGCAGAGTCACGAAGCGGGAGGGAATCCGAACAGGCCCTAAATGTTTGAAAGATCATCATATTGTCAAATGGATATATGTTGATCATATTTGCCAAGCGCCTGTTGCTCGCACGTGCTGTAAATTTAGCGCGTCTGCTGGAGCTACCGCGCCGCGCCATATTTTGCAGCGCCTGCTGGAGCAAGCGCCCGGCTGCGCGCAAAAAAAAAGGCTATTTTGATGATGTAAAATAAATTTTTCATGCCGCGCGGTTGTGCGACTGTTGGAGATGCTCTAAGTAGATTGCAAGGAGGCAATGAACATGGTTTATATCTGAAAGATGAGTTTACTTAGCTATCTGTGTTCAGTTTACACCCCTGAAAGGGTGGCGATGTACATGATTCTCGACAGTACATGAATGACAGAGTTGGAGCAGGGATATAGGAGCTGGATGGTTCATCATATATACACACAGGTGACAGGGATTGAGATGGTGGCCCTTCTCTAAGATATACCAATGGTCTTCCCCAGCAGCCACATGACTAGCGAGAACTCGAGCATGAAGAGCGCGTGGAGCCACGTCCGGTCGACCACGAAGCCGAACACCGTGATGCCCGCGCGGTTGTTCTCCAGGTAGGTCACTGAAAACGCCATGATCAACTACAGTGCTTTGCAATGGCGAAATCAAACCGCAAACGGTACGATGCATGCTTACCTAGCGCCTGCCTCTTCTGGTATGAGATGTGGGTGGCGTGGAAGGACGTGAACTTGGAGGAGGTGTCGAGGCTGTCCTCGCTCGGGGACATCTCGTCGTCGTCCGACTGGTCCGAGTCCGGGGATGGGGGCACCTGCTGCTGCTGCTGCTGCTGCAGGCACGACCTGCTGGGCGTCCTGGGGTTCTCCTGGTCACGCTCCACGGTGTTCATGGTGGCGTCGGCGTGCCACGCCGCGGCGATGCTGGTGATGGCCTGCGTCTTGTGCGTGATCTTTGCGGCGCTGTGCAGGCAGATGAGCAGGCCAGCGACGAGGCTCAGGGAGCAGAGCTGAAGAAAAACCCAGACGTTAATTATACAACATGTCGAATGAACAGACGATCGAGCATGCACAGCAGCGCCGGCCGGGAGAAGGTTACCGCGAGCTCGCCGGCTGTGGCGATGTTGACCTGCGCGTGGGGCCTCGTGGCGCCGAGGAGCGCGGTGAACTGGCTGGCCGTCACGAGGAGGAGGCAGTACATTATGAACTTGCGGTACCGGTGGCTGATCCGCCGGAGCTGGTCACGGATGCGGCGGTGCTGCCCCAGCACGGCGGCCACGTCGGCGCACTGGCCGAAGTCCCGCGCGAAGCCCGTCATGCGCAGGATCTGCAGGTAGCATATGATCCGGAACAGCACGCACGCCATGAAGAACATGGCCGTGCGGTACATCCACGACGCCATCTCCATCGCGCACGCGGCGGCGGACCACCACGCCGGGAAGGGCCGGTGCGCGCAGTACCAGAACACCTTGTAGGCGGCGTCGGCGAGGAAGCAGGGCAGGACGAAGCAGGCGAGGAGGTGGAAGGACCCGGCGAGCTGCACGGTGTAGCCCGCGCGCACGTCCTGGGAGTCGTGGCGGAGGCGGTCCAGGTAGAGCAGCCGGCGCAGGCCGCGTCGGCGGATGAGCGAGGTGAGCGTGAGGTAGGCGAGCGCCGCGGAGAGCGTGAGCGAGAGCTGCACCTGCGTGTCGTAGGCGCGGCGCGGCATGGCGACGCGCGCGGCCACGGGCACGGCCACCGCGAGGACGGCGAAGACAAGCCACGAGGCCGCGGCGCTGGAGCCATCCGAGTGGTCGACGCACATCCACCGGAGGCAGGTGCGGAAGCTGCGGAGCTCGTCGCGCGCGTGCGACATGCAGCGCTGGTACGAGCCCCTCCGCCGCAGCAGCAGCGGCGCCGACGCGGGCGAGGGCTCCTCGCCCGCCGTCGGCGACGGCGGCGCGTCGCCGGCCATCCCTGCGCCTTTCCCGGCCTCGTGCTCCAACGTTCTCTCGGCCCCTTGTCTTGTCGATCGTATCCTTTGCGCGCGGCTTCCGTTTTACCGGCCGTCCTGGTGTTTAGGAGGGGTAAAAATAATGCTGTAGTGTTGAGCTAGCAAGAACTTTCCTTGCTCTCCGTGGAGAGATGGAAATGCTACAGAGAAACGGAGAGACATGTATATATCCTGTTGCTGGCTGTGGCCTATATGTCAAATTGGGAAATGCTTGTGGGTGTGGATCTGCATTCTGTGATGAATGATACGCCTTTTGCCGAAAATAAAATAAAATTCACATTCTCCTATATATAATCTCCGGCGTAATTCCTTATAAAAAGGAAGGAAAAACAAAAACAGCACATGGTAGCTAGTAGAGTAGTCCGACTAGACTAGAGGTTTCACGGCCCTTATCAGCTTTTTTGATTTTTGATACTACTACTTTGTTTTACTCATGAGATTATCATTATATGACGGTAATGTGTGATACGGAAAGCGCGGTGTATCTCGTGCGAGGCACAGAAAACGCTTCTTTTGCTTGGAGGTGGACAGCGAACGGTATCACAGATTCACAGCGACGACGGCGTGGAAAAGCAAAAAAGAGAAGCCAGGTCGAAAATCTGTTTCCGAGCTCGGGCTCAGCTGATCCCGAAATCAAGACCGATGGTTCATGTGTGGATCCGTGCGCCTTACTGTATTCCTCGACCGTATATGCTGATTTTTCGTCCGGCGCGATGCTGCATTCATTGCGACGGAGCGTCGCACTGTCGCTGCGGGACGGATCGTTGAAGGATGGCTCGGTACAGTTTCTGAACCGACTTAAGCCATGCTCGGCTCACGATCCCTCCAAACGTCGTCAGCGTCACACGCCATAAATTGTCCACTCTACGGTAATCCAGACCAACGTTGCAAGGTCTGGCCGGCAGGCTCGTCAGCGTTTCTACAAGTGCATCCGTTACGATGTAAGTAGATCTGAATTTTTTTTCTTGCTTTCCACATTCTCAGCTAACGAGCAGTGGTTTAGCTCAGATCTGATTAATCTCTCTTCATCTTCTTTTTATCAGGCACGGCTGTGCCGTTTCTTTGAGTTCCAGGGTGCTTACTGCAGAAGGATGACCCCTCTGCAGCGTGCTCAAAGCTTGTAATTTATTTAACTGAGAGATGCAGCGAAACAACAAGCAAGACCATTAATTCATCGAAGTTCAGACAACCATAAACATAATTCATGCTCTTAGACACAGCATGACACACGGCCCTATAAACATAATTCATGCTCTTTGAGTTTGAGTGCTCAACTGAAACACACTAGAAAACCCCCCGTTTAGAACGACAACACATATTACAGACTGAAAAACATATGGCTCAGTTATCGGCAAAACCAAGTGGCCGCTTGCAGGTATTTCGTCGATGTCCTTCTATCCCTCAATTCTTGCATTTCCTGGGTTTTCGTGGCTTTTTCGATGCATCCCCTCTCTCCGGGCACGTGGTCCTTTTGTGGCCTTCGCGACGACAAATGCTGCAAAATTTGGTTTCGTTTACTTAGACCTTTGTATGGGGCCTTCTCCCTGTTGTTTGTCGGCCTTCCGGCACCTCTATGCTTGTCCGGGCCTGCAAGACCTTGCAGGGCATTCACACTAACAGAATGTCCCAGCACTATGGCACTGGTCAGCGTCGCCTTCCACGAGCGATCCTCAAAAGTCAGACCATCCCTCTTTTCTGCCAGTGGTGCTCCATTCAGTAGCAGAGCCTCGAGACCTGCATGCATGTGGTCATAACATGCAGCACTTGCGTCCCCCATCTGAACGACTTTCATGGCTTTGAAGTACAACGTCACGTACCTGCACGTGAACGATAAGTTCACTGAATTGTCCTTCTGGTACTGAACCAGGTGTCGTGGAAGTATATCCCTTGCGTCTCTCGTCCATCGCTTTAGGATATGGTGCTTAGGGATCTCCTCCTGATGAAGAATTTCCATCACCTGCACACCAAAGAAAGGTTCGCATTCGCAACTACAGATTTTCCAAATAGTTTCCATGAAGACATGTAAAGGGTCAGGTTAGCTTACCCTCAAGATATGGCTGCATAGCATCCAGTGTGATCAGACAAGTGAATATTGATTTGTCTTTGTTTATGGTCACCTCGTACTCAACCCTGCTCCACTTATCTCTTGCCGCTCTATTGTAAGGTTAGTCCGCCTCAGGGCACCACCATGCCATATCTGTGCATCAGCCAACTTGGAATATTCCTATGTGAAGGACATAAACGAAGCACTCATAAATGTTATCAGCAGGAATTTAAAAAGGAAATAAAGAACTTGCAATCATGGTCCTCTTCTCCTTGTAGCTCTCATCACGCTCACAGTCAAACTTTAACCTCATGTACTCCCCAAAAACAAGCATTGGGCTTGCAGGGGGCATGTACGTCTTCAGCATGTGGTTTGCGCTCTCACTATGTTGAGTGCTTGTCATTTTCACACAAAACACACCTTTAAAGTATGGTTTTGCCCATTTTTTCCTGGTTTCATATATTTGGGTCATGTATGTGTGATTCCTCAGATTGTATCCAACAACAACCCCCAAGCTGCTTCAAATTCTTCCTCAGTTAACATGTGGTTCACAACCTTGTGAAATTCAGCCTGAAAATTACTCTTCTTTGTGTAAAGCAGACCAAAGATTTCCTTCGCCTTCTTCAGGACATTCCACTTGCACCACCGGTGGACAGTGCCAGGATAAACCTTGCTGATCGCCACCTCCATTGCCTTACATTGGTCTGCAATAAAAAGATCATTTTTGTCAGCCGAGATAATTAGTGTAAAATAAAATTTTCCCCTAGTAGAACTGTCCTGTAAAGTTAGACGGGTAATATATCATAGCTGGCGTGATGAACCTGACCTGTGAGTATTGTTTTTGGGGCAGGCCCGCCCATCATTCGCAAAAATTATGCAAACACCCATTCGAAGCTCTCTTCTTGCTCATCACACATCAACACCCCTGCTAGGATAATGCTTTGATAGTGATTGTTAACTCCCACAAATGACCCAAATGGCATGTCATACAAGTTTCTCCTGTATGTAGTGTCAAATTTGATCACATCGCCAAAGAACATGTACTGCATTCGGCTGCTTCCGTTAGCCCACATAAGATTTTTCACCTTGCTCGACTTGCCGGCCAGTAGCACATAGGTGAAACTAGGGTTGCTGGAATGGATGTCAGCAAACACCTCAAGCGTCTTCAGCACATCATCCTCGGCTTGTTCACGGCTAAACTTCCCACATATATTCCTGAGAGTTCTTTTTGTGAACGGTACCTTCTCAACAGATCCAAAGAAGCTACTACCAATTATGCTGTACACCTTCCCCAGGTTCACATTGTTTTCCCTCAGCTGCCTTATCAAATCCTTTGTGTAAACATTGATGTGTTTATGAGACGGCCAGTGCACTTTCTCTCCCATGATCAGCGACACGGAATGGTTGTGGCCTTCACGTCATGTACCAACTGTTGTCCGATGCACGCAGAAGCCTGATCAGAGCTGGGCACTCGCATCTGCACGACCTACTGTTTTCTGCTTAAAATTTTCCCTACAGGACAAGCACCAACAAAGCAATTTTTCGTCAGAACACAGCTTGTTGTATTTGCATTCTTTGTATTTGTTCAGAGTTTTGCACCAAGTTCAACACTCACCGAGCAACTACAAACGATTTTCTGCATGCTTTTTGTCCTGTGAGCATTTAGTCTGCTTTACCATACCTTATTCCAAAATCGATCTCCTAAGAATACAGATTATAGAAATCATACGCCTCCCAATGAATCAAAGCTGAGACCTAGCTTAGGCTGTATCACACTCTTGTCAGGTTGCTCTGCATACTTGCGAATTGACTACTCGAGAGCGCTCATTGGGGAAGGGCATGGCGTCCGGTCCAGTGGCGCACTGCCCAGTCAAGGCCTGAATTTTGTAAATGTACACTTTCAGTCTTAATTTTGCACAATCACTATGCAATTTACCAGAAATATTTTTGCTTACAGTGAATATTTTTTCCATTTTAAGAGAAAGATGCACAATTCATGTGAAAATTCATACATAATCCATGGAAAACAAACAAAAAACACGGCCGGATTCTGCTTCTTACCTCTTATTCCAGCTAGGGGCCTCTGGATTCACTCTGTCTGCAGACTGAGCAGACCTCGTCGGAGAAGCATCTCATCGACGCCGCGCACCTTCTCGCGCTCGAGCAGTGCCATCTTCGCCAATCTTCTGAGCCATACCAGACCCAACTTTTGAATCACCAGCCTTCACATTCCCAGCCCCGTTCGCTGGCACACAAGCTAGTTCGTCAGGATACTTCCGCCACTAATTTATCTTATCATAGCAAATCTCCAAAGCAAATGTATAGATCTATCGAAACTAACCTGTCGGCCGCATCATGCAGAAACTCCACACCGGCAGCGTCCATCCGCCAGTTGCCGACGGCCAACCATGGTCGCCGCCGCAATCACCAGGCTCAGCTCGATAAGTTTCGTTTTTTCTCCCCGGTAGGGTGGCGGTGAGGGTTTCCCGAATGAACCAGGGAGGGAGACCGCTGACCGACCGACAACTCAGACGTCGACTATCGTCCTGGCCCCATTATCTGATCCATGGCCCAGATAGAAAAGGTAACGACCTAGTCCATGGCCCAGTGCGGGATGCCGCGCCGCCCGCCGTGCTGATACGCTTCGCCCCCACGTCTTTGCCACTATTTTGTACCGTATTCAACTGTATCCGCGATTTACTAGCGCTCACACCTGACACGCCAGCTGGATTTGTTTGGATCCCAAGCCTGCAACGGACGAGCGGGATTTCGGGTGCAGCTGAGCCCGAGCACCAAATCGCCACTCTCAAGCCAAGTGCAGTTTTTTGTTTTGTTTTGTCTTGGGGGAGGGGGGATGAATTCCTACATCTTAACCGCAGAAACCAAAGAGCCGATCGATCGATGGATCCATCCATCCATCCCTGGGCTAGCACGGGCGCATGCATGCACCTGTGCCCCAACTCCTCTTGTAGGTTGAGGTACAGTCGCCAAAGGTCGAGCATGGCTGGCTGCGCAGTGCGAATAAATGGAATACCGTGCCTTAACTACCGACCACACGCAGAACTTGCGCCCTGCGACGGTGCCGGTGCCTTGGTTTTCCTTGCTAAAATGTTATCGCCAGCCAAGCTGTTTCCGCTGATGCTGGCTGGCAGAGAGAAAGAAAGGAAAGCTTTTGGGCAGCACCTATGCTGGTTCAGGCCCATACCCATTGTAACTCCCGTCAGGCCTGATTTCCTTTCCGAATGGAGCGGCTGGGCCCTAGCAGTAGCAAGCCTAGACTTCAGAAATGTGGTCCTGCGGCATTGGGCAACAACAAGGCGATGCATTGGGCAACAACAAGGCGATGAAGATCGCCTTGTTGTTGCCCAATGCCGCAGGAAGACTGACCAGGGAAAAGAAGACTGACCAGGGAAAAGCGCCGAAACTGGAGGATCCTCCTCGCAGAAAACAAAACAATCGACCGTCAGGTGCGAGCAGGCGAGCATGCGGTGTCACTTGGCGAGCCTATGTCATCTGACCCCTGTGCGCCAGCAACATTTCGGTGCCTTGAGGGCAAGAACTATGGGGGCAACACTATACAGGTGCCCCAGCCTCCAGATAGATTTTTGAAGCTTAAACCACGGCCGAAGGGGGGCACTCCTGACCAGTAGTATTTTTTTTAAACAAGGCAAAAGGCTTGCCATTTTCATTGAATAAGAAGAAGGTTTAAGAGTCTTGGCCAAAAGACCAGGTTACAAGCATCACTCTCGCGGCATTATCTTACAACAAATATTTCGCCCAGGCAAGGCACCACAGCGAAGTTTCCGCTTTGACGCGAGTCACAAGCACCCCGACCGGAATTGCCGTACTGCGGAACACACGTGCATTTCACTCTTTCCAAATTTCGCAAGAGATAAGAAGCATAAGGAAAAGAAGCGCTCTTCGAGATTGTGACCTCCCTGAAGCTATGTTGCGCCACCACTCCTTGACGGAAACCATGCCTCCCCAATCCGTAGGATGGACATCATGTAAACCGAGCCATGTTTTGATCATTCCCCAAACTCTAACCGTGTAACGACATTGGAAGAGAAGGTGAGCTGTTGATTCTGGCGTTTGTTTGCATAGCAGGCAAAGGTTACAGTTGGTCCAACCCCTGCGCTGAAGCCGGTCTGTCGTCCAGATCCTATTGTTGATGGCCAACCAAGCAAAAAATTGCATTGGGAGGAGCCCAATTCTTCCACACCAAAAGAGACATATCTGAGTCGATGAGGCCAAGAAATTGTGCACGGTATGCCGTCGCCGCTGAATATTGGCCATCATTGGTGAGCTTCTAGGAAATTGAATCAGCCACGCCGGGGTTGAGTTGAATGCTGTTGGGGATTGTTGCAGAAATTAAAAAAATTCTATGCATCACCAAGATCAATCTATGGAGTTTACTAGCAACGAGAGGGGAGTGCATCTTCATACCTTTGAAGATCGCGAGTCGGAAGCGTTGCAAGAACGCGGATGAGGGAGTCGTACTCGTAGCGATTCAGATCGCGGTAGATTCCGATCCTAGCGCCGAATAACGGTGCCTCCGCGTTCAACACACGTGCAGCCCGGTGATGTCTCCCACACCTTGATCCAGCAAGGAGGAGGGAGAGGTTGAGGAAGAGGGCTCCAACAGCAGCACGACGGCGTGGTGGTGATGGAGCGGCAGTTCTCCGGCAGGGCTTCGCCAAGCTCACGTGGAGGAGGAGAGGTGTTGGGGAGGGGAGCGGCTGCGCCTTGGATGTGGTGCTGCAGCCCTCCCTCCACCCCTCTATTTATAGGGAGAAGGAGGAAGGGGGCCGGCCCCTCTAGATGAGATCTAGAGGGGGGCAAGGGGGAGGGGGCTTGCCCCCCAAGCAAGGGGGGCGCCCCCCTTTAGGGTTCCCCCAAACCCTAGGCGCATGGGCCCTAGGGGGGTTGGCGCCCAGCCCACTTAGGGCTGGTTCCCTTCCACCTACAGCCCATAAGGCCCTCCGGGGCAGGCGGACCCTCCCGGTGGACCCCCGGAACCCCTCCGGTGGTCCCGGTACAATACCGGTATACCCCTGAATATTTCCGGTGACCGTATGATGACTTCCCATATATAAATCTTCACCTCCGGACCATTCCGAAACTCCTCGTGACGTCCGGGATCTCATCCGGGACTCCGAACAACATTTGGTAATCACATACAAATCTTCCTTATAACCCTAGCGTCATCGAACCTTAAGTGTGTAGACCCTACGGGTTCGGGAATCATGCAGACATGACCGAGACACCTCTCTAGCCAATAACCAACAGCGGGATCTGGATACCCATGTTGGCTCCCACACGTTCCACGATGATCTCATCGGATGAACCACGATGTCGAGGATTCAAGCAATCCCGTATACAATTCCCTTTGTCAATCGGTATGTTACTTGCCCGAGATTCGATCGTCGGTATCCCAATACCTCGTTCAATCTCGTTACCGGCAAGTCACTTTACTCGTTCCGTAATGCATGATCCCGTGACCAACTACTTGGTCACATTGAGCTCATTATGATGATGCATTACCGAGTGGGCCCAGAGATACCTCTCCGTCATACGGAGTGACAAATCCCAGTCTCGATCCGTGCCAACCCAACAGACACTTTCGGAGATACCTGTAGTGCACCTTTATAGCCACCCAGTTACGTTGTGACGTTTGGTACACCCAAAGCATCCCTACGGCATCCGGGAGTTGCACGATCTCATGGTCTGAGGAAATGATACTTGACATTAGAAAAGCTTTAGCAAACGAACTACACGATCTAGTGCTATGCTTAGGATTGGGTCTTGTCCATCACATCATTCTCCTAATGATGTGATCCCGTTATCAATGACATCCAATGTCCATGGTCAGGAAACTGTAACCATCTATTGATCAACGAGCTAGTCAACTAGAGGCTCACTAGGGACATGTTATGGTCTATGTGTTCACACATGTATTACGATTTCCGGATAACACAATTATAGCATGAACAATAGACAATTATCATGAACAAGGAAATATAATAACCATTTTATTATTGCCTCTAGGGCATATTTCCAACAAATGCGTGATAGCTCACTCCAAAGGTTGACGAACTCGGCTATGTGGTTCACATCAAGGTTCCCACCAATGTCCACTCTGGAGACCCATGAGTTATTATGTAAGGCCTTCTGGACAGTGCAGTTTTTTCTTGCAGAGATCGCAAAAATATTTGGCGCGATGTCTTTGGGTCTCATGCCGTTCAGCCAAGCAGACTCCCAAAGCGAGGCCCTTATCCCATCTCCAATCAGAACCTTGGTGGCAGCAGCAAATATGTCTTTATCTTTGTCATCACACGGGTTCCCCAAGTTTACCCAAGGCTTGCTTGGATCCATCCAAGCTCCCCACAGCCACCGGATGCGAAGGGCAGTAGCAAAATTTTCCACGTTGAGAATACCTAGGCCACCATGCGTTTAGATTTGCACACTTGCTCCCAGTTGATTTTGCATTTTCCACCAGAAACCTTGTCACAACCAGCCCAGAGATATGCACGCTGCAGGGAGTCAATCTTTTTCAGTACCTCCACAGGGAGGTTTAGCACCATCAAGTAATATATAGCAATCACCGTTACAACCAACTTGACAATCACAACCCTTCCAGGCGATGCAACGTGCTTGCCCATCCAAGGCGTAAGTTGAGCCGCAATCTTATCCTCGAGGGGTTGGAAGTGGATTCTATTTAATGTTTTGATCGACAACGGCAGACCCAGATATTTCATAGGGAATGATGAGCGGTTGGCCGGGAAGAAGAGGAGGATATCATTCAGACCCAAGTTGTCACATTGGATTGGGGCAACAAGGCTTTTCGAGTAGTTGGTATGCAGGCCCGTAACCTCTCCAAAGTGGGCCAGCGTGTCTACAAAGAACTTGACTTCGATTTTGATGGGAGCAAGAAAAACAGCCGCGTCATCCGCGTAGAGGGACACCTTGATCGTCATAGTGTTACCACCAAGAGGGTGCAACTTTCCTTGGGCAGTAGCCTTCTTGAGAATATGGTGTAGAGGATCGATCGCCAAAACGAAAAGAAGGGGGGATAGAGGATCTCCTTGCCTCAAGCCCTTCCCAAGCTTGATAGGGTTGCCCAGAATACCGTTGAGCAAGACTCGCGAAGATGCCGAAGCCAAGAGAGTCGAGACCCAACCACGAAAGCGCGGAGGAACTCCAAGGTGTTTGAGAAGGTCTAGGAGATAGTCCCAGCGAGCAGAGTCGAAGGCTTTTTTGATGTCAAGCTTGAAAAGTAACGCCTGACCAGTAGTGACTAGCAGAGTGGTCCTTTTCTGCACGTAGCCCGCGCCATTGTAAAACAGTAAGACGCAGCTAGCTAGGAGCCTCCATGGCTATTTGCTGCTCTAAGCCGTCAGATCTTGTGTACGAATGCGCTGGATTTGTTCAGCCGTCCAGGTCATTACGCATGTACCAAGCGTTGTTTCACGGGCCGCTGCTCCGCAGAATTAGCTGCAGTTTCCATCAGTAATCGGGCTGTGAGATAGAAGGCCCAGGTTCAGCCCAACGTGCAAAGCAGGCAGGTCGTCCGGGTCTCTCTGTCTATCCTCGAGCGGCGGTGCAATCCCTATCCCCGAGCTCCTCTGTTCGTCGCCGTCCTTCGTCTCGGCGGCGAGCTTCTGAAGCACGTCTGCTTAGGCATCAGCGCTTTCCACTACCCCTCTACTCTTCCTCTGCCGGCCCGTGGGTTCCTTCTTTACCTTTTTATGCCGTTCCTGTAGCGTTCTTCATGGCAGTTGAGGCGGCCACACGCGCCATCGACGTCCATCTCCGATTGTCTTTCTCCCGTGTCTGCCAGCATGCCCTTTAGCCCTTGCAGCCGTAACGCGCATCCCTCCCCGTTTCGTACCTGAGATGCCTCTTCGTTCGACCCTCCCTGGATGGTGAAGGAGATTCGACAGAGCCGATCGTGACCCAGAGAGAAAATTCGTAGTTAGTCGCCAGCGCCCGATCCTTATTTTACGTCGCAGGATCATCATCCCCTCTTCTTTCGTGACTGCCCAGCAAGGTACGCGAACAACGTCTCTGCACCAACAGACTGTAGAGATTAGATTCTGAACTGCAACATCTGATTTTATGTTTGATTTATTGATAATTTCAGCTGGCTTGATAATCTCCAGGGAGGATGAAGTTGTTGATTTGTTGTGCTGATGCGTGATGAGCATCTCGAGAGGATGTAGTTGGAACAGTCGGTGTACTGTTTCTTATGGCAAATTCGTTTACTTTGTTCCTCAATCCTGGAGGGCAAGGTTTCAGTAATTTGTCTTCTTATAATGGATAAGATCAGAAGCTTAACTTGGAACATTGGAATTTATGTACTCCATATTATGCATAGTTGTTTACGTGCATTAACTTTATTGGTTATATAGGAATTTACTATCAGATTATGTGAGCTTATTTTCTTTGTGGAATTGTTCCTTGATATTTTAGCAATCTCCATGGGATCAGTTTTATAAGTTCAGTTTGGTGCTACTATTTGTTGGCTATCTGATCAAATGCTCATGTACTTTAAAGATTTACCATGTGTGTGCTTTTTTGTTCCGGTGCATTGCATGTTTTAGTACACTGAAATTCTTGATATGTTTTACAGCCAGGCCATTAATTAGGTGGTGCAAGCCATTTTATGAGGTCGTTGTTGACAGCAATGTTATGTTCAACTTTGAGAGCCGGTCTTCTTTTATCCATATTCAACTTTTGCTTGTCATGTATTCATCTCTTGTTGGGTAAGCTTATGAGCTGATCTTACATTTTGCAGGATTTTGATGTTTGTGCTTTCGAGAGGTTCCTTGATGCTGGCATCACCTTGCAAGCTGTTACTTTTCAGAGAACACCAGAAACCATATTTTTCTTTCTGTTAGCCCTGCTACGGTGCTTTACATTCAATTATTTATCTGCCTCCAAAATAATTCTCACATTAAGTCAGCAAATTGCCTCGAAGGTACTTCGCAAATAATCATCTTCATATTTGAGGTGTTGTACTTTCGAACACTCATACTTGTTAGATATATTGGTATCATCTAAATTATAAAAGATATTTTTACTATTTTTCTGTTAAAATGAACGAGCGCGGCAACGCGCGCCTTCATGTTCTAGTAGCATGTAAACGTGGAGCCTCACCGCACCGCTCCGTGAACTTTGAGCCGACCCAATGCGGGGTCGGGGTGCCTTATTTTATTTTTTATTTTTGTCATTTTTTTCCTTCTATGTTTTTCACGGCGCTTTTGCTTGGGCCATGTCAGTGCCAATTGGTCGGGCGTGGGCCATGATGGAAACGCCATGAGCTTGCATGCAGAACCCAAAGGCGTAGGTGTGTGGCCTTACCAGAAAAGGGTCAAATGGTGAACAAAGTTTGAAATAGAGGTAAATACACCAAGAGTCATATAACTTGCACGCGACGGTCAGTTTGATGCACAAACTTGTAAAATACATGTTTTTAATGATCAAACTTGCACACTCGTTCATATACGGTCATTCCTATCGTATTCGGCCGTATCTGATGCACGCGTGGCGTGCCAACGTTGTAGGGGCCTGCTGTCAGTGGCTGTGGGGTCGTGTACTGGGTGCGCATTGGATTTTTGCAGAAAACACCCTTGCATTTTTTTATTTGCATATAAGCCCCGCAAATAAAATAAAAATGCTAATCAGAGACTGGTGAGCAGTGGATATCTTTTAGAAACAACCTTGCATTTTATTTATTTATGTAACAAGTCACTAAAATTTTAAAAATGCTATGTAACAAGTCACTTAAATAAAATAAAAAAATACTAGCGCTGGCAAGGTTTGAACCCACGATCTATATATTTCTATGTGCAGTATGGATAGCCACCAGACCAAACGATGGTTGAGATCTGCTACGCACAACTATATATCCCTTGAAAGCGAACCGTACAAATTAAGTTTGAAAGTTTAACGAAAAAACATAGGCCACGGTTCGAACCTGTGAACTCATGATCGCTCCCCGGTGCGCGCGGGTTAACCATCCTCATCATAAGGACAAATGATGATATTGAAGGATAAACAACATTTATCTTGTCAGTTCTTCATGTGTCTACCCAAAATAAAATTTATGAATTTATTTTCTAAAGGTTTTTCTTTGAGATAGTGAACCTTCCCTCAAGATGTAGCCTAACATGTAATATTACAAGATTGTCATTTTCCAAATACATGATAAATATTTTTGTATACATCAACAACATTTTTATCATAATTAATATTCTTTGAAAAAATATTACATGTTTAGCATTTTTCAAATACATCATACACATTATCCGTTTCAGGTATACATCTAAAAGAAATTATATGTGCTTAATACTTTTTACACACATGAGTAACATTTTTTTCAAATACAAGTTTTTGAAACTTTTTTTCATATAAGTGTTAAAAAGTTGGATGGTATGAAACATTTTTTAAACTGTGCGAACATTTATTTACATTGCATTAACATTTTTAAAAGTGCCATGCGCATTTTCTTTGAGATGAGTGAACATTTTTACAATGCAAGGTATGTTCTTTTTAATTACAAAAATATGTTTTACAATGTTTAAACATTTTTTCAAATGTCACGTACCTTTTTTTGTAACACATAAATATTTTTTAAATGCCACAAACACAAGAATATAAGTTGCTTTCTTACATAGAACAAGAAGAAATAACATCATGAAAAATGTATATCCCTTCCAGACATGTTGTGTTGTTGTATCCTGGTGTTAATCTTAGTTAACGTTGACCTTGAGGTCAGATGTTTGAGTCACGGTGCTCCCTATTTTTCGGTAATATTTTTAGAATTTATTGTTTGGTCTGTGCCTATATGGTATAGAGATTAGTCGTGCAATGCCAACATGAACTATAGGTGCAGGTCGTGGGTTTGAAACCCCACTCTCTTTTTTTGCATTTTATTTTAGGGGCTTAATATGTAAATAAAACACAAAGGGTTTTTCTACAAATCTACCATTTGACAGCGGCTGACAACGGGCCCAGGCCACGCTGGCATGCCATGTAGGCCACAGACATGCCCGCATACGTGAAATGTGACCGTATATGAACGCCCGTGCAAGTTTGATGTTCAGAAACACATATTTTGCAAGTTTGTGCGCCAAACTGACTGTCACGTGCAAGTTCTATGACTCCCGGTGTATTTACCTTTTTTTTCGAAAAAAAGTGGTCAAATTTGTCATTTTAGGGCCTGATTGGATTGTCGTTTTGCACACTTTTACACCTGTAAAAGACACATACCTCAATCGATCGTTTTCATTTCCGGTTGGAAATCACACATGGCTGGTGAAATACACTTGTAAAAGTAATACGGGTTTATAAATTTACCCCTATTCCAAGCGGGACCTTAGCCCGAAAGCAACGGTTGGGACCTAGCAAGCTCAGACTCCAGAGATGACATAGGTGATGACCATCACCTCGCGATGCAAGTGCGGCACTGGGCAACACGACGAAGAAGACCGAGCGGTAGCGACTAGCGACCAGCGGCGTGCCATGCGCAAACGCAGTCCGTGCTCGTGGAAGGTTCTCCTGCAACTGGCGCGGCCACGTTCAGTGCAACGGTAAAAGAACCACACCTTTACGAGGAGTAAACATTACGCATGCACAAATGGAGCACCGAGATAGATAGCCCTGCTACTACTTGGCAGCAGCACGTTACTACTGGACAAAATGAAAGTAGAAATCTGTTGTCTGAACGAAGGAGTGACAGTGAGACGATGCTGCCACTTAATTCCTTTGTGGTACAGTAACTAACAATGATGAGCCGATGGCCATGAAGCTCCGTCAAGTGATCTCCATAGACACCGAGCAAGCTGGCTGTGGCTGCCTACTCCATGGGTGGTTGGCGAAGCGACAGAGCACCACACGCGAACACTCCACCAGCTTGCTCCTCTAGCCGCTTGCCGAAAAAGGAAACAGGAAAAGAAACCGACGGAAAAGCAGAGGGGCGAGCTTGCTAAAGCTGTTGACCGCTGCTTGATTGAATGATTGGCACGGTGGCCGGCCAGCCACATGACGGCCACTACACCAGCCCGTTCTAGCTTTGCTTCTTTAGCTTCCCCTGTCTCCTCTTTAATTAGCCAGAAGTCGGATTAGGGGGAGTGCTAATCAAGATTTTGGGGATTTCAAACACGTGTCACTACATATGCTCCCAAGCTCAACCTCTGAAGCAGAGGCTAGCAGTGCTCTGCACAGCTGGAAGTGAAACAACAACAACTCATTCCAAGGGAAGTGATGAATATGATCTAGAGTTCTACTCCTAGATTCCAAGGGAAGTGAAGATTAGTATGATCTAGACCTCTAGATTCATCCGAGGACAGCGTGTGCTGGCTGCTGTAATTATGGCATAAGTAGAGAGTAGGTTTCACGTAATGGCGACCAGGGACGATCATTGACGCCTACAATTTTATAAGCGGCTAATCACGTTTACGATTTGACAAGTGAGCTGATCCTGATTAAGAATGCCGTGGCTAAAGAGAAAGCAGTGTGTTGGAGATGCCAAGTTGCTGCTGGTTAGGGGACAGCATCATCCTGCTACATCCTAAAGCTTAAGCTATGGAGCTTAATCAGCTTCTCTACTTACCCTCCTCCTTTTCCGAGGCTTAAAAAAATGCTTAATCACAAAACCAAAAGGCGGCGCCTTTGATCGCTTTACAACCGCCCACGGTCCTCTTGTAGTTGCAGTGCCCATGCATCTTACTACTTACTACTACTACTACCCTTACCTGTGGGCTCAATTGCGCATTGTCCTCTTGCAGTTGCACGACAAGACAACGTAGCAGAGCAGAGCGCGGCGGCGATGCACTTCTTCTCGGGCCGGAGCAAGCTGCGGCAGAAGAGCGGCGGCGGCAAGAACCAGGCCGATGCCTCCACGGCGGCGAAGGCCAAGCACAAGGACGGCAGGTGCCGCGCTCTGTGCTGCGGCGCGTCGCGGCTCAGCGTGTCTTCGTCCGCGTCCTGCTCGTCCCTGGACGCGCCGGACACGACGCGCGGCCGCATGTCGGACATCGCCCACGGCATGGTCGAGGCGAGGCTGCAGTCCATGGGCGACGCCGCCTCCGTCGACGGCCGGTCGTCGGCGACGCGCCGCGGGACGGAGCCCGCCGACCAGCGCCGTCGCTGGCCGTGCGTCTGCTCCTGCGCCAGCGGCGGCGGCTGCTACGAGAGGGGCGCGCCCAGGCCCCGGGAGAGGAAGCCGTGCGTCGTGCTGGTGGCCGTGGACAGGAGGACCTACGAGCCCCGGGAGGAGTTCCGCCGGTCCATCGCCGAGGTGATCGCGGCGAAGCGGATGGCCGAGCCGGCGGAGCTGCGGGCGCTGCTCAACTGCTACGTGTCCGTGAACGCGCGCGAGCACCGCGCCGCCATCCTCGACGCCTTCCACGAGGTGTGCACCGGCCTGTTCGCTTGCAAGGGTTGAAGAGGCCTACTGTCGTCCATGTCCGCATGTGCACCTGTCGTGCTCTCGCAGCCTCGCAACGGGGAAGTGTGATTGTATTAGCGTGATAAGTTAATTTTTGTTCAAACAGTGTTGCTCAGCACTGCTGTAATAATGTGCTCAAGCCTCAGGCATAGTGCGCCTATCTTGGGCAATTTACATTGTGTATATATTTCGCTGTTTGTTATGTTGATATCTGAACGTATCCCCAGTTCAGATGTGGATTTCACAATAAGTGATGCAAGGTCAACATTGAGTTATGCCGGCATACACATCCATGAATACACGACCTAGCATTAATAATTTACTAGTGGTTGGGGCGCCACTTAAAAGAAAGTTTTGCGCACGTTTCCATTTAAAAAAATACATAAAGTCCTCGCCTTCGTCTAAAAAAACTTCTCAAAAAAAAATCCTCATCTTCATCTAAAAAAAGTAAAAAAAAAATTTACCACCACAGCCGACCAGTGAGTGCAACTTTGGATAACCCTCATTTAAAAAATACCAAAGGTCCTCCTCTCCATCGAAAAAAATACATTTAAAAAATAATCCACACCTTCATCTAAACAAAATTACAAAAGATTTCTCACCGCGGCCAACCAGCTTGCGTCACATGGCATAGTTGGTTGGCCACCCTTCGCGCGTAGCTTAATAGGTTTAACTAGTGATTGGGGCACCACCTTGTGGCGCCCCTTGAGATGAAGCTGTGCGCACATTTCTATTGAAAAAATACATAGAGTCCTCGAGTCTTCGCCTCCATCGAAAAAACATATAAAAAAACCTCACCTTTATCTAAAAAAAAGAATACCACAACAGCCTACCAGCGAGTGCCACTTTGCATAACCCTCCATTTAAAATATACCAGAGGTCCTCTTCTTCATCTAAAAAGAAATACATTTAAAAAATAATCCATATCTTCATCTAAAAAAATTTGTAAAAGATTTCTCACCGCGGCCAACCAGCTTGCGCCACGTAGCATAGCTGGTTGGCCGCCTTTCACACGTAGCTTAATGGTTTTAATTACAGGGCCAATAGTGTGTTGTACTCCCTCCGATCGAAAATATCTGACATGGTTTTAGTTTGAAACCATCACTTAATAATACTTTTTGAGCAAAACCATCACTTAATTGATGCCTAAAAACCTACTATTCATAAGCTAGTTTTGTATTCTTGAATTCTGAATGCCAACCTAGTTTTGTATTCTTGAATTCTGAATGCCAACCTAGTTTTGTATTCTTGAATTCTGAATGCCAACCTTACAAGAATTGTTTTCACCTTCTTTTAGAAAATTGCACAGCAATGTTTGTTTGGTGCAATACTATTACATGTGTATGCTTGTGTTCTTGCATTGTGGATCAACAACTGGTTACCTTTTTGAATAAAAAACAAATCCAACAATCATTAAGATTCATGTAACAAAAAACAATCAATTAAATCCTACAATCCAAACAAAATCTATTACTAATCATATAAACAGGAAAGAAACTTGATGAGAGTTTGACACGTATCACTTCCATGATATATTCGTGTTAAGGCGCACATTTTGAACAGGAAAAGGGGGAAATAATTAAGATAAGGAGGAGTATTGCTAAAAAGCCTTGATCATCAGGACACGACATGGTTTATTCCTTGCTTTTGTACTAGTTCCTGTTGCTGCGTGCTTAAAGGTGTCGGCCTCGTGAAGTTAATCTACTCTGCCGCCTTAAACACTAGTAGTTAAACGCAAGTTGCTGCAGTAACCCCCACTTGTGGGATCAAGCTATCTCTCACTTGGATTTTATGTCTTTGAAATATAGAGACAAAAGAGTCACTCATTCATTAACTAAGGAGAAGAAAACAAAGGTTCACAACAAAATTACACCGGGACTACTCTCCCGACATAAGGGCATCTCCAACGCTGTGACCCGCAAATATCTCCGATATATGTCCGCTTTTATGTCCGGACGTGATCCGTGGACATGATGTAGGAATGAGTCATCCAATGCTAATCACAAAATATTCTGTTGGGAGGAGAAAAGGTAGGTGGGACTAGGGCTGGACCAAAAGCTCGTTGCTCGTGAAGCTCGATAGTTCGGCTCGTTAAGCTCGTGGCTCGCTTCTTAATGAACAAAGCCAATCATCGATTTTAGCTCGTTAAGCTTAATAAGCTTAACAAATAAGCTAACGAGTTTCATGCGTAGCTTGTTAAGCTCGTTAGTAAGAGCACAACACATATTTTCATCTTACATGACAACATTTTCGAAGCACCTCAGCTCATCTATTTAATCTAATCTACATAGGAGGCAACAAACTAGTGCATTTATTTTTGTAGTCACCATCTTCCTTCTTAAAAACCACATCTACACACTCAACCTGTAGAGCATAACACATTAGAATCTGTTAACGAGCGCTCACGAGCCCTCACGAGTTTAACGAGCTTCAAACGAGCCGAGCCAAGCCGAGCAGAGTTTTCTGCTCGTTAATCTTAATGAGCTTAACGAGCTGAGCCTGAACGAGCACGAGCTTAACGAGCCAAGCAACTTGTTAATCCACCCCTAGTGGGGACCATGCATGTGGCGGATGAGGGGGGGGGCAGGGAGGATGCTGTCGTGGACTGAGGTTGAGGCTAGGGTTTGTGGGGGTTGTGCCCAATGGCCATCACCGCATGCCCATGCCAGCAGCGAGACCTGTGGCGCGCAAGGATAGGCTTCTTCGCACCCGTGAATGTTTCACCCAGCCAACGTGCACATGTGACGAGCCTACCGGTCATTGATCGAGGAAAACAACCACACAGTGTAAACGATCAATGAAAATCGAACAGACGAGATGACTAAAGAACAATTTCACCAAGATCCAAAGGCCAACGAAGCTCCAAATTGGGGGAGCCCCCTGGTGCGAAGTTGCCCGGGATCCTTATGGGTTAGAATTGCATGTTATTGGATGCTTGAATTCATGGACATAATGTGTATATGAATTATCAATTAATTATGTTATAGAGCATATAGACATGTGAGGGGTTTAACTTGATATGTAAATAACAGAACCCCTAATCATATTTTCTCATAAAGAAACCAATTGTAATTTCAGTTACACATTTATTATTTTCTACAATTAATTACAAAATAGTGACTAGGCTCGCAGGCCTAGTCCATCAACCCATGCATGTCGTCGGTGTTGCCGCGCATCGCCTCCGGTTATCGTCATCGCGCATGGAGTCAAGGAGTCGTAAGTGTGGAAGCTTGTAGTGCCAAAGCCGTGACTGTCTCGGTTCAAAGCCAAAAACTTCTGGCCGATGAGACGTGGCCGAGCTCGTAGCGCCACCAGCTTGTCAAGGAGACGCCATTGAAGTCGATGATGTCCTCACACCGAAGCTGAGGTTGTCCCACATGACATGACCAACGAGGTGGTCGCATCCCCTAGGTGTACTGGCTCACGACTCCAACACGTACGATTGCAATTGTGTTTATCACATTGACCTACAGTGGGGAGAGGGAGGGGCTGCAGGGAGAGGAAGTAGAGTAGGAGGAAGGGACGGGAGGGATGGGCTAGGGACAGCGACAAGAGGTTGGGTGTCTGTTCGATGGGGATGGTACACCAAGAATGGTAGGGACAGAATAGCATTGCGAGTTGAGGAAAAAAGATATTACGAGAAATGGGAGTAGCTAGGGTTTTGGGGGATGTTTTCAGTAGTTGGGTTTGGGCTTTCAAAAGTAGGTTGGACCTATGAAACCAGTAATGGGTTAAATAGCACACTCATCACTAGTGTGTAGATAACCATTGATGGGCTGGACCGCTAAAGATTAGGTCCGTTGCTGGTCAGATGTCACACCGACGGGCCAAATTTTGGCCTGTTAATATTTCTTTTTCTTGACTTCGTAAATCTTAAAATGATATGTCGGCCTAGTCTCTTGAATGTGCTTATAGAATAAGGTGTGCGTGCGTGCGTTCATAGGGGATGACTGTATGTTAAAAAAAGGCCTAGGTCTATCGTGTTAATACTTCTCACCCGTCAGTCAGTGAAGACCCATTAGCAAAGTGTTATGATGGCATAATGACTAGTGACTTATGTGTTAATTATCCCATGCTATAAAATGTGATTTATACTTTAAAAAACAGCGCAGGGCAGAATTGCAAATTGCATCTCTTTTGAGCATAACTTTGTTCCAGCATTTTATATGAGTCAGAAGTTCCGTACTTCCTCTGCTCCATAATATGAAAACGTTTTGCAAGCTAAAACAACTTGCAAAATGATCTTATGCCGTGGAGTAAATAGCATAAAACTACTACTTTACAGGCTATGGTTCCAAAAAACTACCGGTTTTTAATTTTTCTCAGATAACTACCAAACGAGGGGTCGGCTGTTTCAAAAAACCCAAAACGCTGAGTGCTTATCAGTTGATCGTGATTATGACAGGTGGGACCCGCACCTAAACGAAGCTCTAGTTTGACCGTTAACTGACATGTGGGGCCCACATGTCAGCTTCTCTTTTCTTCTTCTCTTTCCTTCTCTCCTCTTCCTCCTGTACTCTCTCTCTGTCTTATCTTCAACCAGACTGGCGACCATGTCCCCTTCCCTCGCAAGCCCACTCCGCCGGCGACCCTTTCCCCTCCCCTGTCACGCCCACCCCGCCGGCGACCCGCTCACTCCCCTCGTGCGCCCACCTCGTGCGACCCGCTCCCTCCCCTCAGGTCGCCACACCGCCGCGCGCCATGGGGAGCTGCCTGGGGCGCTGCCAGCCATGGGTCTCCGCTCAGGTCCCGTGCTGCCGCCCGCCATGGGGAGCACCTGGGGGTTGCCGCAGGCGAGGCAGAGCGTGGCGGCGACCACACGCGCGGGGCGGCGACCACAGGCGAGGGGCGGCGTGGCGGCGGCCACAGGCAAGGGGCGGCGTGGATCCGGTCACTATGGGCGTGGCTCGCCGGCTGCAGGCAATGCACGGCGTCGGCCCGGAGGAGGTGGCATCGAGGCCATGGCGGGTGCGCCGGAGGACCTGATTGCTTTTTTTGAAAACTTCCAGGGACCTGATTGCTTTTTTAGAAAATTTCCATGGACCCGATTGCTTTTTTAGACACTGGCATGTGGCCCCCACATGTAAGTTAACGGTCAACCAAACGGTGCGTTTAGTGGCGGGCCCGACCTGTCATAAACATGTTTAATTTTTTAACAAAGAGGATTTGGGGTTTTTTTGAAACAGCCAACCCCTGACTTGGTAGTTATCAGCGAAAAAAATAAATTCGGTAGTTTTTTGGAACCCTAGTCTGTAAAGTAGTAGTTTTATGCTATTTACTCTATGCCGTGGGGTGGAGGGAGTAGTAATTTGTTCTGTAGCACAATCGGCAGGCATAGCAGTCATCTGGCAGCAGACTAGCACACACCCTTTGTCTTCCCGGAAACAAGCGACACGCTCCTGTGGCCGGACACCGCGTCCCTCTTGACGACCCTGACGGACGCCTCCTCTTCGGCGCTCCTGGCCGGGCCGAGCTCGATGGTGAGCCTCATCTTGGGCACGGGGCCCTTGGCCGCCAGGTCCAGCTCGCTCAGCGCCATGCGCACGTGCGACAAGAACCTCTCGGCGAGCGGCCGGCCGAAGTCCTCCCGGACGACCACACGGAGCACCGTCATGTGCTCCAGGTTCGCCGGCATCGTGTACGCCGGCACGATCCACCCGAACCGGCGCAGGTTCGCCGACAGCTTGAACGCCAGCGAGCCGTCCCTGATGCCCCTGAAGGTGAAGGCCACCAGCGGCACGCCGTCTTCCTTGGAGATGACGTCGAAACGCCCCGTGCGCAGGAGCCCCTCCCGGAGCGTCCTGGCGCTCTCCATGCAGTTCTCCATCACATTCTTGTACCCCTGCGGCGATACGAAATAGTATATGACTGCTATTCTGTGCTCTGTAAATAAATTTGTTAAACTGATGATTGGTTTCTTCATGAATTTTGTACCTCGAAACCTAGCCGAAGAAACTGGTAATATTGCGCGA
The DNA here is from genome assembly GCF_018294505.1 of Triticum aestivum. Taxonomy (NCBI): domain Eukaryota; kingdom Viridiplantae; phylum Streptophyta; class Magnoliopsida; order Poales; family Poaceae; genus Triticum; species Triticum aestivum. Next base: position 405,708,701 of record NC_057799.1, on the reverse strand, counting down.
TGATTTGACTGGACCCTGCACAAGATCAAACATGTGAAACAATTCAAGAACTTGAAGTCGAATGACAAAATCAAATCAGGGATTCTGTCTGTTGATCGGTTAATTCTGGGATAAAATGTTCGTGCCTTTGGAGAAGTTGAGCGTGAAGGTTGGCTGGTCGGCGCCGAGGTAGTTGATGTGGAAGATGAGCTCGTCGGGCAGGTCCTCCTTGTTGCGCCATATCACCCACCCGACGCCGGGGTAGACGAGGCCGTACTTGTGCCCGCTGACATTGATGCTCTTCACAAGCGGCAGCCGGAAGTCCCACTCCAGCTCCGGGTACAGGAACGGCGCGATGAACCCGCCGCTCGCCGCGTCCACGTGGATCGGGGTGTCCCACCTGCCAGCCAGAAGAGATGCCAGCCGCGTCATAATCATAACACAGGGACGGATGAAATTTCCGATGCACGGATTTGAAGAACTGCTGGAGGATCCGAGCAAGCAGACCTTGTTCGCTTGTTCTTGGCGGCGAGGAGGTCGTTGAGGCGCTTGACGTCCTCGAACTCGCCGGTGAGGGTGGAGCCGAGGATGGCGGCGACGCAGATGGTGTTCTCGTCGACCATCTCCACGGCCTTGTCGGGGTCCATCACGTAGCACCCTTCGCTCAGCTTCACCTCCTTGAGCTCCACCTCGAAGTAGCGCGCGAACTTCTCCCAGCACACCTGCATCGCAGAGCAGACACAGGTTATTTCTGTTCCATTTGTGATGAAGCAGGTAATGTACGTACGCGCGTTATCTATCGTGTTACCTGAACATTTGCTCCCGTGACAATGTTGGGCCTGTCGTATGGCTTCCCCTCCGCCTTCCGCCGGTTCTGCCAGCGCCGCTTGAACGCCAGACCGGCGAGCATTATTGCCTCAGAGGACCCGACCGTGCCGACCCCGACCGCTGTCTCGCCGGCGCCCACCGGCGCGTTGAACAGCCGCGCTATGATGTTCACGCACCGGTTCTGCGCACAGGCAGCGTTTTTTATCAATCCGAACCGGACAAGTACGAAGGGTCAGACGGAAAGGAAACACATATCGGAATGCCACTAGCTAGCTTGCCTGGAGCTCGGTGGTGACGGGGTACTCGTCCATGTCGGCGTAGTTCTTGTTCATGCCCTCGAGGATGAGCCGGTCGCACTCGGGCTCCATCCAGGTGGTGACGAAGGACGCCAGGTTCAGCCGCGGGCTGCCGTCCAGCAGCAGCTCGTCGTGGATGATCTGGTACGCCGCGTCCTTGGAGATCGACTTCTCCCCGAGCTCGTAGCTCGGGACCGGCTCCTGCACGTACCTCGACGCGAACACGGCGGCCGACGCGGCCGCCTCGTCGCTCTGAACGTGCGTCAGAACCATGCCTGAAGCTCCGTGTCAGGCGAGTCCTTTCTTATTTCCCTCTCAACACATTTCTGTTCCATTAGGCAACACGAACCATATATATACAGGAGGGTTAACCTGGAATGTTGGTTTCTTGTGCTTTGCTTGCCACATGTTAGTTTTTGCTGCCCGGCGACTCTGCTTCGCCCCCAAGTTGAGTCCTTGCTTCCGTGTTGCTGCAATGCTGCTGCTTTACTTGATCTCAGTTGCTTCGATTCTTTTTCTGGGACCTCTGTTGCTTCCCACTGCTGCTCAAGTATTCCTTAATTGCTCCTGCGTAGCAGGTTTGTAACTATTCGATTGTTATTCAAAGATGACCGAGAATATATGGACTGCCATTTGTTCGATCCTGGTGTAGGGCTTTGTCACGATTCACCACCATGTTCGGGTTAGGCCAGGAGAATGGGACGTGGAGTTCAAATGCACCGTGTGAATACTAAAACAAAAACCGCTCAAAAACAAACAAACAAAAGGAGTAATTTAAAAAAAAAATCCATTTTTTTGGCAAAAAACATTGTTGAATGTTCTACATACATGCAAATTTTCATGGAAAAAAACATTTCTAATGCTCTGAGCGAAAAAAACATAACCGATGCCTCAAAAACTTATTTTTGAAAGCATTTTGCAGTGTTTATTTTGTTATTTTTTCCAGACCTCCACGAATGTGATTTCATCGGAAAACTACACAATGTTTGTTGTGAAAAAAACTTAGGATTTTTGAATTGCTTTTCTATTTTTTTATTTTATTGTTCATAAAGGAGTATTCGAGCTTAGAATTAGAAATGCATTTTTGCGGAGAATCGGCTAATTGCTCTGTTATCGTACCTGGGTTGATCTGGGCGACTCCCTAATATTGGCCTAAGCAGACAGTGCATGGAGCAATACTTTTATTGAAAATTAATCCCTTCATCTTTGCATCTTCAATTTATCTTCTATAATGATATAGCTACCCGCCACTAATTATTTAAAAACACGTACAACTATGTCACCTATCACCCCAATAAGCTTTAGAAATTAATTGCGTGCATGCATGTGTTCTTCAGAACCAGTTTTCTTCTCCCACATTTTCTATCCCTATGTCTGCCCCATACATAACCTAGCGCCATGAGGACTGAACGAACCTAGCACCGTCGCCTCTAGTCTCTCTGATCGCATCCATAGATGGGCAATTCCTAGCACAACTCCTCCCCGGTCTCCCCTCTCATCTGCCCTCCTCGCCACCTCCGGAGGCCACTGGCGGCTAAGCCGTGCCATTGCCAAGGATGGGGCGGCAGGGTGTTTCTGCGTGAGGACGACGACCTTGGTGTTGGGAAACGTAGCATGCAATTTCAAAAATTTCCTACGCTCACGCAAGATCTATCTAGGAGATGTATAGCAACAAGAGGGGGAGAGTGTGTCCACGTACCTTCGTAGACCGAAAGCGGAAGCGTTAGTTTAACGTGGTTGATGTAGTCGAACGTCTTCGCGATCCAACCGATCAAGTACTGAACGTACGCCACCTCTGAGTTCAGCACACGTTTAGCTCGATGACGTCCCTCGAACTCTTGATCCAGCAGAGGGTCGAGGGAGAGTTTCGTCAGCACGTCGGTGTGGTGACGGTGATGGTGATGTGATCCGCGCAGGGCTTCGCCTAAGCACTACGACGCTATGACCGGAGGAGTAACTGTGGAGGGGGCACCGCACACGGCTAAGAGAGCAATTGATGTGCTATGGGGTGCCCCCCTGCCCCCGTATATAAAGGAGGAGAGGGAGGAGGCCGGACAAGGGGCGCGCCATGGGGGGATGAAACCGACTTGGACTCCATGTCCAATTCGGCCTCCCCCTTCCTTCTTCCGGAGGGGGAAAGGGGGAAGAAGAGGGAAGAGGAGAAGGAAAGGGGGGGGGGTGCCCCCTCCCCTAGTCCAATTCGGACTCCCCATGGGAGGGGGGCGCGGCCACCCCTTGTGGGCTGCCTCCCCTTATCCCCTATGGCCCATGTAGGCCCATTACTTTCCCCGGGGGGTTCCAGTAACCCCTCGGTACTCCGAAAAATACCCGAACCACTCCGAAACCATTCCGGTGTCCGAATACCATCATCCAATATATCAATCTTCACCTCTCGACCATTTCAAGACTCCTCGTCATGTCCGTGATCTCATCCGGGACTCCGAACAATCTTCGTCACCAAAACACATAACTCATAATACAAATCGTCATCGAATGTTAAGCGTGCAGACACTACGGGTTCGAGAACTATGTAGACATGACCGAGACACATCTCCGATCAATAACCAATAGTGGAACCTGGATGCTCATATTGGCTCCTACATATTCTACGAAGATCTTTATCGGTCAAACCGCAATGACAACATACGTCATTCCCTTTGTCATCGGTATGTTACTTGCCCGAGATTCGATCGTCGGTATCATCATACCTAGTTCAATCTCGTTACCGGCAAGTCTCTTTACTCGTCCCGTAATGCATCATCCCGCAACTAACTCATTAGTCACATTGCTTGCAAGGCTTATAGTGATGTGCATTACCGAGAGGGCCCAGAGATACCTCTCCGATACTCGGAGTGACAAATCCTAATCTCGATCTATGCCAACCCAACAAACACCTTCGGAGACACCTGTAGAGCATCTTTATAATCACCCAGTTACGTTGTGACGTTTGATAACACACAAGGTGTTCCTCCGGTATTCGGGAGTTGCATAATCTCATAGTCAAAGGAATATGTATAAGTCATGAAGAAAGCAATAGCAATAATACTAAACGATCATTATGCTAAGCTAACGGATGGGTCTTTTCCATCACATCATTCTCCTAATGATGTGATCCCGTTCATCAAATGATAACACATGTCTATGGTCAGGAAACTTAATCATCTTTGATTAACGAGCTAGTCAAGTAGAGGCATACTAGGGACACTTTGTTTTGTCTATGTATTCACACATGTATCAAGTTTCCGGTTAATACAATTCTAGCATGAATAATAAACATTTATCATGATATAAGGAAATATAAATAACAACTTTATTATTGCCTCTAGGGCATATTTCCTTCAGCCTCGGCTTTGGCAACGCCACCACTCATGACCGATGTAGTGGTAGCGACGCCAACGTGGCATCTTGAAGCGGATTGCGCGGCCTGATGCAAAGCACGTGGCGAGGCTTGTCGGATCATGCAGAGTTGACGCGATGCATTGAGCATCGGCTCAAGTCTTATGGGGAGGTTGTGTGTGGCGCTCTTCTCCTTCACCGGTGCCGGCGAAAGCCGCTGAGGCCGGTTCAGGCTCGATGGCGCGGGCCGGAGTAGGCCCTTGCTCACTTCACCATCGAAGCGGCACATATTGCGACAACGGTTGCTAGACATTGTTCTGACACGCACGACAACCATCGATTGAATGGAAGTGCGACAATTTTCGGAACCGATGTGATGGTGGCATACCTTCCAATGATTTTCCTTTGGTCGGCTAATTCTGTGTGAGCAGGCCCATAAGGTGGTGGAAGGCAACAATGGCGGCAAACACCATGGATGTATTCTCTCTGGGTGTAAACTCATGATCTAGCTCTTTCGTTGAAGGCAACGTCAACGTTTATGCGTTGTTTCCTTGTTGAAGATGTTGGTTCGAACATTTTCTTCAGGGGTGATAGTCACTGGTATGACGTGTTGGACCAGCCAACATCGGTACACAGGCGATGGTTCCTTCTTGAAGGCGATGTCTTGGAGCGTTGCACCTCGTGTCTGCTAATATATCGTTTTCTTCTTGTTTTGGTTAGATGATTTGTTCGGCATCAATGTTTGGCACTATTTTTAACTAGTTAGTTGCACGTGCTGCACGTTAATACTTAATCATGCACAACAATAATGAATACTCAGCATGACACGACTCACAGAACATTTTCCATTTTTCAATGAGCATTGCAAAAAATAGTGTCCATGAATGTTATAAATAAAGCATATCATAGGATGGAAGAGATCATAGACAAATTAATTACTAACTTTTTAGGTGAAGCTGATAAAAAATTAATTCAAAGATTTCGGTATTTATCAGTTGCAAGAAAGTTGAAAATGAGACCAGTCGATTTAACCTAGCGTCTGATGCCGGGACATGTGTGATGGTGAGGCCAAGCCAGGAGTGACCTGGAGCCGGGGACTACGCGACAACACCATTTTCGGTGGAGCGGGAGTCATAGGTTGATGGGCTTGGGTGTAATGGGGGTGTGGGGAGCTCGCCGGCGATGGAATCTGGCAAGGTTTAGAGGGAGGCCGAGGGGGCAAAGGAGGTGGAATCGAGCAGGGCAGAGACGCAGGGTGGTCCGCTGTTGGGCCGACGTCGGGCAATGGTTCTATAAAGAAGAAGAAGAATACCAAAATGAGGAGGAATCTGAAGTTGTGGCCGCTCGACCTGAATTGGACCGTGGACATAACTTACTTAAATAAATTCTTTATAGGCACATGAATGTAGGTGGCCCCTTAATTCAACATTTAAGGGAGTTGTTAAATTTATTTTTGCTTGTCTTTTATCTAGAGAATTTTTCCACATGCCCTTTACCCCACTTAGTGCACAGTGTCAATAAAAACTTGAAATAAACCATTCGTGGTTATTCTTTCATAAAGATTTAAAACATGTAAAGTTGATTCTCATGCCAAGGCCCATACAATGGATGAGGCGAAGGTACAGGGTGCAGCATAATAAAGTATTAACAATATTTAGACAAATTTTCCTAAATATTAAAATAATCACAACTCACTCATCTTGAATCTGAACACGAAAACGACGATAAATTATTTTGGTACGTTCTCAATATGTGGTTATCATTTTATCTAAGACACGTGTGTTCCTTTATGAAATAATTGTATCATTAACATATATCTTTTCAATTATTGATTTTTACAATACAGAAGATAATCTATTCACATTATGTCCATATGATTTACGTAGTTGGGAAGGTATGAAATGTAAATATTTTTTGGTGCAAATCATACATATTTAACTCCATGCAAATATTGCTTTAAATACAGATCGATAAGTACTGTAATAGAAGAAATAATACTATTTACTTTAGGGAAGTACATAATAATCCAAAATAATAACAAATGAAAAAATAAATTGGCAGGTGGACCAGCAGGTCGCTTATTTTTTTTCTGGGAGAACACATCAACACGGATTGGTCTTTATTTTGTACTATTATCCAGCCAATCGTGGAAACTTGAAGCATTTGAGGTTGACTTTTCTTCTGGCGGTTTGTACCGAGCTGGCCTTCCTTTTAGGTTGTGAAAAAAAATCGGTAGAGTAGCTGTCAATTTTTTTATAAAAGAATCCTCTGGAGTTTACTAGAATGATGCAGGATGGACCCGTATGTCACATGCTCAGTACCAGTCTGAAGGATGCCATGTGCGCATGCAGGAGCCAGGCTGCACCATGGCGAATCCCTGGAATAACAGCCGTAGGATTTTCTTATCCAACGGTATGTATTGCACCAGAATCCAAGCAAACAAATGTGAGCCATTCGATTGAAACTATCCAATGGTCCATATTATGAGTTACTCGTACACTATATAGGAGTATAGATATATGTCTATGTGCATCAACTGTTGCAGAGGCGAGGCCAGGGTTTAACCTTCTTCTTAAAAAACACTCATCGAACTTTGTTGGAACTCCCTAGTGAGTGCATGTGTCATGTGATCAAACATATGCAAGATATTATTAATTCAAATTCATGTTCATGCAATCAAATCTCATGGAAACATCATCTAGTTTGAAAAAAAATGTGTACTCCCGGCCTCTCTGCATAAGATGATACACATAATCATCTCATTGCACAACTATCGATGTCATATAAAGTGTAGAATTTTAAAAAAAAAATAGAAGGTAGGTAATTCTCAAAAATGCTACTGGCATGGAAGCAAAAGAAACATTGCTTTTATAACTAGAATGAAACCAATGATCTTATCTATTTTCTTGATCGTTTGCCAGCCTCTTGTGGCATAGGATTCACGTACGTGGCTTTCCTTCTGCCACCACCTACTAGTATAATGAATTTATTTGGAAACCGCTAGCCGGGGTTAGTCCCAAATTTATCATATTATGAGCAATTTGAATTTTCAGTGCAACCGTTGAGAGACGGTAACATGTGGTACATTAACTAGTTTTGTTGTTGAGTCACTAAGAGCATCTACAGCCGCGCCTCTCATACCCGTCTCAAACGCCCGGGCAAGCCGCCGGTCAGTGACCGGTCACAAAAAATCGCTCCAACCGGACCTTTCAAACTACGGACAAACGCCCAGACTGATCGGCACCCCTCATATCCAGCCCAAATATAGGGCGGATATGGGGCGGTCCGGGCACATCCGGACGCGTCCGCCTGTCAGGCCCGCCCCACAACAGATCCCACAAAAAACCACAATCCGAGCGGCGAGCTCAAACCCTAGCTCACTTTGTCCCTCTCTCTCGCTCCGACTCCTCTCCCTCACACTTTCCGATCCCATCCACCATGATGAGCAGCTCCAGCAGCGACCGGCTCGAAGCTCGACTACGAGGAGGAGATGGCCCTCCGTATTGCGCTGGAGCGGTCCAAGGTGGAGACCGGCGACAGCTCCGGATCTGGAGCATCGCCTCACCTCCCGCGCCGGTGCAGTGCGGACGCCGGAGCTGGACCCTCCCGGCCCCCGCGCAGCGATGCCCGGTCAGCACAGTCCGCGCCGGCCCCGCGTCGTCTCCTTCCCCCGTTGGCCGCTCCTGCATGCAGCTAGCGCTGGGTGCTTGTGCCCGCGCCTCCGGCCCGCATGTGCACTCCGAAGTCGGAGGCGCGCGCCGCGTGCCGCGAGAGGCAGCGTACACGGGAGAGGGAGGCGGCGGAGCAGTCCGCGCGCCACCGCCCCAGGACGGAGCCGGACGCCGACGAGGACGCGCGTCTCCTCGCCTGGGTGTACCGCCGCTCCCTCACGACGGCGGAGACGGACGCTCGTCGCTCTGACAGAAAAATGCCAAGGCGCTCTGGCTAGCTATTGAGCAGTCTGAGCGCGAGGCGAAGGAGGCAGCGACGGAGAAGGCTCGGGTGGCAAGGATGATGCGGGAGAAGGACAGGGCGGTCCGTTGGTGAAGGGGCTCATCATCCTCTCCGACGGCGGCGACGGCTGCACCTCGTCGTCCAACGACCAAGACCCTCCGCCAGCCATGGACGCCTATAGATGCGTCGGCGACCGGAAGGCCAAAGGCCCAGCGAGGAAGTGGTGATTCCGGCCCCCTCCTCCTCAATGTTTATATTGTTTTTAGTTGTAGAAGTTTATGAACTTGTCCGTGGACGAACTATAATTTTTTGGATGTGGTGAAGTATGTTATGTCCGTTTGCAGCCGATCTTGTGTTCCTTTGCAGCTTAATTTTGTTGTCCGTCGTTTGATCATGAATGATAGATCAACATGTGCATGAGTAGTATGGATATAAGGTGCCGAATATGAGGTATGCGGATGCAGAATCAGTGCCCGCGGACATGCCCGGGCGCGTCCGAGGATTTGAGGGGCCGAATTTGCAAGTCCGGCTATAGGTGCTCTAATAGGTTAAGTGTAAGAGTCACTTAATCCTGTAACCAATCGGCTGTGATTGAACCTTTTTCCTATTTCACCAAGTTTTCAAATGATTTTTACGTGGAAAATGAAGCCGTAATTCGCCAAGTCAAAATACAACGGGTTTGACGGGAAAAGACACCCCGACACTTGAGGATTCGACTAGAATAGATCCGGTCGCTGTGTGAGATTAGTGGGTACATGACGTTAGACGTGCTGCAGCGAAAGCTGTCCATCCACCCCGAATTGGAGCACGCCAGAAAGCAACGTTCGACAGGTGTCGATGGGCAATGAAACAACGATTGACAGTCATTTTTACTGACCATCTAGAGGAAAACCTTGCGCCGTATGGAACTTCGGTTGCAGCACTTTCCGTTTCAAAATAGATGATCCAACTTTGTACTAGTCATTTATTTTGAAATGGAGGGAGTAGTACACTAATATAAGCCGTTTTTGCAGTTCAAATTAGGGAATACTTCCGAGCGGATGGCAACGGTGATCACAGTCTTCACTGACAACTTGAATCCGAAAAGAGGAATAACAGGATACAGCACGGATCACTTCTTTATTCATCCCCACTCTTTATGCAAGCTACTGCAGTTTACGTCACACAGCGAAGAAGGCATTCTCGGTGCCTATATTATTCCTCGACAATTTCCATCTCCGCGAGGTCAGCCGACGTGAACTCGCCCTCCGCCGAGAACAGCACGGTTTCAGCTCTGACGATCTTCTTCTGCGGAATCTGGCCGATCTTGCGCAGGTCGTCGTCGGTGAGCCCCCAGTCGAAGATCCCGAGGTTCTCCTTGAGCCTCTCCTTGCTGAAGCTCTTGACGATCGGGGTCGCCCCTTGCTCGTAAATCCACCTCAGTGCTACCTGAATGAGAAAAGAAAGATGAGTCAGTTGGTGTCATACGGACTGCATGTACTCCGAGCGGTTGCCAGGAGAAACGTGACGGGCGTGGTGTACACTACCTGTGCAACGGTCTTTCCTCTAGCCTTGGCGATCTCCGCGAGCACCTCGGAGTCCAGGACGGCGTTGCCGTCGCCGGACCAGTTCTGCCCTCCCAACGGCGAGTAGGCCGCGACGTGGATGCCCTTCTCGGCGCAGTACTCCCTCAGCTTCCTCTGCTGCCAGACCGGGTTCATCTCCACCTGCACACCACACGCAGCTAGCGCTGAGTCCCAGTGAATATTCAGACCAGTACTACTCGGTGATCTCGTAGTGTTGTGTTCGGCAACCTGGTTGACTGCAGGAGGGACGGTGGCAGCGGCGAGGAGCTTGTGGAGGTGGCTGGTGGTGAAGTTGCTGACGCCGATGGCCTTGGCGAGCCCGAGGCGGTGGCACTCCTCCATCGCGCGCCACACGCCCGCGAAGTCGAACGGGACGGCGTCCTCCCGCTTCACCGGGAAAACCGCCGGCCCGGGCTTCAGGCTTATCGGCCAGTGGATCAGGTACAGGTCCACGTACTCCATCTGCAGGTTCCTGAAGAAACAAACGCCGAGACGATCGATCAAGATCTACAGAACTCAACGGGCAAAAGTCTACTCTAGATCGACCGAGCTTAATTACTGGAGGCTCTCCCGGAGGGACGGGAGCACGAGGTGCGGGTGGCACTGCGTGCACCAGAGCTTGGACGTGACGAACACCTCCTCCCGGGACGCCAGGAGCCCGCGGCGCACCGCCTCCGCGAGGGCCTCGCCCAGGGGCCGCTCCGTCGCGTACATGGAGGCCGTGTCGAAGTGGCGGTAGCCCACCACCACGGCCTCCAGCACGGCCTTCACCGTGGTCTCCGGCACCACCGGTAACTTGGCGGTGCCCATGCCGATGGCCGGCATGGGCCTCGCGTCGCCGGACCGCAGCGCCACCTCCGGCACCGCCGTTGTCGAGGCCATGCGCCGTCTCTGCAGAGTGATTGAGCTTGTCTTGTCTTGTGGTTCAAGTACAGGACGAGCCACCGGCTTTTATACTGGCCGGAGTGACATAAGGACTTACGTAGCTGTTCGTCCGTTTTTCAAAGACAGAGAGGTGGATTTTGGTTCTTCCGGCGGGCATCAATTGTTTTTGGAATGAAACAGGATCCTTGTGCGGCGGAGGCAGTTGTGAAGTAACCACCACAATGCATGCACAATGCACGCACAAAAAAAAACTCAGAGGCCCACATGTCTGCCATACGTCCGTCTCGTAGCCAAGACCCGCCTCAGTTGTTGACTTGTTGTCGCGCTCGCCACAAGAAGTTTGGCTTACCTGTCGAACAAGCAAGAGCCTTCTAGTGTCCATCCGAGCTTGACAGAATTTCGTCGATTTTCTAGGTGCAATTTGTAATCTTTCATTTTTCCTGGAGAGAAGAGAAGATGCTGGCGCGAGACAAGGAGAGATCAGCCAACCGAAGTGGCTGTGGCCTGTGGCCAGGTCCATTTGTGATACTGTCAGTGACGGCTGAAGGCTACCCATCAGCACTGTAGGGAACCCGTCAGGATCATCACAATTGATGATGCCAAGCAGGACCTCATCCAGATAGGTTACAGGGCAGTAGCACCAGAAGCATCTCACCAAATCCTTGTAATTTGGAGTGCATAAATGGCGCATGCATCTTCACCAAATTACAGGTTTAAATGGCGCATGCATCTTCATAATTTGACATCTACGTTTCAACAACATCAACCTCCGAAAGATCGACGCTAGGGTCACCTTCAGGGCAGAGGATCGCCAGCACTGTGACCTTCTTGTACTGCGGTATCCGAGTAATCTTTAACCGGTCTTCGTCGGTCAGTTCCCAGTCAAAGATTTCGAGGTTCTCCTGAAGCCTCTCCTTTTTCATACTCTTGGCTACCATGCTCGCTCCTTGCTCGAAGATCCATCGCAGTGAGATCTGCAGGAAAATGGGAATCAATTGCACTGCTAATATTGAGGTGCAACATTTTTTACTGTAATCCCGTAAGGGAGTTCTGTACGCTGGACCATTGAGATGCAATTGACTAGATATTGCACGCATTTAGGTTGTTCACGAAATTTGACAAATATTTGTTCACATTCTGCATTTATTAGTTCATTTTCTAAACAGACATCATTTCCAATCATGGACGATGCTAGAACCTTGCATGAATTGGTGACAAGGCAGATTTTGGTACATACAAAACAGTTCCTAAGATTGAAGCGATGATTAATACCTGAGCTACTGACTTTCCTCTAGCTTCCGCAATCTCTTTCAGAATTTCAGACTGTAGCACTGCATTGATTTTGGATGTCCTGCTTTGGCCTCCCAGGGGAGAATAAGCAGTCACATGAATTCCTCTCTCTTTGCAGAATTCAATCAGTTTTTTCTGCTGCCAAGCTGGATTCAACTCAACCTGAAAGGTTATCCCATGCATCAAAGAACAATGATAACAATTTAGGATAATCCGGGGCAATTTTTTAAGAAAGGATTTTAAACTAAATTAGCTTCTACTTCTTCTTTGGTTTGTGAAATCATAGAATAAACAAGAGAAGGTTGCATCACCATTACTTGTACGATTGATCAACACAAACCTGATTCACTGCTGGGGGGATTTTTGCAATTTGAAGTAGCTCCTGCAATTTCTTCATTGTGAAATTGCTAACACCAATCATTTTAGCAAGGCCAAGGCGATGACATCCCTCCATTGCTTGCCATACGCCTTTCAAGTCCATCTGGACGATGTCTTCCCTTTTCATTGGGAAGTGAGGTTACGCTCATAGGCCAGTGGACCAAGTACAAATCAACATATTCCATTTGAAGGTTTCTAGACATGGCAAGACAAGCTTAGCACAGAAGTGACAGAATATAGCTACAAGGGAAACAAGCTTCTGTACCAGAACAGTAACAGTCTTCGATTCTTGAAGCGAATGTCAAGTATTGGGTTACAATTCTAGTCCATAGCTTCCAGTTAATAAAAAATTGGTCCCACATAAAAATATAGAGATTTAAAATCAATTTTGCACTTTTAGACATAGTTTTATCTCGGAGTTAATAGTGCCTAGCCTGAGCCTGTGCTTTGCTGTTGAAAAGATATGAGTAAATACTAAACTCCATAAGTTTTGATTGCGAACAAACTATATGAGTAAATACTATACTCCATGTGCTGTCTGTTAGTTAACCAAGTTTATTTTAAAATCTTGATTGGTACTCTTTTGTTGGTGCAATTATATACACTCAATTAAAATCACACGGTGAGAAGAAAATGTCAAGAAGTGTCAAATCTCATATATGACTGTTCGGTTTTATATAAAGTTATAGAGTAAGGAATGAAGTTACAATTTGAATATGTCTAACTAGATTCTGCACATTTCCATAGTATCAAAGATAAAATTTGCTTAACATTTGAAATAGTTATAAATCTCGCATAAGATATGTGATATCCGATAACATAAATTTAGAGCTGATTTCATTCCATGTTGTCAACTGTTGCTGGTTTTAAAATATAAAGTTAATTTGCCTTTTAAAATTTCAATTTTCAAATGGAAAGAGTTGTATGGTAAGTTTAATTATAATGCTGGATCGATATGCCGTGTGAGAGTTCATTATAAGTTGCTAGAAAATTGCTTTTGAATCTCAATCACGCCTCAAAGCTGCTGGATCAACAGCCAATTATCCTCATTTTTTCCTCACTCTGTATATAACTTACAAAGTAGAAATTGCAGTTAAGTTTTACTAAATTGCACAATGTCGATACTGAAACTGCATGCTGAATGGTGTCTAGCCGTAAGTAACTGAGATCTACAAAAAATATTCAAGCGAATAAGAATTTAATAAAACTGGAAAGTAAAGTCCAAGGAATGAACCCAAAGGCGGCTTAACTGCAAGCTTTCCTTGAGGGAAGGGAGCACGAGATCCGGGTGGCACTGCGTGCACCACACCTTGGTCGTCACGAACACCTCCTCGCGGGACGCTATGACCCCGCGCCGCGCCGCCTCTGCCACTGCCTCGCCGACGAGGTGCTCGGAGGGGTAAACTGAGGCTGTATCGAGGTGGCGGTAGCCGATCTCCAATGCGGCGAGCACGGCGTTCTTGACGTCCTCTGCCACGAACGGGAACGACGCCGTGCCGATCCCCAGGGCCGGCACCGGCCGGCCGCCGGAACCCGCCAGGAACTCCGGGATTTTGGAGGAGCGGCTGCTGCCGCTAGGCGACGCCATGGTACTACGAGTGACTCTCCGGGGTCTTGGCAGGATTCGGGCAGGGACGATAGTTGAACCCACGAATTTGGAACTTCTATAGAAAGGGCTCAAGGGTTGGATAGCGGCCATGGAAGCGGGGGCTGTTTTTTTCTCTCTGTTTTTCTCTTCTTCATTTTTTTTTCAAAGAAGTTGGGGCTGCATAAAGCTAGGGTGATGCTGATGCCCCTAGGTATGTGGGATCGGATATGAAGAGAAATATGTTCGAATGGTGCAGTGAAAAAGTGTGTTCTGGTGCATAAAGCTGCAAAAATTGAAGCGGAGAGCGGAGATGCATGGCATACATGTGTTGGGGAGAAAAAAATCAATGTAGATGCCTCATATTACATTTTCTCATGGGGCATGTGTATCCATATGCCACCGTAGTTCATACCCTAAGAGCCAACAGAAAGACCGAGTTGTAGCACCTCCGTGTGCGTTCCATGAAAAGCAATTAGGTTTTTGAATTTGCTGTCAAAGGGCTTTGTTTTCCATATTTTTTTATTTTTGTTAGGGTTTATGTTCTACTTAGAGAGGCGAGGCGGCGACGGCTCTATGAATATATGGAATATCCACGCCTAGCTCCCGTCATGATGGTGCTTCCAGCGCGGTCAGAGGGTGTGCGGAGGTTTGTCTCCGGCGGATCTTGCGGGATTCAGCCGTTGTTTGTCTTCAGTGGATCCGTAGGTCTTCGTTCGTTTGCGTTCATGTGTCTATAGGTTGGATCCTTTCGATCTAAGCTTTTTTTCATCGATGATGGTTGTTGCTCTGGTGCGCTGGTCATGAGGGCCTTAGCACGACGATTTTACGACTGTCTACTATAATAAGGTTTGCCCGACTCGGTAAGGGAGGGGTGATGACGACGTCGCTTCTTCGGCTAGCTCCAGTGCTTGTACTCGTCGCTATATGGTATATGGACCTGGATGTAATTTTTACTTCTGGTGTTCTTTGTACTACCTGACACTTGATAAATAGATCAGAAGTTTTTTCCATAAAAAAGAAGGAATACGGCCTGTTGGATTCCATGTATTATGTGAAAGCTGAAGGCGAGGGATTGCAGGGGATTGATCTTGTTGACAACAATGCTAAGGTGACCGACATGATTAGAAAATATGAAGGTACCAAGAAATTCGTACTAACTATGGTGAGGAATAAGGTGCGGTATGCAAATGTTGTGTCTTCATTGAAGAGCAAAAATTCAGAGAAATGCAGCGCTAATTTTGTTAGATTTGAAGGATGCTTTCCCCGGTTTTTTTTTTGTTGTAAATGAAGTAGGAGTGGTACGTAAAACATATGACGAGTTTTCTCTCAACAGAGTGTCCACTATGAGTCACTTTGGATGTATCACACAAGCCCTAAAGAGTCTAATTTTGTGTTTGTGGCTAGAAATGATAGTGAGAAGGTCATGCCTGAAAAAGAGTAGGATGAGCAGGACATTGCTTACTAGTTTCGGAGGAAAGTGTGCACTATCAGAACTAACACACACAAAGCTGATAAAAATCTTTGTCGGAAGAACAAGAGTAGGAAGAGGATGAAGAGTCATCTGATGATAGATTGAGTGATAGTTTCTACTATATACAAAGGTTTGACCCAATACATGCAGAGAATATGAGACTGAAAGAGGATGAAGAGTGGAAGAAAATATTTGCAGATATCAGGAGGAAGAGGAATGACCCAACACATTCAAAGGAGATGAGACAGGAAGATCATGATGAATTAACCAACACAATTGTAGAGATGAAGAGGAATGACTCATTTCTGCACATGGAGGGCGAAACAGATGTGGACGACATCTATGACACTTAGTCATATGGTCAAGAATTTTCTGTTGAAGAGCTTGTCAAGAAGAAAGCAAAGAGGCAGAGCCCAACAATGAGATCACACTCTCAGTTAGAAATGAAGTTTGTCAGACTAGTCTCCTTCTGATTATGAGGAGGAGCTAGGTTCTATTAAATATGAAGATGATGATGGAAATGAGCCCTTATCATTTGTATTGCCTAAAAGAAGAAAGGGCAGAGCAACGGTAATGAAAGAGAGGGTTTGGTATGATGAAGAAAAGGAAAATGCAGAGCAACAATTCATGTTGAAGCTCTGTTTCAGAGATGGCTATCAGTTCAGAGAGGCACTATCTAGAACGCACATTGTGCACAGTAGGAATTCCCATTATCATAGGAACTGCATACACATTGTAACAGTAGACTATAATGAGAACGATAAATTTGGTTGTCCTTGTTATATTGCTACCTCTTCAGCACTGCGTTGGTTTTCCCTTGAAGAGTAAAGGGTGATGCAGCAAAGTAGCGTAAGTATTTCCCTCAGTTTTTGAGAACCAAGGTATCAATCCAGTAGGAGGCCACGCTCAAGTCCCTTGTACCTACACAAACAAATAAGAACCTTGCAACCAACGCGATAAAGGGGTTGTCAATCCTTTCACGGCCACTTGCAAAAGTGAGATCTGATAGAGATGATAAGATAATATTTTGGGTATTTTTATGATAAAGATTAAAAGTAAAGATTGCAAAATAAACGGTGAAAGAAATAGCTTGTTGGCGGGAGATTAATATGATGGAGAATAGACCCGGGGGCCATAGGTTTCACTAGTGGCTTCTCTCAAGATAGCATAAGTATTACGGTGGGTGAACAAATTACTGTCGAGCAATTGATAGAATTGAGCATAGTTATGAGAATATCTAGGTATGATCATGTATATAGGCATCACGTCCGTGATAAGTAGACCGATTCCTGCCTTCATCTACTACTATTACTCCACACATCGACCGCTATCCAGCATGCATCTAGAGTATTAAGTTCATAAGAACAGAGTAACGCATTAGGCAAGATGACATGATGTAGAGGGATAAACTCAAGCAATATGGTATAAACCCCATCTTTTTATCCTCGATGGCAACAATACAATACGTGTTGTTTCCCCTACTGTCACTGGGATCGAGCACCGCAAGATTGAACCCAAAGCTAAGCACTTCTCCCATTGCAAGAAAGATCAATCTAGTAGGCCAAACCAAACTGATAATTCGAAGAGACTTGCAAAGATAACCAATCATACATAAAAGAATTCAGAGGAGATTCAAATATTGTTCATAGATAATCTTGATCATAAACCCACAATTCATCGGATCTCGACAAACACACCGCAAAAGAAGATTACATCGAATAGATCTCCAAGAGAATCAAGGAGAACTTTGTATTGAGATCCAAAGAGAGAGAAGTGTGGCACCCCGGCTCACAGAAAACCGGAACGCCCCTATTCCAGCCCAGAGATCGAGGAGAAGTCTTCTGGAATACGAAACTGCTTAGCATAGAACAAACCAGCTTTCTATTATTACACGAATATGATTACAAGGTCTCCGATATTACAATGAATAACATCGGCACGGTGACACTACGCCATCCTAAGTTGCTCTATGCAAGCAGTAGAACAACTCGAAGCAGCGGAATAACTCTAGCAGCGGAACAACGACGATAGTGGTGAACTCCACTCCGCAGGGACTCTAGCTGGAACGCTTATCCTGTTGGGGAACGTAGTAATTTCAAAAAATTTCCTACGCACACGCAAGATCATGGTGATGCATAGCAACGAGAGGGGAGAGTGTTGTCCACGTACCCTCGTAAACCGACAGCGGAAGCGTTATCACAACGCGGTTGATGTAGTCGTACGTCTTCACGATCCGACCGATCAAGTACCGAACGTACGACACCTCCAAGTTCTACACACGTTCAGCTCGATGACGTCCCTCGAACTCCGATCCAGCCGAGTGTTGAGGGAGAGTTTCGTCAGCACGACGGCGTGGTGACGATGATGATGTTCCACCGACGCAGGGCTTCGCCTAAGCTCCGTGACGGTATTATCGAGGTGTAATCTGGTGGAGGGGGCACCGCACACGGCTAAAATATCGTATATCAAGTGTGTTCTTAGGTGCCCCCCTGCCCCCGTATATAAAGGAGCAAGGGGGAGGCCGGCTGCCCTAGACGCGCCAAGGAGAGAGGGGGAGTCCTCCTCCTAGTAGGAGTAGGACCCCCCTTTCCTAGTCCTACTAGGAAAGAAGGGGGGAAGGAAAGAGAGGGAGAGGGAGAGGGAAAGGGGGCTGCGCCCCCCTCTCCTAGTCCAACTAGGATTCCCCTTGGGAGGGGGCGCACCACCTCCTGGCTGCTGCCCTCTCTCTCCCCTCAAGGCCCACTAAGGCCCAATACTTCCCCGGGGGGTTCCGGTAACCCTCCGGCACTCCGGTTTAATCCGAAACTTCTCCGGAACACTTCCGGTGTCCGAATATAGTCGTCCAATATATCAATCTTTACGTCTCGACCATTTCGAGACTCCTCGTCATGTCCGTGATCACATCCGGGACTCCGAACAACCTTCGGTACATCAAATCACATAAACTCATAATATAACTGTCATCGTAACTTTAAGCGTGCGGACCCTTTGGGTTCGAGAACTATGTAGACATGACCGAGACACCTCTCCGGTCAATAACCAATAGCGGGACCTGGATGCCCATATTGGCTCCCACATATTCTACGAAGATCTTTATCGGTCGGACCGCATAACAACATACGTTGTTCCCTTTGTCATCGGTATGTTACTTGCCCGAGATTCGATCGTCGGTATCTCGATACCTAGTTCAATCTCGTTACCGGCAAGTCTCTTTACTCGTTCCGTAATACATCATCCCGCAACTAACTCATTAGTCACAATGCTTGCAAGGCTTATAGTGATGTGCATTACCGAGTAGGCCCAGAGATACCTCTCCGACAATCGGAGTGACAAATCCTAATCTCGAAATACGCCAACCCAACAAGTACCTTTGGAGACACCTGTAGAGCACCTTTATAATCACCCATTTACGTTGTGACGTTTGGTAGCACACAAAGTGTTCCTCCGGTAAACGGGAGTTGCATAATCTCATAGTCATAGGAACATGTATAAGTCATGAAGAAAGCAATAGCAACATACTAAACGATCGGATGCTAAGCTAACGGAATGGGTCAAGTCAATCACGTCATTCTCCTAATGACGTGATCCCGTTAATCAAATGACAACTCATGTCTATGGCTAGGAAACATAACCATCTTTGATTAACGAGCTAGTCAAGTAGAGGCATACTAGTGACACTCTGTTTGTCTATGTATTCACACATGTATTATGTTTCCGGTTAATACAATTCTAGCATGAATAATAAACATTTATCATGATATAAGGAAATATATAATACTTTATTATTGCCTCTAGGGCATATTTCCTTCAGTCTCCCACTTGCACTAGAGTCAATAATCTAGATTACATAGTAATGATTCTTACACCCATGGAGTCTTGGTGCTGATCATGTTTTGCTCGTGGAAGAGGCTTAGTCAACGGGTCTGCTACATTCAGATCCGTATGTATCTTGCAAATTTCTATGTCTCCCACCTGGACTAAATCCCGGATGGAATTGAAGTGTCTTCTGATGTGCTTGGTTCTCTTGTGAAATCTGGATTCCTTTGCTAAGGCAATTGCACCAGTATTATCACAAAAGATTTTCATTGGTCCCGATGTACTAGGTATGACACCTAGATCGGATATGAACTCCTTCATCCAGACTCCTTCATTCGCTGCTTCCGAAGCAGCTATGTATTCCGCTTCACACGTAGATCCCGCCACGACACTTTGCTTGGAACTGCACCAACTGACAACTCCACCGTTCAATGTAAATACGTATCCGGTTTGCGATTTCGAATCGTCCGGATCAGTGTCAAAGCTTGCATCAATGTAACCCCTTACGATGAGCTCTTTGTCACCTCCATATACGAGAAACATATCCTCAGTCCTTTTCAGGTATTTCAGGATGTTCTTGACCGTTGTCCAGTGATCCACTCCTGGATTACTTTGGTACCTCCCTGCTAAACTTATAGCTAGGGACACATCATGTCTGGTACACAGCATTGCATACATGATAGAGCCTATGGCTGAAGCATAGGGAACATCTTTCATCTTCTCTCTATCTTCTGCAGTGGTCGGGCATTGAGTCTTACTCAATCTCACACCTTGTAGTACAGGCAAGAACCCTTTCTTTGCTTGATCCATTTTGAACTTCTTCAAAACTTTGTCAAGGTATGTGCTTTGTGAAAGTCCAATTAAGCGTCTTGATCTATCTCTATAGATCTTAATGCCTAATATATATGCAGCTTCACCGAGGTCTTTCATTGAAAAACTCTTATTCAAGTATCCCTTTATGCTATCCAGAAAATCTATATCATTTCCAATCAGTAATATGTCATCCACATATAATATCAGAAATGCTATCGAGCTCCCACTCACTTTCTTGTAAATACAGGCTTCTCCAAAAGTCTGTATAAAACCAAATGCTTTGATCACACTATCAAAGCGTTTATTCCAACTCCGAGAGGCTTGCACCAGTCCATAAATGGATCGCTGGAGCTTGCACACTTTGTTAGCTCCCTTTGGATCGACAAAACCTTCCGGTTGCATCATATACAACTCTTCTTCCAGAAATCCATTCAGGAACGCAGTTTTGACATCCATTTGCCAAATTTCATAATCATAAAATGCGGCAATTGCTAACATGATTCGGACAGACTTAAGCATCGCTACGGGTGAGAAGGTCTCATCGTAGTCAATCCCTTGAACTTGTCGAAAACCTTTTGCAATAAGTCGAGCTTTATAGACAGTAACATTACCATCAGCGTCTGTCTTCTTCTTGAAGATCCATTTGTTTTCAATGGCTTGCCGACCATCGGGCAAGTCAACCAAAGTCCATACTTTGTTCTCATACATGGATCCCATCTCGGATTTCATGGCTTCAAGCCATTTTGCGGAATCTGGGCTCACCATCGCTTCTTCATAGTTCGTAGGTTCGCCATGGTCTAGTAACATGACCTCCAGAATAGGATTACCGTACCACTCTGGTGCGGATCTTGATCTAGTTGACCTACGAAGTTCAGTAATAACTTGATCTGAAGTTTCATGATCATTATCATTAACTTCCTCACTTCTTGGTGTAGGTGTCGCAGAAACTGATTTCTGCGATGATCTACTTTCCAATAAGGGAGCAGGTACAGTTACCTCATCAAGTTCTACTTTCCTCCCACTCACATCTTTCGAGAGAAACTCCTTCTCTAGAAAGGATCCATTCCTAGCAACGAATATCTTGCCTTCGGATCTGTGATAGAAGGTGTACCCAACGGTCTCCTTTGGATATCCTATGAAGACACATTTCTCCGATTTAGGTTCGAGCTTATCAGGTTGAAGTTTCTTCACATAAGCATCGCAACCCCAAACTTTAAGATACGACAACTTTGGTTTCTTGCCAAACCATAGTTCAAAAGGCGTCGTCTCAACGGATTTCGATGGTGTCCTATTTAGAGTGAATGCAGTCGTCTCTAAAGCATAACCCCAAAATGATAGCGGTAAATCAGTAAGAGACATCATAGTTCACACCATATCTAATAAAGTACGATTATGACGTTCGGACACACCATTACGCTGTGGTGTTCCGGGTGGCGTGAGTTGCGAAACTATTCTGCATTGTTTCAAATGTAGACCAAACTCGTAACTCAAATATTCTCCTCCACGATCAGATCGTAGGAATTTTATTTTCTTGTTACGATGATTTTCAACTTCACTCTGAAATTCTTTGAACTTTTCAAATGTTTCAGACTTATGTTTCATTAAGTAGATATACCCATATCTGCTCAAATCATCTGTGAAGGTGAGAAAATAACGATATCCGCCACGGGCCTCAATATTCATCGGACCACATACATCTGTATGTATGATTTCCAACAAATCTGTTGCTCTCTCCATAGTTCCAGAGAACGGTGTTTTGGTCATCTTGCCCATAAGGCACGGTTCGCAAGTACCAGGTGATTCAAAATCAAGTGATTCCAAAATTCCATCAGTATGGAGTTTCCTCATGCGCTTTATACCGATATGACCCAAACGGCAGTGCCACAAATAAGTTGCACTGTCATTATTAACTCTGCATCTTTTGGCTTCAACATTATGAATATGTGTATCACTACTATCGAGATTCATTAAAAATAGACCACTCTTCAAGGGTGCATGACCATAAAAGATATTATTCATATAAATAGAACAACCATTATTCTCTGATTTAAATGAATAACCGTCTCGCATTAAACAAGATCCAGATATAATGTTCATGCTCAACGCTGGCACCAAATAACAATTATTTAGGTCTAAAACTAATCCCGAAGGTAGATGTAGAGGTAGCGTGCCGACGGCGATCACATCGACTTTGGAAACATTTCCCACGCGCATCGTCACCTCGTCCTTAGCCAAACTTCGCTTAATCCGTAGCCCCTGCTTCGAGTTGCAAATATTAGCAACAGAACCAGTATCAAATACCCAGGTGCTACTTCGAGTATTAGTAAGGTACACATCAATAACATGTATATCACATATACCTTTGTTAACCTTGCCATCCTTCTTATCCGCCAAATACTTGGGGCAGTTCCGCTTCAAGTGGCCAGTCTGCTTACAGTAGAAGCACTCAGTTTCAGGCTTAGGTCCAGACTTGGATTTCTTCTCCTGAACAGCAACTTGCTTGCTGTTCTTCTTGAAGTTCCCTTTCTTCTTCCCTTTGCCCTTTTTCTTGAAACTAGTGGTTTTACTGACCATCAACACTTGATGCTCCTTTTTGATTTCTACCTCCGCTGCCTTTAGCATTGCGAAGAGCTCGGGAATCGTCTTATCCATCCCTTGCATGTTATAGTTCATCACGAAGCTCTTGTAGTTTGGTGGCAGTGATTGAAGAATTCTGTCAATGACGCAATCATCTGGAAGTTGAACTCCCAGTTGAATCAAGTGATTATTATACCCAGACATTCTGAGTATATGCTCACTGACAGAACTATTCTCTTCCATCTTGCAGCTATAGAACTTATTGGAGACTTCATATCTCTCAATCCGGGCATTTGCTTGAAATATTAACTTCAACTCCTGGAACATCTCATATGCTCCATGACGTTCAAAACGTCATTGAAGTCCTGGTTCTAAGCCGTAAAGCATGGCACACTGAACTATTGAGTAGTCATCAGCTTTGCTTTGCCAGACGTTCATAACTTCTGGCGTAGCTCTTGCAGGAGGCCTGGCACCTAGCGGTGCTTCCAGGACGTAATTCTTCTGTGCAGCAATGAGGATAATCCTCAAGTTACGGACCCAGTCCGTGTAATTGCTACCATCATCTTTCAACTTAGCTTTCTCAAGGAACGCATTAAAATTCAACGGAACAACAGCACGGGCCATTTATCTACAATTAACATAGACAAGCAACATACTATCAGGTACTAAGTTCATGATAAATTTAAGTTCAATTAATCATATTACTTAAGAACTCCCACTTAGATAGACATCCCTCTAATCATCTAAGTGATTGCGTGATCCAAAGCAACTAAACCATGTCCGATTAACACGTGAGATGGAGTAGTCTCAATGGTGAACATCACTATGTTGATCATATCTACTATATGATTCACGCTCGACCTTTCGGTCTCTGTGTTCCGAGGCCATATCTGTATATATGCTAGACTCGTCAAGTTTAACCTGAGTATTCCGCGTGTGCAACTGTTTTGCACCTGTTGTATTTGAACGTAGAGCCTATCACACCCGATTAACACGTGGTGTCTCAGCACGAAGAACTTTCGCAACGGTGCATACTCAGGGAGAACACTTTTGTCTTGAAATTTTAGTGAGAGATCATCTTATAATGCTACCGTCAATCAAAGCAAGATAAGATGCATAAAGGATTAACATCACATGCAATCAATATAAGTGATATGATATGGCCATCATCATCTTGTGCTTGTGATCTCCATCTCCGAAGCACCGTCATGATCACCATCGTCACCGGCTCGACACCTTGATCTCCATCATAGTATCGTTGTCGTCTCGCCAACTTATTGCTTTTACGACTATCGCTACCGCTTAGTGATAAAGTAAAACTATTACATGGCGATTGCATCTCATACAATAAAGCGACAACCATATGGCTCCTGCCAGTTGCCGACAACTCGGTTACAAAACATGATCATCTCATACAACACATTATATCACATCATGTCTTGACCATATCACATCACAACATGCCCTGCAAAAACAAGTTAGACGTCCTCTACTTTGTTGTTGCATGTTTTACGTGGCTGCTACGGGCTTAGCAAGAACCGTTCTTACCTACGCATCAAAACCACAACGATAGTTTGTCAAGTTGGTGCTGTTTTAACCTTCGCAAGGACCGGGCATAGCCACACTCGGTTCAACTAAAGTGAGCGCCGGTCACCTTTAAGCAACGAGTGCTCGCAACGGTGAAACCAGTCTCGCGTAAGCGTACGCGTAATGTCGGTCCGGGCCGCTTCATCTCACAATACCGCTGAACCAAAGTATGACATGCTGGTAAGCAGTATGACTTATATCGCCCACAACTCACTTGTGTTCTACTCGTGCATAGCATCAACGCATAAAACCAGGCTCGGATGCCACTGTTGGGGAACGTAGTAATTTCAAAAAATTTCCTACGCACATGCAAGATCATGGTGATGCATAGCAACGAGAGGGGAGAGTGTTGTCCACGTAGCCTCGTAGACCGACAGCGGAAGCGTTATCACAACGCAGTTGATGTAGTCGTACGTCTTCACGATCCGACCGATCAAGTACCGAACGTACGACACCTCCAAGTTCTACACACGTTCAGCTCGATGACGTCCCTCGAACTCCGATCCAGCCGAGTGTTGAGGGAGAGTTTCGTCAGCACGACGGCGTGGTGACGATGATGATGTTCCACCGACGCAGGGCTTCGCCTAAGCTCCGCGACGGTATTATCGAGGTGTAATCTGGTGGAGGGGGGCACCGCACACGGCTAAAACATCGTATATCAAGTGTGTTCTTAGGTGCCCCCCTGCCCCCGTATATAAATGAGCAAGGGGGAGGCCGGCTGCCCTAGACGCGCCAAGGAGAGAGGGGGAGTCCTCCTCCTAGTAGGAGTAGGACTCCCCTTTCCTAGTCCTACTAGGAAAGAAGGGGGGGAAGGAAAGAGAGGGAGAGGGAGAGGGAAAGGGGGCTGCGCCCCCCTCTCCTAGTCCAACTAGGATTCCCCTTGGGAGGGGGCGCGCCACCTCCTGGCTGCTGCCCTCTCTCTCCCCTCAAGGCCCACTAAGGCCCAATACTTCCCCGGGGGGTTCCGGTAACCCTCCGGCACTCCGGTTTAATCCGAAACTTCTCCGAAACACTTCCGGTGTCCGAATATAGTCGTCCAATATATCAATCTTTACGTCTCGACCATTTCGAGACTCCTCGTCATGTCCGTGATCACATCCGGGACTCCGAACAACCTTCGGTACATCAAATCACATAAACTCATAATATAACTGTCATCGTAACTTTAAGCGTGCGGACCCTTTGGGTTCGAGAACTATGTAGACATGACCGAGACACCTCTCCGGTCAATAACCAATAGCGGGACCTGGATGCCCATATTGGCTCCCACATATTCTACGAAGATCTTTATCGGTCGGACCGCATAACAACATACGTTGTTCCCTTTGTCATCGGTATGTTACTTGCCCGAGATTCGATCGTCGGTATCTCGATACCTAGTTCAATCTCGTTACCGGCAAGTCTCTTTACTCGTTCTGTAATACATCATCCCGCAACTAACTCATTAGTCACAATGCTTGCAAGGCTTATAGTGATGTGCATTACCGAGTGGGCCCAGAGATACCTCTCTGACAATCGGAGTGACAAATCCTAATCTCGAAATACGCCAACCCAACAAGTACCTTTGGAGACACCTGTAGATCACCTTTATAATCACCCAGTTACGTTGTGACGTTTGGTAGCACACAAAGTGTTCCTCCGGTAAACGGGAGTTGCATAATCTCATAGTCATAGGAACATGTATAAGTCATGAAGAAAGCAATAGCAACATACTAAACGATCGGGTGCTAAGCTAACGTAATGGGTCATGTCAGTCACGTCATTCTCCTAATGAGGTGATCCCGTTAATCAAATGACAACTCATGTCTATGGCTAGGAAACATAGCCATCTTTGATTAACGAGCTAGTCAAGTAGAGGCATACTAGTGACACTCTGTTTGTCTATGTATTCACACATGTATTATGTTTCCGGTTAATACAATTCTAGCATGAATAATAAACATTTGTCATGATATAAGGAAATATATAATACTTTATTATTGCCTCTAGGGCATATTTCCTTCATATCCTAGCTCGCGAACACCGGAACAACACCAAACAAGCAAGCAATCCGGGCGTGACCAGCAAGCTGTCATTACACGCCAGGTCAGTACATTGAATGTACTTGCAAGCTCACAATTAACCAGAAGCATTCAAGACAAACAACAGCATGGCAATTACAAGTTAATCAGGGATTATCATGAGATCATCAGGATAACATGGCATGAACGATATGAACATAATATCGCTAGGACAATATATGATCATGGCATGCACATATAAATCTGATGATATTAGCATGCAACATGATGACACTACATGCACCATTTATTCTGCTCGGGTTATCTCGTAACCATCACATGCATCACTTACCAACCTCGGACATCACACGATCATCTCAGGATCAAATCAAGCTTGGTATAAACAATACCGTAGTAATCATTAAATGACCACAAGGAGCTTGATCTTTACCCACGATTCTCGCACAATATCACGAATATCCAACAACTTGGTAT
Organism: Triticum aestivum; assembly: GCF_018294505.1. Lineage (NCBI taxonomy): Eukaryota > Viridiplantae > Streptophyta > Magnoliopsida > Poales > Poaceae > Triticum > Triticum aestivum. The sequence continues at coordinate 405,681,843 of NC_057799.1, read as the reverse complement.
CCTCGATACCACGGTGATCATTCCGACGATCACAACCATGACCAACACTTGGTCTCAAACGGTGATCTTTCCGGCGATCACCACCAACTTATCTCATCGTCGAACCGGGGTTGTCATTAATCAAGTTATTATTAATACGGTTGACTCATGGTGGGACCGACAGGAACTAGGCCCTTATCCGCGGGCGCGGCTATCGATAGATTTAATATACACTCTATAGAGGTTAGTACAGTGTACCCACACCACAGAACCCATGGGCTCGCATTCCCATTCGGGTGGACCAACGGCATTCCGACAAAACCGATCTACTGCCATGACACTCTCCCGGCCACTCCGACTCACTCCCCATTGGGCTAGTCCTGGGTGGCCCCGTGTCTACCAAAGACACAATGACCACCGTCGTGGTCCGTCCCAAATAGGGACAAAAGCGCTTATCATCCAACATACGGGCACACAAGGTTATGTCCGCCTACCTGATCAGGGTAAGCACGCCCATAACCTTCCCTAGTTGGAGGCATCGGCGAGAGGCACGATAATCGACCCAGTTAGGACCTCCCCATAAGGTAAGCGTGGTTGCACTGGTCAGTTTCGATATGGTGGCACCATGACTCAGCCAACAGTTGTTCAAGTTCAATTTAATCCGATTAAACTTGAATGCAATATGCTGAGGCATGATAAAATAACATGATGCATTTACAAAGCATGAGCATGATATCAACATAAGCACGGAATGCAACATAACTATCCACCACATCAACAATGAATCGTATCCAACTAAGCATGTCATACTGACTAACATGAACATCACAAGTACATACTTCTCAGAAACATAGCATGACCACTAGCATCAACAATAAATATCATGCAAGAACATAACAACAATGCAAGCATTTAACCAACGGGATGCAATGAAATAACAACGGTACCCGGGATAGACGGCAGTTATGCACCGAAGACCATCACCAACATCAACATGTACTACTAGCAAGCATAAGCATATGAAAGGAATACTGGCAACTAGCAGGGAATCCCCACCAGGTGCATAACAACATAGCAAGAAGGTAAGCACTAACCCAGAAGCATTACCGAAACAACGATAACCATATTTTAAACAAGCAAACATTTAATAAATATTCAAGTTGAAAACCATGGCTACTGCATGACTATCATGCAAGTGGGTATTGTGGCTTGCCTGGGGGTGAAGAAGGCATCAGGGAGAAGTGCGAGAAGCTCGCGGAAAGATTTGCCGGAAATAGTTCTCTCTCGGAGGGGCTGTTTACGTGCAAGGGCAAAAAGGTCATTTTCACAGTGTCAAACCATAGTGAAAATGAAACCAACAGAACGGGCTCGACGAAACAAAGACATGGGCTTTGGAATCATCTCATTTGGAGTTGTGGTTAAAAAGATATGAAGGGTTGAAGTTCAGGGACTTTTCTGCAAAAATATCACCACAAACAAGTCCCTGAGTGGATAAGGCAGAAGCGCAAAGTTAGAAATACGCCTTATGTTTAAGAAAACGCATTTTGGGCTGAAACAGAGAGGAAATACGCTGTCAGTAAAAGAAAGCGTAGTTTGAGCTGAAGCAGAGGGAAAATGCGCTTTCCCGAGATGAAAACGTACTCGACCGAGTACGCCTCCACTTAATCCAGTCAGCAG